>NC_133666.1:278902326-279574387 GCF_037893015.1 Macrotis lagotis
GTTTTTTAATAAATAAGGAAATTTAAGAAGAATTCTCCCCTAAGATATTAGGTGAAAGGGGAACAATAAGAACTCCCTTCTAGGGTCTTAAATGTCAGTCATGGGGGAAAGAAAGGTTATGGTAAATTCTAAGGGAATATTGCTTTTGATAAAAAATGTTTCAAAGTCCTGTGAACAAAGTTACTATTAAGAGCTAGAATATGCCACTTAAGTTACTTATATTTAACTAATTTTTTTTCATGTTTGCAGAATTCTTCAACATTGTGTCAAAATTAGACTTTCTTTAAGCCATAACTATAATATTTGCTGCTGGAAAATGGTATGTACTTGGCTCAGAAAAACAAAATAATTACCTTAGTCCAAAGCATAGTGCCTTCTACCACCTTTGATCTCTTCTTTTAGAATCTTCTCTTCTTATTTTTTGTAAATAAACAGATCTCTCAGTGCCCTTAAAATTGTTTTGTCTTCAATTTAAATTCCTTCTGTGGGCATTTAGTTACTTTTAACCACTGGTCCCATTTTATCTTTTGAAATGCTATTGTCATTGCCTTCCTCCATCAAATACTGAGATGTAGCTTCAGTACAGCTTCTAGACCTCCTGGTGATTGATGATCATTACCAAGAAGAATAGAACCCTAGAAATGCTGGTAGAACTGTATTATTTCACATTGGGTTTTTTCCTAGTTTCAAACACAATTACCTTAGTATAATCTGACATATTTAGGTTTTATACATAGTGTCTTCAAAGTTATTTTCACCTCACTTGTTTTTTTTGCTGTTTTTTAAGGTGATAATGCTCATAATTCAGTCAATCCTCCATAATATTTTATAAATACATTTGGGCTCCAAATTGTTCTTAACTTCCATATGTTTGAATATTTTTCATTTTTCAAAGTCTGCAACTTATTTGAATAAATTGAGTAGAAATATTATCAAACTTGGTAATTTCTCATTTGTATCTTTGATTTAGGCTAGAGTTTGATCTTTGACCAAACTAACAAGCAGTTAACTTGTCTGTATTATGTTGTAGTCAGTACATATTTTGCCATATTTCAATACCTTCTTGACTCTTACAGAAAGTAATTAACCACATGAAAACATGATCCAAATCAAATCATTATTACGAAAATGAAAATTAAAGGAATTCTGACCTTCTATCTCATAGCCACCATATTGGTGAAGGTGACCAGAAAAAAAAAAGAAAACAATAAATATTAGAAGGTCTCCAGCCAAAACAAGTGTGTTAATTGCACATTGGTGGAACCATGAATAATTCCATGCTTGATCTGTGAATTAAGCCATTCTGAAGAACAATTTGGAACCTTGTCTCAAGCATACCCCCAAGAGATCAAAGAAAGAGGAAAAGGACTAATGAGCACAAAAATATTTATAGGAATTGGGTTTTTTCTATATTTGAGGTTTTTTTATATTTGTAGAAGTAAGGAACCAGAAACTAAGGTGGTACTCATCAGTTTGGTAATAACTAAACCAATTGTAGTATAGTAATGTGTTGGAATACTATGGTACTATAAGAAATACGTGTGTGTTATATTATATGAAGGAAAATTTTCAGTGAAGTTTCAGAGAACTTGTGTAACTTAACAGTTCATGCTCTAAACTGGTTTTCCTTTACAAATGTTAATTAGTGCAACAGAAACAGACTTAACACTAATACATACAAACTTTAGTAATTTATAATGTGGACTTAATTACTTTGATAATACAAGCATCAATCCTCTTAAGAATATACCAGCCTGATTCCTAGAAATTCCAGTAAGTGGGTCTCATTCCAGTACTCACAACAAAGTACCCTCAATGCCTAAATAGAAACCATGTCTCATTCTCTTAGATGGCTAGTATCCATCAGTCATTACTGTCCTCAGACAAACACTGGTTGCTGTAAAGAGAGTGCAGGAGTTTGTCTTGGTTGTCTTCAAGGTCATTTTCTCAACTGTTTTCTGCTGTTTTTAAGGTGATAATGCCCATACTTCAATCATAATCTCCATAATATTTTACAAATAAACTTGGACTCTAAATGAGTATTGCTCTTAGCTTCCATATTTCTCCACTAAGCAAAAGAGAACATATACTCTTTTGTGTGAGACCATTGTTTGTTCTTCATTGTCAAAGAGGACATTAGGGACGTGATGCTATGACAAGCAGGTGAATTGGATTTAAGTTAGGGAGCTCTATGCAAAATCAGCAGCCTCACTTTCTCTTCCAAAACTATCTGGTATATGGAACAGACTGATCACTCAGTCCTCCAACCTGCTTTTAGGTTCTAGCTAGGGTTATTAACTTATTGTTCTTAGGTTCTGATTGGTGGCTTATTACCTAATTTACCTAACCACATATTTTGATTGGTAGTTAGATAAAACTTTTGACAAAATTTTACTATATTTTCTCATTGGTAGTCTGTCATATCTGGAGTTTCAAATGTTTTTGACAGTTACTGTGAACATACATTGTTAAACTATAGCACATGAGTCTTTGTGGTATTATTGAAAAAACCCAACAGTAAAACAAATCAAAGCATCTCAATCACAGAAAGATATTTAAACTAGAATGGAACTGGTTATGCTAAGTTAATGTACTTCATCTCACTACAGCTTGTATGAGGTGAAAAGTGAAGTGAGCAGAAGAAAATGTATACAGTTACAACATTGTAAACAATTTTGAAGGCCTTGAAAGCTTTGTTCAATGCAGTGACTAACCATGATTCCAGAAGACCAATGATGAAGCCTGCTACCCAGCTCTTGATAGTCAGATGATGGACTTGTGAAAGAATGAGACTCTACATACACATTTGTTGCAAAGGTTTTGATTTTTGCTTTTTTCAGTGATGGGGAGGTGGGAAAGAGAAAACTAATTTTTATAGACATTGTAAAAATAAAATAGTAATAAAAATATTTTTAAAAAACAAACATGATTATTAGGTATAGAAGGAGAATTTAAGTACCAAACAAAAGCTAAAATAACTCCACTTTATATAGTTTCTCTGTCTTGGACTTGACCCTGTTTATATTAAACCCACCCATTCCCACCTTGTCTTCTATTTCCTTACTGCTAAAATGCAAAAATAAAAAAGACCTAATCTCTTAAGTGTGCAATTACAGAGCCTATTCTGTTATGAGTCTAGCAGCAGGCTTGTCCAGTCAATGGATATCATATTCCCTATTCTATGTCACTACCCCCAACAACAATCCTCCCAAACCCAAGGCACCCCATACCCATTTCACTTTTGGCTAAATTGAAACCTATGTAAAGCTTTGTTCTTTTGTTCCCTTGGGGAGTCTCTTGTGTGTAAGTGAGGCTGCCTACTTGGAAAACTTAATAAACTCTTGTTGTTGCCTAAATTTATAGTATTGAATTGGGTTCTAGTTCTTGTTTGTGACAGCAATAAAAATTTTGCCCACAATAGGTTTGAGACATCTGAATAGCCTATTAGATTTTTCTTTGGAGTCTTCATGAGTCTTTTTGCCTTATACCCCCAGGTCTCATCTTTACGTTGGAAATACCAAATACCAAATACCACTCAATGTTTTTTTTTTTAACATAAGTAGAGGATCTTGTTAAGTCCTTACATCTTCTGTACTCTACCACTGCAACGAAAACTGGTACAATTACTAAGAATTATTTTCATGGTGATATATAGATATAGATATATATAGATATATATATATATATATGTATGTATATGTATATGTATATATAAGTTCATTGTGAGCAATTCCTCCCAAGATAGCCAAGTGCCCCACTAAATGATGTTTCTTATCCTTGGATGCTAAATGAAATATTGATACTACTCCTTTATTCATATCTCTGTGGAGAACCTGGTATAAGGAGCAGACTGATCACTCAGTCCTCCAACCTGCTTTTAGGTTCTAACTAGGGTTATTAACTGATTGTTCATTTAACTGTAATTCAAGTTTTTGACTTTTCATTTATAGCAAGAATTTCAGTCTGGATGTTACTCCATTAGTAGTGTTTCATTATTTAGACATTTGTATTTAGAGAAAGGTCACAGATTGAGTGTAATGAGATAAATTAATATACATGAATGTTCCATTAGTGCCCAGCTTTTTATTGCTAAGCCTCTTTTTAAAAAACTTAAAAAAAATTTTTAATGAATGAGCATTATTTTTCTCTCTCACACAAACCCACCATGGGGGGGGGGGTCCTTGTAACAGATATGCACCATCATATTGTTCTAAAACAATATGCCTTAATAGTGCATTAGCCCATTGCTTTCATCAGTTTTCTGGAATCATGAATGGCCAATGTGTGATCAAATCCAAATTATTAACAATGCTGTTATTGTATAAATTGATCTCTTGGTTCTGCTCTTCTCTTTGTATCAATTCATATAAGACTCTCTAGGTTTCTCTGAAACTATTCCTTTCATCATTTATCATTACTCTATGTTTATTGTTTGTTCTTTTACATTTATATGCCATGACTTATTTACCATTCCCCAATTGATGAAACCCCCTTTAGTTTCCAGTCCTTTGCCTTAGAAAAGAGCTATTATAAACATTTTTGTACATATTAGTTAAACCTCTCCTTCTTGAGTAGACTTGGCCATATCAAAGCTTTGCCATCTTTGGACCCAATCAAGTACTATACTTTGCTGCAGTAGCTTTCAAGAACTTAGAATCACAGATACTAAAAAGAGCCCATGGAAGGCTTTGAGAAAGTTGAATGGTTCTTTGGAGATTGTACAAATGAGATTATGGATCCACTGAAGTATAAAAAGTTCAGAATACTGACAAAAAAATGTTAAAATGCTTTAAAATTGATTATTTAAGTCTTGCTTAGATTAACTTTTTTCTTTTTTCACTTTATTTGGTTTTAGGTTTCTGGTTCAAATAAAGGGAACATACCAGTGCTTTTGAAAGAAACACTCATTCCCATGATAGGACGTTTTTTGGTATACTCTGATGATAAAGTATTGGCTATCTTTTTGGATGGTATTTCTCTAACCCTAATTTGGAACTTCAGAAACAGCCAGGTAAATATATTCAGGACAGTCTGCCTTTTTGTATTCTGGATATTCTGGGACTTCAACATTGAGGGTATAAAAATAAAGAGCATCTTTCCCCGTTATCTTTCAATAGAAATCTCAAGGTGAAATTTGAACAGAACCCTATCAAAAACCTTTCTCCCTGGCCTTCAGCAAATATCTTTGAAACCCCTCTCTCAGCTTAGCATTACCACATTGGAAAAAAGGAGGGGGGAAGCCCCTTTTACTTGTTAGGAGCAGCAAAAGGAAGAAAGAGGAATCAATTTCATCTTCTATATGATATAGGAGGAAGAAGGAATTTCTCTTTTTGAGACTGGGACAACAGCAGAGAAATTGTTCCTGGTATTCCAAGTTCCAAGATATAACTTGGGAGTTATATGAGAATATGAGAAACTATAATATTGTAATTCAGTAGCTTAAATAATAAGTTGGAAACTATGTTCATAATTAAAGAGTGGACTGGTAGAGTCTATTCTTCTACAGAATACCAAAAAATGAATGTGAAGAAACATCTTTTTTTTTGCAAGACAATGGGGTTAAGTGACTTGTCCAAGGCCACACAGCTAAGTGTCTGAGGCTGGATTTGAACTCAGGTACTCCTGACTTCAGGGCCGGTGCTCTATCCACAGTGCTACCTACCTGCCCTGAAGAAACATCTTAATGGCAACTCTGCTTCCTTTATAAAATATGGAAGCCATAGAAGGGACTATGCTTTCTTAATTTCTTTTGGTAATAAATTGAATTAACTTAATTTTAATTCTCTTTGTTGTTTTATCTCCTTACAAGGATAATTTATCAAAACTAGTGTCTATATCCCAGGGAAAGCAGCAAGTGCATTTAAATTATCAGCTAATTCTTTACTGATGCAATTACTGAACATTTCTATATTGATATTTATATAAGGTAAGATTTTTTTCAGCTTTAGCTTTATGAGGCTTTTTTCTTTTTCTTTTTTTTTTCACTTTTTCACAAGGTAAATCAGGGTGTTGCCTTAGGTTGGTGTAAATTAACTCTTCCAGATGGACAAGATCAGTTAATTCAAATTGAACATCCTGGACAATTTGAAAGGTACTGTATTAAAAACTTAACTTTTCTTCCATATATTCATGTTAGAAAATCAATTATTTACTTATATAACAAAACTGAGTTTATCGTCCAATTGTTAGCAGCTTCCCAAAATAGATATTGATAAAAAAAAAAAGTATTTTCATTAAATAGCAAAGCTTTCTCTTATGTTGGCAGATAGGGTTAACTTAACAGTTGGGTCTTGCTGAAATCAACTCTTTTTAGTCCCAGCTAGTTTTCAACCTAAGAGAAAACGAATAGTCTTCATTCAAGCAATTAGGTGTATGTAATTGTGTTTTGCTACCAATTTACCATTTTGAAATATGGGGTTGATTAGAATTTCTAAGTAAGCTAAACTTTACAAAACTTTTTGTGGGGGGGGGATATTGGAAAGAATGGACTGAAATTTCTGCAAGTCAAATTAGCAGATTAAGTATTATTCAGACACAATGGAGAAAGGTTTTTAAAATTATCTTACTAAAATTATGCCTTCTTTCTTTTTGGCCTACATAATATATTGCCTTTGGTTATCACAACATTTTTACACTATTTTAAAAGTGTGTACGTTTTAAATAGTGATAAAAGAATGCTCATCCACTTTTTTCCACTGACTTTGTTTTAGTTTTAGTATTTGTTGATGTTCAAGGTGTTCTTCCAGAACAAAAAGAGGTAGCTGGATGCCATTAAAAAAAAAAAATATCTTTTTTAAATAGTCTTTAAGGCCACATTTCCACATTTATTTGATAATTCAATGAGTCATTATTATTGATATTTATATGCATTGATTAAAATTTTCCTTTTTCTTAAATTAAGGTAGTGGGTTAAATGACTTGCCCAAGGTCACACAGCTAGGCAATTAATAAGTATCTGAGGCCAATTTGAATGCAGGTCCTCCTGACTACAGGGTTGCTGCTCTATCCACTGCACCACCTAGCTGCAGGGAGCTAGGTAACATAGTCGATAAAGCACAGACCCCGGAGCCAGGAGGATCTGAGTTCAAATCCAACCTCAGGCTGTGTGACCTTGGGCAAGTCACTTAACCCCATTGCCTTGCAAAAAACCAGAAAAAAAAACAAGAAAAGTTCTTCATTTTTAAATTTTATATATTCAAGTTAGCTTATATTAATTTTTTGTAAAACTCTTGTAAAAATAATTTAAAGTAGAAGTTAAATTGAAATTCATTTTGCTTGAGGAGGATGACCTCATAAGTGAAATTGGATTTTCTGTGCCAAGGAATCTAGAGGTTACCCTTATTTTTATTCCTGAACAAAATTGTTATGACATTTCAAGTTATTTTTTTCTTGGTGAAAGAGAATTTTCTTTTTATTATTTAGCATAAAAATAAAAGTTAAATTATTTTTAAATACAATTTAAAATTTTTAGAAATTTTCCTATTTAACCCATTATTTACTTTTTCATTATCAGCCTTTAATGGTATTTTTTTTTCCTTCTCTGAAACAGATGAGTAGTTTTTCCTTCCCTAAAACAGATGATTTCAATGATTTCCTTTCCTAATCACTTGTATTCAAATTAGGTATGTGACAACAGTAATAGCTTGGTGCAGGAGTCTGACTCACACTAATCCACAGAAGATCGTCACATATCCTCCATCATCTCCCCTTCCTGAAGAAAACTGGTATTGATGCTAATTTTCTATCTACTTTATTTGTCTAGGGAATATAGCTAGTACCAAAATCTTGAAAACATGAATTGTAAATCTTGGGAATTTTTTTCCTTTTCTGAGTAAATTATTTATTAGTCTTAATTTAAATCTGGTTGTTTTATAATTTTTCATAACTAATTGATCCTGAAAAAATATAGTTAGTTTTAAACAGAAATGTTAATAAAAATCATTTCACATAACTTAGTAATGGTATCCTCATACTAAAATGCTTGGAGCATAAAGCTATGTAATAGCTACATTATTATTTTTATAGCAAAATTTAAAAAATTATAAAAAACAATCTTCAGACAAAGGATTTTAGACCAGAAATCTAAAGTTCTTTTCAGCTCCAAATCCTGTGATCATACGATTACACATTTTGCCTTCATTATGGAAATCCCAGGTACTGGCTCAAGTATCAGATATTCTTAAGAGATTTTTGATATGATTGTCTTCCCTAAAATAAATCAGTAAATCAAGAAACTCTACGTATTTATAGGAACTTTTAAGTGATGCTAAAGAAGTAGGAGATATGGTCATTGTTCCTACCCTCTTATGTTTTCTCCAGTTAGAAATCAAGACAAACACCCTTAGAGAAGAGTCAGGCTCACTAGGAATTGAGAAGGGAGAAATCTCCCTGAGCTAGAATAAATGGGTGGAGTTTCATAGAGATTTTTCTTGGCCTAGAAAATAAGATTTGAACTGGTGAAGAGGAAAGGTTATTCTTTTGAAGTTGAATAGATTTAAGTGAACATTGGCTTATAATGGTAACAGGTAAGTGAACAACTAACTGGAGTGAAGGTTTCATTTGTGGGGTCTAGTTAGGAGGTTAGAATGTAAGGTAAGATTAGATAGAAAAATCTTCCCAGATATTAGTCATTTTATTGTTCATACAAGCCCATCCTAAGGATGCAAAGGCATATAAAATAGGACCTCACAGAACTCATAGTTAACTTGGAGAGATAAAAAATGAATTTTAAAAAGTTAAATAACAAGAAAAGATGTATTAAGTAATAATTAATAATAGAACTGTCAAAATTTAGACTATTCAAGAACTATATGATTCCTTAGAAAAATAAGAGTAGGATCTAATGTATTTGAAACTTTGTGTAAGTAAAATTGGTAAGTAAAAAAATACCTTCCTGAAATAAACATACAACTTTTTACTTGCAATCTTGTAACAGAAAGTCACAAGGGAAAAAGCATTTATTAAGAACCTTTACAAATATTAATAACCCTCTTGATCTTATTTTTTTTTTTTGCCTTTGCTGCAGGTCAGTTACTTCTGAACTTCAAAAAATACAGAAATTTAACTGTATCCTTTCAAAATAAATTCTTATTGTTCATTGTTACTTTTTTTTATTTTTAAATTTTATTTATTTAAGGCAATAGGGTTAAGTGACTTGCCTCCGGTCACACAGCTAGGTATTTATTAAGTGTCTGAGGTCAGATTTGATCTCAGGTGTCCTATTCACTGCCATTTTTAACATTTTGTTGGATTCTGTGATCCTGAAAAGATCTTTGAAGATCTTTAGTATTATAATTCTCTCATTCTGAAAAAAATTAAGGTCCAGGGGAAGGAGTGATTTGCCTTTTCACACCAAATAAGTGGCAGCACTGAGAGTCAAACCCACATCCTCTGAAAATAAATCCAGTATTCTTTCCGTAGCACCACATTGCTAGACTTGATAAAATAAAAGCAAACAACTTTGCAATTTGTAAAACTGCACATTATAACTTTTTTCTTAAACATTTTTCTCTTATGAAAGTTGCACAATATGCTGTACCTTTGGGTTCCAGTTAAGCAGAATTAATGTACTTAGAGGTCGAAGTTAGCACTGCTGTTAACCTCACAAATACACAGCTTATTCTCTTGTTTGATTTGTATTCATCTTTATCATCATAAGTGACTTATTCAAAAATGTGAAAATTATCCTTACCTCCTGGATTTCTAGAAGGTAGCTAGATTTGGCCATCCTTGGATCTTAGAGCATTATTTAATGTGGTTGTTAATACTTTGTACTTCTTTGGGGAGCCATTTTTTTCCTCCATATCTTTTGACCACTATATCCATATTGAAGAATGCCTTTTGGTCTTACATACTTGTTCCTGATAATATGTTGGCTATCAGTACCTTATCAGAAATATTTGATTCAAAGATTTTTTTTCTCTCAATCCATCATTTACCTTATCCTAGATGTATGACTTCATGTAAACACATTCTTTACACATTTTTCCCATTTAGTTAAAAAAAACAAGTCGCTAACTCAATTGTGGTAATTTTGTTTATACATAAAAAGAACATTTATTCAAATTAACAGATTTCATAAATTCTCTTTCAGCTTCTTTCAAAGTTTCCTGAGATTTCTATACTGTATAAAAGTTAACAAAAGCATAAGTTTGGGAATCTATTTTGCTAGTCAAAAGACTTCTAAAAAATGAAATGTTTACAGAAGAAAGTTCCTTAATTTAAACACCTTAGTTTTATTGGAGAATGACGATGTCCTAAATCAGATATCTACTTGGAAAGCTGAAAAGAATTCTGATATTTCCAAAGCAAGATCTTCAGAAGCCTGTAGCTTTAATAAAAAGAGTGTAGCAGTAGCATTGAAGAAAACATCAAAAATCCTTCAGGATATTGAATCTCTCCTAACCTATTCCAAAAAGTAAAAAATAAGTAAATTTTTTAAGTTTCTTAATTACATTAAAATTTTAAAGTTGTATGGTACAAATAAATGATTCTCCTCAAGAGAATTGTCTGTACAATGAATTATTAAGATTCAGTGAAAAAATTTGCCCTTGTGCTGGTTGCTCAAATATAGTATGAAAATTTTCTAGTTTAATGTCGGTGTATTTCACATTATTTATAAATATTTTTGTATCAGATATTCTAGTTAATATAAATTAAATTTGAGAATACATATTTATAGTAATCATGAATATTATATTGTCTTAAGGAATAAAGAACTATTTGAGAAATGCGAACTATTTAATATCTTTTGATTTCCCAAAAGAATTCATTCATGTAGCAACAAATATTAAGAATATCCTGAGTATACTTTACATTGCTAAATGTTGAAAGACAAAGGTGAATATGACAGTTCCTGCCCTTGAGTAGTTTATGCATAAACAAAATTTGTTTTAGTGATTATATTGTAATAGCCTTGCATAATGTTTTTATTCAAAATAAACAAAACTAAGGATTTATCTACTATCTAGTTTCTCTGATTCAAGGGTTTGATGTTTTTTCTATTAATGTGTTAGAGAACTGTAAGAAATCAGTATAGGAAAAATTTTCAGTCTTACCCATGCAGATTTCCTTTGAGATATCTTAGTGTCAGGATTCTTTTTTCTTTAAGAAACTAAAGAGAGCAATGGGTGGGGGGACAGCAGGAGAAGAACCTCTCCTAGGTGCTCTCTCCAAACTATTTCAAAAATCTTAAAAATATGACTCTCAAGTTTTTGAAAGGCAGAACCCACAGAAAGATTCAGTATGGCAATTCTCCAGCCCAAGGTAACCTGGAAAATAGTGGAAAACTCCGTTCCACAGGGTTAAAGGGACGGCTCACCAGAGTGAAGAAATTTCAACCTCCTCAGAACAGCCGCAGAGCTCCTGGGAGCCATGGGTCTCCGCAGCAGAAACAGTTTCCTGACCTGCATCCCAGGCAGCACCAGGCACAACTTGGAGGATCATCAGTGAGACCTCTGTCAGAGTGAGCCCGAAGCCCAGGCTCCCAAGGCTGTTGTAGCAGTCAGCGAAGTCAGTGCCCAGATCCAGGAAATGGAAGCAGGAGTCAACAAGCTACTCCCTGTCTCCAGGCAACTATGCCGTGAGTGCTCAGCCCACCAAAGGTAGGAGAGGGAGACAATCGAGGTCTATCCTCTGTCCCTGGAGCAGGACTCTAGGGCTTTGACTGCATTCAGATCCTGGTTGAACTCTAGGGCCCCCCCACCCAACCCCGGCTTGTGGTCATTCACAGACCAGGAGAGCAGTCAGAACCTCACACACTGAAGTCCTTGGGGGGGGGGGGGGTCCCAATAATACTCAAAAACTCAGGAAACACCCCAAAACCAGGCAAATGCTAGGGAAATGAGTGATCAGAGAAAAAAGAACCAGACCACTGACAAAAACAAAAATCCCAAGGAGGATCAAAATACTCAGCCTGAAGATGAGGAAGTACAAGCTTCTGTATCTAAAGACTCCAAGAAAAATGGAAGTTGGGCTCAGGCTATGATAGAGCTTAAAAAAGATTTTGAAAACAAGAGAGATAGAAGAAAAATTGGGGAAATAAATGAAAGAGATGCAGGATAAACATGAAAACAAAGTCAGCAACTGAGTCAAGGAGATCCAAAAAAGCTGAAAAAAATAACGTTAAAAAACCAGCTTAGGTCAAATGAATAAAACAGTTCAATAAGCTATTGAGAAGAATGCTTTAAAAAGCAGAATTGTCCAGATGGAAAAGGAGATAAGAAATCTCTAGGAAAAACAAATCCTTCAGGTGTAGAATGGAGCTAAAGGAAGCTGATGACTTTACGAGAAGTCAAGACCAAAAGAATGAAAAATTAGGAGAAAATATAAGATATCTCATTGAAGAAAACAGCTGATCTGGAAAGCAGCTTCAGGAAAGCTAATTTAAAAATTATTGGAATATCTGGAAGTCATGATCAGGAAGAGAGCTTTGACCTCATTTTTAAAGAATCCCTACAAGAAAATTGCCCTGATAGCCTAGAAGCAGAGGGCGAAATAGAAATTGAGAGAATCCACTGATCTCCCCCTGAAAGAGATCCAAAAAAAACCAACCCTCAGGAATATTATAGCCAAGTTCCAGAGCTCCCAAGTCAAAGAGAAAATATTATAAGCAGCCAGAAGGACACAACTCAAATATCGTGGAGCTGCAGTCAGGATCACACAGGACTTAGCAGCAACTACATTAAGTGCTCGTAGGGCTGGGAATATAATATTCTGGAAGGCAAAATAGCTTAAAATGCAACCAAGAATCAACTACCCAGAAAAACTGAACATCCTCTGCCAAGGGAAAAGATGGATTTTGCATGAAACGGGAATTTCAAATGTTCCTGTTGAAACGACCAGAGCTGAACAGAAAGTTTGACCTTCAGATAGGATTCAAATGGAGCATAGAGAACGGAGAAGGGTAAATTATGAGGGACTTAATGATGATGAGCTACATGTATTCCTGCATAGAAAAATGATGCTGATAATGCTCACCTCATTTGGTAGAGCAGGTAGAAGGAGCTTTTATAGATGAAGCATAGGAGAGAGCTGAATTTGAAGATATAATATATTATAAAAATGGAGTTGGTGCCTAAAAGGGAAATGAACTGGGAATAAGAGAAAGGAGAGGTGGAATAGGCTAAGATACTTCATATATAAAAGACTTTTTTTTTGCAATGATATGGAAGGGGGGGCAAGGGGGAATGAGGGAACTTTCACTCTTAGCAGAATTGGCTCAGAAAGCAGCATACACACTCAATAGGGTATAGACAACTGGAGTAAGGAGGAGAGAAGGGGGGGTGGGTGATGGAGGAGAGGCTAGATCATAGGAAAGAAGAGTCAGATATACTGCATTATCTTTTTTTTCCTTTTTTGCAAGGTGCTGGGATTGAGTGGCCTGTCTGGGACCACAGGGCTAGGTGCTTGCTGGGTCTCTGGGGTGGTGTGGGTTTGGGGACCTCTTGGTCTTGGGGCAGGTGCTTTTGTCTGCTGGGTCACTCGGCTGCCCTGAGGCACATTTTGGAAGAGGGATGGGGTGAAGGGAAAGAGAATACAGTATATGGTAGTGGGGAGGAATGGATGGAGTTGCAGTCAGTGGCAGCAACTGTGGCAAAGTATGGAGGTGGCTTCTGTGATGGACTTAAGATGAAGAATGTGATCCACCCGAGACCGCTGATGGTATCAGAACACAGACTGAAACACATTTTTTTTCTCTTTATTTCTCATGAGGTTTTATATTTTTATGGGGGAAGAGGTATTATTTTTGCTCTTAAACAAGAATATTTTAGTAATGTATAAAGAATTGTGTGGTTTGAACAGAGACCAAAGACCTTTAGGATACGGATTTCTCTCATCACATTCAACTTGGATCAATGTATACCATGGAAACGATGTAAAGACTAGTACTGCCTTCTATGGGGGGTGGGGGTGTGCAAGATTGGAGGAAAGGTTGTGGAATTCAAAATAAATTTAAAAAAAAAAACTAAAGAGGTCTCAAAATTTTATGCTAATGACACCCTATATCCATGGCAAAAGAAAACCATTTTTAGAATTTAATGAAGAACCAATTATGTTTTGAAAATGACCAGTAACCACTTTTAGAATTTGTTTACTATTGCTGCAGCAATAATTTTAATTATTTTTTCATTGCAATTGTATATCTTTTAGTATACCATAAACTATAGATTAATTTAGCCTGAAAACTTAACCTGAAACTTGTTTTACCTGTTAAAATGCTCCAGTTCTGAACTACAATTACTTAAAATTTTTGCAAAACATCCTATTTGAAAATAGGAATAATTTTCAAATAATTATGACATTCCATTCTTTTTTAAAATTTTATTCAAATTTTCTGTATAAAATGGAAGGAGTTGAAACTGAAGTGACTATCAATAAAAATACTGTACATGGTGATTTGATCTCAGCTAGGTTCTTAAGAATAGAAAGTTGCATAGAAAAGAAAGCAAATAAAAGTCAGTATGACCTTGAATATCATAAGGGAATTATTTTTGTCTAAATCATTTGATTACTGGTAAGAAATAGCCTTGGGGTATGTTCTTTGGTGAAAAGACAATGTGGCCTTTGACTCACAAATTTACAGTTTTCCCTTCCTACTTTTTCTAAGCAAGCAATTATCCATAAAGGGAAGGGTAGCAATTGGAAAAAAAGATCCTGACAAACATCTCTATAATGAAAAGAGGGCATAGCAATTGAAACCTAAATGTTAGTCACACAATTTAGGTGGTCCTAAGGTAATATATTTCAAACAACATATCCTTCAAATACAAGTAATCTTTTCCTTTAATAAGCTATCCCCCCCACCCTCTAAACTCCCTTATTTCTGTGGATGTAGCCATCATCCTGTATCTTTAAGCACTTAACATCATGACTGCCACATAGTAGGTATTTAATGATTGTTTTCTCCCCCTCCACTCCCTATATAATAAGCTGCCCTGTCCTATCCATTCTACTACATAACTCTTGCATGTATCCCTTTTTCTCCCATCTGTATGCTACCACCATCCTAATTTAGACACATCAGGTTTTCTCTACTTGCACTTTGCCCCTTTTCAATCTATTGCCTGCAAAACTACCAAAATAATCTTTATAAGGCATAGGTTTGATTGGAATATTTTTATCCAAAGTTTCTTTCACCTTAAAAATTATGATTCTGATTATGGTTACTGCATTTGCTTCCACTTTGAATTTGAAGTTGACTTTTACCCTCAGAATCTGTTTCCTCATTTGCATGTAAAGTTTTCTATTTAGAAAGAAAGAACTTGGTAGTACATTCAAGACTTAACTTTTGAATGGCTACTCTATCTTTAGGATAAAATACAAACTGTTTAGTCTGGCTTTTAATGGTCCTTCATAGGTCTGTATTATTTCATATCACCAACTCAGTTATATTCCAACCAAACCGGATATGGATTTGATGCTCCATCTCCTGCCTCCATGTTGTTCAGTCATTTCAGTTGTGTCTGACTCTGTGACCCAATTTGTGGATTTTCTTGGCAAAAATACTGGAGTGGTTTGCTATTTCCTTCTCTGGCTCATTTTACAAATGAAGAACTAAGGCACATGGGGTTAAGTGACTTGCCCAGGTTCACCCAGCTAGTAAATGTTTAAGATCAGTCTTGAACTCAGGAAGATGAGTCTTTCTGACTCCAGACCTGGCACTTTATCTACTGTGCCACCTAACTGCTTATACTATTTTTCCACTTGCCTATAGATTATTTTAGCTACTCCAAATCCTTGTATTCCTTGAAGACAGCCCAAGCAGATACCATGAGCCATTCCCTGACCACCCTCCACTCCTGTCGTTTAAATACTCTGTCCATCCTCCATCCTTACCAGTGTATAGCACCTACTTGTGAGTGTGTTATGTTCTCCAAAACACCTTTAAGGTTTTTTTACTTTGTATTTCTAGTACAATCATGTGATAAGAGTTACTATTAAGAGATAATGTTGATGAATTATACTATACTGAAGCAAAGATGATCTCATTTGTGTATTTCTAAGGCCTTTCAATAAGACGTTACCCATTAATGTTGTCATATTAACAGAAACCTTAAACCCTAATTAGATTTATCATTTCTGGTAAATGTGCTTTTACTATATTGGAATATTTTTATCCAAATTAAAATTTCAGAAACAATACAATTTGACAAAATGCCTAGAGAAATTATCATTTAATAAACAGTGCTGATTTTCCAGATTTAGCAAAGCAATTTCAAAAGGAATTTAGAGAAATAAGAAAATCACAAAATGACAAAAATAATGCATCAGAAATAAACATTGTGCAAAGTAGATTCAAGTGGATTGAGTGTAAGTAGTCACAAGTCACATTAGCAGTCACATTGGTGAGTTTTATAATGGTCTTTCCTGTGAAAACTGAGTATTTCTAAATAAGTTTTAACCTTGTTATTTTCTGAATAGTACTAGACATCTAGTAGGTAAGGCTGGAGTTTTGGCCTGGGTCCTGGTCCATGACAAGTAGCTCTAGGCACTGGCTTCAACATCACACCCTTGAAAAAGGTTCTCTGTTCTTGCTGCTTCTTGGTTGAAGGGGTGACTTCATGGTACCGGAAATTCCAATACAGCTGTTCTCTCAACCAAGTACTAATCAGACCCAACCTTGTTTACCTTCTGAGATCAGATGAGATTGGACAAGAACTTTAAAGGTCAAGTGGAGAAGGGTTCCATGTGAACAGGCGAACAGTTCAAGATGAGTCAGTCAGTCCTGAGAGATAGGTGATCACTTCCAAAACGATGGTTGATGGCCTATCAAAAGGTAGTCAAATACAGATCCTCAAATCTAGAGTGGCAGAGACGGATGTGGTGAGGCTTCCAGTGTAGTCAAGCACCTGATCCTGTAGAAGTTAGTTCCCTTTTCTTTGTGAAGGGCATGGGCACCCTGGAATAGGTGAGGGACCCATTCCCCAAGAGAGGGATGTGAGTCTTGGAAAGCATCTCGGTTCCTGTGTTAAATGAAGTTTTAATTCTCTAGAATCTTAGCAAAACCTTGCAAATGCCAAGAGTGATACAAAATTCGGGGGACATTTTATACAAAAACAATAAAGGATCATAAAAACAAATTAGCCAATGAGATTTCACACAGATGACATGGTTTTACAATATGATCTCTCAAATCTTAAAATATTTGCTCAAAATTGCTATTGATAAGAATTCCACTTATGCTGGAGAGCAAATGTTTATAAATGACAATAGGATTTTCTCTCTGATAATCTCTTTTATCTTGAGTTTTGTTGATCAGGTAAGGAATTTATTGATGCTATCACTGAGAAGACCAGATGGTACTGACAAGAGTGAAGTCAGCATTGTAGGAGAGGATTTACATAGTAGACTGACATTTTATGAACATTAGTTAAAGATTAAGAAACTAACTTCTGATCAGAAATATATAGATCAAGAAATATTAATTCTATCTTAAATATCAGATTAGAATGTACTTGCTTGTCATATATTACCATCACATAGCACAAGCTAGTGCTTGCCTACCATTGTTGATGAGCCATGGTGCCTCACTGACACAGGAGGAATCAAAGCCATTTAAGATCAAGAGACTCCCACAGCAGCAAAACCTGTTTGCTGTAAGTCAAGCTCTGATACAGAACCATTCTGGTAAAGGTAAGTGAGAAGGAAGCCTTGTACAGTATACCTCTCACTATATTAAACATAATTGTGCAACTCATACCTTCAATCATTTGGTTGGTGTGGTCCTCTTGGATACTGAAGGATTGATAAGTAGTAGTTCCCTATAGTTACTTTCACTGAAGGTGAAGTCCCCCAAAGTGAATATCAGGACAGGATCTTCAGTGTATAAAGAACCCATGGGTAGCAACTACAATAATGATGATGGTAACAGAAGTAACTAGGTGACCTGGGACATTAGAGGACAGAATCTATGTACATTGAAAATGGTATGGTCAAACTTGTTATCTGTGTATGTTATTTATGTGCTTTGAAATCTAGTGAAGGACTAACTTATATTTTTGGACTAGAAGACTCAAACTGAATTGAATTTCCTAGCTTCTGCCTCCTTACCCTTATAATTATCATGACTTATAGGTTTTGTCAACTTGTTATTAGGTCAATAACAAATTGATTATTGAAATAAAATGTTTTTCAGCAAGTTAATTCTTCTTATCCCTGACATCTTTCAATGGTACAGACTCTGGATAATAAATTCCAAATTGGAATTTGATCCAAGATTTTTTTTCAATGTAGCTGTTTAAGTTAAAGTGTGCAATGTTTGGCATTCTTTTCTTTACAGAATAAATTAATCTTTTGATGGAAGACCAGGGATTTGACAAGTTGTAAATGATGTATCATGACTAAAAGGAAAATTCAGCAAAAATGGGTTTTCTCTTAAATCACATTGCCTAAGTAGTGGTATAGCACTTGGAGAACACAAGGTTCTAATTTTCCAAAGTTTCTTTCACCTTTAAAATTCTGATTCTAATTCTGGTTACTGCATTTCCCTCCATTTTCTGAATTTGAAGTTGGCTTTTTTTTTTTTAGTCTTTGCAAGGCAATGGGGTTAAGTGGCTTGCCCAAGGCCACACAGCTAGGTACTTATTAAAATGTCTGAGGTCAGATGTGAACTCAGGTACTCCTGACTCCAGGGTTGGTGCTCTATCCACTGTGCCACCTAGCTGCTCCTGAAGTTGATGTTTAACCTCAGAATCTGTTTCCTCATTTGCATGTAAAGATTTTCTATTATTTAGAAAGTAAGGACTTGGTAGCACATTCAAGACAAATATGGGTAGAGAATGCTTTTCCTTCAGTTGCCCTTGGAACTTATCTATTAACCAAGTATTTATTGCATATCTACTATGTGCTAGGTGCTACACATTCTGAGATATTAAGAATTAAGAAATAGTCCCTCAGAGAGCTCACAATCTAGGGAGATGACTTAAGACAATTCTATCAAACTCTACAATTCCTAGTTTTCATGATAGGGTATACACTCAAAGTTATAGGATTGCAGAGAAGGGAAAATAAATGAGATTTTTCCCCCACCTTCACTCCACTCAGTGTCTTTGCCCTAGTTGAATCAATTCTCTCCTAGACAAATATGAGTCCCCTAACTTGTCTTTCTTCCTCTAGTCATATTTTCTTTTATGCCTTCTAATAAATTAATCTGAAGTTTAGATTTGTCTAGGAGAGACAAGGCCAAATGCAAGTATCCCTCCTCCATGAGTGAATCCCTTCAGCTAAAAGTCATCTTTCCCTTAAATTTTTTAAAGTATTTTGTCTTTTGCAATATGAGTTCATTGAGGGTAGTACCATTTTTTAAAAAAACTAGCAAAATGCTTTATATATATATATATGGTAGCCACATATATTTCTTGAATTAAGAGATGGAATAAGTAACCAGAGAAAGCACCCTAAAAGAGGAGTGATTTGGGCTGCCCCTGCTAAATTGAGTGGAATTTGGATGAGTAGAGGGAAAAAAGAGGATACCATAGGCAAATATGAGCAAATAATATGAGCAAAGATAGGGTATAGGTAAGATATAAGGCCTTGAAACCCAAGGCAGGATTTCAGATTTGTATAACCAAGAGTCAAATTTTTGAACCCCAGGAGTAGATTGGAAGATGGTTATGTCAGAGTAATTTGATTTGATTGAAGGTGAAGGGAATCATTCTCAAACTTCTAACTAAATAATTAAGTTCCACGTGCATTGTATAGATACATAAATGAAAATTCACACACACACACACACACACACACACACACACACACACACACACACACACACCTGGGAATCTGGCCCAAATTTAGGGATTTGGGGTCAGATTATCTTCTAGAAGAAATGACCTTGCCTCTGTACCCAATATCACCTAAAATTTGACTTTTCCTAGGGCAAACTTTGGACTGACTAGTAAAGAAGTTCCCTTTAGGGGTGGATAGATGGCTTGGAGGATAGAGCACTGGCCCTGGAGTCAGGGGTACCTGAGTTCAAATCCAGCCTCAGACACTTTTTTTTTTTTAGGTTTTTGCAAGGCAAATGGGGTAAAGTGGCGTGCCGAAGGCCACCCAGCTAGGTAATTATTAAGTGTCTGAGACCAGATTTGAACCCAGGTACTCCTGACTCCAGGGCCGGTGCTTTATCCACTGCATGACCTAGCCACCCCTAGCCTCAGACACTTAATAATTACCTGTGTGACCTTGGGCAAGTCACTTAACCCCATTTGCCTTGCAAAAAAACTAAAAAAAAGATCCCTTTAGCCATAAACCAGAATGAATCTGGTGCTGGAGAAGAACATTTCTTTTGTATATTTGGTACTTTGTTGAGTTATTCCAAGAAATTTTCTCTCACTCCAGAAAAAATAATGAAACTACTTCCAGGTAATAGAGAGAAGGAAAAAGACTTCTTTCTGAAAGGAGTGAGTTATATGAAAGCCTCTATTTTTTTTTAGTAGAAAGCCCCCAATGGGGACATTACCTACCAATAAACTAAGGCATTCACTCTTTTACCCAATTAGAGATTTCGGTTTCTGAGTAACTGTGCAAACATGGTGGTTATCAGAAAGCATTTCCATTTATTTTATTTATATAACATACCTTCAGAATCTCATGGAAGTGAACTGAGGATCAACTGAGATGGTCTGACAACTCTTACAGAAATGGGGTATAGTCTTCTGAAGGACATACCAAATAGGATAATAGATCACCTGGACATACCAGGCTGAGATGATTACAGGGTCAGGATCTGTACAACCACCTCTGTCTTCATACTTACACACATAATAAGTTAGTGACAAAACAAGGACCAACCAAAAGAACAGAGAGTGTCATTTTGCAGGAGTGACAAAAAGACTTCAATAAATCCTACGAGAATGCAAAAAGATTCTTACAGACAAGAGGACACCTGGATTAAAATATGTGGATGACAGGTATGTAAAGGATGTTGACCTATAAATGACCCTTAGAAAAAGACTGTCTTGATACATTGTGGTTTGAAGATTCTATTAATTTTGGAATTTTCCCTTGAACTGCTTTTAATAAATTGTATGTTTTTTTCCCCAATTAGTATGCAAGTTCCTTTAGGGCAGTAGGATAGGAACTGTCTTTGATTTTATTATTATTGTATCCCCAGCACAACACACAGTGCCGGATACAAGTTGCTATTGTCCAGTCATTTTTCATTTCTGTTCAATTCTTTGTGACTCCATTTGGGATTTTCTTAGCAAAGATACTGGCATTATTTGCCTTTTCCTTTAGGTCATTTTACTGATGAGTACACTGTGGCAATTAGGGTTAAGTGACTTGCCCAGGGTCATAGAGCTAGTAAAATCTGAGGCCATATTTCAACTCAGGAAGGTGTCTTCCCAATTCCAAGCCTACCATATACTATCTCCTTTGCCTGCTACCTGTCTGAAACATAATAGATGTTAAATAAATGTTTATTGACTATGGCCAGGATGCTTAAAAAAGAAGAGGTGGTGCTAGGGTTTTGGATTATACAGTAAATAGATGGTTTTCTAGGTGAGGGCTCAGATCAAATTGTGATTTTTAAAATAACTGAAAGAATCAAGGTATCAAAACCCATGGTACACAGATCACATGTTAACTAAGGTTTATGTATCTGACAAACATTTCAGAATCCCCATTTCAAGACAAGATGTGGGTTAGGTGATTGACAGTACAGGGATGTAATTTTGGAACTGGTTAAATGGATTCTCTAGGTCTTTGGGTTTTTTTTTAATCAGTGACTTAGAAGAAAGCATATTCCACATGCTTGTCAGATTTGCAAATGACATGTAAGTAGGAGTAATAGTTAGTTAACATGTTTGATGACAGAGTCAGGATCCAAAAAATAACTCAGGCAAGGACTGAGTAATTAAAATAATCTAATATGATGAAACTGAAATAGGAAGAAATGTATAATTCTACATTTGGGTTCAAAAGAACAACTTTACAATTGTTTACAAATTTACAATTTACAAACACCTGATGGGAGTGACAGAAATAGACAATAGTTTTTAAGAAAAAGATTTAGAAGACTGTCAGTTCAGTATCATTTAATGGGATCATATAGGAGCTAGAGTGATCAAAGACTCACTGAGAGGCATTATTTTCCAGAACAAAAGGGCTAATAGTTCCATTATATACTGCCTTGGTATCTTTTCAAATTCTGAGCTCCACATTTTAGGCCATTCAGAAGAAAACCAAAATGATGAGAAGTCTGGAAAGCATCCTCTAATGTAATCTAAAAGGACTGGGGTAATTGTGGATAGTCTAAAGAAGGGGTAGATAAGAGACACCTTGTGCTCATACCAACCTAGTGAAGTAAGTGTGGAAAGGTACATTACCAGTAGGCAGAAAATTTTTTTAAAAAGTCCTCTCAGTCCCACTATTACATTGTTGGTGGAGCTGGGAACTCATCCATCCTTTCTGGAACTATGCCCAAAGGGCAACAAAAAATGTGCATACCCTTTGACCCAGCAATACCACTACTGGGTCTATACCCTGAAAAGATGATGAAAAAGGGTAAAAATATCACTTGTACAAAAATATTCATAGCAACCTTGTTTGTGGTGGCAAAGAATTGGAAATCAAGTAAATGTCCTTCAATTGGGGAATGGCTTAGCTAACTGTGGTATGTGTGTCATGGAACACTATTGTTCTATTAGAAACCAGGAGGGACAGGATTTCAGGGAAGCCTGGAGGGATTTGCATGAACTGATGCTGAGCGAGATGAGCAGAACCAGAACACTGTACACCCTAACGGCAACTTGGGGGTGATGTTCGACCTTGAAGGACTCACTCATTCCATCAGTGCAACAATCAGGGACAATTTTGGGCTGTCTGTGATGAAGAATACCATCTGTAGCCAGATAAAAAGCAGTGGAGTTTGAACAAAGACTAAATTTCATTAGGAAAAAACCCATTATCTTATTACGTAATTTTGCTATCTCTTAATACTTCATGTTTCTTCCTTAAGGATATGATTTCTCTCTCATCACATTCAATTTGGATCCATGTATATGCCATGGAAACAATGTAAAGACTGGCAAATTGCCTTCTGTGGGGGGGTGGGGGAGAGGGAAGTAAGATTAGGGGAAAAAGTTTCAAAACTCAAAATAAATAAAATCTTTACTAAAAAAAAAAGTTGGGGCGGCTAGGTGGCACAGTGGACAGAGCACCAGCCCTGGAGTCAGGAGGACCTGAGTTCAAATCGGTCCTCAGACAAGTCACTTTAACCCCATTGCCTTGCAAAAAAAATAATAAAACAAATAAAATAAACAAATGTAAAAGCCCTCAGTCCCGTCCAGTCACACGCAGGCATGGATCAGTGCTAGAAATCGGAGCAAAGAAGCCGACAGCCCCAGAGTCCGGCCACCCGCTAACGCCGGCCCAACTGCCGTCCCCGCAGGCCGGCCCAGGCGGCGGCCCTGGCCCAGGCGGCGGCCCTGCCCCGGGCCGGGGCCCGTGCGCGGCCCCCGAGCAGCAGGGCCGGCGGCGGCGCCTCCGGGGCCCGAACGCCGCAGCTCTCTGGGTGCCCGGCGCATCGGACGCTGCGGGCTTCCCTCCCCGCGCCCGGAGAGCCCGCTGCCAGGGGCGCGGCCCGGAGGCGGGGCTCCCGCGCTTCCCCAGCGCCCCGGCCTCCCGGGCTGCGGGGGCGGCCGGGGCCAGCCCGGGGCGGGGAGAATGAGACGCGAGCCTTAGAAGGGATGGAGTTCAAGTGCGTCACCTGCGGAGTTCGGCCCCGCCCCGCCCCGCCCCGCCCCGAGGTCCTCCAGGCGTCCCGGCGGCCGCAGGGCGGGCCCAGCCGCCGAGGCCCCTCTAGCCGGCCCCGCGCGTCTCGCTGCCCCGCCGGGCCGCCGTGGAGCCGCGGGCTCGGCTCCGCACTGACGAGGTGGCTGCGGGCCCGGGCCGGGGCGGGCGGGCGGACCGGAGGCAGCGGCGGGGCGGGCCTGGGTCACGGCGGAGGGCGCTGGTGCGGGGCCGGGGGCCCACGACGCGCCCCCTCTCTGAAGGGTGCGGAGGGGGAGGGGCCCCGTCGGCCTGGGACCCTCCCCCGCCCCCCGCCCCGGGCCGGGAGCTGTCCGCGGCTGGAAGTGCTGAGCCCGAGCCCGACCGGGGGGCGGGGGCGAGGGGCCGGCCCCCAACTCCTGCCCCTTCTCGTCCCCTCAGGCCGCGGGAGAAGATGCCGAAGTCCCCTGGCTGAGTGCGAGGTAGGAGGGACCCCAGGGGCCTCACGCCCCCGGGGACTGGGAGTGCCCACCGAGGCCTGACGCCCCTTAAAAAATCATCGTTATCCAAGTTGTCTGCTGCTGCGAGGCTGTGACTTTGAGGACCGAGCTGGAACATCTCAAAATTTATAAGAATCTTTTTTTTTTTTTTATCAGTTCCTCCATGTGAACCTGCTGGAAGGAGGCAGGGTGTCTGACCCAGGTGCTGTTTATATATATATATATATATATATATATATATATATATATATATATGGTGTTCCAACAGTCTTTTGGAATTTTAAGCTATTAAAGTTATTCCAGTTTAAGATTGTACTAAGAAATTTGGGATACTCTGCTTCATTTAGTCATTGGCATGCTTATCTTACCTTTCAGACTCCTTTGGGAGCAATTGCTGAAAATGATATTTATATACTTTAATTCACCAGTTATTTATGAAACACTTGTGTGCAAAACACAGCGCTAGGCGTTGGGGATACAAACACAAAATGAAAAACAGTCATGGGATTATCAAAAAGCCACCAATTCGGGGGCTGCTAGGTGATGCAGCGGATAGAGCACCGTCCCTGGAGTCAGGAGTACCTGAGTTTAAATCCGGCCTCAGATACTTAATAATTACCTAGCTGTGTGGCCTTGAGCAAGCCACTTCACCCCATTTGCCTTGCAAAATCCAAAAAAAAAAAAAAAAGCCACCAATTCAAGCCATTGGTTTTACAGAGACTATAACTGAGGCTTTTGGAGCTTAGGTGACTTGCCTAATTAGAGATATCATCTAAAATTTAGAACCTCTGATTGGAGATCCTCTACTGTCACTATACTATACTGCTTCCTTCTCTGCCCTCAAAGGACTAAAATATATAAACCAATAAGTATAAGATAATTTGACACTAGTAACTAGGGAGCTCAGGAGAAACATCCTATAGGATGTTTCCCCAAAGTGAGCCTTGAATAAAATTAAAGGTACAGATAGATGAAAGAGAGTGCATTCATGTCTGGAAGGATGGCTCATGCAAAGACAAAGAGATGAAAAGAATGCTGAACAAATATTGACTGATTTGAGCAGGAGGTAGACTTAAGTGAGGAGGAGTAATTGAAATGTCTGGAAATGGAAGTTAGACTCCAATTTTGGAGGTCTTTAGTGCCATGCTGGAAAATTTGCCTTTTAGATTTATACCTTAGGATTATTTTGGCAATAGTTGAAGAATGAATTGGAAATGGGGAGGGAAGGAAAGGAGAGGAACAAATTAGAGGCTATTATATCAGTCTAGAAACAAAAAGGTAAGGTGAACTAGATGGTTGGTTGACTCAGAATCAAGAAAAGAGGATGGCAGTTGCAAGAGAAGATAGACCTGAAAGACTTAGGAACTGTTTGAATAAGGACTTCAATGAAAAGGAAGAGTTATGGCTATCTTTGATGAAATGAACAGGATAGTAATGCCCTCAACAGAATTAGGAAAAGTTAGAGGAGCAGTTTTATCAGGGAAGTTCCATTTTAGACATGTTGAAATTGAGATGCAGTGGAAATATTCAGCGGGCATTTGGTGATTTAGGACTGGAGTTTAGGGAGTGAGTAAAGCTGATAAAGCAAAGCATTGATGCTTTTTTGTTTGTTTTTTTAGGTTTTTGCAAGGAAAATGGGGTTAAGTGGCTTGCCCAAGGCCACACAGCTAGATAATTATTAAGTGTTTGAGGCTGGATTTGAACTCAGGTACTCCTGACTCCAGGGCCAGTGCTCTACCCACCACGCCACCTAGCTGCCCCAAAGCATTGATGTTTTAACTTACAGTAGCTAATAGGATCAGTAAGAGAGTGAATGTAGAGAGAGAAGAAAGACCAGAGGGAATGCATGATAAATACTAGGAAGAAAAAAGGACATATTGCTGGACTAGTATAAAAAAGTCAAAGCCAGTTCCTAGTAGAGACAATATTTTTCAGATAAACACATATCTCCCAAAATCAGGTAAGTTAAATTCATCAAAAATCAGAATTCAGATCAGTCATAAGGATTTTTTGAAATCTCTGGTCCTAGTATCATAATTCTATTAAAATAATTTTTTTTATTATTTTATGGTTAATGGTTAGCTGTAGCATTGCAGAAAATTCAACAGCCATAATTTCTCTTTTTGTGTGAAAAGATCCTTTGGAAAAGTCTTCTAGATTTTTGGATAAATGATCTTTCAAGAAGTACATAAAAGTATTATACCTGATACTTTGGGTCAGAGATTTGACTCATGTAAATTTGCCACAACCCTTTTCTTTGGAATTTTCAGGACCATTAGGTTTGTTAAGCCAGTAACCATCTCAGAAAGCAAAGGCAGGAATGGACTAGAATAGCTAACTTTTTTCCATACTAAGAATCGCTTCACAAATTTGCTTTTCATCTTTGCACAGGGGCCATGCTAATCTCTATATCATTCCAATTTTAGTATATGTGCTGCCAAAGTGAGTGCCATACTAAGAAACAAAAAGCAGATTACCATTATGTAAAGTTGTAATATTTAAGGTCTATTTTTAGACTATAGGATATTTAAGGAGCCCTGCCTTTGTCATCTTTATTTGCTACTAACTGCACATTACAGATAGTAGGCTCTTAATAAATAGTTGTGAAATATGTGAATGAGATTATAAATGATTCATTGTGACTTCTTTTGGCAGCTTTAATTCCAACATCTTCTCCTGACAAGTTCAAAGTATTTAGACCCCTTCCCCACTTTCCATGTATCCCTCTCTTTTCACATCTTATCCATGAACAGGGAAGGGAGATTGGAGGGAAAAGAAGATAACTTCTTCCCTTTTTTCTGTAAGTCCTATATTGTTAGAATTGTCTAGTCAGTTCCAATACTAATGTTGTTCTATAATTGAACCAGCTAAAGTTACTTGGAATTTACATTCACCTTCATAGTGGCTGACAAAAGCTATTGTAAAAAGTCAATGCAAGCAAGGAAAGCCATCTCTATCACCATGTATAAAATACAGATGTCAGATAGCTCTCTTCTTTCACTGAGTTCTTACAAATAAAAATTATTCTGTTTTTCTGTTTTTAGTTCCTGTTAAACTGGGTCTCAGTTTCTTATGATAAATGTTCTGGTTCATGCCCTCATGATGTCACATCAGCCACCTGGACATAAATGTAAGGTTAGTATTATAAGTTTTGTAGTTTGTTAAATAGTTAAGAGTAAAATAAAAATGAGATAAAACAGATTTGTGGAATTACTTAACAAATTTATCAGGGTTTTTTTTTAATACAGTTACAGATATAACTAGGACTGGGTAGCTGGGACTTTGCCTCTGGTTACTGACATGGAGGAATTTCTTTTTCCTGTAATGATTTAGACACTTCTGTCCCAAAGCCTTATGGTTCTGGTATGTCTATTCCCTTATCTGGGTCCCATCACCATAAAATCCCTGCTTTCCTTCTTCTTCTCTAAAAGCTCCTATCTCCTAAAATGTTTGTCTCAGGTAAAAAAAAATCTTTTTTTAGTTAAACTCTGATACCTATTTGAAATTATCAAAGAAAATAGGTATTACATGCTGTTTTCCCCTTCTTTAGTTCTGACTTTTCTTTCACAACATGACTAAATATAGAAATATGTTAAACAAGATTGTACATGTATAACCTATACCAGATTACTTGCTGTTGTGGGAGCAGAACAGGGAAGGGAAGGAGATAGAAAAATGTAACTCAAAACCTTACAAAAATGTAGAACTCAAAACCTTACAAAAAGATGAATGTTGAAAACTATCTTTGCATGTAATTAGAAAATATAAAATAAAATATCATTAAAAAAAACAGTAAGGGAAAAAAATCTTTGTGTTCTGGGTTCTCTCCCTTCCTCCTTTCCCAGTTCCCATCCCCAAGGAGAAGACAAATCTATATAAGCTATCATTTTAAAAAGTACTTTGATAAACTAGAGAACATGTGTAGAAGGGAGAACATAATGTAGAAAGTCATCAGAAGCATTCCATTTAAGGATCAGTAACTAGAAATAATTGTGTCATTAAGTTCCTTTTCTCATAAGACATAATTAATGATGAAAAGTACAGGAAAAAAAGTATAGAATGAGATTTATATTGATTATCAAATGATGAGGGACAGTGCCCATTGCAATATTTAAACTTGTCCAAAATGAGTATAAAAATAAATTTATCTTAATGTTGAAAAAAAGGAAAGGAATCATTAATTGTTGTTCAAATTAATCTTACATATATTCTGTTAAACTTGTGTATTTCCTGGCTTCCTTATGTATACATAGTTCAAATTTAGTTATATTAACAACCTGTATTACATTGATTTAATTTAAGTAAAAACAATTACATAATTTGAAAAGATTGCAAACTCTAAGGTTTTAGACAAATAATAAATATAAATAATCAGAAGCATCCATTTACACTTTGTCAGTAATTTAATCTAATTTAATGATACCTGAAAATTAGATATCTGAAAATATCACCAAGGATATTTACATAATACCTTAAGCTTTACAAAATATTTTATATGTAGAGATGTTATTTTCCCTTTGTTAATTTAATCAATGTTGTTACCATTTATAGATAATGAAACTAAAATCTAAGATAAGTGTAGTAGTTTTGTCACATATAAAGTCCTTGTGTCACATAGGTGATGTATGAAGAGGCAGGATTCAAACCAAGCCAGATCTTTTTGATTCTAAATCCAGATCTCTGGTGGCACAGGGGATAGAGCCTCAAGTGAGGAAAACCACAGTTCAAATTCTGCCTCAGACACTTACCAGCTATGTGATCCTGGACTTAACTTCTGTTTGTCTCAGTTTCCTTAGCTATAAATGGAGATAATAACAGTACCTACCTCTTGGGACTGTTCAGAGAATCAAGTGAGGTAATATTTGTTTAAAAAAAAAAGCATTTAGGACTGGCATTTTATAAATGTTTATTACCTTCCTCCCACTCCCAAACACTGTGCTGGACAGTCTTTCTATAAAAAGGTCTGAGAAGTATGTTAGTCTCAGTTCTCTTCCTAAAACTCTACATACAGAACTTGACTACTACAAAAGGATCAAGAGTTCAGGGTATCTCTAGAGACTTATTCATATATATATTCATTTGGCCTGTCAGTCCACATAAGAAAAACCAAATGGATGAATTACATTGCCCATATATCAACATATGTATAGATAGATAACTTATAAAACTTGTTCATAATTATGTATATCTGGGTCAGCAGTATAGATGGAAATGAGTTGGGACCAGAGTTAAATAGAAGAAAGGAATAGAGTTGGTTGAATTATCTGTGAGTAATTATAAATCTCTACTAACCCTGAATTTCCCAGGAAAATAATGATCTATATTTAATTTTAACCAGTTTAATATTAACCATATTTTTATTTGAACACAAGACATAGAATACAACAGTTACCTTTGAAAAATTAAAAGTGAGTATAGCTCAGAAAGCATGGCAGAGGCTTACAATAGTTGTATATATTTCATCATGAATATTTTTTTTCTGACCTGTGATTTCAGTGGTAGAGGGAGCTTCCTGTCAGAACATTCTCTTTATCAATGCATGCAAACAACTATCTTTCAATTTACAGTCTTGGAATATTTCCTGGGGGCATTAAGAGATTGTTTAAAATTAAATTTTATGATTCAGGGTCTTGTAGCCAGACTGTGTCAGGGGAAGAACTTGAACCCAGGTTCTCCTAGCTCCCAAGTTGGCCCTTTATCTACCATATACCATGTTACCTCTCTCACACACACAGATGATTATCATAATAATATTATCTAACATGTAAGTAGTGAATATTGACACAAATCTTATTCATGGTTTATTTATTCTGTTGCAGGATAGTATGTAAACAACAATAGACTATAAGTTCCCTGATGGCATTTAAAATACAGCATCATGTCGATTGTGATGGCGACTGAGACTGAAAAGACTTTTGCTCTCCTTCAGACATTTAGCACTCTGTCTGTCATTTCCAGTCTTGGTTTAGGTTTATTCTGCTTTGTAGCAGACAGACTTTTTCAGTTTTCTTTCATTCAGCAAAATGACTGGCTTAGAGCCCTCTCTGATAATGCAGTGCATGGTATAATTGGAATGTGGTCATGGGCAATAGTGATTGGACTCAAGAAGAAGAGTGATTTTGGAGAAGTCATTCTGGCTGGATTTTTAGCCTCTATTATTGATGTGGACCACTTTTTTCTAGCTAGATCTCTGTCTTTAAAGGTAAGAAACATATTTCATTTTCTTATTATCCTTCCAAATAATCTCAGCAATGTATTCTTCACATAGTTCTTAAAAACTTAGTTTATTTTGATTGTCTTTCTTTTCAATTGCTTGATATAGTTATAAAAAAATTATTACATAGCATTTATAAAAGTCCAAAACATACAAAGAACTGTTTTTTAATCCAACCCATCATTTTCTTTTTTTATTATAAGCTTTGTCAACAAGCATTTTGTTACACAAGGAACAAAGCAGAAATAGTATATAAAATTGAAAGCTTGTTACATATAATAACAAGATAGTAACAAAATTACCATTTGTATCTACCTTTGAATTTCTATAGATTCTTCTATGTATTTTTAAATGTTTTATTGATGTTGTTTTCTTTTTTATATCTTTCATTTCTCTCACTATCCATTTATTTTGAATTTTACAATTTTCCCCCTCTAATCTCGCTTCCTCCCCACCCCCCCACAGAAGGCAGTGTGTTAGTCTTTACATTGTTTTCATGGCATACACTGAGCTAAATTGAATGTGATGAGAGAGAAATCATATCCTTAAGGAAGAAAAATAAAGTATAAGAGATAGCAAAAAAAGTACATAATAAGATAATGGTCTTTTTTTTCATTAAAGGTCTTTGGTCTTTGTTCAAGCTCCACAATTCTTTCTCTGGATACAGATGTTATTCTCCATTGCAAATAGCTTAAAACTGTGCCTGATTGTTGCACTGATGGAATGGGCAAATCTATCAAGGTTGATCATAACCCCATGTTGCTTTTAGGGTGTACAATGTTCCTCTAGTTCTGCTCATCTCTATCAACTCAGCATTTCTCTCACTATTAATTAACTCTCCCCTTCCCTTAAATGAAAGTCTTCTTCTGTTTATAACAAGTATAGAATAGAAGATCAAATTAATATAGTGACCATCTCTGAAAATTTAAGTTTCATTTTAAACTTTAAACCTATTACTCCTTAGCCAAAGGAGGAAAAGCATGTTTCATCGTCAGTCTTTTAAAATCTTGATCACTGCCTTTATCAAAGTTCCGAAAACTTTCAGAGTTGTTATCCTTTACAAATACTGTGATCATCTCTATCTCTACTCATTTTTCTCTGCAACAGTTACACAGCATTCTCAGAAACCGTCATAATTATAATTTCTTTTCATTCATTTATATCCACATACCACAGTTTGTTCAGCTATCCACCCAATTGATCTTCATTATAATTAAAAAGTACTGCTAGAAATCCTTTTTTTGTATTGATGGGTCATTTTCCTCAGTTTTTGACTTAGGGGATGTGTGAGTCAAAGGCTATGTACAATCAGTGATGGAACTTTTGGGTAGAGCTCCAAATTTCCATAATGGTGGGACAAATGCATTGTTCTAATAGCAACCCCTATTGGTTTGTTTGCCTTTTCAAAACTTTTCTAGCATCACCTATTTTCTTCTTTTTTTGATTTTTATTACCTTCTCTAGTGTTATAAGTAGAACCTCAGGGTTCTTTTAATTCTTATTTCTCACATTGATTGGGAACCTTTTTAACGTTTGTTTATTGATATCTTGCTTTTTTTTTATTTGAAATGTTTATTCAAGTCCTTTTACCCTTTACCTATTGGGGAGTGATTCTTGTTCTTCAATATTGGTATCAACTCTTGATATATTTTGGATTGCATATATCTATCAGAGAAGTTTGCTGCAAAGACTTTTTTTCCTGTAATTTTTCCTTTTCTAATTCTAATTTTGCTGGTGCAGAAATTTTTCGATTTTATGTAATGGAAATTGCCCGTTTTATCTTCTGTGATCACTTATGTCCTTTGTTAATATAAGAATTCTGTCCCTGGACCATTAAAGGTATCTCTTCTCTTTTCTTCTCTACTATTTTCTTTGATAAGAATATATATTTGGTTCACACATCCATTTGGAGTTTATTGTGGTATATAGTATAATATGTTAGTCTAAATCTAATTTCTTATAAATTGTTTTCATGTTATCCTGGCATTTGTTATGTTCTAACCCCAGTAGTTGGTGCCCTTGGACTACTCAACAAAAAACTATAATGTTTAATTTTGGGGGGGGTGTCATTGAACTAATCTGTTTTTTTCTATTTTTAACCAGTAACAAAGTACTTTTGACAATTTTTATTTTATAGTTTAAATTAAAATCTGATCTTTCCTGACCCCCATCATTCCTGCTTTTTTTTGTTATTTCTGGGCTTAAAATTCTTGATCTTAATTCTCCATATGAATATCTTTGGATATTAGTAATATTTGAGTATTTTTCAATTTGTGTTTCCTCTTGAAACTGATTTTAACATCCTTTGACTCTTTATCCATTGTGGACTTGGAGTTAGTTGCTTTTATATAAATTTTAACACCTTTTAAAGTATTTTAGATATCAGATATTCATTTGTTACAGTTTACAATAACAATCTATTTTCTTTTGCTTTTTATTATGCTGAATTTTTGTTCATATATTTTAAGAACCTCATCTTTAATAATTTCTTCTATTTGTTTATTAGAAAAAATCTTTTCTTATAATGCTTCATTTTCTCCCATTCTTTTTAAAGTTTTTAAAAATGGTTGTCTATCATCTATCTGAAATTCACTAAAGGATAGAGTACTGGCCCTGGAATAGATAGAGCACTGGTCCTGAAGTCAGGAGTACCTGAGTTCAAAATAATTACCTAGATGTGTGACCTTGGGCAAGTTACTTACTGCCCCACTGCCTAAAAAATTTTTTAAAAAATTCACTAAAGTATACAAAAAGTTTATCTAAACCCATTTTCTATTAAATTACTAACCATTTTTTCAGGGACAATTGTTAAATAATGAATCCTTTATCCAATTTTCTTCAATTTATCAAAGTCTATTCTTTTTGTAGACATTTGGTATCTTTATTCTATCCCACTAATTTCTTTTTCTATTTTTTTAGTTCAATAATTATTTTAATGTAATCAATTTATGTGTTTTAAAGCTTGGAGGAGATGAGGGGATTTTGTTCTTTTTAAAAGTAATTTGATAGGAGTGGCTAGGTGGCACAGTGGATAGAGCACCGTCCCTGGAGTCAGGAGTACCTGAGGTCAAATCCGGTCTCAGACACTTAAGACCTAGCTGTGTGGCCTTGGGCAAGCCACTTAACCCCATTGCCTTGCAAAAAAACTAAAAAAAAAGGTAATATGATAGATTAATTTCACAATTATATAATTAGAAATTATTTTAATCCATGATTCTAATTCTAATACATTGTACAAACTAAATATTCAAATGATGATTTAGTTTTTAAAAACTTAAACTATTTTTGTAATACCATTATGAAATCATGACTCAGCCAGTAGGTAACTTTCATCAGGATAAATATTATACCAATCCTTTCATTTCTTCAGAATAGAATATTTATTTCCTTTACATTTACCGGTAGATGGCATAGTTCATCCTCAATAAGCATCCACAAAGATTTATTTGTTTATTTTTTCAGTAAAGGTCTTTATATTTTTTTTTTGTAACAACCTACTCTTTTTTTCCTCATTACTCATGCTTGTCTATAAACAAGTTGTATTCTAGCAAGAAACCTGGAAATAAGATGTTCCTTGCTATTTCTTTTCATATCTATTAACAACAGGATCCATTACTTTAAGTGAAGAGATAATCAATACCAACAAACTGTTTAGTCATAGAAAATTACCATCTCTATCTATAAAAGAACAAGTTGTGACTGACAGAGGTTGAAAGGACCAATTCTGGAAGCACTCATGTGATAATTGACCTAGATTTTTTTCCTTCTCATATTAAGAGTAATTTTTACTTTCCATTGAAAATTAAATCTCCCAGTTAACTGTATGATTCCATATTTTTTAACATTCATTTTTTTAAAAAAAATTTGAGTTCCAAATGCTCGCCCTCCTTCCAATCTTCCCCTACCCTTTGCAAGTCCAGCAATATAATATCAGTTATTTGTATTTGTTTCAAATTAGAATTTTTAATTGTTCTTTTCATGCTTTAGATCAGTAGTCCTCAAAACATAGTCTCAAGATCCCTAGGACCCTTTCAAAGAGTCTCCAAAGCCAAAACTATTTTTATAATAATGCTGAATTATTATTTGACTACTAAAATACTTCTTCCTTTTCCAACTACATATCTGTGTGAGGTCAGATTTTCTTCACGTACTTCAACCTGAACAATATATTGTAAAAGATCAAATGTAGAAGCAGGATAGAAATCCAACTGTTTTTTTATTATGTCAAATATTAAAGAGATTTGCATAAATATGTAAGCAATGCCACTTTCTCAATATCTTTTATTTTGGAAATATAATTTTAATGTTACTTATGTTAACATGTAATGAGTTTATTATTGTTATTTTTAAATAATGTAATAATTTAATATGTTATCAATTTTCATTTCTAATATAGTAAATGTGCTATAACCCAAAAAGCTTTTTTGGGGTCCCTAATAATTTTTAAGAATATAAAAAGGTCTTAAAATTAAAAAAAGTTTAGAGCTTCTGCTGTACATATATAAAAATACAATATAATGAATAAGTTTATATAGAAAAATGAAATAATTCAGAGATACAGAAATTTGGAATTTACCAGCATGTGAGATTCTGGCAAAGATTTAAATAATTTTCTACATTACTGTAAAAATAATTGTATTTAGTTTATTATGAGATGATCAGAGCTAACTTACTTGAAAACTAGTTCATCTGTATTAATTTTTCTCATTAATCATTTATTTCAAATATTCTTTTATCAAAGTTCTCATTATTCATAATAGTGGTAGTAATTGCTAGCATTCATATAGTGCCAGGTACTATGTTGCCAAATTATTATCTCATTTGATCCTCACAATAACACTGAAAGATAAATTCTATTATTATTACCATTTTACAGTAGAGGAAACTGAGGCAAGAAAAAGTCACATGACTTGATCAGGGTCATAAAGCTGTACATGTGAGGGCAGATGTTTTAAGGTCTTCTTGACTTCAGACTGGTTACCCATCCCTCCATTCTTTATACTATTCAGATTTGTTTAAAGTCACATGCAAATATGTTCAGAGTGTAATAACTTCTTTATGCCAGTGGAATGAATGTTCTTCAAGGTTCTAGCAAATTGGAAAGGCCTGAAAGTATGGGCCAGGCTTGGCATCTACATGCACCGCTGTTGGGTAGGCAGCGAGCTGAATTTTTTTTCCCTTTTACTGTACAGCAACTAGTAACACCAATCTTCCATGGTGTGGTGAGATTTTAATTTCTATTGATGTACTTGCACTAATAAAATTACAGATATTTTGAAATACTGGAAAAGTGTGCATAATATTGCTACATGATTCTAGTAACATAGAGGAGAAATAAAGTGATAACATAACCACTTTACTAATACGTTGTAATATTAGATTGACTGCTTTGTGTTTAGACAAAACAAAGGGGAGATTCTGGAGACATTTTATAAGCCAAATGCTTCCATTAAATAAAACATTGCAAAACATAAAATGTAATTTTTTTTAGGTTTTTTTTGCAAGGCAAACGAGGTTAAGTGACTTGCCCAAGGCCACACAGCTAGGCAATTGTTAAGTGTCTGAGAACGGATTTGAACCCAGGTACTCCTGACTCCAGGGCCGGTGCTCTATCCACTGTGCCACCTAGCTGCCCCTAAAATGTAATTATTAACTAAATAGTTCCTCAGATCTGATTATGTAAGTAAGAAAATGGTTCCCATTGCACATGCTGCTTATCTTTCTACATCTATAGTAGTTTTGATTCATGTGTTGGGGTGGTGGGAATGAGACCAAAAGAGAAAAAAACTTTACTTGGCACTTCAGTTAAGAAACTGGAAAGTAAGGGGGCGACTAGGTGGCACAGTGAATAGAGCACCGGCCCTGGAGTCAGGAGTACCTGGGTTCAAATCCGGTCTCAGACACTTAACAATTGCCTAGCTGTGTGGTCTTGGGCAAGCCACTTAACTCCGTTTGCCTTGCAAAAACCTAAAAAAAAAAAACAAAAAAAAACTGGAAAGTAACTAGGAAATATTTTTTTAAAAAACTTTCCTTCCCAAATAGAAACAATACTTGATGTTTCTTTTTCTTTCCTCCCAGGCTGCTTTGAACCTTCCACATAGGCCTTTTCTCCACTGTTCTACTCTGATACCTGTTGTGGTCCTGACACTAAAGTTGATTATGCACCTTTTCCGACTTAAAGACTCATGGTGCTTTCTTCCCTGGATGTTATTTATATCTTGGACCTCTCACCATGTTCGGGATGGAATTCGTCATGGCTTATGGATTTGCCCTTTTGGAAAAACTTCTCCCCTGCCATATTGGCTCTATGTGACGATCACTGCATCTTTACCTCACTTAAGTTCATTCATTATGTATTTAACAGGAACCAGAGAGATGATGTCTATAAAACATGGAATTCATATCGATGTCTAAGGGAACTAGGTGGCAGCTTTTTGAGAACACTGTTTTAAAAGTAATCATCATTGAATGTACTCATCACTGAAATGAATTTTTAAATACATGTCACTTCTACAGCAATTGTAGTTTTAATATTTAATTACTTTGGTTCTAGAATTGTTTTGCATGGTAAACAAAATGATTTTAATGTGAAGAATCTCATCTATACATGTCTAATCAGTCATCTGTTCTATATATGTGCAAATATTGTTTCATTTCTTCTAACCCAGATGTTTTATATCCTATTCAGTTTTTCTTGCTTTACTATCAACCTTTTGGGGTTTGGTTTTATTTATTATTTAGGTTATGTTTGTTTCCAAAAGAAATTTTAAGGGACCATTTCCAAGCAATCTTAAATATTTGTTGAATTAAATTGATTGAAGTTATGGAGAATTATGCTTTTGATAGCCTATTTCCTTATGAGAAGAAGCTCAGGGTCTGGGTTGTCCAAGGTCTAGACAGCTATGATTATGTTGAACTGCTTAACTCCTGTGAATCTTGAAGCACTGAAATAACTAAAATTGAATGCTGTTTGTGTGTAAAAATGACTGCTAGTATTTATTCCGAATTTTTATCTTTCCCAAAAATACAACTTGCCAGGTGCTAATTGTTAATTTAGGACAGAACTAGTTTATCTAGAGTATTGAAAGGGGATTTGATGGTTGGTATTGGGGAGATTGGAATTCATGAGTGACATTATCTAATGTTAGAACTAATTATTTAAGGAAATACATTCCTGTTACAATAAAGTATTAGCTGTAATGTAATGGTTATAATAATATTTCCAAAGTATTGTCTATCTGGATCTTTTGCCAATGAATCCCATGGACTGGGATTTTATCTGTTTTAAAAGAGGTACTGTTACTACTAAATATTAATATGTCTACACTGTTTACAGAATAATAGTTAAATGGATTCCTCAGTTATGTCAGCGGAACTTTAACTGACCTTTGATCTACAAACCTAACCTCTAATGTAATATCAAATATAGGATCACATGTATGCCATTAAAATTATTCCAATTGCCAACAATTTGTTTGTATGCTATGGAAAAATAATGTATTAGTTAAACAATTTTTAAAAATTAAATTGCTTGCCACTTAAAAGGATAAGTATAACTTTTCCCAAAATAGTCTAGTTTAAAAAATATTATTTTTTCCTCTATTCCTTTAAATCAATGTCTGTGAAAATGGTTAAGTTTAAAGGAGAAATGAACAACTATAACTCTTAGATTTACATACAATTTAATGCTACCTTCCTGAAGGTCAGTGCATTCAGGGTCACATGATGCACTTTATTGCACACAAAATCCATTGTCTTCAAGATGTTATTTATATTTTCTTATGGATGTGTGAACTGTAATGCCAATAATGATGATGTGTGCCTTAATCTGTGAGAAATTATGAATGATCATGGAGCCTACTTGAGAAAAAATAGATTTTTTTTGATATAACACCAAATTAATATTCAGTAAATTGTCATTAAGGTCTACCCAGGCTCTGACTAATTCATTTAAGACCATTACTGAAAGAGGACACTCTTTTTCTCTCCTTGTTTCCAAATGGGAAAAATAACCTATTTTTCAGAAATTAACAAATCAAAGCTAAATTATACTTTTGTTTACTTTCTTTTAATCAAGTTTTAAAATGCTTCATACTTTTTCTTTCTGCAAATCAGGTTGGAATTAAATCAAAATACAGGATGTCATTAAAGAATGTTACATTGGCATTCGTCTCTTTCCTATTTCTTAAATTCATTGGGGGGAAGGGAATTACTTTGAAAATTAAGTGACTTAATTTTACTAATTAAGAGCGGGTTAAAATTTCTCTTCCCACCATAATCTCTTCTGATCATTCTGTGGAAGCTGTAGTTGTAACTTCTTTTTCCTATATCTCTCAGGATCTTCTCTCATGCTGCATGAACTGTGGAAGCTATACCTGTTAGATCCCAGTGATATATTTGGTGCCAATACTACCACCACAATATTGCATTTTAAGAGTTGGAGTTGTGCTTTATCTGCCTAAATGTGTGTTTACTACTTTTAAACATTTTCAGACAGTAACTCTGCCCTTATAGTATTTTCTGTACCCTCTCACTCTTCTTAAGACAGTTGCCCCTAGAAGCTCTAATTCCTTTTCTCCTGAGGAAGGATGCTGCCCAATCTCTCAGAGGTAGTAGTTTCTTGAAGCACTAATCCCTTATTGTCAGGTCCCCATCTCCTATTTAAAAATGTAGCACTCCTACTATGAGAATGTTATATACTGGGACCCTCTCCCAACACTGAACTGAGAGTTCTTCCCTCCCTTTCTCCATTTCAACCCCTCCCTTTGTCATATCACCCATTCTCTCATAAGCCGTCTTTTTCTAAGATATTTTCAGAAGTTATTTTCTATTCATTGACTTGGGCCTACATCACACATTCACCTCTTCTTTCCTCTTTCTTTTTAGGTATCTTCCTATTATGAAATTTAGTTCCATAAAGAATTTTATTTCACTTATAGATAGGGCGTTTTCAATTTAAGTCCATGATGTTTCTGAACTATTTCTCCACCAATTTTTCTATTTAACTTGTTTCCATTTTTATCTCTTTGTGTACTATTAAAAATAAATCTATTAAAGATTCCTCTGTTGTTATTTTGTTGTTTTTAACCCCATTACTGTCTTGATAGTTTTTCCCTACTTTTTTCTGTGATAGTATATTTTATTATTTATACCTCTTTGGTTGCTATATTTGATGTAATGAATAGACCTGGCATGGAGACAGGAAGGCCTGAATTCAAATCTAATCTCAGATAGTTTACTAGCTGTGTGACCCTGGAAAAGTAATTTAATCCTGTTTGCTTCATCTGTAAAATAATCTGGAGAAGGAAATGTCAAACTACTCCTGTATCTTTGCCAAGAAAACCCCAAATAGGGACATGAAAAGTTGGACTCAATCCACTGAACCATTGTTTCTGTTCTCTGAAGTCTTTGCAAAGCAAATTCTATCCATATTTGGGGAGGGTGGGGAGGGAAGGTAGATAAGTTTCAAATGCCTTTTTATTGGAATCCTTTTTTTTCATTGATGATTAGACTGATTTATAGGGTATATCACCTTGAGTTGCATGTTAAACTCCTTTGCTTTTTCACTTATGCAGTGTTTCTAGTGACAAATAGTCTACAGTATTCAAATTTTCTTTCCTTGCCTTCATGGTGAAGGTCTTTGCTTCTAGATTTTTTTCAGAATTTATTATTGGAACTGTTAAATTTAACCATTTGTGAATTTTAGGAGTTTGCAGTATAGTTTTGGGTTGGTTTTTTGGTGGGGGGTTAGTTTTTTTCTGAATGCCAACCATGGATTTTTTGCATTTGTTGCTTTGCTTTCTATTTTCAAAAACTCTGGACAATTTTCTCATGTTTCTTGTCCTATGGCATTTGGGTTTATTTGGGGTGGGGTGGGGGTTGCATCTTTCTAGGAGATCTATAATCCTTAAATTGTCTCCATGCATCTTGTCTTTGAGGTCACTATGTTTTGCTTATATAGAAATTGTTTTCTTTTAATGTTATTTCCTTTTGCTTCTCTTCTTTCAGATTGTCCCTTACTTCTATGTGTTTTCAATCCCAATAAGTGATGTTTCTTTGGTGGGATATCTCACTGTGATTCTTTTCTGCCATTTTTTTCTACTTGTGCAGGGCATAAATCTTTATGATTCTTATTTCTCCCTTAAACTAATTGCCTCCCACAGTAGATCAGCCAGCCTAGTTTTGAAGCAGCAAAAAGGGATAGGAAGTGACAGGAATGTCAAGCCATCACCACCACTTTGACCACTGTCTCCCCTGAAGCCCCTGTGGAAACAGTCCAGGGCCCTGAACACAGGAGCTTTGGGAATAACAATCGTGCCAGTTTAATTCCTCCAGCCATCATCCTGGGAAGCAATGCCCGGTGAAGATGAAGTCTGGCTCTTATAGCTACTGAAGATCCAAAAAAAGAAGTTCTTGCCACCAAAGTTCTTGACTGTGTCAAATGGTTCAACATCATAAAATCATAAACATTTATTTTATCCATGTAAATAATGTTCAAAAGGAACATTGTTTAGCAGATATGATTTAAGGACTGTGAAATCTTTTTGACTGACTTGTAGCAGAAATCTTCCACATGCATTGTCTCTCCCTTAAGTATGAATTTTTTGATAGCGAGGTTTGTCTAACTTCTTTCTACATCCTCATCACTTAGCATAGTACTTAGTGTTTCATTCATTCATTCATTCATTCTTCTTTCCTGAACTCTTCTGGAATATTCTCCAGTATTTCCATATTCTCTTAGGAATCTACAGGGTTCTCTGCGTCATGATGTGTTGATTAATTTCAGAAATATTTAGATTCATTTAGAATTTTTTGGAAGCCAACCTTATGTTATCAATATTTTCCCTGCTGGTTTCTTTTCTTTTGCTGAGGATTTTTGTTTGTTTGTTTGGTTGGGTTTTTTTAGGTTTTTGCAAGGCAGATGCGGTTCAGTGCCACACAGCTAGGTAATTATTAAGTGTCTGAGACCGGATTTGAACCCAGGTACTCCTGACTCCAAGGCCAGTGCTTTATCCACTATGCCACCTAGCCACCCCCTTGCTGGGGATTTTTAAATGAGTTTTATTCCTTCTGAATTCTTTGGTAGTTTCAGTCTCTTGTTCCTTATATTTCCCTAACAATCACTTCTGACTCCTTCCCTTTTGAAGTTTGTTTCCCTGAGTAAATTTCCATATAAAGTGTCCCAAAAGTCTTAGTGCAGTTATAAGCTTTAATAGCTTATATATATATATTATATATATATATATATATATATATATATGATAAAAATCTCTTTAAAAGCTTAAATTTGCATTAAGGCTTTTTAAGATACCCTATATACCATCAGCTCCTATGCTCCTGACTTTAATTATAAAACTGGAGTTGTATTTCTTTAGAGAAAAAGATTCAATAATAAAAATAAAATTACAATGGAGCAACCATTAAAATTATGTCTAAAGGTAAATTATAGATTTATGATATGAATTTGTGATATGAATAATCACTTCAAATCACAAAATATAAATGGAAAAACTGCTATAATAATTTTTGGATTTAACACAATTACTCAAAACTGGGAAGCAATAAATTAAATAAAATACCCAAATTTCAATGACATTTATCTTGCTCAGTCTCCACCTCAATTTCTTCAGCATTATCTTCAAATCCTCAGTACCCTACAGCAGGATAACTTGTACCAATAGTAATATTTGGTTGTTTACACTCCCCCACCCCCACCCCAGCCACCTATAACCATAGTTCATGGGAGCTGTGAAATGAGAGGACTATTTTAGGTTCCATAAAAGAAAAAACAGCTGTGGTCCCATACTAAAATTCACCAGTCAGTAAATAGGAGAGTATTGTTTGCTATGTTACAAATGCTTCTGTGGGAAAGTTCAGTCATCAAAACATAACTAAGAAAACCTAAAAATTCTGGCAAACATACTTCCAGTTTAACCCCATTCCTGCTTCGTCAGGACTGGTTTCTTGAAAGATATTTTAAAGTGGTGCATACTTGGAGGAAGATGTGTGACATCCTATTTGGAAAAACATTGAGATGGAGAGAGTTCAGAAAAAAAAAGCTTAGGAAGAGAGAAACAGAATTCAGGAGAAAGACAAGGCAAGAGAAGCAAGGTGCAAACTTTAGAATAGCAAAATAATTTCAAAATTAGTTTTCTATGTGCAGTTAGATCAAATGACTAGAGCAGAGGTCAAAAGCAATAATAAATTTTTAAAAAACCCAAGAAGATTGAACTATAATTGCAATCACTCCAACCCAGTCTGTTTAAACAGACTGTGCTAAAAAAAATGAAAAAGATAAAATTAAAGATAATGGCTCTGAATTTAATAGAAACTTTAGAAGTTTTGGAAGTTAAACTCAACATGTGTAACCAATGCAAAACAGGGACCACAAGGAAGCTGAAACAACTCTCAGTCTGACTTAGTCAACAAACACAATCTCCTAGAAAACAAAAATCCTTTTCTTTGATTTGAGCAGAAGTTCATCTGCAAAACATTTCAGAAGAGAGGTCTATGAATGGCATAACCTCACAGTACATGAAAAGCCTTTGAAAGGAAAAGGAACCTTTAGAAAAGTTGTCAAAAGACCCAACTAAGATAATTTATGAGATTCATAAATAGACTTGGAAAGGGGACAACAAATAGGTAAACCATTGAATAAATTTCCTGGCATTTCTGAAGTGTTCTATACACATTACTAACAATAGTGTAAATACCGAATTTAGACTCCCTCATCTCAGTATGCAATAGACATGTGAAGAATGGCCCTGAAATGGTCCTAAAGAAGAAAGACAAAGCTGGAAAGCATGGCTAGACTTGACCAAATAATTTTTTAAAAAATCCCTACTAGAAGTAATACAATTTTAAAGGAATCCAGTTTGATTTTTCAGATTATCTCAGATATGAACATTCTTTTTTTTAACTTAAAAATTTTATTTTGAGTTTTACAATTTTCCCCCTAATCTTACTTCCCTCCCCCCCACCCCACAGAAGGCAATTTGCCAGTCTTTACATTGTTTCCATGGCATATATATGGATCCAAATTGGATGTGATGAGAGATAAATCATATAAAGTATAAGAGATAGCAAGATCAGACAATAAGATATCAGTTTTTTCCCCTAAATTAAAGGTAATAGTCCTTGGTCTTTGTACAAATTCCACAGTTCTTTCTCTAGATACAGATGGTATTCTCCATCACAGACAGCCATACATTGTTCCTGATTGTTGCACTGATGGAATGAGCGTGTCCATCAAGATTGAACATCAACCCCATGTTGCTGTTAGGGTATACAGTGTTTTTCTAGTTCTGCTCATCTCACTCAGCATCAATGCATGCAAATCCCTCCAGGCTTCCCTGAATTCCCATCACTCCTGGTTTCTAATAGAATAATAGTGTTCCATGACATACATAGACCACAGTTTGTTAAGCCATTCCCCAATTGAAGGACATTTACTTGATTTCCAATTCTTTGCCACCACAAACAGGGCTGCTATGAATATTTTTGTACAAGTGATGTTTTTACCCTTTTTTATCATCTCTTCAGGATATAGACCCAGTAGTGGTATTGCTGTATCAAAGGGTATGCACATTTTTGTTGACCTTTGGGTATAGTTCCAAATTGCTCTCCAGAAAGGTTGGATGAGTTCACAGTTCCACCAACAGTGTAATAGTGTCCCAGATTTCCCCACAACCCTTCCAACAATGATCATTATCCTTTCTGGTCAAAATATGAACATTCTAAAAGAAGATAAAATATCACATTCTTAATGATCACTAAAACATTTTAGATGATATGGTAATAGATGAACTATTGATTAGTCCCTACTTTCTTATCACTAAAACATATAATAATGTTTTGTGTATGCATTAAGAATATCCTTGATGAAAACCTGAGAGAATAGGCAGCTGTCAAAAGCAATTTTCTACAACAGACCATCTCTTCATAGCTAAGCAATTTATTAAGAGGTATAGAGAATGTATAATGTATCTGCTGTTTGTTAATTTAATAAAAGCATCTTGTCTCACACCTTATCTTATCTGAATCATCCTATATTCTATAATAGATTTAACTTCTTGGTTCAATTGAACTTCTTAGTTCAATGATCCAATTAAAGACAGCAACAAAAGAGTCATAAAACACTTAAGTGTTTGATATTGTCATGAAGTTCCATTAAGAGTTTTTCTGGGGGCTGCCAGGTGGACCAGTGGATAGAGCACCTGTCCTGGAGTCAGTAGTACCTGAGTTTAAATCCGGTCTCAGACACTTATTACCCAGCTGTGTGGCCTTGGGCAAGCCACTTAACCCCATTTGCCTTGCAAAAGCCCTTAAAACAAAAAAAGAGTTTTTCTGCATTGGTAAAGTTCTCCAAATACCCTTATTCAGGGATGACATTATGCTAATTGTCCCAAGTCCAAGAACACTCTAGATCCTCTTCAAAAATTCAAAAGACATTGAAAACAGATTGGTCTAATAGAAAAACCAAAGCTGATGAAAAATTCACATTAACCAAATTATGATTTGCAGTTGAGTGGTTAACCTACTGAAATAGTCCATTCATAACTGTATCTTGGATACATGTTACATATGGACAAGGATGTAAAATTTGATCACATTTGGAAAACTCTGCCCCCATACTCACACCAATGTTCTCTCTGTGATATATGGCTGTGAATCAAGGAATTCCACAATCTCAAAAGATTATTTTGGAGAAAGATACATTAGGTTAGAACATATTCCTGAGGATAATTTGCACACAAAACATCCTGTGAAATAGAGCATGTCCCAAAAGTTTTTTGGTGCAGTTGAAACTTATCCAGAGCACCCCGTATATTGTAACGGATGAGTAAGACAGAAAAAAAAAAGAAAAAGCATTCTGGTCATATAACTAGAGTGAGTAATTCTTGATGGGAAACTGAGTTCTGCACTGCTTACTCATGAAATATTAAAAGTAAAGAAGGAATGCCCTTTGTGCATTCGGATACTTCTCCAGACTCTGGATATTTACACTGGTTATTCCCTATGCCTGAAATTCTTTCCCTCCACATCTCCACTTCCTGACTTCCTTCAAATCTCAGCTGAAATCCTATCTCTTACCTGAAACCAATACACCTTAACATAGGGCTTTTCCTCAGATGATTATCTCCCATTTATCCTTTCTATATCTGGTTTGTGTACAATTGTTTGCATGCTGTCTCCCTCATTATATTGGGAATGAAAGAGCAAGGTCTATCTTTTGCCTTTCTTTGGAGACCCAGACCTTAACACATAGTAGGGGCCTTAATAAATATTTATTGACTGATTGACTAAATCAATATAGAGGATTTATAGGAGGATTTAAAAAAACATGAATCACCCAGGATGAGAAGGGGTCACAATTAATGCCAGGGCAGCAGGAATGCAACTCTTCAAACTACAGAAGGATAAAAGTGCTGGGCATCAGGGTGGCACAGTGGGAAAAGAATTATCCTCAGACTCAAGAATAACTAAGTTTAAATCCGGCCTTTGTCACCTACTATATCATGTGACTCAAAACAAATCATCTAACCTTTCCTTGACCAGAAACAACTCTACATTTATCAAATGGATAGGAGTAGATTGTTTCTTCACAGGTTGCTGCCTACACCAAGGATATCACCAGCCCAAAACTGCAAAAACAAAATGACAACCCCAGCTTATTTTATAATCTATTTTGAAGGAACAGCTAGGTAGCATAGTGAATAGAGTACCAGGCCTGGAGTCAGGAGGAACTGAATTCAAATCCAGCCTCAGACACTTAATAATTACTTAGCTATGTGATCTTGGGCAAATTACTTAATCCTGTTGCCTTGCGACAAAACTCCCAAAATAATCTATTTTTGAATCAGGCCCATGGAAATCTACAAGTTTGAATTATGTAGTTACCATGAATTTAAATATCAAACTTTAAGATTCATGATTCCATTGATGTGGATGGAGGAAGCATGAAACAATGGAAAGGGCTATGAAGTCAGAAGACCTGAATTTGAATCCCGCCTTTCATGCTTACTAGCTTGTGTGATCCTTAATAAGTCTTTTACTCTTCCCAGGGTCTCAGTGCCCTTATCTAAAATGAGAGGTTTGGGCTCTGAGGTCACTTTCAGCACTAGGTCTATCCTCCTGTGATTTCAAAAGATCATTGGGTCCAAAGTTTTTTTCCCTATTTGTCCATGCCCAAGTCCTTCCAGCTGATCATCTGCTTTATTTTTTTTTTAAGTCCAGGAATGAAGAAGCTTCACATAATCTCTTTTTTGCAAGGTAATGGGGTTAAGTGGCTTGCCCAAGGCCACACAGCTAGGTAATTATTAAGTGTCTGAGGTCAGATTTGAACTCAGGTCTTCCTGACTCCAGGGCTGGTGCTCTATCCACTGTGCCACCTAGCCACCCTTTGCATCATCTCTTGAATATCTATTCCAGAGAATGATAAAAATACTTAACATTTATAGATTTTGCAAAATGCTTTGCATATATTATCTCATGTGATCTTTATTATAATCCTGCAAAGTAGGTGCTGTTATTTTCCCCATTTTACAGAAGAGGAAACTGAGGTTGAGAGAGATTAAGTGATTCACCCATGGTCAAATAACTACCAATTATCTGCAGCAGAATTTGAATTCAGGTCTTTCTAACTCCAGACCCAGTCCTCTATCCACTTTGCCATCTAGCTGCCTAAAACAAGGAAGCATTACATTGTTCATTTCTTTGACTAGAGATGTAGGCACAAAGCCTGAAATCTCTGCACATGAAATTCTGCAGAAACCTACAGCTGGAGGGTGTTCCTTGCTTGATTGCCATCATGGTCTGATAAGTATATGAATGGACAGCAGCACTACATATTCCCTTCAGTTCTTTTAAAAAGGCAAACATTACAGAAGTCCAATCTATTTTACAGCCACATAATAAATGTAATCACACCAGACTGAGCTGATTAAAAAGCAGTAAAAATAGCAAGAAGTTGGTAAAGTACAATGACTCTGATTTTCCAATCTCTAGTTTCGAAATCCAATGGATATTAAACTCACTGAAGGAAGTTGTCTTACTTAGGCTGAATAGAATCTGTTCTGATGCGATGGGTCATGCAGAGCTTGAACATAAAACCAAATGCTTCTTTATTTAGGCAGCAGGTATGGGTAGAGGTGGCTTGCACAGATGTAAAGACTGTATATGAGGAGACTGGAAGCAGGAGTAAAACCCTCATATGGTCTTTGAGAGACACCTCCCTTTAAGTGACCTTGCCCTCCCGAGTTTCTGTCTATGCCCAGGTTATCTACCTGGGGAAATTCCCTAATAGCTCTTGCAACCTGTACTCTCCTTGGATTTAAATGGGGCAGAATTTCTTCATCTTTGCTGGATGACCTTGGTGCCCAACTGGAAGTGTTAAAACAATATCTCTTAAAAATAGCATATATCAAGAAACTTATAAATTTTAAATTGGTATATCAGGGTTCTTAACTTGGGGGGTCCATGAAGTTGTTTAAAAAAAATATTCTGGTAACTGTTTTTTCAATAAGAAACTGTCATTTAACCTCTCTTTAAGCCTATCTTGGATATTTTAATGGTCATTGGCTTGTTTAAAATCCCACTGTTTAGTTCTATTTTTCTATTAGACTTGCATAAATGGCTCTCTTCTCTTATATACTGATTTTTTCCAGACTCCTATAAAGCACTAGGAATATACCAATGATACATTGCCAAAGAAATTACAGTTAATAACTAATCTCTAAAATATCTAATTCTAGATCTTACCATGTGTCCCATTCACATTCTAAACATTCCAGCAATGATAGTAGTAATCCTTTTAAAAATGTGTATATAAACTTTTACACCTAAAGAAACTTTACAAAGAACTCTCCACATTATTTTCAGGCTTGAATTCTCAAATTACTTCTCAACCTGGTAACTGGTTACTGTCATAAGGAAGGAAGGAAGAAAATTACCATTTCTTAAGGTCCTACATTGTGGCATATCTCTTTACATATATATCTCATTTGATCTTCACAACAACCCTGTAAGGTAGGCACTATTATTATGCTAATTTTACAGTTGAAAAAACTGAGGCAGATATTAAGAGGCAGTCAGTCACTTGGGAGAGATAGAGCTGAGAGTGGGAAGGTTAGTCCCTAAATAATTTGCAATCAATCAGCAAGTGATTATTATTTATTGATCTACTTTGTACCTGACACTGTACAAATGACCAATAAGGAAACTCTTCCTAATCTCAAGGACCTTATATTCTGTTTGGAGAACTAATATGCATGTGCATAATTAGATGCAAGGTGTATGCAGATGTGTGGATCTGGATGGGAAGGGCTCCTGCAGAAGGTAAATCTTTGTCTGGGTGCTGAGAAATTCTAAGAGGAGGAGGAGGTCAGAAAAAAGGTAGGGGGAGATCCTGTGCAAAAGCATGGTGACCAGAGATGAAATACCATAACAACAACAGAAATAAAAATATTAATTAACATTGATAGGCAGCTAGGTGATTCAGTGGATAGAACTCTGGCCTTGGAGTCAGGAGGTCAGGAGTTTGAATCCAGACTCAGACACATGCCCCTTACTAGCTGTGTGACCTTGGGTAAGTCACTTAATCCTGACTGCCTCTCATCCAGGCCATCTCCAGTTGTTCTGATTCATATCTGGCCACTGGACCTGGATGACTTGGGAGGAGAAAGTGAGGCTGGTGACTTAGAACAGTATTCCCCCTCCCTCAAATCCAATTCATGTGCTTGTCATGGCATGACCTCCCTGATATTGTGTCTTCAAAAATGAAGGACAAAACATTATTACTATAAACCAGTCACAATACTAAATACTTTACAAATATTATCTCATTTGATCTTCACAACAACCCTGGGAGGCAGGTACCACTGTTAACTCATTTTACAGATGAAGAAGCTGAAACAAAAAAAGTTAAATGACTCTCAGGATCATGCAACTAGATTGAGTGAGGCTAGATGTGAACTCAGGTCTTCCTGATTCCAGGGGCAGGTGGGTAAAGTAGTGGATAGAGCGCCAGGTCTAGTGTCAGGAAGACCCATCTTCCTGAGTTCAAACCTGACTTCATACGATCTGCATGACCCCTGGATAAGTTACCTAACCCTGTTTGACTCAATTTCCTCAACTGTAAAATGAACTAGAGAAGCAAACCACAAAGCATTCCAGTATCTTTGCCAAGAAAACCACAAAGAGGGTCTCAAAGAGTCAGACACAACTGAAATGACAAAACAACTACCTAACTCCAGGTATGTTCTATCTGCAGTCATACTAGCCACATATGAGGAACACAAAATAAATCTATTAAATCATACCAAAGAGTTTTTGAAGGTTTGTCGCATAGAATTAGGTTAGAAAGGAGAGTCAGGGCCAGTCTGTGAAGGATTTTTAAATGCCAAAGGAGTTGGTATTTGACCCTAAAGATAATAGGAAGATCCCTTTGGCAACTGTATAGAGCAATGTCATAGTAGACTGATCACTTCCTTCCCTGCTGTCATCTATATCTTCTGTGTCCATTGGGAGGGCCCTGGGGTTCAACTTGGGGAGCTGTCTGAGGTCCTCCCAACATTGGGAGGGAATTAGATCTGATGCTTCACCAATCTGGCCTCTTCTTGGTTGCTGCACTTGCAAGGCCAGTGTGGTTCTCACTTGCCCAACCATGGCATTTCCTGACCACACTTCCTGTCCCCCAATGGGGGACCACACTCCTCTGACAAGGCATCAGTTATTATTATTATGGAACCCACTTAGCCACAATTCATGGTAGGGCTCAATCCAGACCCTGCACAGCAAGGCTAGGGATGTGGTGGGGTACAGGGGAGGGATGAGAGAATCATCTTAGATGAAGAATAAAATATAGCCATGGTCTAGTCAAATACATGAAGAGTCAGTGCATTCAGTGGGACCCCCATTGACCTTATAGAGTCAATCAGCCAATAAATGTTTAGTAACTATTATCTGATAGGCTAGAATGGTCAGGGACACCAATTATTTTGAAATAGCATCTTGTCAAAAGGACAGATGTTACAAAACTGGTAACTGCTGTTACCTGAAGGAAAAGTGGTCGGTCACTGGGTCAAAGAACTCATTCAAGTGTCCCTCATACTATGACTCCTGCTATGAGGGCCATATATTACACATTGTAAATGTGTTCTTCTCTTTGCAGAGGCATGCATTCTTCTCTTGCCTATGAATCACTAAGGCAGTGTACTAAAGGTATGCATGACAATCAATTCTTCCTTCTCCATACCTAACTCTTACTGGCATAGATTATTTCTCCCATACATTTCTATATTGGAAAAGTTTATGATTGTGGGTATTCTTTGGGTGCGCCCAGCTAAATCAATCTGTTCTCTGAGCTGTACTCCCTAGGTGATAAATCATTTTTAAGTAGACTTCCCCAAAGAGGAGGAGTCAATTCCCAAAACCTGCATAAAATTCTGATCATAACAGACAGTTTACATTTATAGTAAGAGAGATGAATTGTTCCATAATTTAAAAAAAAAAGCAACATAGGTTTATGGGAAAAAAGACTGGACTGAAAGTGAGGAAATCTGAATTCGAATTTCAACTTTGCCACTAAAAAAAAGCTACATGAGCAGCTTGGTGGTGCAGTGGATAGAGCACCAGCCCTAGAATCAGGAGGATCTGATCTGGGTTTGGATCTGACCTCAGACACTTAATAATTGACTATGTGACCTTAAGCAAGTAACTCTAACCCCATTTCCTTAAATTAAAAAAAAAAACAACTAAGTGGCCTTAAACAAGTTATTTGCCTTCACTTGGCCCCAGTCGTCTCAACTGTAAAATGAAGGAAGTGGACTGGAATGACATCTAAGGTCCCTTCTAGTATTAACATTTTATGATTTCTAAGTCACAAAAAGACCATATAGGGTCAAGGTACTGCATAAAAATGAGGAGGGAGAATTTCACTATTTGACTTTAGCACCTGAGGGGTGGACATTTTGGCCCATTCAGAGTTTTTATGTAAAGGCTCTCAGGATTTATTGGCAACTGTTTGAGGTAATGAATCCTAAGTTACCATGAGAGCCCCAGGGTTTCCTCTACAGCTGATAAAATAAACTATTGGCTTCAATTATAACTCCTTTGGGATCGTGATATTTTGCCCTTCCATATTCTACAGCAAAAGCTTTTCCTTTTGAGGGGGAAGCAATGGGGTCAAGTGATTTGCCCAGGGTCACACAGCCAGTAAGTATCTGAAGCCACACTTCAACTCAGGTCCAGTTTCAGAAATTTGACACCTATTAGCTGTCTGACCCTGGGCAAGTCACTTAACTCTGACTGTCCCACATGCAAAGCCATCTCCAGTCAGCCTGATCCATATCTGGCCACTGGACCCAGATGCCTCTGGAGGAGAGAGACTGGTGACTTAGTACAGCACCCCTCCCCACTCAAATCTAAATCACTTGTCATGATATCACCTCCCTGATGTCATGGACTTCTTCATGAATGAAGCACAAGCCTCATTCTTTTGATGCAGAACCAGTTGCAGTTTCATGTTCCTAAAGTTCCCAAGATTATTTTAGAAAAAAAAAAGAAAATAGGTAGTGAGGTTTAGTAGATAGGGACTAGACTTGAAGTTGGAAGACTTTAATTCAATCCTGACTGTCAATTACTAGCTATGCAACCTTAGGGAAAATCACTTAATTTTTCTGAAGCTCAGTTTCCTCAGCTGTGAAATAAGGAAAATAAGATTTCTCCTACTAACTCCATAGAATTGTGACAGAACTTTTTCAACAAGATGGGAAAATATGGTTTAGATTAAAGCACAGTTTAATATATCTGGAGATTTTTATATAATTGAATAATAGTCATTAATGGATTGGCATCTGCCTGGCAACTAGGTATCTCAGTGGATAGAGATTTGCACCTAGACTCAGGAAGAACTGAGTTCAAATGTGGTCTCAGTCCCTTACTATTTGTGTGAACCTGAGCAAGTCACTTATCCTTGTTTGCCTCAGTCCCTTCTTCTACAAAATGAGCTGGAGAGGGAAATGGCAAACTACTCCTGTGATGCTGCCAAGAAAAACCTAAATGGGGTCACAAAGAATCAGACATAACTGTACAACAACAATCAACTTGAAGGGAGGTCTCCAGTGCAGGGTTCTGGGAGGTCTCTCCTTGAGCCTGTGCCATTAGCCTGCTGATCAATACCTTAAATGACTCAGAGGAGACAAAGTTGGGAACAATAACCAACATATTGATGACAGAACTGAAAAGTTCTTGAAAAGTAAGAATAATAACTGATTCTAACAAGGTAAAAATCAATAGAGATAAATATAAAAGGTCACAAATTTTTTAAAAAACCTTTGCTAGTCAGAGAGAAGTAACTAGACCAGTGGTTTTTTTGATCATGCACTATTATTAACAAATAAATGTTGATCAAAAACTTCTTATATATGTGTGTGTGTATGTGTGTTTATTTATAAATCATGTACTTTTAAAAAATTATATACTTCTTGTTGTTGTTCAATCATGTCTGACTCTTTGGGATTTTCTGGACAAAGATATTTTGAGAGGTTTACCATTTCTTTCTCTAGTTCATTTTACAAATGAGGAACTGAAGCAGACAGGATCAAGTGACTTGCCCAAGATCACGCAGGTAGTCAGTGTCTGAAATCAGATTTGAAGTCAGAAAGATAAATCCTTTTGACTCCAGGCCCAGCACTCTATCCACTGTACCACCTAACTACTTCTTCTACAGTACTAATAAAACTTGCACAAAATGAAAAATTTTAAAAGAATAAGATAAAGAGGAGATAATATTCATCATAAGAGATAATAGGGTGGCTCAATGGATAAAACACTGGCTCTGAAGTCAGGAGTACCTGAGTTCAAATCCTGTCTCAGACATTTAATAATTACCTAGCTGTGTGGCCTTGGGCAAGTCACTTAACCCCATTGCCTTGCAAAAACTAAAAAGAAAAAAAAAGAAAAAGAAAATCTCAGATGAGAGAGACCTCACTCCTCTCAAGGAAGACCAATCCAATTTTTAGAATCTCTAATTGTTAGAAAGTTTCTCCTTATATTAAGTCTAAATTTATTTCTGTGCAATTTCTACCCATGACTCTTATTTCTCAACTTGAGAGAGAGAAAACAAAACCCCCCTTATATCTTAGTCATTTCTTCTTTGTGTGAAAAAAAGTGTCCCTCCTAAATTAGGATCCCCAAAGTTGAACACAATGCTGGCACATGATAATCACTTAATAAATGTCAATTAATTCCTTTTTTAATTACCTTTTAGCACAGGGACACATCTTTTTTTTTTGCTATTTATTCTAAACAAGAAATAAAACATGCCTTTCCATAACAAAATAGAATTTAATGAAAGGAATGCACCTGAAACTGCATAACTATTACATACAATTTGCTATTCTTTTTAAATATACAACAAACTTTTATATTTTTTCTTGTCCCCTCCCCTCCATGCCTGTTAGATACACATATGTATGTATGTATGTGTGTGTGTGTGCGTGTGTGTATGTCATTTCTTTTTCTGATTACAGATAGTAGGACCTTTGTAGTTAATTTGGGTATTTATAATAGTCAGCTGTCCAGCCAAGATGGAGGAGAGAAGACAGGCACAGTTCTAAAGTCTCCTGATCTTTCCCCATCTATCATATGAAACAAACCTCTTAACAGAAATCCAACCCACAAAACCCAGAAAGAAAAACCAGGAGAAAGAACATCTACCTCATGATTTGTCTCCCTCAGTGGCATTGGATGAATTCAGGCAGGTGAGTCTGGGCTTGGAGGGCGGATCAGCCCTGGATCAGCCAGATTGGTGGCTGAATTGAAGCTGGGAGTCTGGGGGCCTGAGAGCAGGACCTGCTGGATCAGCGGTGGGGCTAGACAGCAGGGGCTTGAATTGACTAGGGAGCAGAGGCATGCTGACCCTTTGGAGCTTGCAAACAGGGCTGGGGCGGGGGGGGGTGGGGGGGGGTGGGGGGGGGGGGGTTCCGGTGCAGGACAGCTGTGGACACCATCCCTGGGCTCCTCTGGTCTTAGGAACTCAGAGTTCATGCCTCCATTGCAGCTGAAGCCTCTTCCCGGAACAAACAATAGCAGACTACTTCTGCCTCAGGCCCAGGTGTGTGAGCAGAAGAACCAGCCCAGCTGACAATAGGGAGAGGAATGACTGAGGCCAGGGTAAAGCCCACCATTGATTGAAGGCAAAAGGATTCAATAGCTCCAACTCCTCCCTTCAAGCTAAGGGAGAAGGCCTCTCAATCAAGGTCACAGACACTCCAGAGAAAGCAACCAGCACCTCCTACTGGCCAGCTGGAGAAATTGCACTCAGTAAGTAAAGCCTCCAGTGATCCCAAGCCCCTGTGAACCAGCCCCTCCCCAACTCAAGGTCTTAGCAAAATGAAGAAGGGTCAGCAGAAAGGTGGATGCATAGAAAAATTCTTGGAAGAGAAAGACCCTAACTCAGAGAGATCTAGAACCTCTGAGGAGAATATGATCTGGTCTTCAGCACAGAAAGTCTTCCTTGAAGAAATAAGGAAGGAGTTTAAAAATCAACTGGAAAATTTGGGAGAGACAATTAATACCTTGCAACAAGAGAAAGAAATCCTTAGAAAATACAATTGGACAAATACAAAATGAAAATAAATCTCTCATATCATCAATTGGACAAATACAAAAAGAAAATCATCTCAAAACCTCAATTGGTCAAATGGAAAGCTCTTTTAAATTGGAAAAGGAGTTGCAAAAGGTTAATGAAGAAAACCACTCTCTAAAAAAAAAAGAGAATGAAGTCTGCAGAAACTAATGACTCCATGAGACAACAAGAGCCAGTTAAACAAAATAAAAAAATAGAAAAAATAGAAGAAAATGTAAAATACCTCATCAGCAAAACCACTGACCTCGAGAATAGGTCAAGGAGGAGCAACCTAAAAATTATTGGACTTCCTGAAAACATTGAAGAGAAAAAAAAGCCTGGACTTAATATTACAGGATCTAGTGATGGAAAATTGCCCTGATGTCATGGAATCAGAGGGCAAAGTAGTTATTGAAAGAATACATCGTTCCCCTCCAGAAAAAGATCCTAAAATGAAAACACCAAGGAATGTTGTGGCCAAATTCCAGAACTATCGGATAAAGAGAAAATTCTGTAAGCAGCCAGAAACAATTTAAATATCAATGAGCCACAGTAAGGATTACACAGGACCTGGCTGCATCAACATTAAGGGATTGAAGGGCCTGGAACGAGATATTTCAAAGAGCAAGGGAGCTTGGAATGCAGCCAAGAATCCACTATCCTGCAAAGATGAGCATTTTCTTCCAGGGAAAAAGATGGACATTTAACAAAATGGAAGAATTCCAAAAATTCCTGATGAAAAGACCAGAGCTAAATAGAAATTTTGGACATCAAACAGGAGGTTCAAGAGACACATGAAAAGGTAAAAAAAAAAGGGGGGGCATTATAATAGACAGAATGCCTTGGTCACTTAAAGTTGTTATTAAAACAATATTGCAGTTTTTGGGTCACAGTTCATGGTAGTGAGTGTACAACTTCTTTTGATGGTCCTGAATCCAGGTTCATCTGTTACCAGTAGTCACTCTGCAGAATCCAGGCCAAGCCTCCACCTCTGTCACCTTCATGCTGTTCAAATTTTACCCTAATGAAATTAAGGCTATGTGGGGTTTGGTTTTTTTTTTTTTTTTTGGACACTTATTTATTTATTTTTTAGTTTTATAATTTTTCCCCTAATCTTGCTTCCCTCTCCCCACCCCCACAGAAGACGGTCAGTTAATCTTTACATTGTTTCCATGCTATACTTTGAGCTAAGTTGAATGTGATGAGAGAGAAATCATATCCTTAAGGGAAAAAAAGTATAAAAGATAGCAAAATTACATAATAAGATAATGGGTTTTTTTAAAATTAAAGGTAATAGTCTTTGGTCTTTGTTTAAACTCCACAATTTGTTCTCTGAATACAGATAGTATTCTCCATCGCAGATACCCCAAAATTGTCCCTGATTGTTGCACTGATGGAATGAGCAAGTCCATTAAGATTGATCATCAACCCTATGCTGCTGTTATGGTGTACAATCTTCTTCTGGTTCTGCTCATCTTGTTCAACATCAGTTCATGCAAATCCTTGTAGGTTTCTCTGAATTCCCATCCCTTCTGGTTTCTAATAGAACAATAATGTTTCACAACCAACATATACCACAATTTGTTTAGCCATTCCTCAATTGATGGACATTCACTCAATTTCCAATTCTTTGCCACCACGAACAGGGCTGCTATCAATATTTTTGTACAAGTGAAGTTTTTATCCTTTTACATTATCTCTTCAGGGTATACACCTAGTAGTGGTATTGCTGAATCAAAGGTATGCACATTTTTGCTGCCCTTTGGGCATAATTCCAAATTGCTCTCTAGAAAGGTTGAATGAGTTCACAGCTCCACCAACAATGTATTAGTGTCCCAGATTTCCCACATCCCTTCCAACATTGATCATTGTCTTTTCTGGTCATGTTGGCCAGTCTTAGAGGTGTGAGTCAGAGATGCTTTAATTTGCATTTCTCTAATAAGTAATGATATAGAACAATTTTTCATATGACTATTGACTCACTTTGATTTTCTCATCTGTAAATTGCCTCTGCATATCCTTTGCCCTTTTTTCAATTGGGGAATGACTTTTTAAATAAATTTTACTCAGATCTCTATATATTTTAGAAATTAGTCCTTTCTCAGAAATAATAGCTGTAAAAATTGTTTCCAAATTTACTACATTTATTTTGATCTTGGTTATAGTAGTTTTGTCTGTGCAAAAGCTTTTTAATTTAATGTAATCAAAATGATCTAGTTTGTTTTTAATGATGTTCTCCATATCTTCCTTGGTCATAAACTGTAAAGCTATGCTTTTAAGGGCCACTGATGGTGAAATTGGTGCCACATGAGCTCTGGTCCCTGAAACTGGTCCCTTGGGTTTGTCACCCAAAAAGGGTGGTGATAATATGACCAAGGCAACTGGTGTCTGGAAAGGACTAAGGATCATAGTGAAACATCATTCAGAATAGAGAGGAGAGATTGAGGTTGTACCTTCTGATTCAGCCTTGATCATCAAAGCCCTAAAGGAACTCCTTGGGATAGAAAGAAGCAAAATATTAAACACAGTGGAAACATCAGTTTTAATGAGATTATCAACCTTACTCCACAGATTAAGCAAAAATCCTTGGCAAGAAACCTCTCTGGAACCATTAATGAGATATTGGAACAGCCCAGTCTGTGGGCTGCAACATCCTTGGCAGACATCTTCATGATGTTGTTGATTATATCAATAGAGATGTTGTGGAATACCCAGCAAGTTAAAAGCATCTAAAGAGACTACAGCAATAAATTAACATTTGAGAACAATAGAAAAAACCCCACCTCTATTGCTGTTATTGTATACAATATTTTCTTGGTTCTTCTCATTTCACTATTCATTATTTCAGAATAGTCTAACCATATTTTTCTAATATCATTGAGCTCATCATTTCTTACAACAGAATAATTCTTTTTTCTTTTTTTTAGGATTTTACAAGGCAAAATGGGGTTAAGTGGCTTGCCCAAGGCCACACAGCTAGGTAATTATTAAGTGTCTGAGACCAGATTTGAACCCAGGTACTCCTGACTCCAGGGCCAGTGCTTTATCCACTGTGCCACCTAGCCACCCCTACAACAGAATAATTCTATTACAAAGATATACCTCAGTTTGTTTAGACAGTCTCCAACCAACAGGCATCTACAGTTTTCAGTAGTTTGTCACCACAAAGAGAGCTGCAAAAAATATTTTAGAACATAAAGATTCTTTTCCTCTTTCCCTAATCGTCTTGGGACCAGACCTAGTAGTGGTATTGCTGGGTCAAAGGGAATAGAAAAATTAATAACTTTTTGAGCATAACTCTAAATTGTTCTTTGAAATAATTGGATTAGTTCACGTATCCATTGGCAGTGAATTAGTGTCCCAATTTTTCCACATTCCTTTCAACTTTGGTCACTTTTTTTCCTTCTTTCATTTTAGCAATTCTGATAGGTATAAAATGCTATCTCAAAGTTGTTTAATTTGCATTTCTCTATTGAATATTTTGTCATATGATCATAAATAGCCTTAATTTCTTCATTAGAAAATTGACTAATTGATTAATTCCTAATTCAAATAGCTCTATCCACTATGCCATGTTGTCTCTTTTCTCCCTTTCTAGTTATAACACTGTCTAGTCATGCCTCCCTACCTTATGTTATAAAATTGATTTTTTGAAACCAGGTATATTTATTTCTATTAAATTTCTTCATTCATTTGCTTTAATATTTTATTCTCTCAAATTAGTTTTTATTCTGGCTTTCATTTAGCACAGTGATCCTCAAATTTTTTGAACTTCAGGACTTCTTTATATTGTCAAAATTATTGAGGACTCCCCCAACAAGGTGTCTTTATTTCTATGGGTTATATCTATCAATATTCAATATATTGAAAATTAAAACATCTTAGTATGTTTATGGAAATGGGTTTTGATTTCAGCCCTCTGAGACTCTCTAGAATTAAATTTTGACTACTACAATCTACTCCATAATATCTGGTTTGTAGTTTCCATTCCTCTTTTCATAATGTATATAAAAGGATTTTTGTAACTACAATTGCTAACATTTCTTTGTGAACAAACTGAGTTTTTGTTAGAAAATGGGTTCATTTTTCTATAAGCCACTTAAGCAAAGTTTATTTTCACCAAAGTATGTACTCATTTCTTTTTTTTCTTTTTCTTTTTTTAAGTTTTTGCAAGGCAAATGGGGTTAAGTGGCTTGCCCAAGGCCACACAGCTAGGTAATTATTAAGTGTCTGAGGTTGGATTTGAACCCAGGCACTCCTGACTCCAGGGCCAGTGCTTTTTCCACTGCGCCACCTAGCCACCTGTGTACTCATTTCTTTTGGTAGTTTAGTTAGGATCTTAGAGTTGGTGGAGATCATTTGTTTTACTGCTTACCTAGTCATTTATTGCTGTCAATTCTATATACTCCATTTCCTTCAGTTGCTGAGGAGAGCTATTTTGTTTCCAGTGATTGAGGGCTTGGAGCTATGTGATTATGAAGTCTTTGAGTTGATTGACAAACTGGAAGGGGTGATGACTTGTGAATCACTCATGGCCAGAATGTGTTCATCAAGTCTCCATGTATTAGATTGAAATCAGGAAGAAAGATCTATTAGATCATTTTGGGGGGGGGGGGGGGTTTGCAAGGCAAACGGGGTTAAGTGGCTTGCCCAAGGCCACACAGCTAGGTAATTATTAAGTGTCTGAGACCGGATTTGAACCCAGGTACTCCTGACTCCAAGGCTGGTGCTTTATCCACTACGCCACCTAGCCACCCCTATTAGTTCATTTTTGGTCTTCCCTCACAGGAAAGGCAAATCAAAGTTTGCTTGAAGGGCCAGGCCCTCATTGGACAATCTCTTCTCCCCATTACACATCAATAAATCTGATTAGGATATGAATTTCTATGGATAGGTTGTTTTACTCCATTTTGCTATCATGGCTAGCTTGCCACAAAATCTCTTTTATTTTGTTCTAATTTATTTTTTAATTTTCAGTCCCCCCCCCAGCTATATGCAAAAGCAAGTTTAGCATTTACATCCTAAACCTTGAGTTCCAAATTTTTCTCCCTTCCTCCCACCCCACTCCCTTCACTGAGAAAACATTTTACTTGGTATAGGTTAATAATGTGTAACCATGAAACACCTCCAGGGTGAAGGAGTACAGATAACCATGTTGTAAAAGTATACATAACCGCCCCCCCCACACACACACACAAAGAGAAATCTCAAAAAAATAAACTGAGGAAAAAAGTGTGTTTCAGTCTGTATTCAGACACCAGCAGCTCTGTCTTTGGGATGGACAGTATTCTTTATCAGAAGTCCATCAGAGAAATTGCTTCAACATTTTTTTTTCCTACTAATGCTATTACTAGCTGAATTTCCCTTCATCCTGTTCCCCCCACTCCCATTTATTCTATTCTCTCTCACTCTCCTTTACCCTGTGCCTCCTCAAAATTGTATTGCATCTGACTACACTCTCCCACTATCTTCTCTCTCTTCTATCACTATACTCCCCTCTCCTCCCCTGTCCCCTTTCTCCCATCCCTTTCCTCTTCAATTTTCCTCTAGAATAAGATAGATTTCTATACCCAATTGGGTGTGTATGTTATTTCCTTTCTGAGCCACTTCCAATGAGGGTAAAGGTTCATTCATTCCCCCTCACCTACCCCTTTTCTACTCCATTTCAAAAGTTTTTTCATGTCTCTTTTATGTGAAATAACTTACTTCATTCTACCTCTCTTTTCCCCTTTCTCCCAGTACATTCCTTTCTCTCTTGTTAACCCCCATCATTATATTATATCTTCATATTCTGCTCCCTCCTGTGCCTTGTTGATATATGCTCATTCTAACTGCTCTAATAAATAGAAAGGTTCATCTGAGTATTATCAGTTACCATCTTCCCATGCAGGAATACACACAGTTCAACATCATTAAATCCCTCATAATTTACCCTTCTTGTCCACTTTCATTATGCTTTACCTGGGTTCTGTACTTGAAGATGAAACTTTCTGTTCAGCTCTAGTCATTTCATTAGGAAAGTTTGAAAGTGGGGGAACAGAGCCAAGATGGCACAGTGAGGTAGGAAATCTGAGAAGTTTCCCCAGACCACTCCAATTGCCTTTAAATACTAATGCTAACCAAATGCCAGAGTGACAGAACCCACAGAAAGAAAAATTTTCCAGCCTGATAACATGGAAGATCTGTGGGGAAATGTCTAATCCACCAGGGTTAAAAAGGACTGCAGCACAACCTTGATGGCACCCAAGCGAACCAGTTCCAGTCTTTGAAGAATAGCCTGCAAGGTGCCTGGGGCCCTGAGGGCTCTTGGGTCTGTGGAAGCAGTGGCAGTTTCCTGATCTCTCAGCCCAGGGATTGCCAAGGACAATTGGGAAGCTCAGCAGGAAAACTCTGCTGTGCCAGAGTGAGCTCAGAGCCTAGGGCACATCTCCAGACCCCAGGAACCAGGCCTGAGGAGTCACCCAGCAGCTGCCTCCAGAGTGTTCAATGCATGGACAGTAAGGGTCAGGGAAAACTGCAGAGGTCTCTCTGCTGACTATTCCTGAGGCAGGATTCTGTGACTTTGCCCATGCTCAGATCCAGGTTGCAGTCTGGGCCCCAGTCTCAGGAAAAGGAGCTTTACTGTCATCATAGCAGAGTGGGAAACTTCCTCACATTTCCAGGACATACGGGAGTGCTTGTGATTATCCATGGACTAGATTGCTAGGAGAGCAGTCAGAGCTTCTCATAAGACCCTGAAGGAATTGAGTCTTTGGAGGATGTCCCTCAAGGCAAAGCTTGGAAAAGTGTGCCCTCTGCCCTGGAAGCAGAGCTCTACATTAACAAAGAATTAAAATCAAGTCATAGGCTGGGGAAATAAACAACATAAGGAAAAAAACCTGACCATAGATAATTACTTTGATCCCATAGAGGATCAAAATGAACATGCAGAAGATAACAAAGTCAAAGTTTCTATATCCCAAACCTTTTGGGGAAAATATGAATTGGTCTCAGGTTATGGAAGAGCTCAAAAAAGATTTTAAAAATCAAGTAAGGGAAGTAGAGGAAAAATTGGGAAGAGAAATGAGAGTGATAGAAGAAAATCGTGAAAACCAAGGCAGCAGCTTGGTGAAGGAATTACCAAAAAATGCTGAAGAAAATAACATCTTAAAAACCAGTTAGGTGAAATAGAAAAAGCAATCTAAAAGGTCAATGAGGAAAAGAATGCCTTAAAAAGCAGAATTGACCAGATGGAAAAGGAGATGCAAAAGCTCTCTGAAGAAAATAATTCCTTCAAATGTAGAATGGAGCTAAGGGAAACAGATGACTTTGTGAGAAATCAAGAAACAAAGAAATAAAACCAAAAGAATGAAAAACTAGAAGAAACATGAAATATCTCTTTGGAAAAATAACTGACCTGGAAAGCAAATGGAGGAGAAATAATTTTAAAATTACTGGACTACCTGAAAGTCATGATCATGAAAAGAGCCTAGACTTCATTTTTCCAAGAAATTTTTGGGGCAGCTAGGTGGACCCTGAAGTCAGGTTCTCCTGACTCTATAGATCACTGACCCTGGAGTCAGGAAAACCTGAATTCAAATCTGGCCTCAGACACTTAATAATTACCTAGGTGTGTGACTTTGGGCAAGTCACTTAACACCATTGTCTTGCAAAAACAAAAAACACAAACAAAAACAAATTCTCTAGGAAAATTGCCTGATATCTTAGAAGCAGAGGATAAGGTAGAAATTGAGAGAATCCACCAATCACCTTCTGAAAAAGATCCCAAAATAAAAATTCCCAGGAATATTATAGCCAAATTTCAGAACTCCTTAGTCAAGGAGAAAATATTACAAGCAGGCAGAAAGAAACAATTCAAATTTCATGGAGCAAAAGTCAGGATAACACAAGATTTAGCAGTTTCTATTTTAAGGACTTGTAGAGCTTAGAATATGATATTCCAGAAGGCAAAAAAAAAAAGAAGCTAGGTTTACAACCAAGAATCAACTACTGAAAAAAATGGAACATTCCCTTTCAAGGGAAAAGATTGGCATTCAATGAAATAGGGGACTTTCAAACTTCCCTGTGCAAATGACCAGAGCTGAACAGAAAGTTTGATTCAGGTGAAGCCTAGAGATAGTGGATGGGAAGGGCAAATTATGAGGGATTTAATGATGTTGAATTGCTTGTATTCCTTCATGGGAAAATGATACTGATAACTCATATGAACCTTTTCATTTATTACGGCAATTTATAAAGAGTATATAGACAAGGTAAAGGAGAGAACTGAATATGAACATTAATATATGATAAAGATGGAATTAATGGGCAAGAGAGGAATTTACTGGGAGAAAGGGAAAGGAGAAATGGAATGGAGTAAGCTATTTTCTATAAAAGAGGCAAGAAAAAGCTTTAGTAATGGAGTGGAAGGTAAGGGGAATGAGTAAGCCTTCACTCTCATTGGAAGTGGCTCAGAGAAGAAATAACATACACACCCAAGTGGGTATAAAAATTTATCTTATCCTAGAGGAAAATAGGAGAGAAAAGGAATGAGGGGAAAAGGGGCATAGGGGAGGGGAGAGAGGTATAGGTGATAGAAGAAAGGGAAGATGGTGAAAGAGGGTAGTTAGATACAACACACTTTTGAGGAGGGACAGGGTGAAAGGAGAGAGAGAGAGAGAGAAAATAGATTAAGTGGAGGAGAGGGATAGGATGGAGGAAAATACAGCTAGCAATAGTGAGTGTGGGAAAAAAATATTGAAGCAATTTCTCTGATGAAGTTAAGATAAAAAATGTTATCCATCCCAAAGACAGAGCTAATGGTATCTGAATATAGTCTGAAGCATATCATTTTTTTCTTCTCTCTCACTTTATTTTTCTTGAGGTTTCTCTCTTTGTAGGAGGAGGGGGGAATGTTGTTTACTTTTACAAGACTATTGTAGTGATGTGAAAAAATAAATAAAAACAAGAGAAGTTTTAAAGTCCCCTATTTCAGGGGCAGCTGGGTGGTGCCATGGAAGCTGGGTGGTGCAGTGGATGGAGCACTGGCCCTAGAGTCAGGAGGACCTGAGTTCAAATCCAGTCTCAGACACTTAACATCTACCTGGCTGTGTGACCTTGGGCAAGTCACTTAACACCATTTACTTACAAAAAAAGAATCCAAAATAAGAAAGTCCTCTATTTCATTGAATGTCAATCTTTTCCCCTGAAAGAATACATTCAGTTTTTGCTGAGTAGTTGATTCTTGATTGTAATCCAAGCTCTTTTGACTATCATATTCCAAGCCCTACAAGCCCTTAATTATAGAAGCTTCTGAATCTTTTGTTATCCTGATTAGTTTCATCATATTTGTATTGTTTCTTTCTGGCTGCTTGTAATATTTTCTCCTTGATTTGGGAGTTCTGAAATTTGGCTATAATATTCCTGGGAGTTTTTAATTTTGGGTTCTCTTTCAGGAGGTGATCAGTGGATTCTCTCAATTTCTATTTTACCTTCTGCTTCTAGAATATCAGGGCAGTTTTCCTGGATTATTCCTTGAAAAATGAAGTCTAGGGCCATTTTTTTTTGACATAATGAGCTGCAAGTCAGCCTCAGTTGAGTGTTAATATCATTGTTACTATTCTTATAGTATCTTTCTAGGCTCTTGTATTTTCTTCTCTGTTACTTTGCCTTATTTCCATTCTATGCATGTTTTTAAAACTCTTAAGTTGGTTAATTGGTAGTCCAATAATTTTAAAATTATTTCTTCTGGATCAGTTTTCTAGGTCAGCTGTTTTTCCAGTAAGATACTCTACTTACATTCTTTTCTAATTTTTCAATCTTTTGGTTTTGTTTTATTGTTTCTTGATTTCTCACAAAGTCATCTGCTTCCCTCAGCTCCACACATTTGAAATAATTATTTTCTTCAGAGAACTTTTGTATCTCCTTTTCCATCTCATGAATTCTGCTTCTTGAGGCATTCTTCTCCTCACTGACCTTTTGGGCTGCTTTTTCCATTTGACCCAAAGTGTTTTTTTAAGATGTTATTTTCTTCAGTACTTTTTGATCTCCTTTTCCTGCATCACTTTTATTTCTCTTCTCAATTTTTCCTCTACCTCCCTTAGTTGATTTTCAAAATATTTTTTGAGCTCTTCCATAATCTGAGACTAATTCATCCTTTTTTTTTTTGGAGACTTTGAACACAGAAGTTTTGATTTTGTTATCTTATGGATTTTGATCTTCCAAGTGATCAAAATAATTGACTATGGTTGGATTTTTTTCTGTTGTTTGCTCATTTCCCCAGCCTGTGATTTGATTTTTAACTCTTTGTTAAGGTAGGGCTCTGCTTCCAGAGTGAAGAATGCACTGTCCCAAGCTTTTGAGGGTTTTTGCTGTTTGCAGGAACACCCCCCCCCAGGGACTGCAATTCCTCCAAAGTCTTATGAGGGGCTCCAGTCTGTGAGTGACCACAAGCAATCCTCTCTCTGTCCTGGAACCATGAAGAGAGTTCCTGCTCTGCTATGGCAGTGAAGCTCCTTTTCCTGAGACTGGGGTCCCAGACTGTAATCTGGATCTGAGTATGGGCAAAGACTCAGAGTCCTGCCTCAGGGATAACAAAAACCTGCAATCTCCCCCAACCCCCTTACTGTCCATGGACTGAGCACTCTGGGAGCAGCTACCAAGAGGCTCCCCTGGTCCCCTGGGCCAGGTCTGCACTGAGACCTGTGCTGGACTGGGTTCCCCTCCCATTCTGGTGGTGGCAGAGTTTTCCCACTGACATTACAATTTGTCTTTTGTAATCCCTGGACTGAAAGGTCTAGAAACCACTACTGCTGCCCAGGACCCAGTTGCCCCCAGATGCTGTGCTCTGTTCCTGGATGTCTGGTCCAGGCTGTGCTGCAGTCCCTTTCTACCTCCAGACCCCTCCCACAGATCTTCCAAATTGTCTTGGGCTGGAAAATTGTTTCACTCAGTCTTTTTTGAGGGTTCTGTCATTCTAGAATTTGGTTAGACTCATTGTTTAGAGGTATTTAGAATGGTCTGGGAGTTCCTACCTCCATTCCATCATCTTGGCTCCACCCCCAAAATGCCTTTTTTGGAGAATAATTAGTGCTAATTAGTAGAGTAGAATAACCCTGAGAATTTCATGAAAGTTTTCTGTTTTCATTTCTCTACAAGCCTGCAAAATTGACACAATCCAATAGCCATTTTTGTTCTGTTCTTTCCACATCTAAACTTCATTCTCTTTGTCAGGGAAAACATAAGTAAAATGATAATTGAGAGTTTCTGCTCTCTTCTTTGTCAACAGTTTTGTTACCAACCATTCTGAGTAACAGTCCTAGCCTTGCTCTGATCCTCATGTTTTCCCTGATATAGATATTCTCTCCTCCACCCATTCTTCTGGTCTTTAGTATCCCTTGCCAGCCTCAGTTGAGTATTAATATCACTGTTACTATTCTTATAGTATCATTCTGGGCTCTTGTTTTTTCTTCTCTGTTACTTTACCTTATTTCCATGCTGTGCATGCTTTTTAAACTTTTAAGTTGGCTAGAGAATTTTCCATACATCTATATTGTCCTCTTCAAACAACAACATGCTATATAAATGTTATCTGCTTCTTCTGCTGCTACTGATGTTGCAGAATGGTGGTGGTATAGGTAGCGATTGGTCTCCTCAGGACCTTTCAGCAAGAACCCACCAATCAACATTTTTCTTTTCCTCTTTCTCTGAACCTTACAGGATGATCTCTCACCTATGGCTCAGTTTCCTCATTTCTTGGAGGATAAATAACTGCATCTTCCTGAGAACTTTCAATTTCCTGGAAGAACTTCAGGTAAAATGGTTTATAAGCAGTTCTTTTCTAATTGGAGAATAGACTAGTCAAGTTATTAAAATTCCTTTCCAGTTTAATGACTCAGACTTTCTGTATGATCTAAAAAAATTCAATTAACCTCTGTGCTTGTCCACATTATGGAGATAACACTAACTGCCTCATATAGAGATGATGTATTTAATTTGTGATGATTCAGTTCTTTTTTTTTTTAGTTTTTTTCAAGGCAATGGGGTTAAGTGGCTTGCCCAAGACCACACAGCTAGGTAATTATTAAGTGTCTGAGGCTGGATTTGAACACAGGTACTACTGACTCGAAGGCAGGTGCTCTATCCACTGTGCCACCTAGCTGCCCCATGATTCAGTTATCTTGAAAAGATGTAGAAAGAGCGAAACTAACTGTCACTGGAAGGGATAATATAGTGTTAACCAGGAATAGGAAATTCAGAACCAGGGAAATCCCCATATAATTCTAGGTTTCTAGTTCTCTTGCTACTGATAAGTAACCCATTCTCCTCTTTTTATTTACTTTGGCACAGATGGCACACAATCCTTCATAAACGTAATGGTAGAATATAAATCTGTCATGGAATCATACCACACAGAAGGACCTTACCTTGTTGTCCTGCAGGCTTCCCCTTAGGACAAAAATATTTCTGAGAGAGACAGTATGGAATGGTGGAAAGAATTGTGGATTTGGAAGTAGATGACTTGGGTCCAAATTCTTCTTCTAATACTTTTTACCTTTGAACCTTAGTCAAGTCACTTCATCTCTAAGGTACTCGGTTTTCTCATCAGAAGAATAGAGACAGATGGATTAGATCTCTCTAAAGGTCACTTCCAACTCTAACATTGTATTTCATCTCAATTAGAGAATAATTTGTTTTGTTTTAAGGATAACAAAAGAAATTTTACATAATTTTGCTCCTAACAATTTCCTTCCCCCACCACTCTGACTCTGAGAATTATTCCAAGTCCAGCTATTGATCATTATTCTAATTTCCATTCTAGTCAGTTTGATGAAAAGTCAATATATAGCTATTATTTTAGAAAAGAAGAATTCTTTTTTTCTTTTTAGTTTTTTTTGCAAGGCGAATGGGGTTAAGTAGCTTGCCCAGGGCCACACAGCTAGGTAATTATTAAGTGTCTGAGGCCAGATTTGAACTCAGGTACTCTTGACTCTAGGGCTGGTGCTCTATCCACTAGATAGGTGCCACCTAGCCACCCCTAAAATAGAAGAATTCTTGTTCATCATCCTCAATGAAAAACAAAATGAAATTAAGATGCCTAGTACCTAGTAATTCTTTAAGCTACAGATGAGTCAAAATGGTCAAGAGTGATAAACACAAAAGGAAGGGCTTTGTTAGGAACTATGGTCATGTTACCAGGACACCCTTGTGGTTGGGTTAGCACCCAGTACCAATACCAATACCAATACCAATAATCCCTATACTTAAATTTAAGGAAGTGGGTAAAAGAGAATGTGGGTTTTTGATTCTGTCCTCAGAGGTGGCATATGAACTGTGCTTTGAAAGAAGCAAAGGATTCTAAACTAGAACTTCCAACTCTCTAACCAGTGCCCTTCCCACAACCATATAACCACAGCAGAAAGGGAGCTTCATTTGTCTGATTCTGTGTATTGTAAAAGTTCAATTCTGTATTAAGTAATCACCTTCCTTATTCCCTTACTTCTCATCTGACCTTAAACATTCATACTCGGTATGAGACAAGTGCCCATTGTAATAATGTATCTGCTTGTGCCAATGGAAAGTTTACATTTCATTTCCTTGAGGTAGAAATAGTTTGACTTCCCTTGTAAGAAAAAAGTTTTAGTAACTTCTGTGTTCTCTTTTGCCAGAAACTTTTCAAGATGAGAAATCATACAAATAGCCTAAGTTCTGTTTAGTTGCTCTTTTCAGTGATTTTAATCTCATGATTCCTCTAGAGTTTCCTGTTTTCTCTTTTTTATCACTGCCAGTCCTGTTGCACAAATGCTTTCCACTTGGTTGATCTTGAAGAAGGTCATGCCCAAACAAAATGATTCCATAGTCAAAGTTTGTCTTCAGGGCCCCTCACCTTTTTTCCTATTTTGCTACCTCCTTTTTTATTACAGATCATGCTACAGATCAATTGCAATGCAATATTGTGCTAGGGCCTCCCATTATACAACTTCAAGAACTCTCTAAGCAGCATGATGCAGTGGACAAAGTGCTGACTTCAGAAATAGGAAGGCTTGGGTTAGGAAGGTTAACATAATGGGTGACCTGGACAAATTATTTAATCTATCCATTATCCTGGGCAACTTTTTAGTACTATTTCAACTTTCTAGTACAATTCAGATTGTAGAACAACTGCTGATATATATTGAAAGAGGAAATTTCCTATCCAGAAATATTCCATACCAGTGAAATGACAGGCCTGGTTGCATTCCCAGGTGGCACATTATATTCCTGCCTCTAACATCTCTCATCAATACTTCCTTTCCTCATGAAAATTCACCATCCTTATATTCCTCATAGACCTTTCAGGTAATGGAGCTAATGTGAAAATTTTGGATTAGTAAATTTGAATGAACATTTTGACCAGGATCTCCTAGAGATACAAAGCCTTAAAACCCAAAGCAGTGACTCTAAAAGTGGCCATTCTAGATAATTTCTTAAACTGATAGGAAAGAGAATTTTAATCTTATAGAATCAGCTCTTATCTTCCAACCATGAAATAGATGTCACCCTGTCACTCACTCTTCATTATTTCATGCAAATCTTTCCATGTTTTTCTAAGATCATTAGGTTTCTCATTTCTTATAACACAGTAGTATTCCATCACAATTATATATTACAACTTGTTCAGCCATTCTTCAATCAATATCCAAATTAACTATAGAGGACATATGAGGAAAGACACTATCTGCATCAAGAGGGAAAAAACTGCTAAATATAAGTCATGTACAAAATAATTTTTCATATATATGTTTTAAATATCTAATAAAGTTACCATATAAATGTCTTCTTTTTAATATATATATATATATATTAATATGCCTATTTGTGACTAATGGTAGCCCACTCTAAGATGGAAGGGAAGGAAAAAAATGATAACTTTATTATATATTTAAAAGGAATAACAAGTTGTACATAGTAGATTTGCAGTCAGGTTGTCCTTCCCCTTCTTCACCCATCAAAAATTTCTTGTATATTTCTTTCCTTTATGATCCTACTTTCAGGAAATTTTAAAAATAATATGACAACATATTAACATTCTTAACTATTACCATTCCCAGGGAAAAGAGAACAAAGACTAGTTTTCTAATAAACAACGAGCTTAGGACTAGATTTGTGATTTCATTAATATAGGAAAGTACAACTTAGATGTGGAGTGATTTGCCCAGGGTCATGCAGAGTCTATATCAGAGGGAGGGCACATTATACATATTATACACAGACCTTACTATCATTAAGGTCAACTCTTTTTTCATTAAGCTGTGTTGTTCCTCCTCATAAACAAACCAAAACTTATACATCTAAATGAATATTGTCCCCTTCAAAGTATCTACCTCAGAAGGCCACAAATTTGTGCCAGAGATGCTGTTCTTGGTCAAAGCATTTTGAGAACTTTCTCTTTCAGAATTGTCTTCAAGACTTATGTCTTTCTTCTCTTGAATATCTGCAATGGTTGTGAATCTTTAGCCGTAGAATAAAGATTTGTTTTTTGAACCAATTTGGTGAGTAACCAAGTGATTGTGGTTCTTTGAGGGAAGATCTATTTCTAGTATTCACTCCTCAGAGAAATGTGCCTGATTTGACCATTACCCTGAGCCTCACTTTCTTCTCTACCATGGGAGAGCCCCAGGGAGAACTTAGCTCATCTGTATCTTTCCAATCTGTTCCATTCAATCAATATGAATGAAAACGCATTTGTTAGACAATTACAAGGCACTGTGCTCAGTGATGGGAAGACAAATGGAAAAAGTGAGGTGGTTCCTGCCCTCAAGAAGCCTACATTTGGATAGAGGGAGACAACATTCTTGACAGACCAAAGGCTTTTCAGTTTGAAGAATCACAGGGAAGCAAGATGACCCACAAAGCATAACTTTTCCAGAAGTTATGTTTATACTGATTTGATAATTTACCTAGATTGTGAGGTAGAAAGAGAAATGTGAGCATGGAAAACATGCCTAGTTGCATTTGGCCAGATTGTATGGATGTGAAAAAAGTCTGGTCTGGTATAGCTGAATGTATGTTTGATTGGACATCTCTGGTATACAGGGAACTTCTCCCTGCTCTAACTAGTAGATAATCTTTGGTTTAGAAATACATGTTCCTGGTGAGTCAGGTTTCTATACTTATCCAATATTGCATTCTGGAACAATCCCTGGTGTCCCATTTCTTATTTTTCATATTAAACTTAATTACTTTCAATTGCTAGACATTTATTTTTAGCTCTTTCTCACCCAGCTCCCATCTGATAAAAAGAAAAAAAATGTAAAAATATAGTCAAGTAAAATAAATTTCTCCTATGACCAGATCCAAAAACTGTAGGTCTCATTCCACATCTTGTATCCATTGCTTCTCTTAGAAGGTAAGTAGTATACTTCATTGTTAGTCCTTTGAAATTGCATTTGGTCATTACATCAACCAAAATTTTTAAGTCTGTCAAGTTGTTTATCTTCATGATGATGTATAAATTGTTCTCATTTTCTTTATTTTACTCTGTCAATTCATACAAATCTCATTTCTCTGAAACCTTTCCATTATGTTTGGGCACCATGTTTTATTCAGTCATTTCCCCAAATTGCTAGACATCCCCCTTCCTTAGTTTTTTAGTTCTTTGCCTCTACAACAAGAACTATTATAAGTGTCTGTAAAAATACTATGTGTATTTTTGGCACATTTTTTGCCCACATGGGTCATTTTCCAATTACTTTGATCTTTTGGGGATATGTAGCCCTATTTCAATACTTTACAACAAATATTTAGGTCAGAAAAAGATTTTAACAGTATTCAGTTTCTGGTCCTTGAACATCAGATTTCCAAATTAATATTAATTAGTTTAAAAAAAGCTTCTTATATTAAAAAAATAAAGTATTTGCCTTCCTAAAACTTCTTAAAAATCATTTATAGGGATAAAATTAAAAAATTGTATCTAGAATGAAAAAGAAATTAAAAACTATGATGCTTATTTAGAAGTAAATATCATCATATCAAAGTGAAAATTAAAAGCACAAATTATTGAGGGTGAAGGAAAGAATTTATTAAGTGACAAACTATATGCCAGACACCATGCTAAGACTTTATAAATATTATATAATTTGATCTTCTCAACAGCCCTAGAAGATTAATGTTTTTCTTATTCCCATATTTTTTGTAGCCAAGGTAGAGAAATATTGAGAGATTTATCCAAACTCACCCAACTAATACATGTCTGAGATAGGATTTCAGTTCAAGTATTTCTGATTCCCAGTCCCAGGGCTTCATTCACTCTGCCATCTACTTGCCTAGAATAGAAGGAAAATTTTCTTAACTTATAAGATTAACCAGTACTAATAAAATCTCTCTTCTAAATGCAGTTTAGGGGTAGTTGTATGATCCTGGGCAAGCACTTAACCCTGATCTGAAGGAAATGGCAAACCACTCCAGTATCTTTGCCAAGAAAATTCCAATGAAATCATGAAGAAACAGACATGACTGAAATGGCTGAACAACAATAAAAATGGTGACTTAAATTAAATCATAATCAATCTAAAATTGAAACAGAAAAGAAAAAAATACCTCTTAAGTTTAGAAAAGTAAAGGATGCAAGGAATGTGTTTCTAACTCATTTCTAAAATAATCCATTTGAGAAGGAGTTGCTTTAGTAGATACCTAAGATCTCCAAAAAATCTCGAAAAGATCTAGAAAATATGGTTAAAATCATAAGTTATATAAAGCTAACTAGTTTTTTGATATGCTCTAAGTAAGGGATACGTAATTACATGTCAAGTTAGCTTTCTCTCTAAAGGGTTCTCTCTGAAATGATTTAATACACAGCTGATAAAGAAAAGAGTACCCTCTGGAACTAGGAATATTCATAAGGAAAGAAGGGAAGAACCAAAAAGCAGTAATGTATGTGTATGTATGTATGTGTATGTGTGTGTGTATGTGTGTGTTTTTATATAACAACAACAATACCTATATCATCCAATGAAATATGGTGGGAAGTAATGAGGTAGACTCCACAAAAACTCCAAAAAGATGTTTCTCCAAGAATGAGATAAAAATTGTCTCATAAAGACACAAGAAGAACTCACAGGAATAGATACAATCTCTTGATCTTTCAAACTTTAAACTTGACAGTGTTGTGTGTATGTGTGTGTGTGTGTGTGTGTGTGTGTGCGCACGCGCACACACACACACACATACACAAGGCCCTGAGCCAACTGCTGAGGGTACAAAAGACAAACAAAAAATAGAACAAGTCAGGGGACTTTTTCTGAGTTAAGTCTTAAAGGAAGAAAGAGCTTCTTAGTTAGCTCTTTCATAACTATATCTTTTTTTCCACCTAGTTTCTCTCCATCCACATTCCTTTAATGACATTTCCACCTTCTTTACCACCTCTGAAATAAGTATGCCAAGGTTTCTTAGCTTTTCTAAGGATTTTTTTTAATCTTGCAAGTACTTGCAAGCCACTTAACCCCACTGCCTTGCAAAAACAAAAACAAAAAAAAAAGAGTATATGACTTCAAGTCCTTTCTCTGATATGGAATTAGGAAGATACTTAACCTCTTTGTGTTGAGGAAATTCTATAGAACTACAAGTTATAGAGAAAATACTGGTCTATTGTGATGGAAGGAGTTTTAATTCTAAGTGGTCCCTCCATTGACAAAATCATAGATCTGTTCTAAAGAAAAAAGTAGGCAACATTAGACTTCAGTCTAATGTTAATGGAGTCAGAAGTGATCTTCCTCTGTTCTTTTATTTTTTCATCATTTGTCCATTGCCTTGGGAATTAGCATCTCTCTTTGGCAATAAGTGAAAAAATTAAGTAAAGAAAAACTTTGATAAACACATACATTTATCTTTAAGTAACTGATGACTTTTTAATCATTAAAGACTAACCCCAAACCCATACTGGTGGCAGTCTTCTCCCTTTGTGTCTTTCTTTGCCTATTCTCTGATATGCTTATGTATCCTGGTTCTCTGGGAATGTATTTTTATTCCCCTTGTTAGACTTTATAAGCATGAGAGGAGGGTCTTAGCTAAACTTCATAACTCTTCTAGTGTCTGGCACAGCATATAGTAAGGACTTAATCTATGATTGTTAAATTACATGAAATCAAGAGATCATTGATTTAGAGTCCATTTTACAGATGAATATCAAAGGAAATTGTGGCTAGATAGGTACAGAGGTATAAAAAAAAAAGATAAATACCTCTTTCCCTAAGAATCATTTATGGGCAGCTAGGTGGCATAGTGGATTGAGCACTGGCCTTGGAATCAGGGGGACCTGAATTCAAATCTGTCTTCAGGTGCTTAATAATTACTTAGCTGCGTGACCTTGAACAAGTCATTTAATCCCATTGCCTTGCATGGATCGACATAAATCAAATGGGATTTTTTTTTTCTTTGTTTCATATAAGTGTTGAAAAAAGCTCTAGAAAAATAAGATTGAAAAAATTATCACCACATATTTTAGAATTCATTTTTTACAATGATGCCTATATGTGCGTGAAGTAAAAAAAAAAAATGACTTCTTACATTGAACTAAATCCCAGAGAGGAGGTTAAGCGATTTGCCCAAGGTCACACAGCTAGAAAGTACCAAAGTCAGACTGTGAAACCATGCCCTCTGACTTTTTAAATGCCATTTAAGCTCCATATCCAAGGTAACTAGAAGGAAATAATCTTTATTTATCTACCTGGTCTGTGTGTGTGTGTGTGTGTGTGTGTGTGTGTGTGTGTGTCTGTGTGTCTGTGTGTCTGTGTGTCTGTGTCTGTGTGTCTGTGTGTCTGTGTGTGTTCCCTTGAACCTTGTCAGGCCAGTGGTCCAATACAACTTCCCCCAGGAAAAGATATATGAAAAATGTATGACAGCAACACCTCTGGAGGCGGGGCTCAGCTCACTAATCTCTCCATCCACCCTCTGGACTCCGGCACACCTGAGTCTTTCTTCCTGCAAGCCAGCTCACAGGAGGAGACTGGAGGGGAGAGCAATGGGGCCAACAGGAGCAGCTGTCCTGGCTACTGCTGCCCTCCTGGTCATTCAGGTCTCAGAGGGTGAGTGGAGGGGCATCCTCCAGATACTAGCTTCATTTCTTTGTTGGATGGAGTTTAGTGAAATACTTATGATTTCTCAGATCAGGGTTAGAAAAGGAAAGGCTCCTGGGATGGAAGGATCTCCCCCTTCTTTGAAGTTTTATTTCCCATAACCTGGGGGATAGTTAAAACCTGAACTCCATAGTAGGAGAATTTCAGAGAAGGCTGCCTTATTTATTGTTAACTGGGAAGTCACCAGCTCCCTGTCAGAGCTGGCCCTGTTTCCTTTGAGTTGGGGGTTATGGGAGTATGGGGAGGAATGAAGGAGGAGCAAAAAGAGCAAGTTTGGAGAAAGCTTGGTTTGATAGATGTGGCACTGGACTGAAGAGTCAGGAAGATGTGTTCAAATTCTACCTCAGTCATCTGCCAGCTGGGTGATCCAGCTTGCCCCAACTTGGTCAACCTCTCTGTTTCAATTTCCTCATTTGTAAAATGAGGGTGTTGGACTTGATGGCTTCTGCAGTTACTTTTGGTTTTCAGTCTATGGTCCCATGACTATTTCATCTAGGATGCAGAGATTTAGAGCAGGAAGAAACCTTAGAGACCATCTTGTCTAACCTCTTCATTTTAAGTAGAAGAAAACTGAGGCCCAGAGAAATGAAGAGACCTAGTTAGGGAAGGGCTAAGCTGGAATGAGAATCCTAGAACCCTTGACTCTAAATATAATATTTTTCCAACTACTCCACATCACCTTCATTAATAGCCTGGTAACATCTCAGAAAATCTTCATCTATGTGACTTGTCACATAGCTAATAAATAGCAGCACCAGGATTCAAATCCAAGTCCTCTGGCTGTAAAATTAATGCATGTTCTTGAAAGACAGACTTGGTGGATTTAACCCAGGTCTTGACCATCTATTCTATAGACTCTTTGAAACTGAAATCTGGAGCTAGCTTTGGAAAGGGAAAGGGAGGTCTTTATCATGGGAAGATGGGAGAGAGAAGATATTAAGTAGCAAGACTAGGCTCAGAGCTGTCATTTTCCAGGCCTTGAGTTAATATTTGTGAATGATTTTAGTTACTTAAGATTTGGCTTTTGGATGAAAGTATAATAGCTAAACTTTCCTTGTTTATAGTGATAAATAGAGGACCTAAAGTGACCTGCCTAACATTCACTAAGAAAAATGTCTTCTACCCAACTCCTAAGGAATTGATAACTTTGGGTTGCATAAAACAGCTCAATATGGTAATAATAATAATAATAATAACTAGCATTTTGTGGCACTTTAAGGTTTGCAAATCACTTTACAAATATTTCATTTGATTCTCATAATAACCCTGTAAGATATCCCTATTTTCAAATATGAAGTTAATGGCTTCAATGTAAAGTAGGAGACACATAATTTGGGGCATAATCGACGTGGAAAGTCATTTTGTCCAAATATGTTAGTTGTTACAAGGGTTAGTGCTTCCTTTTTTCCAATGAAGAAGGAACATAAAAAGGAAAGAAAATAGATTTTTGTTCATTGAAAAAAAGTAAATTTAGTTTAAAAAGTAAAATGAGCTGAAAGAAATTAAAGGTAGAGGGAGGCATCTAGGTGGCCAGGGGATAGAGAGCTGCCCTGGAGTCAGGAAGACCGGAGTTCAGATGGGGCCTCAGGCAAGTCACTCAACCCCATTGCCATAATAAAGAAATAATAAATGAATGAATGGATGAAATACATAAAAAGAAATTAAGGGTAGAATTGAAGGAGTAGAAGAAATCGCAAAAGACTAAAGAATCAGACAGACAAGGAAGGGCAGGGAAGGTATACAAAGGACAATTTCATTGCTATGCCTTGGTTCTAGAGCATGAGTATGTGGGGAGGGGTAGAATTTATGACTGATCATATGTATGTGAAAACCTCAGGTCTTTTTAAAGTCAACTATCAGGGTCACCTCTTTGTCCCTTGAGTTTGGAAGATGAGGAACAAGAGGAAGTGACAGAGAGCTCAGGGATAGAGGTGTTAGCTATCGGAGAAAGGGTTGTAGTTCAAGCTGTACCAGCTAGTTCTTTAAAAAGTACTTTGCTTCAGACTGGGCTATTGTTTCTTTTGCAGCCCTTTAACATCAGGTGGGTCACTTAATAGCCTGCTAGACACCTAAATGACACATCCATGGCCTGAAGGAATCAGTGGAGCTGCCTAAGTCTTTGGAGAGTAGCTGGTCAACCCTTGGACCCTGGCCTCATAAACGGGCCTTGGCTGCCTCCAAGGAGTATTACTGGAAATTTCTTGTTGCAGCAGCAACTTTCTCCAAGTTGTTGATGTGGTTACTGATTCCTGCAGACTCAACAAATTCCTCCATGTCCACAGAAATGTTATGTATATATATTATATATATATATAATATATATATATTATATATATATATATGGGGTGAAATGACATGGACCTCTCCCAGGACACTTTCCTGTTTTTTAGCTAGTAGGCATCAATATGCATATTTCTTCCCTTTTTAAAAATTAAATGTTTTATTTAAAACTTAACTTTGATCAAAAACAACCAGTTAAATTTAATACAAATTTACATCAAAATTAATTTCAGTGCCTACTATATCATGGCACCTTTCCAACCCCTCTTGGCCTCACAATTCTTTAGCAATTCTTTCTTCCTTTTAGGTTGTTATAAGTAGTGTGGAGCCTGTTCTTCTTCTTTTGCTTCATTTTTTTTTTTTTACTTTTGCATATTGCATGAGAAACTTCCTTGTGGTAACTCTGCTTACCTAGCCATTCTTTCCAGTGCTGGTTGCATTTTCTCCAATACATCCCAACTCACTGGCCCTAGTGGGGAAATTGTAATCCTCTTTCTTCCCTTTTGCCACTCTCACCTTCCACCTTCACTTGTGAGTGAGTGAGTCACACTTATCATCAACCTCTCCTCCTTTGAAGTTCACAGTACTCGGATTTATCACCCAATTCAGATCTTGATGACCATTATCTACTTACCCAGAGTCACACAGCTAGTACAGACGTCATAATTGAATTTAGGTCCCCCTGACTAGCTGCCCATAAATGGTTCTTAAGGAAAGAGGTATCTCCCCCCCCCCCCCATTCCCTACTTTCTATATTTTCTCACTTGGTTAGCTCTCACAAGCTCAATTTTCAGAATATTTCCAGATCTACATATCCAGTTCTAATCTCTCTCCTGAGCTCCAGTCTCCCATCATCAACTGCCTTTTAAACATCTTAAACAGGCATCTCAAGTTCAACATGTCCAAAACAGAACTCATTCAACCACTACCCTCCAAACCCTCATCCTTCCAAAATATCCTATTACTATTAAGGTCACCACCATCAGTCCTCTTGGCTCATATCTCAGTGTTATATTTTACTCCTTGTTCTCAATTCTTATTTCTAATAAGAGGTACCAAATTTGGACTTTTCTACCTTTATGACATTTCTCACTTGGTCTCCTTTCTGCATTCAAACAGCTGCACCCTAATTCAGAATCTTTTTTTAAAAAATTTATTTAAGGCAGTGAAGTTAAGTGACTTGCTCAAGGTCACACAGCTAGATAATTATTAAGTATCTGTAGCTGGATTTGAACTCCGGTCCTCCTTCTTCTCTTCAAGCCAGTGCTCTATCTTCTGTGCCACCCAGCTGCCCTGAGAATCTTATTATTCTAGCCAATATTGTTCTAAGAGCCACTTAAATGTCTTGCTGCCTCCATTCTTCTTTTCTAATCCATCCTCTACACAACTTCCGAGGGGATCTTCCTAAATGATCATGTCACAACATTATCCTCTACTCATCCTATTGCTCCTTCTTACCTCTAGGATGAAATATCAACCCATTTTTTTAAGGCTCTCCACAATATGACTCTTTCCTATCCTTTTGGTCTGTTCACAATTCTTTCCTCACATGCTATGATTCAGGTACCCTGGTCTCACACATACAATGCTTCAACAACTATCTCTATGTTTTTGCATTGTCTGTATCTCATGAATGGAATATTTTCCTTTTATCCTTTATAATATTTTATTTTTTTCTGAAAATTATTTTTTAACATTTAAAAAATATTTAACTTCCAGGCCCTATCTCTCTCCTTCCCTTCCACTTACTTGAGATAGCATGCAATCTGGTATAGATTTATATATGTAAAACATTTCCTTCAATCATGTAAAACATTTCCTGAATGGAATATTTTCTCTTATTATCTCTGACTCTTAGAATAATCAGCTTCCTTCAAGACAGCTCAAACACTACCTTATCCTAATGGCCTTTCCCATTCTCTTTCCTCCTGTCCCCCCTTCCAGAAGCTGAACCTTTTATTCTGAGGTTATTTTTTAATCTATTTTTAACATACATCTTTTCTATACCATTTGTGTTCATATAGTCTCCCCCCAACAAAAGGTAAGTTCTGTAAAAGCATGGATTTGTTTTGCTTTTTTCCTGATACAAAACAATATATGTCTCTGGGCAAGTCATTTAGCTACTGAGTAGTCCAGACAATTCTCAAAAATTCTTAATTTTCAAGGAAAATGTAAAATATGCAATGGTAGAAGTCTCTCACTAAGGGTTTCCCAATATCTATAAAAATCAAAGATCTGGTATTAAAAAAATTAAAAGTTATTTCATAAAGGTCTTTCTAGATTTCTTTTTATTTCTCTGACTTGCTAGTTTTAATGATATTTAACTTTGTTAGTTTTAATAATATGAAGGTGTCACAATTTAGTTAACCATACCCCTATTCTTTGACACTTGGGTTGCTTCCAGTTTGGAAGCAATTAAATATTTTGTTTTAAAATTCAGCCCAAATCCTACCTATGCTAGAGGTGTTTTCTGTCATCATTCATCCTTTCTTCCTACTCTTTTCCTGCACCCAATACCTTCTTCTTCTGATTACTTTCCATCTATTCTATGTGAAGAAGTGAAGAGCACACCAGACCTAAAGTCAGAAAGACTTTCTTCCTGAGTTGAAATGTGACTTCAGTTACTAGCTGTGTGACCCTGGGCAAGTCAATTAACCTTGTTTGCCTCAGTTTCCTCATCTATAAAATGAGCTGAAGTGGCAAATCATTCCAGTATCTCTGCCAAGAAAACTCCAAATTGAGTCATAAAGAGTTGGAAATGAATAAATTACAACTAAATCTATAAATTGTTTAAATAACTAGTTATGGTATGTATTCCCCATTACTGTATTTCCCCATGTATAAGATGCACCTTAATTTTGGGGCCTGAAATTTGAAAAAAGTGTATTAAATAAAGTTTTTGAACTCAAGTTTTAATCATCAAAAAAATTCATGCATCTCATCATAGTACATCCATTAGCTCATCCTCATCTGTGTTTGATGACAAATCATTGTCTAAGGAGAGGCTCTGAATGCTCTCTTGCCTGTGCTCTGGTCTGGGGTTGACCACAAGCTCTCTCTGGGCAAATCTGTGGACACAGGCTTAGTCTATTTTGGTTCATGAACCTGAAGCACCACTTGTGTCGTCCTTTGAAATCAATCACTTCTTTTTCATCAGTAATTCTTCTGGCCTCCTGCTGAACCATCTTTATGGATACATGAATTCCACTGGCCCTTTGCTCTTCAATCCATTTCTTTAATTCCCTTTCTAACTCAGGCCATTTGGCTGACTCACGTCTCATGGTCTTCTTCTGCAGAGGCATTTTCAGTGGATTTCTTCTTCCTATAGCCAGTCTTGGATTGTTCTCAGTTGGAGGAGGACCAAACTTTGGTCCAGCAGCATGATTTCCATTCACTTTTGCAAACTGGATCACTTTAAACTTGAATTCAGCACCTTAAGAAAATCTTTTCTAAGCCATTTCTGGGCAGAACATGGCAAAACATAATATACCAGTAACAAATGCAAAACAGTGAGCACAAAGTCAACAAGTGTGGAAAAGCAGGAAATGAATGTAAAAAAAATCTACAACCACTATATGAGACACTCCTGGTTTTTAGACCCCAAATTTTTCAAAAAAAGGGTACATCTCATACATGGGAAATACGGTACATTAGGAATTTTTTTTTTTAGTTTTTTGCAAGGCAAATGGGGTTAAGTGGCTTGCCCAAGGCCACGCAGCTAGGTAATTTATTAAGTGTCTGAGACAGGATGTGAACCCAGGTACTCCTGACTCCGGGGTGGGGGGGCGGTGCTTTATCCACTGCACCACCTAGCCGCCACACAGCTAGGTAATTATTAAATGTCTGAGGTCGGATTTAAACTCAGGTCCTCCTGACTCCAGGGCAGGTGCTCTATCCACTGCACCACCTAGTTGCCCCTGTCCTTCATTCTCAAAGAAGACCATGACATCCAAGAGGTGATGCCAAATATGCATGTGAATTGGATTTGAGTAAGGGGGTGCTATGCTAAGTCACCAGCCTCACTTTCTCCTCCAGAGTCATCTGGGTCCAGCAGCCAGATATGGATCAGGACAACTGGAAATGGCCCTGGATGTGAGGCAAACAGGGTTAAGTGACTTGCCCATGGTCACAGAGCTAGTAAGTGTCAAGTGTCTGAAGTCTGTTTTGAACTCAGGACCTCCTGACTCAAGGACTTTTTGATTTATCCACTGTACCACCTAGCTGAAAATAATAATAATAATAATACAATAATAATTACTCACATTCCTATACCACTTTCTTCACAATAATCCTGTGAGACAGATGATATAATTTTTAGATTTTTTAACAGATTTTACAGATAAGGAAACCAACCTTAAGAAAGACTAGGGAACTTACCCAGGGTCATGCTGTAGGTCACCTAAGATTAAATGGCAGGGTCAGAGAGCCAGAGTTTGAATCCATGTCTTTCTTGACTTAAGTCAAGCATCCACTTCATTTTTTTCCTATATTATTACCAGCCTGGAGCTCATTACACCAAACTATTCTTCACAAATGGGACCTCCTGTTAGACTAGAAGAGAAACTGAAAGGGTCATCTTGACTGGTATTTAAGCTGGGTTTTCAACATCACTTTCATGTGACTTCCTGATCTAGCACAGGGGTTCCCTGCAGGGACCTTCTGGAGGTCTCCCAAGTCATGGCAGCATGGGTTTAGAGATAGATACTGCATTGAGTTCAATGCCTTTTATAAAGAGAGAGCCTAAATTGTGACTTGATTATGGTTGAATAGCTTGTACATATCAGGTCCAGACAAAAACTGCAGCCATCTGATTGAAAATCGAGTCAGCTCACTGACTGTTCATCTCTCTGGACTTTAGTTTCCCTAACTGCAAAATGAGGGAGTTGGACTAGATGACTGAACAGCCCCTCCATCTTCCAACCTTTAAAGCTGAAAGGGTCCTTTGAGATCAATGAGTTCCACACCTTCACTTTACAAATGAGGAAACTGAGGTCTACTAAAGTTAAGAGATTTACCAAGATCTGCCCACCTAGGTGGGATCATAGAGAAAGAATTGGAAGGAACCTTAGAGTCAGTTCCTATACCATCCTCTTTATTGGAAACTAAGGCCCAGAGACATTAATCAATGTGCCTAAAGGATGGGGCAGAACCAGGATTCAAAAGCATATCCATCATTCTTTCCACATTTGAAACCAAGTCATTCTTGACTCCAAGACCAGTACAGATAATAAGAAGAAGATAGCACTTACCATGTGTCAAGCACTTTAATTTTCTCATTTAATCTTCCCAACAACTCTGGGAGGTGGGTGCTATTATTACTCACATTTTACAGATGAGGACACTGAGGCAAACAGGGGTAAAGTTACTTGTTCAGTATCACACAGCTTGTAGGCATCTAAGGTCAGATTTGAACTCATATCTTCCTGACTCCAGGCCTAGTGCTCTATCCACTGTGCCACCTACATACTATGTGATGATGTCTCATAACTTATGATATATTGATGGTTGCTTCCTTGGCAAGTCACCATAAGACCCAGGACAAGTCACTTAATCTCTCAGGGCCTCAGTTTCTCAGACTTTTAACTGACTAATAATACCTGTACCATAACACTACCACACAGGATTGTTACAAGGAAAGTGTTTTGCTAGCCTTAAATCTTATATAAATGCGATTTATTTATTTATGTAGTCAAACTACAAATAAGATGCCATCAAGTTGTAAGTCCTCTTTGGAAATAAAGGCTTGTGCAGCATCCAGAGAAGGAATGATGGAACACATATCAAAGCATACTATTTTCACTTTAAATTTGTTTTGTGTTTTCCTTGCTGATGGTTTTACCCTTTTGTTCTGATTCTTCTTTCACAGTATGACTAATATGTAAATATGTTTAATATGATTGTGCAGATATAACCTATATCATATTACTTATTATCTTAGAGAGGAGGAGGGATGGGTAAAAGGAGAAAATTTTACAAAAATGAATGTTGAAAATTATTTCTAAATGTAATTGGAAAATATTTTTAATACATTGAGAAAGGGAGGGAGGGAGGGGGAGAGAGAGAGAGAGAGAGAGAGAGAGAGAGAGAGAGAGAGAGAGAGAGAGAGAGAGAGAGAGAGAGAGAGTGAGAGAGAGAGAGAGAGAGAGAGAGAGAGAGAGAGAGAACTGTCTAACACCTTCTTATAATTCTAAGATTAAGTGACTTGATGTGGTCAAATAGCTTGTATGTGTCAGAGCCAAGATTTGAACCACATCCTCTAACTTACTAATTGGGTGACCTTGAATAAGTGAGCATGTTCACCTGCATAGCTAACTTTCTACATCATAATATATCTCCTTATTCATTTGCCTTTATAAATAGGGCTGTGGTATAAATTATTCTTGGTCCTGAGGTGTATCTCTCTGGGCCTCAGTTTCCTTCTCAGTAAAACAAGAGGATTGGATTAAATGACCTAACAGATCCTTCTAGCTTGAAAACTCTGATTTTATTATCATTTATTTTAGTAGAGTGTATATTGCCTCGTTTATCTCATCCTTGGTAAGGCTCTCAAGTAGAGTGAACAAGTATCTCCCTTTTGAAAAGAATTGCTATCTTTTTTGAAATTACTTGTCTTGTAGTACATCCTGCACTAGGTACATCTGGTACATCATGTACCTAGTACATCTGGTACTAGGGAAACTAGTCCACTGTTTAAACTGCAGGAAAATAAATTCTGTGCAACCACTAGAGGACTCTATTGACCAGAATCAAAATTTGACCTTTAGCAAATTACTTAACCACCTCAGTTTCTTTCATTTATAAAAAGAAAGGGTTCAACAAAATTATTCTTCCCATTCCCCTAGGGCAGGAACCCTCTGGTCCTTAATACAAGTTTATTAACTAACTTACTGCTACCCTGGCTCACTCTCTCTGAATCCTTCATTCTTACATTGTTTGACTAACTAATTCTGATCATTTCTAAAGCATTCCCTTGCTCAAAACCTTCTAGTTCCCTGGAGCCATATCTGTAGATGAGGTCCATATTTAGCCTGGTATTCACATCCTTGGAACTCTAGCCCTAATCTTTTTTTCTCAGCTTTATTTCCTCCAGTTCATCTTCTGCTTTATTTAGCCAAACTGATCTATTTACCTTTCTTTGACTACAATGAATACTTTCTACAAAAAAAAAAAAAAAAAAGAGTGCTTCTATAAATATGGGTCCTTTCCCTCTGTCTCTGACATCTTTTGTATACTCTAACCATTTAGCTCTATCTGAACCCGCATCTCTGCTTCACATGCCTCAAACAATTTCTCTTTTTGTTGTGGTTTTTAATGTTATTTTATTTTTCCAATTATGTGCAAAGATAGTTTTCAATGTTCATCTTTTTATAAGTTTTTAAAACTGAAAACTGACTAGAATTGTTCTTTTTTTTCTACCACCCTTCCTTCCTTCCTCCCTCCCCAAAACATTGAGCAATCTGATAAAGGTTTTACATGTACATTTATGTTTAACATGTTTCCATATTAGTTATGTTGCCTCACAGAATTTCTACAAGGTGTTCCTGCAAATCACAATCAGGCATCACCTGCCACCCAGGCCCTTCCTGATCCTTTGCTCCACCTCAAATTTTAGTGCTCTCCCACCCCTCAAAATCACTTTGCATTTGCTTTGCATGTATTGCGTTTATATTTCTATGTGTATAAACTGTCTCTCCCTAATTCAAGCTAAGTTCATTGAAGCCAGGAACTGTTTCATCTCATTCTTGCTCTCATCTGCGTCTAGCACATCACCTCAAATAATAGTAGGCATTCAACAAAATACCCATTGAATAGAATTGGACCCAATATGTATTTATCTTTTACAATTCAAGACAAATTATTTTTCCCATGGAGGTCCATCTACAAGGAAACCTTGAAGCTAGTCTGACATTCACTGCAGCATTGTGAGATGATCAACTATGATGGCCTCAGCTCCTTTCAGCAATTCAGGGATCAAGAATAATTCTAAAGGGCTTGTGATGGAAAATGCAATCCACATTCAGATAAAAATCTGTGGAGCATACTACGTTCTCTTTTTTTTTTTAGGGTTTTTTTTTGTTTTTTTTTTGCAAAGCAAATGGGGTTAAGTGGCTTGGCCAAGGACACACAACCAAGTAATTATTAAATGTTTGAGGTCAAATTTGAACTCAGGTGCTCCTGACTCCAGGGCCACTCTATCTTCTGTGTCACCTAGCTGCCCCACTATGTTCTCTTTTTAAAATTTCTTTTAAGTTTTTTCTTTCTCATAATTTTCCCCTTTAGTTCTGATTGTTCTTTCACAACTTGACTAATGTGGAAATATGTTAAATATGCTCATACTTATTCAATACATATCAGATTTCTCCTTGCCATGGGGGGGGGGAGGAAGGGTGTTAGAAAAATGTGAAACTCAAAAGCTTACAAAAAGATGAATGTTAAAAACTCTCTGCATGCAATTGGAAAAAAATCAAATAAAATAACTTTTTTTTTAAAGTGTGTTCTGGCTAGTAAGTGGCAGAGCACATATTTGAACTCAGGTTTCTTCTGAGGAAAAAGAAATCTCAGATCATCACATGCCAGATGTAATACTTAAATTTTTATCATATTTAAAAATTCATGAAGCCCTCTCCAGACATAGATATTTATTAATTTCTAAATTGCTTCACTCACTTTAAAGTCAATTAAAATTTCATTAATGTAATAAAAATGCAAAGTTGTTATGGTTTTATAGTCTGCGATATAGTCTTTTTTTTTTTTTTTTGCAAGGCAATTGGGATTAAGTGGCTTGCCCAAGGCCACACAGCTAGGTAATTATTAAGTGTCTGAGACCGGATTTGAACCCAGGTACTTCTGACTCCAGGGCTGGTGCTTTATCACTGCACCACCTAGCCACCCCTGCAATATAGTCTTAACTAAAGTGAACTTTCCTATTAATTGTTCAGATGCAAAGAAATAATTCTGGTCGGCTTTCAGTTTGAAAAAAACAACGTTAAAGAAAGTGAGTTTTCATTTAATAAAGATATTTTCTATTTTTTAAAAAAAAGCCCTTCCAGATCATTGTAGCCTTGGTGATTTCTCCCTATTCTGAACTCCTTCAGTATTTATTGTCTGTGCCATTCATTTGACGATATTTTGACTTTTGATATTTAATTCCACAAACATTTATTATCCTCAACTTAAGCACCTACCATGTACTAGGTACTGTGTAAGATCCTGGTAATAGAGAGATGAAAAATAACAGCTTCTGACCTGACCTCAAGCTTACTGTCTGAGAGAGAATCGTAGGAAGGGGAATACAGGCATATTAAAAAAGTAGATAAAACAACCTGTAATAAAAAGCAATAAAAAGAGAAAGATTTTTTAAAAAACATTAGAACATTTGAGGAAGGAAAAATCATTTTCAATTATTGGTGGCTACCTAAGTTAGACTCCTTACTAAGACACTAACCAGGTGACCTTGGGCACATCATTTAATCATTTTCAATCTGTTTCCTCCTCTGTAAAATGGAATTAATAGCACAGAGTTCTTGAGAGATCATGTGATGTAACCCATGTAAAGTGCTTTGCAAACCTTTAAGTCCCGTACAAATGATAGTTATTATTTAGATAGCCCAGAGTCCCACAGCTAGCAAATGACTAGGTGTGAGAAATGACTATTGGATATTTGGGGTATTGGAGAGGGAAGAGAGGAAAATTATTCTGAGGTTAAGCAGAAAGCAAAGTATCTAGAGAAATGCACAAGCTTGATCTGAAAGAAGATCTTATTTAATTAAATTGGATTGGTAATGCTTTGCTGGTAATTAAATTATTACTTGAGGATCAGAACAGTTCAAATTTCAATCCAGGCTCAGCAGAAAAATGCTAATTACCAATTAAGACTAATTTATTTGAGAACACATAGGAAAGTAAGCCTCATCCTGGAATCTTCAGAGACCTAATTCCCTTTGCCCTAGGAATTGCCAAAAGGAAGAATGAAGCTTCAGTGATCTTGTTCAAAGCAAGCATGGGAGTTAGAAGGGATTTCATAATGAACCTTCAGGAAAAAAGCAATGTTTGTATTTCATTCAGAACTAAATAACAACTCTGTTTGCACAAAGTACAGGTTGTTCTCTATCCTCTAGGAGAAAATGAAAAGGCTTCAGGAATACCTCTGTTTTATTGCTTAACACAAATTTGTCCCTAGGGAACCTGTTCTAAGAAGTACCTAGAAAGAAAGAAACAAAGAGAGGGGAATCCAAGCCTTACAATGAGAACTGAAAAAAACAAGGATTCTTCCTCCCTTCCCTATATTCCTTGTTCTGAGTTTTGCCAAAGGGCAAAACTATGAACCAAGACTGGAAATTTCAGGGAAATAGATTTCAGCTCCTTAGAAGGAAAAAGGATTGGAGTTTTTTCTATTTAAAGGTGGATTGGGCTGTCTCAGGAGATTGTGAGTAGTCAACCATTCACAGTGGGCCTTCAGATAAAGGTAGAATGATAATCATTTGTTGGGAATGTTGAAGGGAATGTTGCATGGGTTGCAGTGGTTCCCTTCCAGCCGTGAGATTCTGTGATTCTCTGTCAAGATTGGGAAGGTGAAAGGGTGATTACAGAGAAGGAAGAGAAAGACCATAGGGTATTTGGAATATTCTTGAAACCCAAGATAAATGAAATGAACAGAGAAAACTCATCTGCCCTGAATTAATTTAATTACAATTACTAGGGCTAGATGAACTATATCTTTGTCTATCTTCTCTTTGTCTAGCTATCTATATCTATCTACTTGAATATATATATATATATTTTTACACAAACATATAATATGTTTATACATATAGATATGCTTATATATGGGGATCTAAGAGGACTAGTGAGGCAGTTATGGTAATGGTTTATCTCTTCTGTCACATGTCTACATGCTGTCTCCTCCCATATCTCCTACAGGATGCCTTGCTAATATATTTATATACATATATGTATATTCATATACATCTTGATATATGTACACACATTAAGGTATGGGTGCCTAGTGTTTGTGTGTATATACAAGTATATATATAGACATGTGTCTTCCTAGGAATAGACACAGTGTACACAATATAATCCTTGAGATATATGTATGTGTGTATGTGTGTATTTTATTTAGATATGTTATATTTTAAGGAAACACCCCTGCATTAATGAGTCAAACCATTACCATAACCTTGCCCATCAATCCCAGTAGGTTTAACTCAGGACCCTGAAACCATAAAGCAATCTATGCTATCAATATTCAATTAAAGAAGTACTCCAAATAACTTTTGGTTTGAGAAATGCAAATTAAAACAACTCTGAGGGGCAGCTAAGTGGCGCAGTGGATAAAGCACCGGCCTTGGAGTCAGGAGTACCTGGGTTCAAATCCGGTCTCAGACACTTAATAATTACCTAGCTGTGTGGCCTTGGGCAAGCCACTTAACCCCATTTGCCTTGCAAAAACCTGAAAAAAAAACAAAACAACTCTGAGATACTATCTCACATCTATTAGATTGACTTATATGACAGAAATGTTGGACAGGATGTGGGAAAATTGGAACAGTAATGCATTGTTGATTGAATTATAAACTGATCCAACCATTCTGGAAAACAATTTGGAACTGTGACCAAAGGGCAACCAAACTATGCATACCCTTTGATCTAGCAATATCATTAGAAAGTCTCTATACCAAATAGATCATAAAAAAGGGAAAAGGATCTACATAGGCAATATTTATGACAGCCCTTTTCATGGTGACAAAATGTTGGAAATTGAGGAATTGTCTATCAATTGGATAATGCTCAGGCAAGCTGTGGTACATGAATGCAATGTAATAATATTTTGCAATAAGAAATGATGCATAGGTAAATTTCAAAAAATCCTGGAAAATTTTGCATGAACTAATACAAAGTGAAATGAGCAAAACCAAGAAGACAATGTACGCAGTATCAGCGACATTGTGAATGATTTGGTTGTTTTCAGCAACACAAGTTGACCTAAGACAAGTACAAAGGAACTCATGAAGGAAAATGCTATTGATATCCAAAATAAAGAACTGATGGACACTGAATGCTAATAAAGAATATTTTTTCAATCAAAAAAGAAAACAAACTATGGAAATAGGGCCAGGCAACAATTTCCTCCCCTAATTCCTCAAAAATCTCAACTACTAAAGTCCCAGAAAAGAAAGTTTTCACTAGCAAAGTTTTTGACACTTTCTAATAGTTTGACATTATAAATAGATAATGATTTTAACAGTGGAAATATGTTTAAAGGAGATGCATTGCCATCTGTTTTGTTGTTGTACCCTGAAGACCAAGGGACTTTTACATCTGACCTGCAGCTGAAGTCTCCTATATGTGTTCTCTCCCAAATTAGAATATGAGTTCTTTAAGAACTGAGATTGTCTCCATTTTCCTATTTGTAATCCCAGAATTTGGCTCAGTTTTTGTACATTGTAAGTACTTAGTAATTGCTTTTTCTTTCCTTTTTTCCTTCCCTCCTTCCTTCCTTTTTTTCCCCTCCTTTTACTTCTCCTTCCCTCACTCCTTCCTTCCTTTTTTCTCCCTCCCTCATTCCTCCCTTCCTTCCCTCCTTCCTTCCTATATCCATGTCTTAGATATTAAAGGAACTGGCAAATAAATGGCTTCTGTTGTCTTCACTTCTAAATCCTTTTTAATCTAGCTTCCACTCTTCACTCAACTATTATCTGACTCTAAAAAGATAATAATTAAGACAATTAAGTGGTACAGTGGGTAGAGCACTGGCCCAGGAGTCAGGAGGACCTGAGTTCAAATCCAGTTTCAGATACTTATTGTGCAACCTTGGGCAAGTCTCTTAACCCCATTATCTAATTTTTTAAAATACAAAAAAAAAAATAGTAGAACTACAAAAGATACCAATGAACTCCAAACTTCCAGAGAGAGACAGAGACAGAGACAGAGACAGAGACAGAGACAGAGACAGAGACAGAGACAGAGACAGAGACAGAGACAGAGACAGAGACAGAGACAGAGACAGAGACAGAGACAGAGTGATCACACTGTGCTTCCAAATGCCTCAATTTAGAAAAGACATCGGAACAAATCCAGTAGAGGTAAAAGGAGTGGACACTATGAAATATGAGTATAAACTGAGGGAACTATGGGTATTTAACTTAAAGAAGAGAAAAGAAAATTCTAGGGCACACAAGATAGTTATCTTTGAGGTTTGCTCTGTTTGACTACAAAGGACAGAACTAAAAGCTGGGAGGAGTGAAGAGAAGGGGATGATTTTCAGAAAGACTTGTTATAAAGAAAAACTCCCTGATGATTTCATTTTTCCTAAAGTGGAATGGGTTGTCTTAGGAAATAGCAGGTCCCCCCCCCCCCACCATTTGTGGGAAGTTTTCAAGTGGAGACTCCATGAGCATTTGACAGAAAAGTAGAAAGACTTCTTGATCAGGCACAGAATTACTCCTGAGATCCTAGAGATGCAGCTTATAAAGCGGAGCAGAGAGAACTGGACTTGAAGGGGAGAGCTGAATCTGAAGCCAAACTCACATTAGTGGTTGTGTAATCAGGGAAAAATTCCTTAACCTCTCTAAGCCTCAGTTTCCTTATCTGTAAAATGGGGATAAAAGATGGGAACTGCATCAGGGGAGTTAATGTATGTAAAGGTACTCTGCAGTTTACAGAGTCATATAAATGTCAGCTTCTGTGATTCTCAACTTGGATGACTGATAGAATGTTGGTACCAGCCACAAAAATAATGAAGCCAAATAGGAATAGGTTTTGGGGAGGAATAGAACGAGTTCTGTTTGGAACATGTTGAATTTGAATTAGAAAAATATTCAAGGGGAATGGTTCTGAAGTTCTAGGGTAAGAATGAAGCTAATTATACAGAGTTCAGATTATGCTGTGGATAACTGAAGCCATGGTGAGGGGGGAGGTGAGAGAGACAAATAAACAGACACAGTTAGACAGAGATAGAGGGCTGAGAAGAAAGGCAAGGATAAATCCTTGGGGACATCTACATTAAGGGACAAATAGGGTGTGATAAGAGCATTAATAGGAACCATTCTCCCTAGTCTTCATGTAGATTAGACTAATTCTTTTTTTTAAATTAATTTTCACCTTATTTTTCCAATTACATGTTATGAAAGTTTTTCAAGTTTCATCCATATGCATATGCACATTTTTAAATTACATAATTTCCTTCCACCTTCCCTTCCTCCCCTCCTCCCCTCAGCAGTGAACAGTCTGATAAATATTATACATACACATTTGTGTTTGACATGTTTACAGATTAGTCATTTTTTGCATGAGGAATTAGGATTAAGGAAAAGAAAGAGAACCATGAGTTAGGAAAAAAATACCTAAGAGAAATTTTTATAAAGTGTATGTAGTGTTCATTCAGATTCTGAAGGGGTTTTTAAGTTTTGTTTTGTGTTTCTTCCTCTGGATGTGGATAGCATTGTCCTTAACTGGTCTCCTGGGGTTATGCTAGCTTTCTGAACTGCTGAGAGAAGATGCATCCATTAAAGTTGATCATCTCACATTGTTGTTGTTAATGTATAGAATGTTCTCTTGGTTCTGCTCCCTTTGCTCAATATCAGTTCCTGTAATTTGTTCCATGCTTCTCTAGAATCTGACCCATTCCTGGTATCTTATAGAATAATAGTTTTCCATAATATTCTTATACCACAACTTGTTTAGCCATTCCCCAGTTGATGGTCATCGCCCCCAATTTCTAATTCTTTGCCACTATAAAAAATTGCTATGAATATTTTGGAATGTATGGGTCTTTTCCCATTTTTTATGATTTCTTCTGGAGATAGGCCTAGTATTGGAATTGCTGAGTCAAAGGATATGAACAGTTTTATTGCTCTTTGGGCATAGTTCCATATTGCTCTCCAAAATGGTTGGATTTGTTCACAACTGAACCAGTAATATCCCAATGCATTAATGTCCCAATCCTTCCAAAAACCTCTCCAACATTGATTGTTTTCCCTTTTTATCATCTTGGCCAGTCTGATAGATGTGAGATGGAACTTCATAGTTGTTTTAATTTGCATTTCTCTGAACAATAATGATTTTGGAGCATTTTGTAATATGATTTAGAATAGCTCTAATTTCTTCATTTGAAAACTGTCTTTTCATATCCTTTGACTATTTATCAATTGGGGAATGACTTGAACCTTTTAAATTTGATGCAGTTCTTTATATTTTAGAAATGAGATCTTTATCACAACCCTGAGCTGTGAAAATTGTTTCCCAGTTGTCTATTTTCCTTCTAATTTTGGCAGCACTGATTTTTTTAAATGCAAAAAATTTTAATTTAATTTAGTCAAAATCATCTATTTATGGTGTACTTTATTTCTTACTTGATCTTAAATTTCTCCCCTTTCTATAGATCTGATACTAAAAAAAATAATTTAAATGCTATACTACTAGGTGCATACGTGTTTAATTATGATATAGCTTTATTGCCTATGGTGCCTTTTAAGATGATATAGTTTCCTTCCTTATCCTTTTTTTTAGGTTTTTGCAAGGGAAATGGGGTTAAGTGGCTTGCCCAAGGCCACACAGCTAGGTAATTATTAAGTGCCTGAGACCGGATTTGAACCCAGGTACTCCTGACTCCAGGACTGGTGCTTTATCCACTGCGCCACCTAGCCACCCCTACTTAACCCTTTTAATGAGAATGATTTTTGCTTTTGCTTTATCTGAGCTCAGGATCACCACTACCCCTGAATTTTTTACTTCAACTGAAGCATAATATATTTTGTTCCAGCTTTTACCTTTACCTGTGTGCACCTCTCTAATTCAAATGTCTTTCTTGTAAATAACATATTGTAGGATTCTGATTTTTAATCCATTCTACTATCTGCTTCTGTTTTATGGGAGTGTTCATCTCATTCACATTTACAGTTAAAAAAAAATCTATTTCCCTCCATGCTCTCCTCCCCATTTGTATTTTTCCTCTTTTCTTTCCTCTTATTCCTCCTCCTCACCAAAGTTTCACTCCCTTTCACCTTTAATTTTTCTTTTAAATTTTCACTTTCAGTTTATTTTCATTTATACCTTCATCTTCCCTTTTATCAGTCCCTTCTTCCCTTTTCTTTCCCTTTCCACTCCCACTTCTCTAATAGAATAAGATAGATTTTTAAACCCAAGTAGGAATGTATCTTATTCCCTCTCTGAGTCAAATCTATTGAATAAGGTTGACTCAGTGTTCACACCGTCCCTTCTTTCCCTCTACTATAATAGATTTTTGTGTCTTTTCACCTGGTGCTATTTGTCCATTAATGCCTTGCCTTCTTCATTTTATGTTTTTATTGTTTTAACCCTATCTTGTACTTACATTCCTTTTATCAAATTTTGCTTTTTTTATCTGACTTGATAAAAGTTTTATCAATCAAAGTTCCATCAATCAAAGGTTGATTATTGATTGCTTGATTGATTGATAAGCAGCATTGCCTCATAGTCACTAAGAACCTTCCACTCTTTTGACTCATTAGAAATACACTTCTCAAGAGTTATGAATCAATCAAATTATAATCTCCTTATTCCTTTATACCTTACCCCCTTTTCAAGTATCCTCCATGGACACCCAGTCCTCATGAGCCAAAGCATCACACAAAGTCAGAACATTTCATGAACCACTTGAATTTCCCCCTCCAAGCATACTCTCTCCCACACTTCCCCCACTTTAGCTCCCCAACCATGGTACTTAATCCCTCCTTAACTAAAATAGGGATTAAGATAAAATCATTTCTTAATCTCTTTATGTCCAACCTTTCTAAGTAGCTTTCTACCCTCTGCCCCTATGGTACTTGTAAAGTTAGGTCACTTCTGATTTAGTTAAATATAGAGTATATAGTATAGAGTATAACTATAGAGTCTCTAACTACTGTAAGTACTGGGACACTCTGAAGGTCTCTCCTAAGAGTTTTACAATTGGTTATAAGATATGGGAGACACTGACTCAGGACCTTCCATCATAAGATACCCTCATCAGAGGTATCTAACCTCTATGAGCAAGACAGAATTAAAATAGGTCAAAGGAAACAAGACATATTAGTTTAGAGTAAGCACCTCAGCTTTTCACCTGGGCTATTTATCTCAAACACAGTGATATCATCTTGGTCCTCTTCAATGAATAACAAGAACCAACCATATCCATATCCTCTAAATCCAATCTCTTCAGCTATATTCAACCCTTTAACTATCCTAAGAGAAATACAATTCTCAAGAGTTAGAAGTGTTATATTTTCCCTTATAGGGTTGTATACAATAAAATGTTCTTGTCTAACATTTGTTTTGTATTTTTTCCCCTTTCTGTTTACCTTTTTTATGCATCTCTTAAGTCTTGCATTTGGACATTGCAATGTCTGTTTAGTTCTAGTCTTTTTATCAGGAAATTTTGGAAGTCCTCTGGTTTTTTTTTGAAAAATCCATCTTTTTCCCTGACAGAATATACTGAATTTTTCAGGGCAATAAATTCTTGGTTATAATCCTAGATCCTTTGCCCTCCGAAATATGGTATTCCACGTCTTCTGGTCCTTTAATGTTGAAGTTAATAAGTCCTGTGAAGTCTGATTGTGTTTCCTTTGTACTTTGTATTTAAATAACTTCTTTTTTGCTGCTTGTAGTATTTTCTCCTTTAGCTGAGAATTCTGGAATTAGACTGTGATAGAGTTTGGAGTTTTAATCCTGGGGTCTCTTTCTGGAGCTCTGTGTATTCTTTCAATGCTATTTTGTCTTCTTGCTCTAGTATATTTGGACAGCTTTCTCTGATATTTTCCAAGTTCTTTTTTTGATCTAGGCTTTCTAGTAGTCCAACAATTCTTAAATTATCTCTTATGGATCTATTCCCCAGGTTGTTTGTTTTTGTAAAAGGTAGTTTGCATTTTCTTCAATTTTTTTGCAGCCTTTTTACTTTGATGGAACCTTGTCCCAATTCTGATTTTTAGAGTTTTATTTTCTTCAGTTAGCTTTTATGTTTCCTTTTCCAGATGGTTAATTTTACTTTTTTGCTGAGTTGCATTCCTTTTCTAGTTGGTCATTTGAGTTTTAGATGAGTTGCATTTCTTTTCCAGTTGGTCAATTTTATTTTTGAATAGTTACATTCTTTTTCCAGTTGGTTATTTTTACTTTTAAAAGAGTTGATTTCTTTCAATTTTTCATAATTTTTCTGCATGGCTCTTATTTCTTTTTTCCATTTTTCTTCTTCCTCATTTCTTTGGCTTTTAAATTATTTTTTAAGTTCTTCTATGAGCTTTTGGATTTGAGTTCAATTCATAGACTCCTTTGCTTCCCCTGTAGGTAATTTGTCATTGTTTTCTTCTTCCAAGGTGGCATTGTTTTCATATTTATCTGCATAGTACCTCTCTATGGTTAGCACTCTTTTAGCTTTTTTGCTCATTTTGATTGTTTGAACTCTGTTCCTGGTATATAGGGAGTAAAGACCCAAACTTTTTATGCTGGGGCTAGGGATTGATCCCTGGCTTATTGTTGGCCAAGATGTTGCCTATGCAACCCAGATGTTTCCTGCTTTATGTCCAGGTTCTGCCTAAGCAGAGGTTTGTTTCCCAATCCAGTCCTGACTTTTGCCCCAGTGTTCCCAGGGTTCAGAATTTGTTTGGGGTTGGGAATCTCCCTGCTGGCTTGCTATCTAGCTGCCAGGACTCATGTTGTTGTCAAGCTGTCTGGACCCAGATTGCATTGTGGCTAAAAGCCTCCCACAGCTTTCCCACTTTCCCACCTGGCTGGGCTTCAGGTACAAACCTTCACTGAAGAATCTCTATAAAGTGTACAGTTGACAACTTGTTTCAATCCTGTCTTTTTTTTTTTTTTTGTGAATCTATGGCTTTAATGTTTTTGTAGAGGCTTTATTTAGTGTTGTATAGGGAAAAGCTTGGGGATCATGGCAGCTTCATGCTGCCATGTTGGCTCTACCTGAGAAGTCTCCATTAGGCTAATTCTAACTAGAACAGGAAGTTGTCCCCAAGATTTGATCATCCCTGGGAACCAAATAAGGTTCATGCAGGTTCCTGGTGGTCCCAAGCAATGATAATTTGGAATCAGGTACTTTCAGACTAGGTAAATGTTTGATGGCCTACTCTTTCCTGTTGGCCAATGCATTTCCACATTTGGAGTAGGGTGCGGTAGGCATCTCTATTTAAGGTAAGTGCTTTATAATTTCCATGCTAAGTAAACCTTTTTTTTTTTAATTATTGAATTACCCATGAGTGCCTCATGTCAGTTCCCTATCAAACATAAATTACCAAGAAACCTAACTGAGTTAGGCCCAGTCCATGATTAGACATTTAATGAACCTAGGAAGGAAATGATCAAGGAATAGTTGACTAAGAAGAGACTGGGTTCATGGAAACAAAGGAAATAAACTATCAAGAAAGAGGAAATGGTTGAATCCAAGGCTACCAAAAGTTTAAGTCAATTAAACAGAGGATTTTGGATTTGACAAATTGGAAATGATTAACAATTTTTGCAAGAGAGTTTTCAGTAGAGTGGTGGGCCTGGAAATCAGATTGCAGAAAGCTGAGGGGAAGCAGATGTACTGGTTTAAAGGAATATATACCCCAGTATCATCCACACTGACCTCTAATGCCTTCAGGTTTCCTGGTGGCATAATCAATGCCAGATCCATATTAATTGACAATATGTCAATAACATATCAACATATTAATTAACATATTAATTTACATTAATATGTCAATGACATTCAACTGTACTGTCACCCACATACCACAATTTACAAAGAGATTTAGTGTTACAAAACAGAATTTCGATGAATAACAGATCTTTCATCCTATAGGTCTTGATTTCAACCACACAAACACAATTGGCCTTACTAGGTCTGACAAAGGAGCATAATAATTTCTGACCTAATAATATAGTTAATTTGTCTCCCCCCTCACCAAGCATGCCCTTTTTTAGAAACAGTGGTTTTTTTCCCCCTCTGGTTTTTCCCCTTGTTCCATCTTTAGCACTACCATCCTTGTAGTCACAGATAAAGTTGCATAAGTTATGGGCTGCCTAAAGGAACTTGGAACATCAACTCCAAACAAAGTATGGGATGTCGACATCTATTATAACTCCAAATAGCCTTCAGGCATAGGTGATTAGATCTATATATTTTCCCATAATCTCAAAATGGAGAGATCTTGCCAGAAACATTAAGGATACAGCAGCAGTGGAAATTGGGGGAAAAATTAATACTTGTTGTAAAGTCCTTAAGGGAAAGAGATGAATTATTTCAAATATAATATCCAGCAAGAATTCAATAAATATTTGTGGTTTGATGAAGGTTGAATTGGCACTGCCTTTGCGCTATCTTTAGGATTCAACTCAGAGAACATGAGAACTAGCAAAGGATCTCGGGGATTGTATAGTCTAGAGATTCCTAACCTTTTGGGTGTCATGGACCCCATTGAAACTTGGTGAAATCTATGGGTCCTATCTCAGAAAAATATTTTTAAATGCATTAAGTATATAGGGTTTAAAAAGGAATCCAATTATATTGAAATATAATTAAAATATTTTTGAAAGTTCATACCTCTCCAGTTACCTCTGACTTCTATTTCAACCACTTCATTTTAGAAGTTGGAAAAATGAGACTCAGGGAAACTGCCACTGGAAACAGGTAAGGGGCAAGTGAGATACAAAGTTTGAACATTCTTCTTCTTTTGTTCTTTTAGCCATTCTTCCTGTAGCCTCCAACTGTTGCACAGAAGTGTCCCATCAGATTTCTAGAAGACTTTTAGCAAAAGTGAAAAGATGTTATATTCAAAAAGCTGATGGAGTTTGTGACCTACCAGCTGTCATGTGAGTTTCAATGAGGCTTCATATGATGTCAAAGCAAACAGAGGGATTAATATGTTCTATCATCTATCTCTAACCTATTTAAAAATACATAACCTTCACATTCTTTACCTGTTACAACTCAGTTCTTTATTCACCAATACACAGTATGCATCAGAAAAGAAAAAAAAAACAAAAAACAGTAATGACCACCCCCAAAAACCAAAAACAAGAATGCTCTTCTAGAGAAATTGCTTGTACTACTGAGACTGGAGGGGAAAATGAGCTTCCACCTGTCACTGACCCTCCCAACTCCCATTCTCAACTTCACTGTCTGGATGGAAGAATGAGGATTCGAACCTTTAGACTTGAGATTGCTGGGAAAAGATAACTCTGTCCATGGCAAAGGGAAAGTGACTTCCTTGATTCTCAGAGACACGAAGGGCTTCACTGAAATCTCTGTTGCTAGCTTACCCTCAACATCTACTTTCCTCCACTGCTCCTCCCCTCTCAACTGCTGCTTTATACTTAAGATGATGAAAAGTATTTTATTCTCCTAGAAGAGTTAATCATGCTCCCCAAGTATAGCCAAGGAAAGACTTGACAATATGTCTAGTGGTTTGGTACTGTTGCAAGAACATTGGATGTAGAGTTAGAGCATGGGTTTAAATCTTGACTTTACCACTAAGTGACTTTGAACAACTCATTGACCTCCCTGGGTCTCAGTTTCCTCATCTGAAAAATTCAGCAGTGCACTAGGTAAACTCTTGCTTCCTCACAATTCTAATCCCACCTATCAATGAAGAGATAGAACCTGAATCAGTAAAATCTGAAAGGGAGACTCTGAGGTCAAGAAATGTCAATTATCTTTTTTATTTCTCTATCTCCTTCTGGAAACCTGACTAGCTGTTATACTTACAGAGCTCTCTGGGGAAGGAATATTTAAAGAATAAATATTAGTATCTAAGACTACAACAAGATACTAAGATACTTTTGCTATTATAGGGTATTTGAATAGTCAGATGACCTTGACATTCCTTAAAAATCTCTCCTTGGGCACTCCTCCCAAAGCTTCTCCCAAGCTCAATTTTTTCTAGGTGCCAATCAATGCACTGCTTATTTCTGAGATAAAGGAGAGACCTTTATCCCCTATTACCTGAGAAAGAACTACATTTCTCATCTCATTTAACTGCCAATATTCTCATTCTTATGTCTCATTCATAGGCAGGAGAACGTCACAACATAACTTATACTCTGGCTGTATAAAACCAAATCTTAGAGAAAACATTTTTGTTAAGGTTTTATTTATTTTGAGTTTTACCATTCCCCCCCCAATCTTGCTTCCTTCCCCCCACTTCCCACAGAAGGCAGTTCGTTAGTCTTTACATCATTCCCATAGTATGCATTGATCTAAGTTGAATGTGATGAGAGAGAAATCATATTCTTAAGGAAGAAACATATAGTATGAGCTATAGCAGAGTTGCATAATAAGACAACTTTTTTTTAATTAAAGGTAATAGTCTTTGGTCTTCGTTCAAACTCCACAATTCTTTCTCAGGATAAAGATATCTCCATTGCAGAAATCCCAAAAATGTGCCTTATTGTTGCCCTGTTGGTATGAACACATCCATTAAGGTTGATCATCGCCCTCAAGTTGCTGTTAGGGTGTATAGTGTTTTTCTGGTTCTGCTTATCTTGTTCAGCATCAGTTCATGCAAATCTTTCCAGGCTTCCCTGAATTCCCATCCCTCCTGGTTTCTAATAGAACAATAGTGTTCCATCACATACATATACCACACTTTGTTAAGCCATTCCCCAGTTGATGGACATTCCCTCAGTTTCCATTTCTTTGCCACCACAAACAGAGCTGCTATGAACATTTTTGTACAAGTGATGTTTTTACCCTTTTTCATACTCTCTTCAAGGTTAGAGAACACATTTAAAGGGAGGAGGTTATATGAGTAATAATTACTCTATGTTTTCAATTATGTTTCCTAAAAATCTTCCTCTTCTCTCCCCTCCATTTTTTTCTGGTAGTCTCTATGTCCATCATCGAAAATACTGTGTCAGTCCAAATAATCACACTCTTAAGACGTGGATGAAAATGCAAAAGAACAAGAAAAATGCAAAAGGAAATATTTGTCACAGGAAGAAACACCCCCACAGGAAGAAGAGGAAGAGTAAAATGACAAAGCAAAGATGGCTTCATAAACATGGACAGAAAACTCTTTATTAACAAATGAGTCTAAAAAAAGGGCTTCCCTGCAATGAACCTCTGAAGTGACTGGTTATATGGATTTACCGTAAATTATACAGAGACAAAAAAAAAAAGATCAGAATATTAGAAATCAATTCTCAAGGAGAAAGAAAAAGTAGGAAACTGTTTTCTGCAATATACTAAGTAGTTAAGAATAAACTTGGATAGGAAAACAAAACCAAAAAAATGCTATATATCTTAGAAGAAGAGGAGAGCCATTTTGAATGGGGAAATTGATGCTAGATTATAAATAAAAATAACAAAAGATTCAGACCAATTCTCTCTTGTGATTTCACTCTTTCCCCAAGGTCAGATTCAAAGAGGGTTTTTTAACTATTTTTCCCAGTTACACATAAACATTCATTTTTTTGTTAAGATTTTTTGTGCCACATTTTTCTCACTTTCTTCCTTTCCTCCTCCCCTTGACAGCAAATAATCTGATATAGATTACACGTGTACAACTCTGTTCAACATAGGTTTTAATCCTTAACTTAGTTCTCCTGAATGTCATCAATTTCTTCCCAAACTTTACACCCATACCTTTCTTGTCAAATGATATAATTATCTGACTTCTTGAGTATCAGAGGACAGGAACCAATGAACCCTTTATTCAGTGCCCTAAGCAGCATTATCTATTGCTGAAGGCTGATTTGGGGATGGAATTAGGACATCTGTAGGATCTAGAACCAATCATTGGCAAAAATACCCTGAGACGGGGCAGCTAGGTGACATAGTGGATAAAGCACTGGCCTTGGAGTCAGGAGTGCCTGGGTTCAAATCTGGCCTCAGACCCTTAATCATTACCTAGCTGTGTGGCCTTGGGCAAGCCACTTAACCCCATTTGCCTTGCAAAAACCTAAAAAAAAAATACCCTGAGAGTAGCCCTTGCATTATACTGGAAAGTACCAAAGCAAAGGGTGTGGAGAGAATGTCTTGTTTTGGTTGGCATAAGCATAAAGCAAGTCCCTGGAATTTTTTTGTTCAGGAGCCCAGAATTCAAATTTATTTCTGCTATTACATTTTTAGTTTTAATAAGAATTGTTTGGAAAACATAAAAAAAAGCCTAAAAGATACACAATTTGTACAAATATGGGCAAAGAAACTCTAGAGAGATTAAACAGAATTTATCGTGATTTTCCTATGATTTGTACAAGAGTATTCAGAGTCAGAATTGAATTCAAGGTATTGAAATGAATTATAAAGTCTTCATAGATAAACTTCACATTTGCAAATTTTCTGCAACCTCTTTGTTTCATTTTAACCTACCAGATTGTAAAGCACTATGTTAGCTTATAAAGTTTACAATATGCTTCTTTCACAATAAAGGTGTTGAAAATTCTATTATGTTTTTATAAATGAGCAGGCTAAAATTCAGAAACTGAGTCACAGGAGTTCAAAAGTGATATTCAAATCTAAGCACTCTCTGTCTTACTGCCTGATGTCTTGCAATGGATTTACCATACTGCTTTTGTTCAGACCCATCATTTTAGTATGCAAGTAGAACTAATAAAGAAGACGTACTTTCATGGTGTTTGTTTCCTTTCTACTACTAACAGCCCAGCAGACATCAAATTTTATAAGACCGATTTTTTTGCTTTGAGTTTCTTCACCTTTCTGATCTATTCAGCATACAACCTATCAAAATCATTTTTCTAAGGTACAGGTCTGGTCATGTTACTCACTTACCTCAAAACCCTGAGGTAGTTTTTTATCACCTCTCAGGTGAAATATCACCACAATCTGTCTCAGTCTTATTTTATATTATTTCTCTACACATATTTTGTTCTAACCAAATTAGCCTCCTACCTGGTTTTTTTGTTTTTTTTGGTTTTTTTTTTAGATTTTTCAAGGCAATGGGGTTAAGTGACTTGCCCAAGGCCACACAGCTAGGTAATTATTAAGTGTCTGAGGCCGAATTTAAACTCAGGTACTCCTGACTCCAAGACCAGTGCTCTATCCACTGCACCACCTAGCCGCCCCAACCTCCTACCTGTTTGCCAAACTCGAAACTCTCTTTAATGCTACCCCATAAACATAATACAATCCCTTCTCAGAATTTGTCTTTCCTTTTCTCCTTTCAAAAATCAGGTCAAGGTGTCCCCCCTTCTATAGAATCTTCACTCTTACAACCAATTCTTAACTACTTCTTCCATTTTTAGTGTTTACTTCTCTATGTACATGTTATTGCCTTTCAATAGATTGTAAGTTTCTTGAGGTTAGATTCTGTTTTGTTTTTCTCTAGTGCTTATCACCATATGAAATACATATATTTCTTGCATTGAATTAATTTTTTAAAAAGTTGGATGCTATTGCATGAGGGCTAAGATTTGCATGTGAGTTTTGAGGCAGAATTTGATTCTGGGTACTAGAGGTTATCAAATATTACTCAAAGGTAAGCTTTGTTTTTGCAAAATCTCCTACAACCTATCTTTATTTCATTTTAACACACTATGTTGCAAAGTAAATTCATCAAATATTTTGACAAAACTCATTTTATTGTGAGGTAAGTATACTTCAGAAATATTTAAACAACTTGTAATTTTCCTACAGCTTCACAAATTTAAAACAAGCTTTTTTGTTGCAAGTGTGGTTGAATTTAAGACCAAAATTTGTATTTGCTGGTTTTTAACTTTGAACACTATTCCTGTTCTCCAGTTTCCTTTGCTAGATCCTGTTAAAAGAATTAAAAGTTATTTCCATTTATTTATTTTTAACTAAACAATCACTTCTCAACTTTTCCCTTCCAAAGAAAACCAAAACAAGATGTTTAAGCAAGTCTGTAAGATAGAGCAATCAAATTGCCCAAGGGTAATGACTTTATTCACCTACGTCCTCCAGCTTTCATTCAGTTCTAAGTGGATTTCAACATCAGTCATCTGGAATTAAAAGTGTTTCATTGCACTTGCCCTGGCCTTCCTTTATCTTTTAGTGTTATCTTCATTTTTCTGCTAGAGATTGACATTGTTCAAATTGACCTAATATAGTGTTTCTGGGCTAAGTTTCCTTTTATCTTTTTCATTCTTGTCTTGAGTTTACTCCACTTGAGCATACAGTACTGCTTTAGGGACCTACATTTATGCTATCTTTGTAGTATCTCCTCTAATAGATCATAATCTCTATTAGGGAATTAAAACCATTTTCCAAATCCATTGGACTAATGGTTTGCCTTTCATTTTCAAAGAAGATCACATTAGTATTGGACTACATAAGAAATTAAAGACGGGGAAGAGGAAAGCCAGAATTCTGACCCTAGAAAGCAAACAAACTCAGAACATGTTGGTTCTTGTCCTTTGTCAACAAAGAAGACCAAAATGACATCACTATGTCTGAGACAAATTACAATATGTCTCCAACTGTGGCTGATCAGACCACTACAAACTTGAAATGCTCTGCCACAGGTTGGGCACAAATAGTGCATGTGTACTCTAACACATGTCATATTTCCTTTGAGCTGCTTCAATTCTGCCTTCCTCATAGCATACAGCCCACTCACTGATGAGGACATGCCATGCTATGCGATCCTGTTGCCAGTGTCTCCCATGTTGTACAGTTAATTCTAAAGTTCTTCAATGAGTCTTGATATCTCTTCTTTTTTTTTTAGGTTTGTTTTTTTTTTTTTTTTTGCAAGGCAATGGGGTTAAGTAACTTGGCCAAGGCCACACAGTTAGGTAATTATTAAGTGTCTGAGGCAGGATTTGAACTTAGTTACTCCTGACTCCAGTGCTCTATCCACTGTGCCACTAGCTGTCCCTTTGATATCTCTTCTTCTGACCCCCTTGTGAACACTAGCCCTTTATGAGTTCTCCATAAAATAGTTTTTTTGACAAGTGTACTTCTGGCATTCTAACAATGTGTCCAGCCCATTGTAGTTGCACTTTCTGTAGTAATGTTGTAATGCTAAGAAGTTTAGATAAGAAAGAACCTCAGTGTCTGGTATCTTCTCCTGCCAGGTAATCTTCAGATCTTCCTAAGACAATTTAAATGGAAGTGTTTCAATTTTCCTGACATGGTGCTAGTAGACTGCTCAGGTTTCACAGGCATACAGCAATGAGGTCAGCACAAAGGTTTTGTAGACCTTCAGTTTGGTAGTCAGTCTAATACCTCTTCTCTCCCATACTTTCTTTTGGCGTCTCCCAAATACAGAATTAGCTCTGGCAATGCAAATATCAACCACATTATAAGTGAACCTCCTTGGAAGGACACTGCCAAGTGAACTTGTCTACAGTACTGAAAACTTCTCCATTTGCTGTAATCAGTGGTTCCACATATGGATGGTGTATTGCTGGCTCATGGAGCACCTGTGTTTTCTTGATGTTAATTGTTAGACCAGAATTAGCACAAACAGCAAAGAATTGATCCATATTTTGTTGCATCTCATCTTCAGAGGTTGCACTGAGTATTCAATCATCTGCAAACAAAAGATCACGCACCAATACTCCCTCCACTTTGGGTTTGTAGCCTTTTCAGGATGAAGAATTTGCCATCAGTACAGTAGATGACTGATGCCATGTTCATCCTCAGTGAAGGCGTTTGATCACATGGCTGAAAACATCATGTTAAAAAGCATGGGAGCAAGGATACAGTTTTGTTTTACTCTATTGGTGACTGGGAAATCTCTAGAGCATCATCCACTATCCAGAACCTGGACATGCCTGCCATCATGGAATTGATGTTCAATACTTGTAGAGTGAAGGTGAACAATATGATTTTACTATATGGTTAGTAATTAGAATGAGTGGAGATTGTGAACCACCAAAATGCATGATGGCACAGTGTATAAAGTAGCAGACCTAGAGTTAAGAAGACTCATCTGAACTCAGATACTTACTAGCTATGTCACCCTGGGCAAGTCACTTAACACTATTGGCTTCAGTTCCTCATCTGTAAAATGAACAGAAGGAAATGGCAAACTATTCAGTATTCTTGCCAAGAATACCCCCAAACAGGTCAGAAACTGAAACAACTAAACAATAAAATAGCAGAGGAGTAAGAAAGGAGAGATATATAACAACTAAGTACCTTCTTTAAGAATTATACTTATTAGAGAAATGCAAATTAAAGCATCTCTGATGCTTTACCACTTCACATCTCTCAGACTGACCAATATGACCAGAAAGGACAATGATCAGTGTTGGGAGGGATGTGGGAAATCTGGGACACCAATATATTGTTGGTGAAACTGTGAACTCATCCAACCTTTCTGGAGAGCAATTTGGAATTATGCCCAAAGAGCAACGAAAAGTGTGCATACTCCTTTGATCCAGCAATACCACTACTGGGTCTATACTCTGAAGAGATGATGAAAAAAGGGTAAAAACATCACATACAAAAATATTCATAGCAGCCCTATTTGTGGTGGCAAAGAAATGGAAATTAAGTGAATGTCCTTTAATTGGGGAATGGATTAGCAAACTATGGTATATGTATGTCATGGAACACTATTGTGCTATTAGAAACCAGGAGGGATGGGAATTCAGGGAAGCCTGGAAAGATTTACATGAACTGATGCTGAGTGAGATGAGCAGAACCAGAAGAACACTGTACACCCTAACAGCAACATGGGGGTGATGATCAACCTTAATAGACTTGCTCATTCCATCAGTGCAACAGTCGGGCACATTTTTTGGCTATCTGCAATGGAAAATACCATCTGCATCCAGAGAAAGAATTGTGGAGTTCAAACAAAAACCAAAGATCATTACCTTTAATTTAAAAAAAAAAGTTATCTTATTATGTAATCTTGCTACCTCTTATATATTTTTTCTTATTAAGGATATGATTTCTCTCTCAACACATTCAGTTTAAATCAATGTATAGTATGGAAACAATGTAAAGACTAACAGACTGCCTTCTGGGGGAGGGGGAAGCAAGATTAGGAGAAAAATTGTAAAATTCAAAATAAATAAAATCTTTAAAAAAAAAAGAGAAAAGAGTTAACAATTCAGTTGTTTTTAGCCACATTCATATTTATGTTTACCAAGATCCATACTTTCTACTCTAAATATGTCCAAGTTGTATTTTGGTACCTAAAAATAAAAATAAATAAATTTTGAAAAAAATTCATATGAGGAAGGTGGTATAGTGACTAGAGCACCAGCCCTGGAGTCAGGAGGACCTGAGTTCAAAGCTAACTCCAGATACTTGATACTTACTAGCTATGTGACCTTGGTCTAGTCACTTAACCTCATTGTCTCACCAAAAAAAAAGAATTATATAGGGAAGTGTGAATTGCTGTGACTTGTAAACATATTCAGAGGAGGCATAGATCATAGGAATGCAGGAAAGCAGTAACAGTCTAGGGAAGGAAGATGCAACTGGTGCATGCAGGATGATTTGGTCTGTTTTAGGAAAACATTATTGTGGAAATAGACAATGCAAATCAATGTCTTACCTCTTTTTTACCTTGACATACATATTGGAAGTCAAGATTGTCTAAATACTATAAATTCAGACAGCAGCACTATTACTCTGCTCCTTTCAGAAAACAGACTTACTCTGTGTCTACTCCATCTGTATAGTAAGATAATTCTTGGAAAAAGGACACGTTAATCTCAGAAGTATTTTCATAATAGTTTTTAAAAATAACACTTAACTTGGGGCGGCTAGGTGGCGCAGTGGATAAATCACCAGCCCTGGAGTCAGGAGTACCTGGGTTCAATTCCAGTCTCAAACACTTAATAATTACCTAGCTGTGGCCTTGGGCAAGCCACTTAACTCCATTTGCCTTGCAAAAACCTAAAAAACAAAAAGCACTTAACTTATTTAATTCAAGTTGTTCCCAAAGATTTCTCTCATCCTTTCCTTATCCTTCCTCCAAATATCTATAAATGAATGAAGCTAATTATTTCCTTCATCGCAAAAGTCCTAGGAGGCAAAAAGCTAATATTCTCCCTAAGAATAGCAAAAATAGTACATAATCTTCCTGTATGCTATCTTATAATTTCATAAAGGATGGAGAAAATGTTTACTAATATTTTCAGTTGATCCAAAATCAAGTTTTCCTTTTAATATGCTTCCATACCTTCCAGAAAGGTAACAGTAAAAGTTCTTTTCTGTATCTCTGTTCTGCTGTGAAGATCAAGGGAGATCATGTCCCATCTGTACTTTGCCCATCAAAAGATCTTTAAATGGTCATTTCTAATTTTCACCCCAATACAAATCTTCAATCTAAAACTATCTAGTAATAAGCTCTAGTGTCCAAAACTAGCTAAACAAAGAGTTTTTTTCCCTTTAGGAAAGTATGTAAAAGTTCAAATTCAAAAACAGACACTAGTCTACCCCACCCTTCTCTGGGAGAATGAATTAAGAGTGCTGTTAACCAAATTTAGAACAAGAAATTTCTCTTATCTATTTGAGATTATGGTCTTCTCCATCCCCTGAAGAAACTGATGTTCCAATTACACCTATTGGCTGTACCCACTTTGTTTTCCAATTCAGGACAGTACAGTATACTAAGATACAGAGGGAAAGTCCCTATGAATCTTAAGGGGAATGGTCCACCAAAGGAGATGAGTAGTTTAGGGCTGTTGTTCAATTAAACTAGGTACTCTTAGCCTGAAATCTGTGAACTTAGTCTTTAAAAAAATTACATTTATTTCAATTGGTTTCCTTTAGAATTCTAGCTGTTTTATTGTATACATTTAAAAAAAATTATTCCCATAAAAGGGCCCATCAGCTTCACCAGACTGCCAGAGGGCTGTGAAGACTGCTTGGGCAATAGATCTTTGTGACTTTTCAAAACTAATCTTTCCAGTTCTGGTTTTCTAGACTGATCTTTTTTTTAAATTTATTTAAGGCAATGGGATCAAGTGACTTGTCCAAATTCACATAGCTAGGCAATTATTATGTGTCTGAGGTTGGGCAAGTCATTTAACTCTGCCTCAGTTTTCTTATCTATAAAAAGAGCTGACTGTGTGGCCTTGGGCAAGCCACTTAACCCCATTGCCTTGCACAAAAAAAAAATATAAAAAGAGCTGGAAAGAAGGAAATGGTAAACCATTTCAGTATCTTTGTCACAAAAACAAAACAAAACAAAACCCTAAATGGGGTCCCAAAGAGACAGCTATGACTAAAATAATTGAACAACAGAAAATTTCCTTGGACCCAGGAAGACCTGAGTTCAGGTCCCACCTTTGACAGATATAGGTTGGGCAAATCATCTGTCTTCTCAATACTCTAGGACAGAGGTGAATGGGGTATTCTTGTGCAAATGCTTGCTGGGCCTTTTCAGGGCTACTTCATCTACCTTTCACCCAACTGTGATTCCAAAGATCTGTAGTATGTACAGTGGCCATAACTTGACAAAACTATATCGGTCTAAACTAGGTCGAGGGTAACCAAGAGACCACAAACCCATGGGTGAGGTAAGTGTTGTCCACCTCAAGCAGGGGAAGACTTCATCTGGTGTATTGGGCCAATGAGAACAATTTGATCCAATAGTCATGAAGGTTGCTGAAGGATGTTCTTTGGAGCATTTAGAGACTGGTCAGACCTTAAAGATACCACAGTCACCTACTACATCCCACTCTATCACCAGTCTTCCTGACTTTTGTCTTGCCACTGGACTTTGATGATTTGAAGAGAGAGTGAAGCTGGGAACTTCATGCAATTCTGCCTGGATTTAATCCAATTTATAGGCAGCTCAAGACATCACCCATCACCTCAATGTCATTGGTTCTTTTCAAAAACAACAACAAAAACTCAACAGTTCCACAGCAGAGGTGTCAAAGAAGTGGACTACACACTTCTGAGGTCACATACTGAATTGTAATTAGGAAATTAATAAATAAATTGGGGGACAAAATAAATCAAAATATTTTAAAAGTAGATAATGTAAATCTGTGGTTTCTTTAGTCAATATGTGTCCATCATGGATCCTCATGTACAGTTAGTGGCCCTTCATTCTCTTTGAGTTTAAGCCCCTACTCTGGATAACTCTGGACTAGGGCTATAAATTGCAGAAAAGGTGGCTTGAAAGGTCAAAAGGTGGAATCAGAAGACCCAAGGTTTAAGGAGGATAGCAATGGAGGAATATAAAATTGTTTATTGAAGGAAGGAATAGCACAAAACAGACTTCAGCAGCAGGTTATTGAGGAGCTCAGTTTTATAGGGTATGGGCTATAGGAAGCAGGGAGATATGGTTTTCCTAGGGATTGAGAGTTATTTGGGATCTCCATGAAGGAGATGTTTGGGGCGGGGGGGGGGGGGGATCTCCTTGTAGATTGAGAGATGTTTGAAGTTTCTATGGAGGTTAGGATTTGTTTTCTCAGGAAATGATACTCAGTCAGACCCAACTATACAAGAATTTAACCTTCCACCCTTTTATGGGATTATAGTCAGTATAGGGATTAGGGGTAGTTAGGTGGGAGAGCACCAGTCAAGGGAAAGTCCCTTTTCCACAAAGACAATGGATGATTGATTAGACTGTCATCTCTGGACAATGATGAAACAGTGTTGTTAACTTCACATCATGCTTGAAGGATTTCTAGCTGCAAAAGATGGGGGGGGGGGGGGGTGTTGTAAAAGATGGGGGAATGCTTCATGGGAATTGGGACAATGGCCCAGTCTCTGCTGACTGCTTCCTAATGAAGAGGGGCAATGTAGGGTATGCAGGAAGGTCAGTGATGGCTTCAGTGGGGATGGGAAGGAGGCAGCAGCTTGATCTGGAGAACAGGGTATGAAACAGCAGTTAGAATTTTGATTTGAGATAGTCATTTTGCAATAATATTGTATGGAAGGGTCAAGAGAACCTTTGGACAATAAGAAGTAACTAGGACATGACCAAGGGATGGCCATAAGGGCCACATGTATCAATAGTTTTGAAGAACAAAGTCAATGACAAACAAGAGGAAAAAAAGCAAAAGCAGGAACATCAGGGGTGAATAAGCAGAAGTCATCAAAGATAAGCATTTTCCTTTTGAAGAGAAAGTGAAGGTCTTCAACTGTGGTCTTTTCCATGGTACACTTAATCCAGAGTACAACCTATTGGGAACTGATAATATGCACATAACAATAGCAGAAAGGAAAACAATAAGAATAATAATAATAATACAGACAAGTAGGGATGACAAAATAGTATTCCACGATTTCCATGGTTGAATCAAAGTATTTAGTATGTATCATGTAGTAGTTATTCAATTCAGGCAGCATTGGTCTTATCAGTATGTAGGGGAACAGTGCAGGGTACCAGGGCATGTTGTGCATATACCCATGTCTTTCATTGGCTGCTTGTTCTGATTGTGGAAATCTGCTAAAGAGAGGAAAAGCTGGGACACAAAACAAAATCAAATTATTCCTTGGTAATTCAACAAATGAACTCTGTCTGACTTTAGTGAAATGTCACAGTTAGGGGCAGCTAGGTGGCGCAGTGGATAGAGCACTGGCCCTGGAGTCAGGAGTACCTGGGTTCAAATCCAGCCTCAGACACTTAATAATTACCTAGCTGTATGCCCTTGGGCAAGCCACTTAACCCCATTGTCTTGCCAAAACTAAAAAAAAAAAAAAAAGTCACAGTTAACAGTCAGCCATGCAATCATGGCTCCGGAATAACCAGGTGGGAAAAATTCCTTTTCAAGGAGCATAATGGGGAAACTGAGCCAGAGGAAACCTGTCTTAGACTGAGACTAAAAATTATTCTTTAAGCCTGTTTCTAGACCCCCCCTAAACTACATTTCCTCTGAGTAGCTTATGACCTTAGCCTAAAGAAGTTTTTCCAAATGGTAGATCACTGATTTAATGATTCATCAGACAATACCTAAAATCACAGTCCAAAGACTTTTACCCCAAATAGCAAACTCCATCAATTACAGTTTAAGGCTAGATGCAATTATTTCCTTTCATGATAATTATAAACAATAAAAGTTTACTAGTCCAAACATACATAAGAAATTTCACTTAAAATTCATCACTTTCTTTTATTTTCTCCTCTTTAATTTGTCCTGATATAAAGATAAAATTATTAAATATCATTTCTGTATAAGACAAGAATTTGCAGGTCTGTAACAAGCTAGGTTCAATGTTTAGAAATTGCATGACTAAAGTTAATTTATTTCCCCAGGGCTAGTTGACCTTGCCCATACTGAATCAACAGGAATCTCAGAGAAAGGAACTGAGTTTGTTGTCCCTGCCCTGGTCTGGATCTAACAGTGTTGACCTACATTGGTGAAGGGAGGGGAGATTCAACCTCTACCCCTAACTAATTTGTACATCTGGTATAAGTGGCACTGAGATACCTTCAATTAATTAGCAAGCAGTTGTTGAGCACTTATGTCAGACACTGTGCTAGAAGCTTGGGATACAGATATAATAAACTACACAATCCTGACTAGCAAGAAGATTCCACTGTAACAGGGAAGACAAGTTCATGTCACACACACACACACACACACACACACACACACACACATATGGGAATGGGGGAAATAATACTGTAAATACAAAGCTGATGAACACAAAGTAGGTTGAGAGGGAAAGCATTCTTGTTGAAGGGATCTGGAAGGGTCTCATACAGAAGATGGTGTTTGAATTGTTAGAAAAAATGAGGAATCCTTTCAGGTAGAGGGTGAGGATAGAGTCCATGAATGGATAGGGAAAATGTATGTGAGGAACCAAGAGAAGGCCAGGCTGGCTAGATCTCAGAGTATGAGGAGAGAAAGTTTCAATCAGGATGTAGAAATAAGTTTGGGCAAGGTTGTGAAGGGCTTTAAGGGTTAAGCAGAGAAGTTTATATATTTATCCTAGAGATAATTAGAGTCCCTGGGAATAATTGGGTGGTGGTGGAGGGAGGGTTGTCACGTGGACTGATGTGCTTCAGGAAGGTCACTTCCACAATTGTGTGGAGGTAGTTTGAAATGAGGAGAGATTTGAGATAAGGACAACTAGAGACTGTTGAAATAATCTAGGTGAGAGATTTAGGTGTAACTGTGTGAGCAGAGGGCAGGGCTCAGATGGGAGAAATGTGGTATAGGTAAAACATATATTTGGTAATTAATGGAATACAGGGAGTAAGGACAAGTCAAGAGGTGAGAATAATGCCAATATTGTGAACCTGGACACTGGATAGACAGCAGAGGCTTCAACAGAAATAGTCATCCTAATAAACTTCAAAAACATAGAAGACCTGAATGTGAAAGGTCCTATCATAAACAAGTTAAAGGAGCAGAGAAGAAGACACCTTTCCTAACTGTGGCTAAGGAAGAGTTCTTGATCATGAGAGAGAGGACCATGGCAGATTAAAATGGACAATTTTGACTATATAAAATTCAAAATCTTTTGCATGGACAAGATCAGTGAAGTCAGAATTAGAAGGGAAATAATTAATTAGGAAGAAAATATTTGCAGCAAATTTCTTCAATTAGGGTCTGATGCTGCATATTTAAACTATATAGGGATATAGAATAAAGCAAATAGAATCAGGAGAGCAATTGATACATTGCCTACAATACTGTGAAGGGCAGTAACTTTGAAAGACTGAAAAACTCTGATAATATAATGACCAACTGGGTCTTTTTGTTTTGTTGTTTTTGCAAGGTTTAAGTGACTTGCCCAAGGTCACCCAGCTAGGTAATTGTTAAGGGTTTGAGGTCAAATTTGAACTCAGGTACTCCTGACTTCAGGTCCGATACTCTATCCATTGTACTACCAAGATGCCCACTATCATATTAAATACGCTTTAATAAGGGGCAGCTAGATGATGCAGTGACTAGGAGTCAAGTAGATCTGAGTTCAAATCCATCCTCAGATACTTACTAGCTACATGTGGCAAGTCACTTAACACCTATTTGCCTCAATTCCTCCCCTGTAAAATGGGAACACACTGGAGAAGGAAATGGCAAATCACTCTACTATCTTTGCCAAGAAAACCACAAATGGAGTCATAAAAGAGTCAGACATGGCTAAACAACAAAGAACAAAACTGCTTAAAATCTATACATTGTAGGTTTATGGTTTTATAAACAATCCTCTTTTCCTGTCCTTCTTTGTATATGGGAATGTTCTTCTTTGTTGATAGCTATCAAGTCGCTTCTTCCAAACTTCAGTATTTCTATCAAAGGCACCATCATATTTCTCGTCTTCCAGGTGTGCAACCTCAGTATTATACTAAATTCTTCTACCTGTCTTGCCTCATACATCTAATCAGTTGCAAATCTTATTGTTTCTCTTTTCATAACAGCTTTCACATCTACTTCCTGCTTTCACATAGTTACAAGCTTAGTTCAGGTCTTCATCACTTCTCACCCAGATTATGGAATCAACTTTCTTAATGATCTTCCAGTCTCAAATCTCTTAGTAGCACAGTACATCCTACAGATATCTAGCTAAGTAATTTTCCTTAAGCACAGCTCTGAACTTGTAACCCTTCTACTCAATCAATTCCATTGGTTTCCCATTGCCTCTAGAATTCTCCTTTGTTTAACTTTTAAAGTTTTTCATAACTTGACCCCAACCTGTCTTTCCAGTCAAACTGAACATCACTCATATTCTTTTAAACCCAATTTAGTCAAACTGGCTTTCTCTCTGTCCCTCACATATGTTACTCTATCTTCCATCTCTGGTCTTTGGACTAGTCATCCTTCATGCCTTGGAAAGCATTCCCCCCTTACCTCTACCCCACTATGTCTCTCTTTTCCTTTAAGATGCAGCTCAGATACTGTCTTCAGCAAAAACCTTTCCCTGGTCATCTCAACTGTGAATGCAGTCCTTCTCAAAATAGCTTGTATTTAACAACTTTGCATAAATAAACTTTTTTATTCACTTTATATTTTTGCTGTATATATTTATATATGAAATTGCTATGTACTTCATTAGTAAATGTTCCTAATCCCTGAGAAGGGATTGTTTCATTCTTTGTCCAATTTCTAGGACCTAGGATGGTACCTGGCCCATAATAGGTACTTAATAAATACTTGTTGATTGATTGAAATTCATAGTTAAAAATTATTTTTATAAAGTGTATATTAAATTAACAAAGCAGGAACAAAATTGCTATATGTCCCCTTATTTTTTGTTTTCTTCCATAAAAAACCTCACAAAATTATTATAAACAATAAAAACCAACAAACTTGAAAATGTCTATATGTGAAGAATGAAAGAGTTGTTTGTGAAATCATAATTCTTTTATGTGTATTTTTTAAAGTATGTATTAAATTTATCTTGACTATATATATATATATGTGGCAGACATTCAGGGTAATATATATATATATATATATTACCCTGAATGTCTGGGTCTCAACTTCTATGTATTTTTAAAAATATTTTATTAATTTTATTAATTTTCTTTTCTTTTTTCATCTCTATCACTATCCACTAACTTGCTTCCATCATAAAATATTTTCCAATATAATATATGAGTATAGTCAAGCCAAACAAATGAATACACTGTCCTTGCCTAAAGATGCTTGCTTCATTCTACACCTATAGTCCTTCCACTGCTCTGCCAAGAGGTGGGAGGCATGCTTCATCATCAAACTTCTGAACCATGATTAAATTACATTGGAGGTCTGAAGTCTTTCAAAGCAGTAGCCTTAATTTTATTATGATCATTGATTAAATTGTTCTCCTGGTCCTGTTCTGCTCATTCTGTTTCAGTTTATCCCTAGTAATAACTACAATTTTCACTTTTTGGTATCTTTGCCATTCTAACAGCTGTGAGGTACAACTTCAAAATTGTTTAGTTGGCATCTCCTCTTATAAGTCATATATTTTATATATGTTTATTTTATGAGTCATAAAAGAATATGAATTCTTTTATAAGGTGATAGCTTGACTTTCTGTATTTGGAAATGTCTAGTTGATATCCTTGATTATAAAACTTCCTTCTCACTAAACTTTCTGCAGGTAAGTGAGGAAGAAGGAATAAGTTATCAGTCCTATGCATCAGAGTCAGCACCAGTCATAAAAGTTTTGGTTTTTTAAAATTTAATTTAATATCTTATTTTCCCAATTACACATAAAAACAATTTTTAGTATTTTTAGTATTTATTTTTAAAAACCTTGAGTTCCATATTCTCTCCCTCCCTCCCTTCCTTTCTCCCCTTTCCCTCATTGAGAAGGCAAGCAATCTGATATAGGTTATCCATGTACAGTCATACAAAACAAATTTCCATGTTAGTCATTTTGTGACTTAAATGTTGTGAAAGAAAAGAGCCAAAAAAAAAAAGATAAATAAAGTAATGAAAAAGCATGCTTCAATCTGTATTCACACTTCATCAGTTCTTTCACTCAAAACTTTTTTCATCATAAATTCTTCAGAATTATCTGGAATCGCATAAACCTTTTAAACATTCATGTTATTTATATCTACCACCCAATCCAAATCCTGGGAAGCATTGTCTACAGACCTCTAGGTCATTCCCCTTCCTTCCTTAGTGATATTTATACCTAGTTCACAATTTTTCTCCCCTCCTCAACTCTTGCTCTCATACTTGAAACATACATAATGTTTCTCCTTTGAATACCCTAACCACTCATCTTCTCAACCTACTCACATCCTATGAACTACTCCTCCATCCCACCTCAGTTACACATAAAAATAGTCATAAACTTTTGATTGTACCATCACCCACAAATGTACCACCTCTGGGTTCAAGAAATCACTTTATCTGACAAAATACTGGTTTTTCTCCTCTTCCTCTGCCACTCTACTTTCATTTGCATCATGACCTCTAATTCTTTGATCCTTAAATTCTCTCCCAAAGCACCTCCCCTGTACTAGTTATTCTCTCTTCTCCCCATGTTAATTCCTTGGTGAGATTTCCACCTTTGCACTATTCTCTCTTGAATCCCCTTCTCCCTTAGCATATTGCTGATTACACTCAGCCAAGGCTCAGCCTAGGATTGCCCCACCATCATTTATCACCTTTGCTTCTATACATGTACTGCTGAATGAAGGTGGAGAAAATCAAGTATCCTTTCTGCCTGAGTCCACTACAAATTTATTTTACATAACCTCAACTGGAGCCTTACTGCTACTAGTCTTATTATAATTCTTTTATCCACTTACTATCCCATTCTTCACAGCATCTCTTCCAATCTTTTCATTCTTTCTCAAACCTCCCATGGCTTCCACTCCCTCTTCTCTACATATTCCATCAGTTCTTTCTCTTAAGCTGAATAACATTTTCCAGCATGAGTCTTTTGGGATTGTCTTAGATCATTGTATTGCTGAGAATAGCTAAGTCATTGATAGTACTTCATCACACAATATTGCTGCAACAATCTTCTCCTAGTTCTGCTCACTTCACTCTGTATCAGTCTATGGAAGTCTTAACAGGTTTTTTAAAAAACATTCCTGCTTGTCATTTCTCTTAGCAAAACTACAGTATTCCATCACAATCATATTCTTGTACAAATAGATCCTCTTCTCCTTCCCCACCCCTGCCCTTTTAAAATCTCTTTGGGATACAGGCTTAGTAGGGATACTTCTGAATCAAAGGGTATGTAGTTTTATAGCCTTTTGAGAAGAGTTCCAAACTGCTCTCCAGAATGGTTTGAATCAGTTTACAATTCTACTAATAATACATTAGTGTCCCACTTTTCCCCCATACTACCAACATTTGTCATTTTCCTTTTTTTGTCATATTAACCAATTTGATAAGTATGAGGTGGTACCTCAGAGTTGTTTTAATTTACATTTCTCTAATCAATAGCAATTTAGAGCATTCTTTGTCTGAAAACTACCTATTTATATCCTTTGACCATTTATCAATTGGTGAGTGACTTGTATTCTTATAAATTTAACTCCATTCTCTATTTGAGAAATTAGACCTTTGTTAGAGAGACACTTGCTATAAAATTCCCCCCACCTTTTTCTCCTTTCCTTCTAATTCTGGTTGCACTGGTTTTTGTTTGTGCAAAATCTTTTTTACTTTTATATAATCAAAACCATCCTTTTTAAATTCTGTAATGCTGTCTAACTCTTGTTTGGTCCTAAATTCTTCCCTTAGCCATAAATATGATAAGTAAACTATTTCATGCTCTCCTGATTTGCCCATGGAATCATCCTTTATATTTAAATTTTATACACATTTTGACCTTATCTTGGTATAGGGTGTGAGATGTTAGTCTTATACCTAGTTTCTACCATACCCTTTTTCAAGTTTCCCAGAAGTTTTTGTCAAATAGTGAGTTTTTAATCCCAGAAATTGGAGTCTTTGGGTTTATTAAACACTAGATTGCTATGGTCTTTAACTATTATATCTTCTGTACCTAATCTCTTCCACTGACCCACCACTCTATTTCTTAGCTAGTACAGATAGTTTTGATGTTCACTGCTTTTAATATTGTTTGAGATCTCTTATGTTTAGACCACTAGCTTCCCTTTTTTACCCATTAATTCTCATAGAAACCCAGCAGAATCTTTTCAACTTGTAAAAATAAACTCTAACAGATATATGGAAGCCCCAGGAGAACAACTTATTCAATGACCACAATAATGTAAAGGATATTACCTTGAAAGATTTCAGATCTCCAATCAGTGGTGTGATTAATTGTGGCTTCAGAAGACATGATGAAGCATGCCGCTCACCTCTTGGCAAAGAGATTAAGGATTATAGGTATGGAATGAAGCATGCATTTTCCAAGCATGGACAATGTGTTATTCTCATTCTCACAGAAGAATTGTACAATTTGTACAAGTATCATACAAATAACTCCTAACAGAGGCTAGAAATACTAGAATCCAGGTACCTTAACAGTCAGTTTGTATTCTTTCTCTGATACTACAGTTATTATTCTTTCTTTTTCAGACCGATTGGTAGTAACATATTAATGCCATTGTAAAGCCTGAGGCAGATGGAAAGGAGAAAAGGAAAAAAAAGTAGAGGCAGAAGAAAAGGAAAGAGAAAGAAAAAGAGAGAATATGTATCCTTTATTCCATCAGACCAATTATAGCTGTTACTAGCTTATTTTTTCCTTTCTTCCCAATCCCTTCATTGACTCCTCTTCCTCCAGCAACCATCCCACATCTGTCTTGGATTGCCTTTTCTTATATGTGGAGGCTGATGTGCATGCCCTTGGCAGGACAAGGTAGGGCAGGCCCAGCAATGCACATTTGCTTCAACAAACCATACTTTGTTTGACTTAACTTAATAGAAACATCTGTCCCCTTAACATTAAGGAGATTATTTATCAAGAACCTGTATAACTGGCCTGGGACTGTATTTCCAAGAACTAAGAAATCTTAGATGCATAAAATTTTAGAGCTTGAAGGGAATTTCAGAGGCTATTTAGTCCAACTTCCTCATTTTACAAATTAGCAAACACATTCTGAGAGCTTAAATGATTTGCCCAAAAGCTCACCCATCTATTTTATTACAGAGTTGACTCCAGGACTGTTTTCCTGCTCTTGATAGTGTGCTCATATTCATTTTATCTACTCAATCAAAAATTTTCACACATTTTCAAAGGTTTCAACTTTACCCTCCATAACAAAAAAAAAAAGCAAAGATTAATTTATTTCATTCCAGTTGCCTAAGTAATCAGATTAAAACATGTCATTTCAAGAGAGGGGAGCTTTTTCTCCTTCCAATTTTTTTATACTATTAATATTAATTGCAAAAAAGGCCTTTTCATCCACCTCTAGAAATATATGAGAAAAATTGTTAAATAAAAGTAGTTAATAATTTGGAGAGAATCAAGTTCTCAATCATTATATAGCCTTACTTAAACATTCTGTTTTATGGATAAAATTTTTGTTGTCTAATTTTCTAAGTCATGAGTTGAAAGTCATTACCCATATTTATATCCTAAAATTAATTTTTATTTTATTTATTTATTTAAATGACAATGTTTATCTTATATCTAGGTCTTATTGATGTAGCTTTTAGCTTGCTTAAGGTGTGTGTGATATATGTTCCACTGGGTATTAGCCATCAGAAGAGCAAAGAGATACTACTATAATTGGAGTCTGATGGCAGGAGAAAGAAAAGGTTATCTTATTTTTTTTCAAAATATAAAACTTTGTACTTTGGACCCCAACCATGCAAAGCCTAAATTATGAGAAGTGTTGAGAACAGTTTCTTCCTTTTCTTGTGTGTTTTTAAGTTTTTGGTGTTTACCTTCATCTGTTAAACTGGGTTTGGAAGACAGCTAGGTGACAACACAGTGGATAGAAATACTGACCCTGTAGTCAGGGAGATCTGAATTCAAATCTCTGTGACCTTGGGCAAGTCAACCATAATTGATTGCCTTGCAAATGGATAGATAAATAAATAAACTGGGTTTGTTTGGCAATTTAGAATCATATAAGAAAATTGTTCACCAAATTATTCATTCCCTTAGCCCCAGTGATTTACACAAAGTAGCAAGAAAAAAGGGGAGAGACTGGTAAAATAAAGCTTCATTTCTCATCTGTCTCAGCTAAGCACATGAAAGTCTGCCTCTTCCAAAATGATATGGTTTTCAAATGAAGAAATCCAAACTATCCAGTCATACTGATAAATAAAAATGCTCCAAGTCACATATAATAAGAGAAATGTAAATCAAAACATCTCACACCCATCAGATTGACAAAGATGACAAAACAAAAGGAAAATCACCATTGTGAGAAGGGCTGTTGAAGCATTGTAAGTGAATCAGCTGTTCGAGAAAGCTCTGAAAGTCCCTGTACTGTATTTACCCTTTGACTCAGCAAGACCACTGCTAGGCAAAAAAGATAAAAGATCAAAGAAAGAGGAAAAAGTCCTATATGTACAAAAATATTTACAACAGGATTTTGGTAGTAGCAAAAAGGAGAGAAATAAAAAGGATCCTTGAGTAATGACTAAAAAATTATAGTACATGAATGTAATGGATTATTGTTGCCATAAGAAATGACAGACTATATTGTTTCTTTAAAAAATGGGAAGACTAATATAAACTGATCTATATAATGATACAAGACAATTATGATGAAAAATGTTACCTCCTGAGAGAGAATTGATGAACTCTGAATACAGATTGAAGCATACTTTTTTCACTTACTTTATTTTTCTTCCCTTTTTTGCAACATGACTTAATATGGAAATTTTTGCATAACTTTTCAAGTATAATTCATATCACACCATTTGCCTTCTCAATGGGTGGAAAATGGATTGGAGGGAGAGAATTTGGAACTCAAAATTTTAAAAATGATGGTTACAGTTAAAAAAGAATATTAAAAAAAAAGAGGAGAGGAACAAGATTCTGGAGCAATGAGAAGGAAGTTGTTTTGCAGGATTGGATTCATTGCAATTATAAAGTATCCTTCTCTCCCCCTCATTGTCATGGACTCTTTTAAGTTAGTAAAATGTCAAAAGGGAAAAAAATTTGAAATAATACAGAGTGAAATGAGAATGAGTATATAAAATAGCAATATGTATTTGCTAGAGATAATAGGGAACCAGCAGAGTTTACTGAATAGTTGCATGACATATCAGATCTGCATTTTAGAATAATAATTTATAAATCAATATAAACATCATAAAGAAAATCAACTTTGAAAGACTTGAAAACTTTGACTAATACAATGATAAATCATGACTTCCAAGGACCAGAAATAACACCCACGACCCTTTCCTTGCCAGAGAAGTGATGGAATAAAGCTTTACAGGAAGGCATACATTTTGAGCAATGACAATTTGGGAATCTGCTTTGCTTTACTATGCACAATTTTTATCAAAGTTTTCCTTTTTTGTTGTTATTGTTCAATGGATAATTGGGGGAGGGGGAAAAAAGAATGGTCTTGACTGGAAGCAAAGAGATTCACTATCTCTAAATGTCCTAGAAGGAAGAGTCCATGAATTCATGCTGTTATATGTAGGGTTGATCTTTCTGCTTTTCTCAAAGAAAAGGGGAACTAGGCTAGAATTTCATCTTCCCCTTTCGAATATTGTTGGTCTAAGGGAAATAATCCCTGGATTCAGAATGAACCTCTGATCACTTTACCATTACAAGAAAAACGCTCTATTAAGGATACACATAAGTACCAAATAAATCAATTTACCTATGCTCAGGCAAACAGAGGTATGTTGTTATTCAAGCATTTGGTCATGTCTAATTCTATGTGATCCCAGGGACAGAGTCCAAACTTTTCTTGGTAAAGATACCAGAGTAGTTTACCATTTCCTTCAGCAGTGTGTCTCTATTTTACAGAAGAGTAACAGAGGTAAATAGGGTCAACTTGCCCAGGGTTACACAACTAAGATTTATACTTAGATTTTTCTAACTTCAAGCTCAATGTTCTATCCACTGCATCATCTAGCTGTACACCTGGAAGTATGAAACTATACCAGATAATACACAGAGAGAATGAGCACTTCATTTGGAAAAGAGATATATCTCAGCTCAACCAAGACAGAAAGACACAGATTTCACTCAAAGGGAAGTTCCCTAATACTTCTTGGGTTAAGTGACTTGTCCAAGGTCACACAGGTAATTAAGTGTCTGAGGCTGGATTTAAACTCAGGTCTTCCTGACTCTAGAACCAGTGCTCTATCCACTGAACCACCTAGCTGCCCTACCTTCAAGGATTTAAATAAAGTTGGGGGGGCAGCCTCAGACACTTAATAATTACCTAGTTGTGTGACCTTGGTCAAGTCACTTAACCCCATTGCCTTGCAAAAACAAAAAAAAAATCTTTTTTCTCAAATTTGGAAGCCAGGAGACCAAGATCTCCCCTTTCCCAAACCCTCACAAACTCCACCCCTCACACAGGTCTGGAGTATTGAGTAATCAGTCTCCACCAATACAAATTGATTTTGAGCATGAAATGTTGGAATCCTAGAACCTGAGGTCTAGTCCTAACTCTTCCTCTCCTGGTAGTGTTATTTCAGAAAATCCCTTTGACTGTTTAAGTTGCTGCCACCACATCTGTAAAATGAGGCAATTGGATTAGATTAGAATTTCTTTTTTTTTTAATGTTTTTGCAAGGCAAATGGGGTTGAGTGGCTTGCCCAAGGCCACACAGCTAGGTAATTATTAAGTGTCTGAGACGGGATTTGAACCCAGGTACTCCTGACTCCAGGGCCAGTGCTTTATCCACTGCACCACCTAGCCGCCCCTAGATTAGAATTCTTAACCTGAGGTTTATGCATTTAAAAAAATATCCTGAAAAATTGTATCACAATTATTAATTTTCTTTGTAATCCTTTGAATGTTATTTTATGCCCTTAAAAACATGATTCTAAGACAGGGTGTGTCAATGGGATCTATGACATAAAGAAAAATTAGGCACCCTTGGACTAGATAATCTCTGTTCCAGAATTTTATGATTTCTTGGTCTTGCTATCTACTAATGAGATTTTTGCCCTTCCTCACACAACTGGCAATCCTCTTTCCACTAATTACTTGATGATAAAAGAATCACCAGTAATTAACCAATCTATCCATAAGCATTTATTAAGCACCTACTGTACTCTATACACTGGGATAGGCGGTAGGAACTACAAAAGCTAAAACAATTCCTACTGTTAAAGAGTTTTTACATTCTATCAATAATTCCTCTTTCCATTTCTAGCTTACTACCAGATGATATGACTTGAAACTAGGGAATTGTGAGTAGGGGAGGAAGTAGGTCAAGGAGATATTTTTCCTTATCAGAGTCAACACAGGGCAGGTCAGACAAGGTCAGGTCCTTTCTCTACCTGAGGTCTGGGGCATGAAGTATTCTTGGACGTAGAGTCCAGCTAGGTGGTATAATGGATAGAGCCCTGGGCGTGGAAGATTCATCTTCCTGAATTCAAATCTATCCAGCCTTAGACATTTCCCTAGTTGTACAACTCTAAGCAAGTCACTTAAACCTGTTTGCCTTAATTTCCTCACCTGTAAAATGAGCTGGAGAAAGACTTGACAGTCTTTGCCAAGAAAACCTCAAATGGGGGGTCACAAGTTAGATCAAAAACAACTCCTGCTAGAGGGGAAGACAAGAAGTTGTAGTCATTATAGGAAATCAAGGTCAATTGGGTTTCAAGTCCTCCCGGTTCCATGGAGGGCATGAAGGTCAGATTCCAACATGCAGTAGGGAAGCATAAATAACATCATATGCATCAGAAACAATAATAACAACAACAATATATAAATAGAGAAAGCTGAGAAGAGAAAAATAAGTTTGTAGAGTTCTTATATATAGAATCTCCTCTGATCTTCACAATAAACCTTGCGAGGTACAACTATGATTCCTATTTTATAGATGTGAATGCTGAGGCTGAGAAAAGTTAAATGACTTGCTCAAGATCGCTCAAACTAATAGTCTGAGGTAAGATTCAAAACCAGGTCTTCTTGACTACAAATTCAATGCCCTATCCCTTATATGACCTAGGGGGTCAGCAATTAGAACTGACAACATTCCTGAGGGCTATGGACCCTTGATAGTTTTGACAATTCTTAGTTTATATCATTCTGATTCTTAAAAATGTCTTTCCCAAGCATGAAAGAGTTAGCAAGGACCTTCTTTTGGTGTTGAAGCAACATTACTATCTGATAGAGCCACCAGTAGATAGATATAACCAATCAGGATAGTCATTGGCTGCCTGGATGTGGATTGATACCTCAACCAGCCAGCTGTATTATTGGAAAGGGGGAGAAAAGATGTTATCTTCTCTTTGCTCTATAGTTATATCTGAGATCCTAGTACAAAATTAGTATTCCTACTCTGTAGTAAAGTAGGAAGTAAAAAAAGCAAACATTCATTTTTTTTTCTTCCAAGAGATTTTATTATTTGTGGATTTTATGGCTTGGATGTTTTAGAAAACTGGAAACATAAGGAGGAAGTGATTTGAAGATGAGAATGAAACTTAGAGATGCTTGAGGAAAGTAAAGTGAGAACAATTGAAGGGGAGTTGCTATTTTATTTTTTAAAATATTTTAACTGAATTTTCTTCCTTTCTTTTGTACTTACTTTTTAAATTGATATTTTATTTTTCCAGTTACGTGTTATGAAAGTTTTTCAACATTCATCCACATGCATATGTACATTTTTAAGTTACATAATTTCCTTTCACCCTCCCCCCCCCACCCCCCCTTTGGCAGCAAATAATCAGATGAATATTGTACACATACATTTGTTTTGAGGGATTAGGACCAAAGGACCAAAAGATAAAGGAAAATAAAGAAAACCATGAGACAGGAAATACATAAGAAAAATTTTTTAAAAGTGAGTGTAGGGGTGGCTAGGTGGCATAGCGGATAAAGCACCAGCCTTGGAGTCAGGAGTACCTGGGTTCAAATCTGGTCTCAGACACTTAATGATTACCTAGCTGTGTGGCCTTGGGCAAGCCACTTAACCCCATTTGCCTTGCAAAAAAAAAACAAACAAAAACCTAAAAGTGAGTGTAGTGTTCATTCAGATTCTGTAGGGGGGGGTTATTTTTGTTTTGCTTTGCTTTGTTTTGTTTTTCTTCCTCTAGATGGGTATATCATCGTCCAAAGCTACCTTCAAAGGTTGTCCCAGCTCTATGAACTGCTGAGAGGAGTTGCATCCATCAAGGTTGATCAACTCACAATGATGTTAATGTGTACTATGTTCTCTTGGTTCTGTTCCCTTTGCTCAACATTAGTTCCTGTAATTTGTTCCATACTTCTCTAGAGTCTGACCATTCATGGTTTCTTATACAATAATAGAATTCCATAGCATTCATATCCCATAATTTGTTTAGCCATTCCCCAATTGATGGGTAGCCCCTCAATTTCTAATTCTTTGCCCCTACAAAAAGAACTGTGATGAATACTTTGAAATGTGGGACTTTTCCTATTTTTTATGATTTCTTCTGGATATAGACCTAGTATTGGTATTATTGGGTCAAAGAGTATGATCAGGAAAAAAGAGTAAAAACATCACTTGCACAAAAAGATTCATAGCAGCCCTGTTTGTGGTGGCAAAGAATTGGAAATCAAGTAAATGTCCTTCAATTGGGGAATGGCTTAGCAAACTGTGGTATATGTATGTCCTGAAACACTATTGTTCTATTAGAAACCAGGAGGGATGGGAATTCAGGGAAGCCTGGAGGGATTTGCATGAACTGATGCTGAGTGAGATGAGCAGAACCAGAAAAACATTGTATACCCTAATGGCAACATGGGGATGATGATCAACCTTGATGGGCTCGCTCATCCCATCAGTGCAACAATCAGGGACAATTTTGGGCTGTGTGCAATGGAGAATACCATCTGTATCCAGATAAAGAATTGTGGAGTTTGAAAAAAGTTCAAGGACTATTTACTTTAATTTAGGGGGAAAAAAATTGCTATCTTATTGTCTGATCTTGTTATCTCTTATACTTTATGTACAACATGGAAACAATGTAAAGACTGACAAATTGCTTTCTGTGGGGGGTGAGGAGGGAAGTAAGATTAGGGGGAAAATTGTAAAACTCAAACTAAATAAAATCTTTAATAAAAAAAGAATATGATCAGTTTTTATTGCTCTTTGGGCATAGTTCCATATTGTTCTCCAGAATAACTGGATCACTTCACAACTCCCCCAATAAGTATTAATGTCCTTATCCTCCCACAATCTCTCCAACATTGATTGTTTTCCCTTTATGTCAATTTAGTCAATCTGATAGGTGTGAGGTAGACCCTATAGTTGTTTTAATTTTCATTTCTCTAATCAGTAATGATTTTGGAGTATTTTTTTCATTTGATTATATATAGTTTTAATTTCTTCATTTGAAAACTGTCTCTTCATATCTTTTGACCATTTATCAATTGGGGAATGTAATTCTATGTAATATAATTGTCTATATTTTAGAAATGAGACATTTATCAGAACCCCTGGCTGTGAAAATTGTTTTGCAACTTTCTCTTTTCCTTTCAATTTTTGGTGGCATTGGTTTTATTAGTGCAAAAACTTTTTAAAATTTAATTTAGTCAAATCATCCATTTTGCAATTTATAATGTACTCTATTTCTTGCTTGATCGCAAATTTCTCCCCTTTCTTGAGATCTGACAAATAAGAGTATTTCTTGGTCTATTGATTTATCTATGTTGTCATACTTTATGTCTAAATCCTGTACACATTTTGAACTTATTTTGGTATAGGGTGTGAGATGTGGGTCTATGCCTAGTTTTTGCCATACTATTTTCCAGTTTTCTCCAAATTTTTTGTCAAATGGTGAGTTCTTATCCCAGAAGCTAATGTCTTTGGGTTAGTCAAACAATAGATTATTGCAGCCATTTACTACTGCTTCTTTTGAACCTATCCTAATCCACTGATCCATTACTCTATTTCTTTTTTTCCCCCTTTTTGTAAAGCAATGGAGTTAAGTGACTTACCCAAGGTCACACAGCTAGGTAATTATTAAGTGTCTGAGGCTGGATTTGAACTCAGATCCTCCTGACTCCAGGGCTAGAGTTCTATCCACTGAGCTACCTAGCTGCCCCCATTACTCTATTTCTTAACCAGGATACTTTTGATGACTTAACCAGGCAGTTTTGATGTCTGCTGACTTTATAGTATAGTTTAAGATCTGATAGAGCTAAGTCACCTTCCTTTACATTTTTTATCATCAGTTCCCCTGATATTCCTGACCATTTGTTGCTTCAGATGAATTTTGAAATTAATTTTTCTAGCTTAGTAAAATAGTTAGTTGTTAGTTTGATTAATATGGCACTGAATAAGTAATTTAATTTGGGTAGAATTGTCATTTTTATTTTATTAATTCAACCTAACCGTTTGCCAATAGACATTTTTCCAGTTGTTTAGATCTGACGTTTTTTGTGTGAGAAATGCTTTGTAATTGTGTCCATACAGTTTCTGGGTTTGTTTTGGGAGGTAGATTCCCAAGTATTTAATGTTGTCTGCAGTTGCCTTAAATGGAATTTCTCTATCTCTTGCTCTTAGACTTTGTTGTTCAAATATAGAAATGCTGATTATTTATGTGGGCTTATTTTTTATCCTGCTCCTTTGCTGAATTTGTTTTTTAGATGATTTTCTAGGGTACTCTAAGTATACTATCATATCATCTGCAAAGAGTGAAAGCTTTGCTTCCTCATTGCCAGTTCTGATTCCTTCAGTTTCTTCTTCTTCTTCTCCTATTGCTAAAGTTAGCATTTCTAATGCTATATTGAGTAGAAATGGTGATGATGGGCATCCTTGTTTCACCCCTGATCTTATTGGAAATGTTTCTAGTTTATCCTCATTGCATATAATATTTGTTGATGGTTTTAGATACTGCTTATTATTTTAAGGAAAACTCCATTTTTTTGTTTTTTTAAATTAATTAATTTATTTTTTTTGCAAGGCAATGGGGTTCAGTGGCTTGCTCAAGGCCACACAGCTAGGTAATTATTAATTCTCTGAGGCTGGATTTTAACTCAGGTAATCCTGATTCCAGGGCCAGTGCTCTAACCACTGTACCACCTAGCTGCCCCAAAACTCCATGTTTTCCTATACTTTCTAGTGTTTTCAATAGGAATGGATGTTTTATTTTTTCAAAGACTTTTTAAGCATCTATTGAATCACATAATTTCTGTTGGTTTTGTTATTGATATACTCAATTATTTTGTGTTTCCCTATTATTGAACAATCCCTGCCTACTTGGTAGAAATCCTACCTGATCATAGTGTATTATCCTTGTAATAACTTGCTGTAATCTCTTTGCTAAAATTTTATTTAAGATTTTTGTATCAATGTTCATTAGGGAGATTGGTGTATATTTTTTTAAATTTTATTTATTTATTTAAGGCAAAGGGGTTAAGTGACTTGCCCAAGGTCACATAGTTAGGCAATTATTAAGTGTCTGAGGCTAGATTTGAACTCAGTTTCTCCTGACTCCAGGGCTGATGCTTTATCCACTGCACCATCTAGCTGCCCTGGTCTATAATTTTCTTTGTCTATTTTATTTCTTCTTGATTTAGGTATAATCACCATATTGGTGTCATAAAAGGAATTTGGCAAAATGCTTTCCTTCTTTCTTCTTCTATTTTTTAAATGGTTTATGTAGAATTGGAATTAATTGTTCCTTATATGTTTGGTAGAATTCACTTGTAAATCCATCTGAACCTGGAGATGTTTTCTTAGGGAGTTTATTGATGGTTTCTTCAATTTCTTTTTTTCTGAAATGGGATTATTTAATTATTTTATTTCCTTTACTGTTAATCTGGGCAGTTTGTATTTTCATAAATATTCACTCATTTCCCTCATGTTATCAAATTTATTGGCATACAGTTTGGCAAAGTAGCTTCAAATTATCTCTTTAATTTTCTTCTTCATTGGTGGTTAGTTTACACTTCACATTTTTGATACTAGTAATTTGATTATCTTCCCTTTTTTGGAATTAGATTAACCAAAGGTTTATCTATTTTGCTGGAGGTTTTTTCATAAAAACCAACTCTTAATTTCATTCATTACATCAATGGTTTCCTTGCTTTCAATTTTATTAATCTCTCCCTTGATTTTCAGAATTTATAATTTTATATTTAACTGGGGATATTTAATTTGTTCCTTTTCTAGCTTTTTTAGTTGCATATCCAATTCATTGATCTCCTCTTTCCCTATTTTATTCATATAAGCATTGAGAGATATAAAATTTCCCCTAAAAACTATCTTGGCTGCACCCCATACATTTTAGTATAATATCTTATTGTTTCCAATTAATTTTGGTTTTATCTTTCCATAAGCTTTTATTACAGGTAATTGTTGTTGTCTCATGATCTGAAAAGTATTCATTTATTACTTCTGCCTTTCTACATTTGATTGTAAGACTTTTATGCCCTAGTACATGGTCAGTTTGAGGATGGGTACCATTTACTGCAGAGAAAAATGTTTATTCTTTTTTATCCCCATTAAGTTTTTTCCAGAAGTCTATCACATCTAAGTTTTCTAAGATTTTCTTTACCTTCATAACTTCCTTTTTGTTTATTTTGTGGTTAGATTTATCTTGTTCTGAGAGAAGGAAGTTGAGGCCCCCCATTATTTAAGTTTTGTTTTCTCTGTCTCCTTGTAATTTAATCAGCTTTTCCTCTAGGAATTTGGAGGCTATAACACTAGGTGTACACATGTTTAATAATGATATAGCTTCATTGCCTATGATACCTTTTATAAGAACATGTATTTTTGGGGGTAGCTAGGTGGCGCAGTGGATAGAGCACCAGCCCTGGAGTCAGGAGTACCTGAGTTCAAATCCGGCCTCAGACACTTAATAATTACCTAGCTATGTGGTCTTGGGCAAGCTACTTAACCCCATTTTCCTTGCAAAAATCTAAAAAAAAATATGTAGTCTCCTTCCTCATCCCTTTTAATGAAATCAATTTTTTCTTTTTCTTTTTCTGAGATCAGCATCGCTACCCCTGATTTTTTTTTATTTCAGCTAAAGCATAATATGTTTTGCTCCAGCCTTTACCTTTACTTTGTGTGTATCTCTCTTTTTCAAATGTATTTCTTGTAAACAATTTATTATAGGATTCTGGTTTTTTATCTGTTCTGCTTTCTGCTTCTATTTTATAAGAGATTTCATTCCATTTACATTTATAGTTAAGATTACTAATTTTGTATTTCCCTCTATTCTATTCCTATTTATATTTTTCTCTTTTCTCTTATTCCTCCTCACTAAAATTTTACTCCCTTTCCCATTTAACTTTTAATTTTTCTTTAACTTTCTCTTTTTTTAACTTTCAGCTTATTTAAACTTATATCTTCACCTTCCCTCTTATCAATCACTCCTTCCCTTTCCTTTTCCTTCCCCTCCCCAACTTTTCTGAAGATTCCATCTCTAGGCCAAATCTATTGAATAGGATTTACTCAGTGTTCATACCCTCCCTTCTTTTCCCCTACTATAATAGATCTTTGGGCCTCTTCACCTGGTATTATTTATCAATAGAAGTACTATCAATCAAAGGTTGATTAATTGATTGCTTGATAAGCTCAAAGTTCTGTCAAAGTGGCCTAGCAGCAGAAGTAGTTTCCTTGACCTACCCCCCCAGGAAGCACCAAGCACAACTTGGAAGATCATCAGGGTGATCTCTGCCAGAGCAAGTGCAAAGCCCAGGCCAACATGGCCCTTCTCAGCAATGCTACAGCCCTCAGTGCAGTCCAAATCCCAGGAAACAGAAGCAGGTCTGTGGAGCCACCCAGCAGGAGCCAATCGGCAGCTTCATCCTGAGCACTTAGCCCATGGAAGGTAAGGGAATAGAGGGAGACTACTAAGGTCAGTCCTCTGTTCCTGGGACAGGACTCTGGGGCTTTGAACACATTCAGACCCTGGGACTCCAGTCCAGGCAGTCTGGAGCCTCAGAGGGGCTCCAGAGGCCATTCAACAGACCAGGAGAACAGTCAAAGCATCATATACTAAGTGTCCCAATAATACTCAAAAGCTCAGAAAGCACCCCAAAACCAGGCAAAAGCTGGGTAAAGGAGTAAACATAAAAAAAGGAACCTTATCACAGACAATTACTTTGGTCCCATGGAGGACCAAAATACACAATCCAAAGATGAGAAAGTCCAAACTTCTGCATCTAAAGACTTCAAGAAATATAGAAGTTGGACTCAGGCTATGACAGAGCTCAAAAAACATTTTAAAAATCAAGTGAGGGAGGTAGAAGAAAAATTGAGAAGAGAAATGAGGGAGCAGCTTAGTCAAGGAGATCCAAAAAATGCTGAAGAAAATAACATTAAAAACCAGTTTAGTTCAAATGGATAAAACAACTCAAAAAGTTATTAAGGAGAAGAATGCTTTAAAAGGCAGAAGTGGCAAGATGGAAAAGGAGATAAGAAAGCTCTCTGAGGAAAACAAATCCTTCAAATGTAGAATGGAGCTAAAGGAAGCTGATGACTTTGAGAGAAATCAAGACCCAATATTTCAACACCAAAAGAATGAAAAAACTAGAAGAAAATGTGAAATATCTCATTGAAAAAAACAACTGAACTGGAAAACAGATCCAGAAGAGATCATTTAAAAATTATTGTGTTATTGTGTCAGAGAAGAATGACTTCATTTTTAAAGAATTTCTACAGGAAAATTGCCCTGATATCCTAGAAGCAAAGGGTAAAATAGAAATTGAGAGAATTCTCCAATCTCCTCTGGAAAGAGATCCAAAAAAAAAAAAGCAATACCCAGGAATATTATAGCCAAATTCCAGAACTCCCAAGTCAAAGAGAAAATATTACAAAAAGCCAGAAGGAAATAATTCAATTATCATGGAGCTACAATCAGGATCACACAGGATTTAGCAGCATCCACATTAAGGTCTCATAGGACTGGGAATATAGTATTCTAGAAGGCAAAAGAGCTTGGAATGCAACCATGAATCAACTACCCAGCAAAACTAAACATCCTCTTCCAGGGGAAAAGATGGACTTTCAATGAGATGGGGGAATTTCAGATGTTCCTATTGAAACAACCGGAGCTGAACAGAAAGTTTGATCTTCAAGTACAGGACTCCGGTGAAGCAGAAAGTGGACGAGAAGGTTAAATTATGAGGGACTTAATGATGAAGAACTGCATGTATTCCTGCATGAAAAGATGATACTCATAATACTCATATGAACCTTCTCATTTAATAGAGCAGGTAGAAGGAGCTTTTATAGATGAGGCCCAGGAGAGAGCTGAATTTGAAGATATAATATATTATAAAAATAGAGTCATTGGGTGAAAGGGAAATGTACTGGGAGTAAGGAAAAGGAGAAGTAGAATAGGCTAAGATATTTCATGTAGCTTTTGCAATGCTATGGAAGGGGGGAAGGCTAGGGGGAGTGAAGGGACCTTCATTCTCATCTGAAATGGCTCAAAGAAGAAAACAGCATATATACTCAATAGGGTATAGAAACCTAGAAAAAAAAGGAGAGAAGGGGGACAGGGGAAGATGAGGGGGTCATGTCATGATAGAGGAGAGGGTAGATCATAAGAAAGGATAGTCATATTTAACACATTTTCTTTTTTACTTTTTGCAAAGTCATGTAATTGAGTGGTTTGTCTGGGCCGGGGCTGAGTGGTTGCTGGGTCTCTGGGGTGGCATGTAGGCTTGGGGCCTCCTGGCCCCAGGGCCACTACTTAGTCCTCTGTGCCACTCAACTTCCCTACAGTACATTTTTGAAGAGGGACAGAGTGAAAGGAGAGAAAAATATAATAGATGGTAGTGGGGAGCAATGGATGGAAGGAATTACAATCAGCAAATATGGAATTAACTTCTGTGATGGACTTATGATAAAGAATGTGATCCACCCAAGATAGAGTTTGTGGTATCAGAACATATCCTGAAACACATTTTTTTCTCTTTCACTTTATTTCTCATGGGGTTTTATATTTTTGTGGGGGGGGTATTATGTTTACTCTTAAACAAGATTATTTTAATAATGTATAAAAAATAAAGAAAATTTAAAAAATTAAAAAAAATTCTGTCAAAGTACAATCACATGAGGGCAGCTAGGTGGTACAGTGGAATCAGGAGGACCTGAGTTCAAAGTATAATCACATGTTGATTGATTGATTGATTGATTGCTTGAATACTTGATCAGCAGCTTTGCCTCATAGTTACTATTCTCCCCTCTTCTGTCTCAGAAATATACTTCTCAAGAGTCATGAATTAATCAAATTATAATCACTTTATACCTTACCCCCTTTTCAAATAACATCCATGGATACAAAATCCTCATAAGCCAAAGCATCATGCAAAGTCAAATCATTTCATGAATTGTTTGTAAACACCCCACACACACCCCAAGCATGCTCTCTCCCATACTTCTCCCCCTTTAGCCCCCCAACCATGGTACTTAAACCCTGGTTAACTACAGTACGGATAAAATCACTTCCTAATCTCTTTATGGTACAACCCTTCTAAGTAGGTTTCCACCCTCTGTCCCTAAAGTCATTTCCAATTTAATTAACTCTAGAGGTTCTGAGTGCTCTAAGTACTGGAATACTCTGAAGGGCTTGCTTACGAACTTTCCAATTGATTGTAAGGTATGAGAGACACTGACTCAGGACCTCCAGCCTAGGATGCTCTCATCAGAGAAATTGATAAGTTCTATGAGCAAGGCAGAATTAAAATAGGGTAAAGGAAACTGAGACTCATAAGTTTAGAGTAAACACCCCAGGTTTCCATCTGGGCTATTTGTCTCAAACATAGTGATGTCATCTTGGACCTTTCAATGGAAAGACAAGAACCAACAATACCAGATACCATATCCTCTAAATCCAATCTCTTCAACTATATGCAACCCTTCATCTATCCTAAGTGAAGTAAAATTCTCAAGAGTTACAAGTGTTAAATCTTCCCTTAAAGGATTGTATATAATTTTAATGTTCTTGACTAACATTTGTTTCATTTTTTTCTCCTTTCTGGTTATCTTTTCATGCATCTCTTGAGTCTTGAATTCTCTGTTCAGTTCTAGTCTTTTTATCAGGAAAGTTTTGAAGTCCCCTATTTTTGAGCATCCATTTTTTTCCCCCTAACAGAATATGCTGAATTTTGCAGAGTGGTAACTTCTTGGTTATAATCCAAAGCCCTCCAAAACATGGTATTTCATATCCTCTGGTCCTTCAGTGTTGAAGCTGGTTAAGTCCTATGTAAGTCCAATTGTGTTTACTTTATATTTAAATTGCTTCTTTTTTGCTGCTTGCAGTATTTTCTCCTTTAGTTGAGAATTCTGAAATTTTCCTATGATATACTTGAGAGTTTTTATCCTGGGGGTCTCTTTCTGGAAGTGTTCTGTACATTCTTTCAATGGCTATTTTGTCTTCTTGCTCAAGCCGATTTAGACAGATTTCCCCTGGTAATTTCCTGAAAGATATTTTCTACATTCTTATCTTGATCTAAGCTTTCTAATAGTCCAATAATTCCTAAATTACCTCTCCTGGATCTATTTTCCAGGTTTTTTTTTTAATTTTTGCAAGGCAAATGGGGTTAAGTGGCTTGCCCAAGGCCACACAGCTAGGTAATTATTAAATGTCTGAGGCCAGATTTGAACTCAAGTACTCCTGACTTCAGGCTGGTGCTCTATTGACTGCCCCAGATTGTTTGATTTTTACATTTTCTTTAATTTTTTCAGTCTTTTTACTTTGTTGATGTAATCTTGTAGTCTTGCAGATTCATTGGTTTCTATTTGTCCTATTCTAATTTTTAGGGTTTTATTTTTTTCAGTTAGCTTTTGTGTTTTCTTTCCAGGTGGTTAATTTAATTCTTTGCTGAGTTGCATTCCTTTTCCAGTTGATCAGTTTCATTTTTTGAAGCATTGCATTCTTTTTCCAGTTATTTATTTTTACTTTTAAAGGAATTGATTTCTTTGATCAATTTTTCATAATTTTCCTGCATGGTTCTCATTTCTGTTTTCCATTGTTCTTCTTCCTCTCTTCTTTGGTTTTTAAATTCTTTTTTAAGCTGCTTTTCAATTTGAGTTCAATTCATAGACTCTTTTGAGACTTCCCCTGTAGATAATTATTCACTGCTTTCTTTTGATTGTTATAATATTTAAGCATAGTAACTTTCTATAGTGAGCACTCTTTTTGCCTTTTTTGTCATCTTGATTGTTTGAACTCTAATCCTGGTGTATAGGGAATATAGATCCAAGTCTTTTATGCTGGGACTGGAGTCTTATCTCTGGCTTGTCATTAGCCAAATTGTTGCCTATGCATCAAGGCATTGCCTTTTTATCCTTCATGTCCAGGTTCTGCCTTTGCAGTGGTTTGTTCCCAATCCAGTCCTGTCTTTTACTCTCCATGTTCCCTGGGTTCAGAATTTGTTTGGGGTTAGGAATCTCCCTGCTGACTTGCTATGTTGCTGCTGGGACCTATGCTGCTGTCAAGCTTTCAGGACCTGGACTGCATTGTGGCCAAGAGCCTCCTGCTGGCTTCCTGCCTCACTGGGCTTTGCTTCCCCTTTTCTCCCAGAGAGGCAGACCTTCACTGAAGATCCTCCACAATGTCTCCTGATGAAAACTTCTTTGGATCTTGTCTTTTTTTTGGAGGAATCTGTAGCTTTCATTTAGCATTGTGTAGGGAAAAGTTCCCGGAGCATTCTAGCTTCATGCTTTCATCTTGGCTCCTCCCTGGGTCTTTTGCTTACTTTTACATACTGTGATACTTAATTGAAATTCTACAAGGAACGATAATCAGCCACTCAGTTTACTGAAGAAATTGTAAATTTAATTTTTGCAACCAAACCTTAGACTTTATTCCAGCAGAGCTCTAAACCCTAAATTATATTTCTTTGCTTTCATAAAAAGCATTATATCCATTTAATGGGAGAACATGACTCAGGTTGATCCTCTGTTCATCTGGGTTTGGCATTGGAAAGAAATTGGATACCCATAGGTCGTTCAATTGTTATCAAAAGGAGGTATTCTTAACTCTGAGATAGAAAAGATATAATGAGTATGCTTCAGAATTTATATTATGAAGATTAAGATCCTTTGACTCCCATATGGAAAAATATCTGGTGAAAAGGGCAGAGACGTAGCTTCAGGTTATTAGCCAAAGACCCAGAGTTGACTAGAGTGGACCATTTCATTCCTAGGGACCAGGAGCTCTTTACATTTTTGGCAAAGACCCTGGAGTAGTTTGCCACTTTCTGGTATCTTGTGGTAGACTATAGTTTGGTGAAGGTAGTCTATCACATGCCTATCACTACAAATGTTCATGACCATGTCAATGTGGGAGACCAGTTATCCCAGGACTAGGGTAAAGGCTATGGGATTATTGACAACATCAACACTTTTTTCCTCTATTTCTGTGGATGAGATCAGAAGTTCACTTTTACTTGGGAAGAAGTCAAATTTAACTTAATAATACTTTCCTAGGTCTACCTGAATTCTCCCTCATATTGCTACATTTTGATAGGCAAAGACATGAAAGAGACTTTCCTTCCTGAGGGCACTGGTGTGTGATACTGTATTGATGAAGAATGTTTATCAGGCTAGATGATGCCTATGTATGTGAGTGACAGCTTTCTATATTCTAAAGAGGAAGTCTAGAAGCTTATTAGCCTGGGGGTTTGGGAGAATTCACATTCTATACTTGGATATCCTGAGTCACTTACCAAGTCACTTTGAAACCAGTCTGTTTTGACAGGAACCCAGAACTGGTCACAGTTTGTTTGTTTGTTTTTTTGTAAGGCAATGGGGTTATTAGTGACTTGCCCAAGGTCACACAGCTGAATTTGAACTCAGATTTTTCTGACTCCGGGGCATGTGTTCTATCCATTGAACCACCTAGCTGCCCCAGTCACAGCTCTTGAAGATCTACAGCAGATCATCCCCAGCCCAAGGTCCCTGCGCATTAAAGGCCAGGCTGTATGAAGCTTTTGGTGGAGACTAGGGGGTGTTCTACATCAGGGGCTATTAGGCTTTTGTAACTTCAAATTCCCCAAAGAAGCTACTCAATATATCACTTTTAAAAAGCAATAACTAAAATTAGTTACTAGGTCCTAGTTACTACTGAATAGAGATACTATACAAATTACCCTTTGTTCAGAATGACCAATTGTGAGTTGGGTGATGCAAAAAAGTTCCTATAACAAAATGGGTAGGGCCTTTATTAAAAATAATCTATTCATAACCTTGATGAATGCAGCTCCTCTCAGCAGTTTAGAGAGCTAGGACAATTCTAGGAGACCTGCTATGGACAATGCTATCCCCATCCAGAGGAAGAAAAAAAAACCCTTTGGAATCTGAATGAACACTACATTCACTTTTTAAAAATTTCTCTTATGTAGTTCTTTCCTAACTCATGGTTTTCTTTCTTTTCCCTCAGTCCTAGTCCCTCATATCAAAAATGACTTCTGTAAACATGTTAAATATAAATTGTATATGCACAATTTTCACCTGACTGCTACCAATGGGGAAGGGGTGGGAACGGAGAGTGAAAGGAAATTATGTAACTTAAAAATATGAATATGCATGTGGATGAATGTTGAAAAGTTTTCATAACGTATAATTGGAAAAATAAAATATCAATTGAAAAAAATTCATTCAAAATTGTGTCTACCTAAGCCCCTCCAATGTCAGTGTCCTTTGTGATTATATCAGAGATAGAGATAGCCAGTTTGGATCTTGACATTCTGCCTCCTCTGCTAGTCTAATGAACTCTCCTCTGTCTCCCATATGGACCTGACTCCCAAGGAATCAAATTTTTCCTGATTACCTATAACTCTATAGGTAGAGTCAAGAGACGTGGAGAGAGATACATGTAACCTCAGGACCTGTCAACAAAGAATATACTAGAGAATAGGGTTCCTGGTAATTCCTCCCAGTAGGCATGACAGAGCCTGGAGGGGTGGGACAGAGACATTCATGTTTACTGATTCTTAGGAAGGAATCAGCTCTGGTCATATATCTTTTGGGGGTCTGGAGAAAACAAGACTGAACAATCAAAGATCCTTCTCTTTGGGTCAGGACTAATGGAGGAAATTAGCCAATGCCTTCCATGCAAACCATTATTTGAAAGGCATAGCAGTACCTATCTTAGACATGATATGTACTATTAATCTAAACAACCATATTAGAGCCATTATAAGAGTGATAAGAATTTGAGAATTAAATTCATCACCAACCTGGGCAAAGGAACGATGATTCCTTATTGTGTTGGGTGTGGAATCATATTATCTAAGAATAAAACCATCTGGGCCCAACTTCTAATCAACTAAGCTCTTGTCCTAATTGAAATATCCACCTATTGTAAGTGTTCCATAATTTATCCCCAAATGGCCCTCTTACTCAATCTTAGGCTAGAGGTTTGTTCCTGCTAATCAACAACTATATCATCATGCTCCTATCTTTATAGATCATATGCCCTATCTCCCAGCAATTATGTCTATTACAAAACAATGCCATCCTCAGAAATGGAAGTATCTTTCTGGTCCAGTCATGGATGGGGTGGTTGAGTGGGAACAAGAGGTGGTAATATTGGGAGGTATCTTGCTTTCTAATATTATGAGGGTGATTAAACTTACATAATTTAATTATGCTGAATGTTCCCTTGGAACAAAGGGGAATTCTCTAGTCTACTTGTTGGTAATCCTGACTTCTTGGTTGGTGAGGGAAGAGTTCTTGTCTAGGTCTTAAGGAAGGAGAAGACTGATCTCTCTGGACAGGCCTCTAAAGGGCAAAGATTTTTATCATTCCCCTGATGGGGATCCTGAGGGGAGTGGGGATATTTAACAGATGAACCAGGAATATTGAGTAGGCGGAAAGATCCTTGGCATCAATCTAATTATCAGGATAGGTCAAATACAAGCAATTTATAATCTCTTAGCCTTTTACTACAGATGAACCTAAAATTTGATGATGTGTGCCAGAGGTATTATCATTTATGCTCTGGGGCTTATGTCCTGGTATTGCTTATCATAGCTGTCTTACATCAAAGGGATCCACTGTAAACTGCAAAAAATTGACATCACCCAAGTACATGGAACAGATTACTGAGATCCTGAAATAAGGTTTCCTATTTGCCTACAGGCATTAAAAAAAACTCATTTATGTCAAGTTGGAGATTTTTAATGACCTGCATGGTTGTTTTTCTTTTTAAAATCTAAACCCCCACAAACTCACAGATAGTTATAGCCAAACTTTAAGATTTAATTGGAAATGTTTAGTCATTCTGTTTAACATATATATCTCTATCTATCTATGAAGTCAGGAATGAAATGAATTTTGTTCTAATAGCATCTCCAATTAATTAGGTGATTCATAAAAATTTTACTTCATAAAAGTAACTTGTGGGACTTCCAACTAGGGCTTGAGGTTTCCCAAATTAGGCAATCCCCCAATGATCCTATATGACTATGGACTCCCAGCAAATATTTTTTCAAAGTACTTTTATTTGCTTGTGGATTGTTGAGGGCGGGGGGAAGAGGCTTGGCGGTCGCTTAGAGGGGGAAACATAATCACCTTATAAGGGAATGTTACAGAACTCGGCCCCTCATTGAGTAAGAGTTCATGGGAGGGAGGACAGAGGGGATAAAAGTGTCTGCTGAGAGGTGGGGGGGAAGCGGGATGTGATCACAGAAGAATAAAGACTCATTACCCACCTCAGGCACTCTGTCTGGTTCTTCCCCCATCAAAGAGTGGGGGCCGGAGGTACCCCGAAGACTCATCACGCGTTGGACTGGTGAGTAAGAGGACGGACTAGCATAAAGAAGCCGGCGTTGTAAATAAAAACCCGGCAAGTGGCGCCCGGAACAGGGACCTGATTTTGCTAGGGAACGTCTGAATCCGCTGGTCGGATTCTCCAGACAGCCTCGGTCGTTTCTGACCGGGAGGAAGGAGAGGGCGTTTACTCTCAGATATTGCCTGAGGGACATATCCCTATTGTGTTGACTATGCTTCCTTTCCCTTCCCTTTCTCCTTCTGCTCTAATCACGCTCCTTGCCGTGCTGGCCTGTCTGATTGTGCCCTGCTGCCTCCTTCTCTTTTGCCGAACGGGAACTTTCCAGTTCTGCCACCTGTTAGGATTGCAGCCTCGGCTAGTAGACAGCATGGGGGGCCGGAATAGTATTCCTGCCTTTGAGCCGGAGGAAAAAGAGGTCGTTGCAGGGCAGCTTTATAAACTCTGCGCTAAGCATGGCTGTAAATTACCTATCAAGACGTGCCGTGCTTTTGTTGAGAATATCTGGAACATCTGCCCTTGGGTGCAACATAGTGGGATCCAACCAGATAAATGGAAGGTGGTAGGGCAGCAGATGGCCTCCTATAATGACACCTGCCCGGGAAAACTGACCCCCAAGGATTTTACAGTGTATAAGATAGTGGATGCAGCCCTGCATCCCCAGAAGGTGACTTTGGCACGAACAATCAGCACTCAGGTGGGTAGCTCGTTGGCGGGATCGGATTCAGAGAGCTCAGAGGAAGAGGGAAGGCCACCCCCTCCCCTGTATCCGTGGGAGGAACTTAGAAGAAACAATGGGGGAACAAGGGGCCCCCAGGGAGAAGAAAATGCCGCATGCCCCTCCTTACCGAGAAAGAATGAAAAGGGGGAGGGCGATGAATGTGGCACACTTAGAGATTCAGGGCCGGAAGTTTCCGAGCGCGGGAAGGGAGGGGTGCAAACAGTCCTCAGGGGTGGCAGGAAGAGGAGCGTGAGTAGGTGGGACCGGGAGGCTGCTGACGAGGAGGGAGGAGTCCGCGCTGATTGGACAGCTGCCGCGCCCCAGGCTTGGCGGCCCAGCCAGGAAACAGAGGCAAAAAAACCCCCCGTGTTCCTTGTCCGCCCTTCAGAGATCCCCTCAAGGGCTCCGCCCATCCGGCCTACTTGCCACCAGTGCCTCCATAGCAATAGAGAAAGGGGAGGAGGTGGACTGGGATGACTGGGGCCTCTACCCGGTATTTACGGACCCCCTTACCGGAGCCCGAGACTACCGCCCTGTCCCTTTTAAGATGCTTAAGGAACTTAAGGAGGCCGTGAATACGGCCCAAGCTCCCCTTATGTAAAAAGACTGATGCAAAACCTCTTTGCTACGCACCCTTGGACCCCTGCTGACTTTGACGAAATTGCAGCCGCGTGCCTAGATGCCTCCTTATATTTAGCTTTTAAGGCTCAGGCCCGCAGAGAGGCCTCTAAGCTGGCAAAATCCCGGGGTTATACTCCCCTGGATTTAGCCATTGACCTCCTGTGTGGAACTGGAGCCTATACTGACCCTGCTGTTCAGGCCCAGTATGGCCAGTTTGAGCTAGAGACTGTTAAAGAAACACATGTTGCAGCTTGGGATAAGATTGGAGCCATGAAAGGGGGGAGAGCCACACAGAAGTTGGTTGGGCTGAAGCAGAGAGCAGATCAGACACCCCTCTCATTTGTGAACGAGGTTAAAGAGACAGTGACTCGTATAATGGGAGACACCCCGGGATCTGATCTACTTATGAGACAATTGATTAAAGAGGGTCTTCGCCCCAAAGGGATCGCAGCCATTAGCAGCCTTCCCCCCGACGCTTCATTAGAAGAAATTGTTGACAAATTGCTGGACATGCCCAGCGAGGATTCAATTCAAGCCTTAGTGACTGCCATGGAGAACCGGGAGGATAGCCTCCTGACCGCCCTTCACGGTATGCAGGTGAGACCCACCTGTTTTGGGTGCGGAAAGCCAGGGCACCTCAAAGCACAGTGCAGGCAGCGGCCCCCCTCCACTTCAGTTCCGACCTGTTATTCCTGTGGAAAGCCAGGTCACATAGCCAGGTTCTGCCGATCCAAAGGGAAGTCGGGAAAAGGGAAAGGGAGGGGCCCGGCCGCGGGCCCCCCCCCCCCCCCCCCCCCGTGCTCGAAGACAGCGGCCCCATTACTGTGACTATCCCCGTGAGGGTTGACTATAGAGAAGGGACACAGCAGAGAGAGATCGGGCCTTGGGAAACCTCGATGATTCCCATTGAGCTAAATATTTTCCCAGCGCTCATCACAGGGGCTGAGAGATGTGTGGACTTAGTCACCCATACCCAGGTCATTTTTGGTCCCGGAAGTCCCACATCCGTAAGGGTCACAAACCCCCACCCCTTTCCCACCTTGGTAAAACAGGGCCAAGAGGTAGGAAAGGCGCTGCCCTTGCGGGCCCCTCCCGCTCATGTGAACTGGGTCCACCCGGTCAGCTCTGGGCGACCACTGTTAACCGTCACGGTGGAAAATCAGAAGCTCGAAGGGATAATTGACACTGGAGCCGATTGCTCTGTCATAAATAGGGGACAGTGGAGGCGCGAGTGGCCACTCCTACAGAGCCCTCAAGCAGTGACGGGGGTGGGGGGCAATAGATCTGCCATGAAAGCAGCACACGCCCTACGGTGGTCAGCTTTGGAAGAATCTGGACTCTTCACCCCACTGTGCCTACCCGACCTCCCTTATGCATTATGGGGTAGAGATATCTTGAGCCAGCTTAACCTGACACTTGCCACCCCTGATAGCCTGCGGGGAAATTAATTGGGGCCACTCTAGAGATGAGCTTTTCCCCCAGAATAACATGGATTAATAAGAAACCTATTTGGGTTGAGCAGTGGCCCCTGACAAAAGAAAAGCTCATCGCCCTCACAGACATAGTAATGACCCTCCTGCACGAGAACAAAGTGGAACCGTCCCTTAGCCCGTATAACTCCCCCGTCTTTGTCATAAAAAAGAAAGGGGGGAGTTGGAGAATGTTGATTGATCTTCGGGCAGTAAATGCCAACATGGTACCCATGGGGACCCTCCAACCTGGTCTCCCTATGCCCACTGCAGTCCCGCAAGGGTGGACTATTATAGTGATTGATGTTAAAGACTGCTTCTATAGCATTCCCCTCCACCCGGAGGACAAAGAAAAATTTGCCTTTTCCCTCCCCGCGATCAATTTCCAAGCCCCCAGTAAACGTTATCAGTTCACCGTCCTACCTCAGGGAATGGCCAATAGCCCCACCCTGTGCCAGCTTTACATGGATACTCTGCTACATCCTATCTTTTTAAACAGAAAGGGGGAGTTGGCAGGTCACTGACCCATTCAGACCTGTCTCAGGTACTATTTACCATGAATTTCCTACAAGTCAGGGATGACGGCACTACAGCCGCCCAGAGATTTTTCTCCCCAAAAGGACATGCTAATAAAGAACCAACGCTCCTGCCCTCTCCCACCAAGGCCCTACCAGGCTCTAAAGTCATGTGGAGAGATGAAGAGGGAGGTTGGCATGGCCCTGTAACGGTAAAGAACAGAAGACAGGGCCACCTGTCATTTCATCCCGAGGATAAGATAGAAGAGCCAGAAAGATGGCTCCCTGTTTACAAGATAAGAGACCTTGATTAATGCCCAACCCTACGGGGTGAGAGGAATTTCTTTCTTTTTCAGGCTTTCTGATCATCGTAGGGATCCTTGGAGGTGCTCCATCTGAAGGAAATCCGACATGGGGAATACTCCGAGTTATTCCCTCTCCCCTTCCGGTAGCACGGAACTCCCCGATCTACCCTCGCCTGCTAGTGACCAATACATCGATGGGGCTCCCTTCTGCCTCGGTGGGGCCCCTCATGTGTGGCCACAGGGGAAGACATCGAGGATCCCATACCATGGAGGGATTGCCAGATGGCGGGAGGATACCCCCTTGAGGGTGAACAAGGACGCTGATTCTGGGAATCACCCTACTTGTTGTCTGTTTCTGCCGCCTAGCTAGGCGACAGAGGGGCTATATGCTTCTTACTCAGAAAGCCTTCATGGCCATGGAGACGGGGGAGGATCCCCAAGTCTGGCTAGCCGCCATGCATGACATGTGACACCTAGGGGTAAGACGAGGTAAACCCCAAGACGGGCAACTTCTCCTGACCCAGCCACCTAAGACAGGCCCTGAGGGTGTCGGGTGCCTAGGACGGGCAAGGTCCTGGGTTGAAGGAGATGACCTAAGACAGGGTTCCTCGCCCCCGGCTATCAGAGGCCAGTAGAAATGACACCGCTTAAGGCTAACCTCAGCACCGCTTAAGGTCACACCAAGTGATAACCTTGTAAAACAGAAAGGGGGAGATGTTGAGGGCGGGGGGAAGAGGCTTGGCGGTCGCTTAGAGGGGGAAACATAATCACCTTATAAGGGAATGTTACAGAACTCGGCCCCTCATTGAGTAAGAGTTCATGGGAGGGAGGACAGAGGGGATAAAAGTGTCTGCTGAGAGGTGGGGGGGGAGCGGGATGTGATCACAGAAGAATAAAGACTCATTACCCACCTCAGGCGCTCTGTCTGGTTCTTCCCCCATCAAAGAGTGGGGGCCGGAGGTACCCCGAAGACTCATCACGCGTTGGACTGGTGAGTAAGAGGATGGACTAGCATAAAGAAGCCGGCGTTGTAAATAAAAACCCGGCAGTGGATCATATCTTATTCTTTAATTTCTAAGATTATATTTCTTAGATCCCCTGACCTTCCCTGAAGGGGAAGTATTTAGCAAAGAGCAATCTATTGGGAAATTCTTTATAGCTTTCAATCAATCAATTAATGTGATTCATTAAGTGCCTTCTATGTGCTCTGAGATGATAAGGATAAAAAAGACAAAGACCCTTCTCAATTAGGTTTATGTTTATATTTTTATTGACAGCTATACCTACCTATTTGTAATTTTTTAATCATAGTATTATTTTATTTGTGCATGATTTTCTTTTCTAAATATATCTCTTACTTAACCACTGCTCCTTGAATCATCACTTGAAACAAAGATTTTAAAAGATAAAAAGTTCAACCAAACAGTCAACACATTAACCATGACTGATGGAGTATACAATTGTCAACACATATAGTTCCTTTACCTTTTTGAAGAGAGCAGAATATATAGTCTCTAGTCTACTCATTTTATGTCAGTTGTTCAGTGACTTCAGTTGTTCTTTGCTTTGTTGACACTGTTGTTGTTAATGTAGAATAGGTTTTTTGGTTCTGCTTATTCCACTCTAATTCAGTTCAGAAATATCTTCCCATGTTTCTCTGAATTCTTAATATTTTTTTTTCTATACAGCAGACTCATATTCTTATCTATATATACTACATTTAATGTTTAAATATTCCCTAATTGCTCCTTAATCCCAGCCTCCCGACCCAAGCAGCTCAACTCCTGGCCTTTCAAGACACCCCCAGCCTCTTCTGCCAAAGGCCCCACCCCAACTCCAGGAGCCGGGGGCCTGGGCACCAGCTGGGGAGCCCCAGGTGACAGCTGCAGGTGAGAAGGGGCAGCGGCCAGCGCCCCTGCATCCCAGATCCACACACGCTGGAGCCCCCAGAGCTGCAGACGCCCAGCCCTGACCTGCCCCCCAGCCCACCGGAGCCCAGCTTTCCCACTCCTGTATTGGAAGAATGGAGTCCCAGGAGAGCGCCGTCCAGTACAGCAGATGGAACAACAGCCAGGATGAGGTCAGCATGAATGTGTCAGCCATGGAGAGTTCAGGCTGTGAGCGCATCTGTACCAAACTGCACTGGGAAGATGGGCATCGCCGTGAAGGTGATAAGTGGAATTATTCTTTTCTGGGTCATCTTCATCTTCAGCTATACTACCGGATACTACATCCACAAGTGCAAGTAGCAGAGTCTGCTGGATACCTTCTTCAGGAGCCCTCCACTACTCAGAAACCTCTTACTTCTCAGCTTAGATCACCAAGGCTGGCCTCTGGGGGCACATGTACCAATAGATATAGATATGAACACATAGGGATAGATGGACACATTCTAAGTCTCAGAGAGACAACATTACTAGAGTAACAGACACATACTGAAACAGACACTGGACAGAAGAAGAGACAATCGTACATGGAGACACAGACCCACAGAAACACAGATATACTAACACTGAAATACATACAAATCTCTCTTCTCCTTTGTCCCAAGATAAAACTCCAGACCAAACCATCCTCATTCAACCCAGAGAGAGTTACTATACTCAAATGCTGAAGCCCCAGCACTATATCTCCCATTAATTCCCTCCTTGGTTACCCCTGTGTTATTCTCAAAGCAGAAAACCTCTCCTTTGGATCACCCCTCCAGGGAGAGTTACTACAACATGTATGGTTCAAATCCCAACTCTTCTGAATATGTATCAGAAAATTAGAAGTCACCAAAGACACCAAATAGCTTTGAAGGTCCCCTCCATCTCTATATTTTTGTTTCTGTGGCAATGATTCAATATGGAATCCTAGCAAAACCAAAAATTTTCCCTTGGTTTCAGCAGGGAAATTTATAACCTTACCCCGCCCCCCCAATCTGTTGTTGAAGCTTTAGGTTCCCTCTCTGAACCCACAGGCTACTGCCCATTCCTGTTATATTTGTGTGTCTGGTCGGGGGGAGTTGTCTTAGCCTTTCAGCTCTGGAGCCATTGAAAGAGGTTTTCATTTTAAAGTTATTCCTTTGCTCCCTCCCCTGGATTTGCCCTTGATTGCTGCACTATGCCTAGGGAATTAGATCCCCTGACCTTCCCTGAAGGGGAAAAAACCCCAGTGAATTTGAATTGGGGATCTGATGTTTCTGAATGCCCCTAGTCATAGATGTCACAAAGCCTCTTGAAGCCAGGAGAAAACAGGCCCTATCCTGATCCATGACCTTACCCAAGAAGCAGAGGCTGAGCCCTGGAAGACTGAGGTGTTCTGAGGGTTGAGCCCCCAGCCTTCTCCCTCCACCCCACCCCTTCTCGTGCCTTTCCAAAGAGGCAGAATATAATGGAAAAGAAGAAAAAAAAGGCTAGACTGGAAGGATTCTAATAAATAGCCACTTTCCTGTGGTGTGACCTCAACAACAACAACAAAAATAAATAAATAAACAAACAAACAAATAAATAAATAAATATTCCCTAATCAATGAGAACCCAAACTGTCTTCAGTTCTTTGCTATCACAAAAAGTTCTTATGAGAACTTTTTGACTGTCATAGATCTCCATGGGGCATATGCCTAGCAGTCAAATCTCTCAGTTAAATGGTAGGGACATTTTAGTCACTTCTTGGACTTAATTCCAAACTGTAACCTGGAATATATGAGCCTCAGATCTACCAACAGAGTATTAGTGTGCCCGTTTTCTGTAGTGTGCCCCTGGGCTTTAGTTGAAACTTCAGAGTTGTTTTGATTTGTATTTCTCTTATGATTAGTAATTGGGATCAGTCTTTCCAATGATTGTTAATTATCTGAAATTTATTTGAAAACATTTTATTCACATCCTTTGAGCACATCCTCCTATGCTCCACCAAAAATCTCCACATTTTCATCAGAGTAAAATTAAGTTATAATGATTACCAGACTCAACCTGAAGGAAAAAGAAGTTCCCAAAGAATAATAGGAGGTGTGAGTGTGATGGGGGGGGGGTAGGGGGGGGAGAAAGCCAATCCCACTAACTTCTTGTTTGTCCTTCATTCTCAAAGAAGACCATTAATCAAGGATGTGATGTCATGACATGCAAGTAAACTGGATTTAAGTGAGGGAGGGCTGTGCAAACTCACCAGTTTACTGATTTAATGATAATGAAGAATGGGAATGGTGTTTAAGGGCTGAATGTATTATGATATCCTCAGATCTTACCAGTTGAGTTACTTGTTTCCTTTTCCTCAGGGCTGCCTACTTGAATCATTGCCCATGACTTTTCTCCCCCTTGAAGTATTGTACTTCCCACTCAAAGATTTCTTCAGTTAACTCTGTTACTTATTAATAAAAACCAAGACTCAGATCTCTTTAAATTTTGTTGATCACAACAAAGTTGTACCTTTAAATATTTTTAACTGTTAAGCTCACTTTGCCCCTATTTTGAATCCTTCCCTCTGATTTTATTAATATTTTTGGATGGAAGGTGAGAACATAAATATTAATTTGAAAAATTAATTACCCTCTGAGTAATGGCTTCTCTCCTCTATTCTAATCTCTTAAAACAAAAATACTTATCCAAACTATTGACATAAACTCTTCTATCTTAGAAACTCCATTGGTTCACACTAAAATGTATTTATATTACTTTTAAAGTAGTATGTTTGTTGTTTCTTTAATCCATATTTCTTGGTTACCTAGCATTTCACTATTCTAGTTTTGGCTCTTTTAATATCACATCCTAGAGGTGCAGCTAGGTGACACAGTAGATAGGGCACTGTCCCTGGAGTCAGGAGGACCTGAGTTCAAATTTGACCTCAGACTTAATAATTATCTAGCTGTGTGACCTTGGCCAAGTCATTTAACCCCATTGCCTTCAATAAATAAAATTTTAAAAAAATCACATCCTAGAAATGTCATTTGGAATATATTAGGGTTGAAGGGTTTAAGCCTAACAATTAGGCAAGCTTAGCTTGTGATTTCTTTCAGCTCTTGAATATTCATTAATTTTTTTATAATATGACCACAGAGTTGTGATTCTGTAATTCTATGATGCACAACAATCAACCAATAATCATTTTTCAAGTGCCTACCTAGTACCAGCCACAAAGGTAGCATTTGGAGATATATCAGGGATGTTCACAAGGAGAAGCTACTTGTTACCTCTGGGCCTGGACTTGGGAAAATCTGAGTTCAAATCCAGGCTCAGACACTTACTGGCTATGGGACTCTGGATAAAGTTAATTTTACCTCTTCTGCCTCAGTTTCCTCAACCACGAAACAGGAACAGCACCTGCTACAGGATTGTGGTGAGAATCAAGTATTTGTTAAGCTCTTAACAGAGCTCCTGGCACATGGTAGGCCCTTAAATATGTTTCCTTCCTTCCTTTCTAGCTACAAGAAATTTGTGATGTTATTTATTGACTTGACAGTCTTTGCTTTTCAGCTGACTTTTTTTTTAAGTTCTGCAAAAAATTCCCACCCTGCCTTTGTCTAAGAAATGGTAAGTGTCCTAGAGATATGCTTCTTTGAGGATACAAATGAAGCAAATCTCTTAGGATTGCTCTTAGCTGCTCTTAGTTGTTCAGAAATAGTATCTAGTGTCCTTCTGTCTTGGGACAAGGGCTTGTTGGAGAAGCCTGGGTTTGGTTTGGGAATGGGGCCTGAAACTATGTACTGAAGCTACTGGATGAAATTGAGCTTTTGTATTATGTCCAGGATGGTGACATAACCAAGGAGGATACTCTAGGAAGTGCTACTTTATACTGCCAAGATTAGAGAACAGAAGAGGGGACAGAAATGAATAAAAATGATCTCCCTTCCCTTCTTCCACTTGTTCTTCAATATCAACCACAGTTCCTTTCCTGCTTTAGCCATTTTACATACATATCTACTCCCATCTACAAGAACAGTGAACCACTAGCCAATTCCATCCTTTCAGGCCTTCCACCCTTGACTAGTAGGGCATTTACCTCAAGTCTATTTTTTTTAAAAAAAACAAAAAACAAAAAATCACAACCCAATGTGGAATGAGACACACATTTTTGGACACAGTCAAGATGCGAATATTTTTTTGTTTGATTATGTACATTAATTACAAGGTTTTTGTTTTTCTTTTCTTTTTTTCCAATGAGAGGGTAAAAAGAGAGGTCATCGAAACACTTTTTTAAAATGCTTTTTTTTTTTAAGCTTTTTAATTAGCCTTTCAGGAAAGGAACTGGCAAAATTAAATGATCTATCCTAACTTGAGACACTGAGTGTTAAAGCTGTCACCCTCTTTGACAGCTACAGCCTCAAGCAGAGACTGTTTCTTCTGCATACTTCAGGATGACTCCAGTTCATACATAGTTGTCAAAGTGAAAAGTACACTCTCATGGAGGTAGTGTTTAGGATCCTGCTGAACCATTCCTTCCAGTTGCCAGAGGGAATCCTTCAATTTCCCCAGATAAATCAGACAAACAGCAGCATTGTTATTAGCCACTGCATTTGTTGGTTCTATCCTCAGAATTTCTATGAAGAATTTGTGAGCCTCTGCAAAGTTATTGTGTCCAATATGAAGGAATGCTCTGTTCATTAAAACCATTATTTTACTCTGAAGTCCATCCAATTTCTGTGCTACTCTCTCAACATCTTGAAAATACTTTTCAGCCATCTTTATGTCTCCAATCTGAAGGAAAATTCTTCCAATTCCACTCAAAAGCTGAGACTCTTGTTCTGGGTAGTATTTGATAACTGAATGATATGCATCTACAGCAAGTACATAATCCTTCATCATTAGCAGACAGTTTGCCATGGAGTACATCAACCGGCCCAGACGTGACCTCCACAGCTGAACAGAGGCATGCCTATTTTCTTGTGTAATGTTATTCATATTCCCATCTTCGGTTGTTCCAAATTTCTTAGTATCTTACTACAGATCATTTTCATATTGTGAAGTCTATCAAGTGATTCTTGTGGGTTTCCCAGGTACTGCTGAAGCTCTGCATGCAAAATCCTCATTGAGAAAGGCACCATTGAGCCCTTTCGCCCAGGATACACATGAGGATAGTACTCATAATAAAGATCAGGCTGGTCCAGATTCCCAAAAGGCTCAAATTCCATTTCAGCATTCTGGAAAAGGCTCAGTTTCACTAACAGGGCTAGTCTCACGAACCAAAGCTGCAGAGAATCTGTTGTGTGACTAGTAGGTAGCCCACTTTTGCCATAGCCTTGGCCATGGGCTGTAAGAAGTCGTCCACATAGGTCAACTGCTGCTCTCCAATTTTTGCTGTTAATTAGTTGTTTCGATCCAACAAAAGACTGTTCCACTGAGTTAGTATTCAAAACTTGTCTCTTTGCTGCAGCTTGTTCACCCAGGAATCGGAGCATCAAATCTTTAACAGTATCTCCCTGAATATTGTCAAATTTTAAGCCTGGCATGGTGAGATTCTCCTTGTCTATGAATACAGTGCTATACTGTTGAGTTGCTACAGAAATCAAAACATTTCTTGTTTCCTCACTGGGAAGCCAGGCATCATTTCTTCGATCTATTTCACTCATGTTCAGGGCTGTGGCAAAGGGGTCATTACTCCCTGCAAACACAGCCTGGATCTGTGAGAATGGCTTTGGAGACTGAGAAGTTTCTAGAGATGCTGTAGAAACACCAGATTCTGATCTTTCAGTTCCCATGGAGTAAGAAGGATTAGCAGAATCAGGAGAACTCTCTCCCACTGGGGTAGAGAGTGAGAAGAGTTTTTCTGGCACTGAAGTGCTTGCATTAGGATTACTAACAGAAATAAAAGTGGAGGTAGTAAATGAATCAAAAAAATCAGAAGCCTTTCTCAATGAGGATATTACCAGTATCTCCAAAAAATTTGCTCAGGCTAGGACTTGGTTGAACTACCTGTGGTGGGGTTTTGGCAGAAGTTTCACTTGCGCTGCTAAAACTGGGAGATTTCACCATTTGAGGTTCAAAGCCATCATGAAGGAACAACTGAGGCTGAGAATTAACTTGATTTGATTGGCTAAAAATGGTACACACAGGAACAGGATCATCTTTAGAAGACTGACTGGAAGAGATTTCTGATATCTGCTCCTCTGGGTTAGTTCTGTCATCATTTGGAGCTGAGTCAATTGTCCCTTAATTTTCAAGCAGGGGCTCATCTTTTGTTTCTTCTTGAGTCAACTCTTCTTTCAAAGATGCTCTGCTGTCACTTGTCATGCCAGAAATGTCTCTAGGTGTATCGTCATGATCAGTTTCACTATCATTACTCAGTGTTACCATCTCTTCTTTATCTAGTACTTGTTCCAAGCTGTGATCACTTTTGTCTTCTATAGGCTCCACAATGTCCTGCATGCAACCAAGTTCGCCTGCATCATCTTCACTGTTGTTGGGAGAATCAGAAATAATCACACTTTCCATCATGTGTTCATTAAGTTTATCTATGAAGTTATTTGAATCCTCTGAGACAGTTTCATTCTCTTCACACCCATATTCATCTCCACCAAGATCAATGGTTTCTTCATGAAAAAGGAGTTGTCCTTGTTCTTCCTGAGTTACATGTTGAATTACATTTCTACCTTCTGCTTCACCTGGAAGTGATTCTTCCTTTATATTCTGGTCAGAATCTTCTACATGTTCCATTGTTTCCTGCAGCTGCCCGCCGGGGGAGGGAATGGGGGGGCTGGGGGTGGGGACCATGGCCTGCAGGAAGGCCTAAAATGCTTTTTTCAAGAAAAGAACAGGAGAAAGTCAAGAGGGAAACTGAGCAGTATGGCTTTCATAGTTGTATGAACAAAAAAAAATTACTTGTTGCATTATACATTTAAAAAGATAAGTTAGGGGGCGGCTAGGTGACGCAGTAAATAGAGCACCGGCCTTGGAGTCAGGAGTACCTGGGTTCAAATCCGACCTCAGACACTTAATAATTACCTAGCTGTGTGGCCTTGGGCAAGCCACTTAACCCCATTGCCTTGAAAAATCTAAAAAAAAAAAAAAAAGATAAGTTAGCTGTATACAGTTTCAATTTCTTATATAATCATCTTTTTCTGTTCTACTTTGTATATGAAAATGATCATTTTATTTGGTCTTAAGTTTAGAATAAAAAATATTAAATTAAAATTTTAAAATTAAAAAAATTTTCAAAGCCTGCAGTGTTATAAATCTCTTTGCCTTCCAGTGGTTTAAGCCTTTGGATTCAGCTCATATCCCACTTTCTTTATAATTCCTTTCCTGGAGTTCTCCACCCATACCCCCTATTGTTGTGCCTTCTCTTCTAAATTATCTTTCGTTTACACTATATGTAGGTTTTATTTAATGTTTCTCTGCCATTAAGATGTGATCTACTTTAGGGCAAAGACCTGTGATGTCATCCACAGATGGTTCTGCTGATGAAGAAATTTCCTTCACCAGTGAAATTCGTTAACTCTTTCTCAATTTATAGTCTTACTGCACTGCCTCTATTGAAGCTAAAGTGACTTGCACCAGGGCAGGTAGCTTGTGTGTCAGAAATAGAATGTCAGAAATAGAATCTGAGCCCAGATTAGTCAAAGTCCAGTAGCAGTCCAGGACTATGCCTTGTTGCCTTTCCTGGGAGATTTTGAACAGCAGAACATCTCAACGAGATCTTTCAGCATCTGTATCCTTCACTGTTAAGAATACTGATATTTCTCCCCTGTAGCCTGAGCAGAGGTTGGCATGTCTGAATTGGCCTGTCCACCAGAGGTCTATATTACCTGTGTTTCTCCCTGTCTTCCTGTTATGAGCCACCTTTCTATTATAATCAGATCCTCTAAGTTTCATAGCATTCTCACTGGCTAGTCTTTTCTAGGGGGACATCACACATATCAAAATTGGTTCATGATCATCATCATTATCTTGGAGTTAGACAACTCTTAATACAACTTTTATAATGTATGTGTCTCATTTCATCCCCATAGTTCCCAATTTCTACAAATAAGGGAGGGAGGTGTATTTTCTGAATTTTTCTTCACTACTCAAGTTTCTTTGTCATTATAATTACATTGTGCTGTTTCTAGATCCCTTGATTTTGCAGAAAAATAAGTTGAGCCTTAGAGAGTTGACAACTTGTCTAATATCACAGAAGCAGTAAGGAGTGGAGTCAGAATTCAAATCTAGATCTTAGGATTTGATATCCTGAGAGGATCCTTTCTATGCTTGGGTTCAACTTTTCAAAATGTAGAACAAGGTCAGGAAAGGCAGCATGTCTTATAAAGGAGAATGTTTCTATCTACACTAAAGGAACATAGGTCCTGGCTGGCAGGAGCTAAAGACAGAAATAGTGTTCCAGGTTTGTGGGAAATGGAAAGTAAAAGAGAAAGAGGTGTCCTGAGATAAAAGTGAAGGGAAGGAATAGATACAAAGACAAGGATAAGGTATAAATTCTAACAGTATGATATTATTGTTTAATCACAAAATCATGTTTAGTTCTAAAAATCCAGGTACAGGGGCAACTAGGTGGCGCAGTGGATAAAGCACCAGCCCTGGGGTCAGGAGTACCTGGGTTCAAATCCAGTCTCAGACACTTGATAATTACTTAGCTGTGTGGCCTTGGGCAAGCCACTTAACCCCGTTTGCCTTGCAAAAAACATAAAAAGAAATCTAGGTACAATATAATAAATAAATACCCTTAAGTTATTGATACTCTTCTTTAGCATTTCACTAACTCAACAACTTCTTTGTGACTATTTTCTTTATATGGGACAATGATGAATGGTTCATTGATTCAATAACTTTTAAGTTTTCCAGTGATTCATTAGGTCAGAAAAATGTAGATTTAGACCCCAGAGGTTATCTCTAATCCACCCTCCTCATTTTCTGAGTAAGAAAACAGAGGTCTGGAGAGGTTAAGTCACTTGCACAAGGACAAATGGCAGAGCTGGGATTCAGAGTCAGGTTCTCAGATTCCACATCTAGTTGTCTTTCCATTTCATTATTTCGTGGTTCATGTTTGAATACTCAAAAATAATCAGTGAGGTGATTCCAAAGTGCAGAGTTCTCTAGGCAAGATCTAACTAGTGGTAAAGGTCTAAGAAGAGAGTAGCTTGTCATATGACAAAGTATTTTTTAAAAATATACATTCTGCAAGATGTATCTGCTAATGTGCTTCAAATTTCACATTTTCTTTTTTTTTTTAGGTTTTTGCAAGGCAAATGGGGTTAAGTGGCTTGCTCAAGGCCACACAGCTAGGTAATTATTATTGTCTGAGGCCAGATTTGAACCCAGGTACTCCTGACTCCAAGGCCAGTGCTCTATCCACTGTGCCACCTAGCCACCCCAAAATTTCACATTTTCATTACAATTTCTATGTTGCTTAATTTGTATCCAGTTTGTAATCCAGATATGTATTTTAGATATTTTTTAGATTATATAATTATAGAATCTCAGAATTGGAAGTACCATAAAAGGGCATCTAGTACAATCCCTACCTGAATGAAAATACTCTTTAAAGTCATCTAATTACACCTTGGATCTGTTGCCTCATTTGTAAAATGAAGGGGTTGAAAGAGATGATCTCTAAGATCCCCTACATTCCTAGATCTATAATTATATAATTTTTGATAATTGCAGACATCACTTGGAAAAATTTTATGGGAGTAAAAAAACTTCCTCCCAAAGCAATCCAGTCCACTTTTGGATAACTTAACTCTGCCTCTGGAAAATTTGTCCTTCATTGTCCCTACTTCTTCTCTGTGGGGCCAAGCTGACCAACTTTGATATCCCTTTGATATATTGCTGTTGAGTTGCTTTCAGTCATGTCGGACTCTCCATGAACCCATTTGAGATATTTTGGGGGGGAGGCCAAAGATACTGAAGTGGTTTGCCATTTCCTTCTCCATTTTATTTTCCAAGTGAGGAAACTTGAACAGGATTAAGTGACTTGCCTAGGGTCACATAATTAGTGTCTGACACCAAAGATGAGTCTTCCTGACTCCAGGTCAGGAACTCTGTCCACTGCATTACTTAGCTGCCCTTCCCTTTCATATGACAGTCCAAATTGACAGCTATCATGTACTCTGGTGCCTTGCCCTTGTCTCCCTCCTAGTCCCTAGTCAGTCATCTCCAAGAGAGCAATATAAAAGATGAGGAGGCATGACTTCTGGGTCCTGACGGGCAGGATTCAGGTCATATTCTGAACTTCATCATATTCCAGCTTGTAAGTTTCAGCTTATCAATTTTCTTCCTAAAATGGTACACCCAGAAACGAACACAAAAAAAGAGATATGGTTTTTACTAGAGCAGAATTCAATGAGACTGTTACTGCCCTTGTTCTGGATACTGTTTTTCACTTAATGTGCTATGGAATGCCAAATTAAATGTTGATTCACATTGAGCTAGCAGCCCACTAAAACTGCCACATTTTTTTCCCCTAAAAGGGACTATTGGATGGCCATGCATCCCCTATTCTATTATTGAAAAAATGATAAACAAACGAGCCCAAGTAGGTCTTTATTCCCACAGCTTTTCAGAAGAAATCATACTGCCTCAATAGCTGAGAGGACAAAGGCAATAATGTAGAAACCCCTTTTATATTTTTTTTTACTAAAAAAGTAGGCACAAAAATGGCATTTCCATATTTTTTACAAAGGTTCCATAATACTCAGTTTCATTTGCCTTATGATGAGATACTTCTTTTGATTTCTCCTTGTTCTAGACTACTTCTTAACTTCAGACTTGATTTTAAAGCCTGGTTCAATACAGTTCTGGAGACCCCAGCTTTATTGGGAGGTGAAAGTGGTAAAAAAATATCTTCAGTTTAAGGAATCCAACTGTTTGTTTAATGAGTTTTGGTTTTGATTCACTCCTACAAAATGACATGTTCACACCAACAAAGCTAAAAAGTATATTTAATAAAGTGATTATAAGACAGAAATAAATCAGTTTTACAGCAAAAGTAACCAATAAGTTCTAATATAATAAAAAGAAGAGCAAAGCCTATATAAACATAAATATTAAGAGAAAAACATCACTGATTCAGGGGAGCTTCAACATCTGAATCAACAGCGGCTGGGGAGGCCCCAAGGTACAGCCTCCAGAGTCCTGATTGGGAAGGTCCCAGGCAGAGCATCCTCTTCATGGGTGAGACTCCAATTAGGCTAAGGTCTAATTATATCTTATATAGCTTGAGAACAAAGAAGGCTTCTTGTCAATTTTTTTGAAATAAAACCAAATTTCCCAGGCTGTCAGAGGAGGGAGCCACTCCTCCCCAAACCCCCAAAATTATGGTATTTACATTCAGGAATGGCTAGTTCCTGAAGAGATAAGACAATGTTCATCAGGTACAACCTTGAGCATCTTGCCAGGACCAGTCAAGGACATTCAGAGGTTCTTTAAAATGCTCAAGCTGTTTTAAGATCCTGTTCATCTTCCTTCCCTGTACATTAGGGGTAAATTGGGGATCAGTAATTCTCTGTACACCAGAGGTAAACTGAGGGTCAGTAATTCTCTGCAGCTAAACTATAAGGTATTACCATGGAAAATCTTATATCTTATGCATTAACCATACACCAACCCATGAGAAACAACTCTCCTGAGACTTTTCACTAGAGTTTCAGGGCAGCACTGCATACAAAGGAGTAGAACCTAGAATGTGCTAGCAGTGCAGCCATCCTGATCATCCTGGCTGAGCAGGAAAGAATTCAAATGAAATTAGACCAGGGAGAAAAGAGCAAGGAAGGAATTTGGTCCTACAACTTGGGAAGAGAGATTAGCTTCCTGATTCAGCTGCTTTTCTCCAAAAGAACAATATAAAATATGAGAAAGGAGTGACTTTGGGGCACCCAATGGGTAGAATATTGCCTTCTCCAGAATATCACAGCCACATGTCCATCATGGAAGATTACTTCTCTCCAAGAATTCACTGTCTCTAATTGGATAGTTCTAATTAGAACCTCTATTTAAGGAAGCTGCCTGGTCCAGTCACCTCTTCATTTTTCAGCTACATTCAGAACTTCTCCATCATGCCTCTGGGCATATACCTCCACTCAGTTTCTTTCAAATGTGTTACCTTCCCTTATTAGAATGTAGACATAAGTTACTTGAGGGCAAGGGTTTTTTTTTTTTTTGTTTGTTTGTTTGTTTTGTATTTCCAGTGCTTATAGCACAGTCCCTAGGACATGGTAAAGAAGATGATTAATATATATTAAATGCTTGACAGAATGTCTGAGCTAATTTTGTAACCTGACACTGCTTTTTTGGAGATTTTGAGTATTGTGTTACTCCAGGACCTTGGGACAGCTCCAATTGGGGATCTGCTTTCAGTGGCCCTCAAAGGGGTCTGATACAATGCAAAGTATGATCCATGTCCTAGTTTGAATTTTGCAAGTTCTTGATCTGATTTTGGGTCTCAGCAATGCACCATTTAACCTAGCCCTTGTTGACATTTCAGTAGACTGCTGCTAGACTCAGCTACCAAGAGGCAGCTGGCAAGCTCTGCTCATCCAGGGTGGCAGAACCGTAGCTCTCCCCTGCCCTAGTTATTCCCCTTGATACTTCAAATTAGTCTTGAGGCTGGAGCTCCTCCTCCTGAGATGCCTTTACACTTTGCTCTCTGGGTTAATACAGCTGCTGCTTCCTTGAAACATTCTCCTTGCTCCAAACCTAGCTCAAAGCCCTTGATCATTCCTTACCCTGGAATGGCATCACTGAACACAATTTGTCCTAGATGTGTGACCAGGAGCTGGATAGTAGGCCACAGTAGGTACCTGTTCCTTCATTCTGTGCAAAGTTGGGCTCCTCTGTTCTAGATTTGTGACCTCTTCTTGTCCTGGTACACAGCTTCCTTTTTGTGCTGGAAGCTTGGTACTCTGTGAAGCAATTCCTATCTAGACCCCATAGCCTGGTGCCATTTGGGATTTTATATATATATATAGATATAGATATAGATATAGATATAGATATATAACATATTTATTTAGGATTTTGAAAGGCAAATGGGGTTAAGTGGCTTGCCCAAGGCTCCACGGCTAGGTGATTATTAAATGTCTGAGGCCGGATTTGAACCCAGGTACTCCTGACTCCAGGGCTGGTGCTCTATCCACTGCGCTGCTTAGCCACCCCTGGGATTATATTTCAATGACCAGTGACTTTCTTCTTTAAATTCAATTATTTTACATCATAGCTGCCTTTCTTCTCTTGTCTGTGCCTATTGCTTCCCAGAACTCAATAACAATGTTAAGTTGCTTATTTAATATAAATGAAGATTAATTTGATCAAAAGGTCCCTCAAGTTATAAAATTCTATAATTATGAAAAAAACAGCCCCTGCTCTGGAGGAAAATGAGGTTATGCAAGATGTTCTTCCATACTATCTAGCTAATCATTTTCCATTCTATGCTTGGAGAGTAGATTTTCCATTGTTTCTAAAGTGTAATTCTTATCTTGTAAAGGTTCTTAATGCATTTTCAACCCAGTCTACCTCTGAACATGTTTTGTTGGTTTTGTTTTTAAACAATTTTGTTTTTACGCTCTGTAGGTTCCCATGTTCTCATGTCCTCAACCCCACCCCTATCCCCCAAGTTCCCAAATCTTTAAAAGGAGATTTTGGGAGGGATAGTGGATATCATGCTAACTTCACTGAAAAAGAGATAATGTTAGAGGTAGGCCCCAGGGAAACTGTCTACCTCCTTCTAACATTTATCTCTCCTTCCATCAGAGTCCCTCATTTGGTAGTATTCAAGTTGGAAGTGTCAAAGGAAGGAGATCTAACTAAAGTGGAGGAAGGGATAGAAGGATGGAAATGTCTAATAGTAGGTAGTGATGGCCCAGGCTATCATAGACCTCACATTCTCATTTTCTATTTGCATTTGAATGAATAAAAATAAATTCCTTTTTTCTGGAAAATATTTATCTAGAATTTTATTTATTAAATTACGCAAAATATATCCATTCAAATTTTTCAAAATTTTTATTTTCTCCTGACAAATGTTATTATACCAAACTGGTATAATCTGTCAAATGAAGGAAACTTCTCTTTGTTATCATTCAAATACTATATAAAGATGAAAATATTATTTTGTATGACTAACATAGATTTTCTTTTTCTCATCTGCTTTTATTGCTAAAATATTAAAAATGGATGATTTATCCTAATCCAATCCAACAAACATTTATTTTGTTCCTATATGTGTAAGGCATCTAGAGATACCAAGACAAAATATAAAACATCCCTTATCCTCATGGAACTTACATTCTTCTGGGGGGGGGGGGGTAAGGAGGGAATACAACCTGTAAATAGATAAGTATATACATGATTATTTGAGGATAAAGAGAGCAATAACAACTAGGGGAACCAGGAGACAGCACATTAACTGGCCCTTGAGGGAAGCCAGGCATTCTGAGGGGCAGAAGTGAGAAGGCATACAAAGATAATGAGGCAGGAGATAGAATGGCAAGTTCAGGGAACTGAAAACTGGCTAGTCTGACTGGAATAGAGAGGAATGAATGGGAAAATGTGACATGGACCTGAAAAGGTAAGGTTGCAACCAGAATATGAAGAGCTTTTTAAAGGCCAAACTGGAGAGTTTATAATTTACTCTAGTCACAAATGAGAATCTTTAGTTTTGAAGCAGCAAAGTTACATGGTCAATCTTATGCTTTAGAAATATTTTTGTACCTCTGTGAAGGATGAATTAAAACAACTTGAAGCATGGACATCAATTGGAAGTCAGTTATTTTTCAGGTAAGAGATGATGAGCATATGAGTAGAGAGAAAGTGAAAGATGTAAGAGATGTTATAGAGAAAGAAATGACAATATTTTTAAAATAGACTGGGTATATGGGGGTGAGAGAGTGAGGAATTAAGGATAACACTGAGACTGAACTTTGGAGGATGGAAGAATGGTGGTTCCTTCCACAGAAATAGGGAAGTTCAGGAGAAATGCATAAAGAATCATTTTAAAGATGTTGAGTTTGGAGATGCCTTGAAGACATGCAGGTAGAAATGTATAATAGGCTGTTGGTGATATAGGCCTGGAATTCAGGAAAAAGATTAAGACTAGATATAGAGAACTAAGAGTAATTTGCATAGAGAGGAAAATTGAACCCAAAGGAACTAATTAAGTCACAAAGAGAAGGTTTAGAGACAGAAGAGAAGAGTCTATAGAACACTCACAGAGAGTGAGACACAAAGGTTGATCTAGTAAAGGAAACTATGAAGAAATGGTCAGAAGGGTGGGAGAAGAGCCAAGGGAATGCAGTGTCAGGAAGAAAAAGAATCAGTGGGAAGGGGAAGAGAAATAAGAATATATATATATATATATATATATATATATATATATAGTACCTACTATATATATACCAGGATTATGTTGAGTGCTTTATAAACAATATCTCATTTGATCCTCACAATAGGTCTGCAGGGTAGATGGTGGTTGTTATCCCCATTTTACAATTGAGGAAACTGAGATGGCAGGGTTAAAATGACTTTTCCAGATACACAGAGCTAATAAGTAACTGAGATTTGAACTCAGGTTTTCCTGACTGCACACCCTCTGCTCTATCCAGTGTGTCACCTGCAGAATATTCAGGATGAGGGAATGATCAGTAGTCTAAAGGAATACAGAGAGGCCAAGCAAGATAAAGACTAAGAAAAGGCTATTAGAAGTAGCAATTAATTGTTGGAAGGGTTGTGGGAAATCTGGGACACTATTACACTGTTGGTGGAGCTGTGAACTCATTCAACCCTTCCGGAGAGCTATTTGGAATTATGCCCAAAGGGCAACAAAAATGTGCATACCCTTTGACCCAGCAATACCACTACTGGGTCTATACCCTGAAGAGATGAAGAAAAAGGGCAAAAACATTACTTTACAAAAATATTTATAGCAGCCCTGTTTGTGGTGGCAAAGAATTGGAAATCAAGTAAATGTCCTTCAATTGGGGAATGACTTAGCAAACTGTGGTATATGTATGTCATGCAACACTATTGTTCTATTAGAAACCAGGAGGGACGGGATTTCAGGGAAGCCTGGAGGGATTTGCATGAACTGATGCTGAGTGAGATGAGCAGAACCAGAAAAACACTGTACACCCTAACAGCAACATGGGGGTGATGTTCAACCTTGAAGGACTTGCTCATTCCATCAGTGCAACAATTGGGAACAATTTTGGGCTGTCTGCAAAGGAGAATACATCTATATCCAGATAAAGAGCTGTGGAGTTTGAACAAAGTGCAAGGACTATTCCCTTTAATTTAGGAAAAAAAGGATATCTTATTGTCTGATCTTGTTACCTCTTAGACTTCTCTTCTTTAAGGATATGATTTCTCTCTCATCACACCCAATTTGGATCAATGTACAACATGGAAACAAAGTAAAGACTGACAGAGTGCCTTCTGTGGGGGGGGAGCAAGATTGGGGGGGAAATTGTAAAACTCAGATAATATTTTTAATAAAAATAAATTAAAAAAAAAAGAAGTAGCAATTAAGAGAACACTGGTAATCTTGGAGAAACAATTCAGTGGTTTGGTAAGGTCAGGAGCCTGCCAAGGATTGAGAAAGCATGGACAGCCAATGAAGATGATTTTTTCTTTGTTTGATTACAAGACAGGAATCCTATAATCCTATAATCCTATAATATATAGGATGATATTTTGAGAGTTGAATGATAAGATCAATGGAAGATTTTAGAATGATGAAGTAAGACCTTGACATGTTTTTAGGATACATGAAAAGAGCCAGAAGATATGAAATCTAAGGTAGAGATTCATTGTGTTCCTACATAATTCTGGAAGAGTTAAGGACATACATAGATGGGCAAGAAGAAGGGCCATTCCTTAGTCAGATGCTGGAGTAGAGGAGGGAATAGATGTTTAGTGGTTCAAAAATAAAGGATAAAGGAAAGTCAAATTAGATGACCTTCATTTTCTTCGTAAACTAGGAGGTGAAGGTCTCTGCTGCAGATCTTGCCTGTTGAGAAGGCCACCTTCCCATCTTCCTAGATTCTTCCACTTCCTGTCTTCATGTTTTTTTCTTAACTTTTCACAATCTGGATTCTATCCTCATTATTTGCAATCAGGATCCTAACCAAAACTTTTCAAAATTACTAATGATTTCTTATTTGACAAATTTAATGGTCTTTTTGCAATCTTTATTCTTGACCTCTCTGTAGCTTTTGATAATATTGATTATCTTTTGCCTTTTAATATTCTCTTCTATTTATGTTTTCACGACATTGTTCTCTCCTAGTTCTCCTCTTATCTGTCTGTTCATTTTTTTTTAAATCTCCTTTGTGAGATTTTCATCCACATCACATCCTCTACCTATGAGAATGCCCCTAAAGCTCTGCTTTGAGACTTCTCTTCTCCCTCTATATTATTTCACTAGGTGAGCTCATAAATTTCCATGGTTTCAATTATCAGTTCCATTCAGATGATTCATCTCCTTGACCTCCAATCTCCATCTGCCATCTCTAATTCCTAATATCTTGTAGAATCTTAAACTCAACATATCTAATATATTATCTTTAGCCTCCAAACCTTCCCCTTTTCTTAACTTCTCTATTACATCATACTGTCAATCACTAAGGTTTACAGCTTAAACATTATCTTCAACTCTTTACTCTTTTTCATCCCCAATATCCTATCAGTTATTAAGTATTGTCATTTCTACTTTCACAACATCTCTCAGAAACACCTTCACTCCTCTGACTATCCCAGGGTAAGCTCTCATTTCATACTTGAACTACTGAAATAGCCTGCTGGTTGGTCTCTCTGCCTCAAGTCTCTCCCTACTCATTCCAGTACATCCTCCACTCATCTGTCCGCCATCTTCCCAAAACACAGATGACATTATTGCCTCCCTTCTCCCTGCTCAGTCAATAAACTCCAGTGTCTCCTGATTAAAATCTAAAATTCTGTTCGGCTTTAAATTCCTTCATAACTTGGGCCCTTTCTATCTTTCCAGGATTATAACACCTTACTCCCTCCCATGTACTCTGACTCAGTGATACTGGCTTCCTTGATATTCTTTAAACAAGAAACTATCTCTAGCCTCCAGGCAGTGATTTCACTAGTCACCCAGGTCTGGGATGCTCTCCTCTTCCTTCAAGGACTAGCTAAAATTCTACCTTCTGCAAGCAGTATTATCCCAGTCTCCCTTAATCTTAGTGCCTTCTCTCTGAGATTCCTGCTAATTAATCATGAATGTGTTTTGTTTTTACATATAGTTGGTTGCTATTTGTCTCCCCTTTAGACTCTGAGCTTGCAGAGAACAGGAAATCTTTTTTGCCTTTCTAGTATCCCCAGGCTTTACCACGAGGATTGGGCATTGAATGCTGGCTGACTAGTAGTTTGCCTATTGAATACTGAATGGAATGGAGGTAATAGAAGATTGGAGGGGAGAAGATGTTTGGAAATTCTATGGGGATTGCAATGTTAGTCATTAAGGAAAAGTAAAAGGATTGCTGTGGGGTAGTGAGGATACAGTGCAGAGTAGATAACATAAATTTGGAGCATATCCAATTGCCATGGGTGTACTTCATTCTGATCCTGTTCAGTAAAAAAAAATAATGTCCTTTTTTTCCCTAAGCAAAGGAGTAAAAAAGTGCTCTGCTAAGGATGAAGTGTGGGGAAAAAACAAAAGAACTTTAAAATTGTGACTAATAGGTTTGAGATGTAGTTGATCAGAAAGGAATAAAAGAAATAGATATATGACTGTGAAGGCCCAGTTAAGATTAGATGATATAAATTCTGAATATATCTCACATAGTTGCATGACTTGCTCCAGCAGTGTTCAGCATCCTGTAAGAGTAGACTTGGAGAAGTCTTGGAAGGTGAGACTACTAATAACCTAGGACTAGGGTTTAGCAAAGCATGAGCAGATAGGACAAATGGACATTGCATTAGAAATTGGAGGGCAGCATAGATTTGAACTGGCTAATCATTGGGCTAAGACTGGAAAGGAAAGAAAATGAGGTCTTATTAAAGAAGAGTAGAGTGACTGAAGGTCAAGGTGAAGAACCAGAATTATTCTAGAAGGATACAATGGAAGAAAAGAACAGAGAAGGACTCTGGAGAGGAATAAGGTAGATACAGACTGAAGAATGGTACCTGTCTTGCTTTGCCATAAATAAGGGACATAGAATCTTTAAAAAATGAGTAACTGAGAGTAGAACACAATGTCTTAAGCTTTAGAATGATCTACCAACTTGCAAACTGCACCGCAATTTGTTTTTTTATCCCCTTAATCAATTTTGTATCAAAATTAACAATCTTTCCACTATATTACATTTGACCACTTTGTAGATAAAAAGGTGACATTAAAAGGATTTGTTAATAAATTCTTTTGAGGATATGATACAAAATATCTTAGATTATAGACTAAACCTAAGTTTTAGTCCTGAGAGAGAGCTGTCCAATTTGGAAAATAGTAATCAAAAAAAAATGTACTAAAAGCTTATATCTAAGTGAACTGTGCTAGGTGCTGAAAAAGATAGTTTTGTCTAAGGAAAGGTCCCTATTCTGGTGGAGTTTTTATAGCCTGTAAGGAGGATGGCTATAAAGTACAGAGAAGAAACCGTGTTTACATACGACATTAGACAAAAAAGAAATCATCTTACTGGGCCTTGTTTTTCTCACCTTTAAATTGAAGTGGTTGGATCAGATCATTTCAAAGATCTCTCGAAAAAAAATCTCTTGAGAACCGGTCCCACTTCCTAGAAACTAGGAAGTTTTGAAATTTTGAAATTTTGAAAGCCAGCAAAAAGGACTTCAGGAACTCCACCACATCCCCTCTGTTTTGCCCTAAAATCAGCCCCAGTCTGGATTCAAGACTGAGCTGTAGTTGGACTGGGGGCCCACTGTCGGTTCGGGGCACACTTGACCAGGTCTCTGTGGCGTTTTTCACAGAGATGTGTTGGAACGTAGCACACGCCGATCAGAGGATCTCTGGGGCTGCCAGATCCGAGCAGGAGGTCCGGACACAAAGGGGGCTCAGACAGTCCCCCCCAAGGAAACCACCGCCTCTTGGCGGAGAGATATGGATTAGGATAACGACAGCGGGCAGAAGGGACAGTGGAGGCCGGCCTCGGGCGCCGGACCGGCTCCGTAGGGAGCGGCCGAGTTTTCATCAATTTCGAGGGCGAAGCCGGCTGCGGTTGCTAGGCAACCCGCCTTCCTCCCGGGAGGGGACGGGAAGGGGACGGCCCGCCCCCTCCCCGCCTCACTATCTCTCCCCAGCGGTGGGACGCGCGGACGCCATTGGCCCCGGCAGCCTCGCGCCGCCCTGCCATTGGCCGGAAGGCCCTCTCTCTCCGCTCCCGTTGGTCCCCGCGGTCTCTCGCCGCGTTGCCATTGGCGGGTCCGCTCTCGGGCCACACGACGTCACTCCCTCACCCCACTTCCTTCGCGGCCCCGTCCTACCCGGGCCTGCGCCCGCGGTAGGGGGAAGCCCGCGTGAGGCCACACCCCCTCCTGCTCCTTCTGATTGGCGAGAAGGGGCGGGAGAGGCGGGAGCCGCCGGGCGGCTGCGCGGGCTGCGATTGGCGGCTGGGGCCGCCGCTCCGCCTCCCTCCCGACTCGGAGTTATGAGGGAGTTGGGAGCCGCCGGCGAGCTATAAAGGTGGTGGCGGCGGGGCGGCCCCCGCTCACTCTCCCCTCGGCGGCTCCCGGCGTCCGGCCTGGCTGTCCGGTCGCTCCCGGGTGAGTGCCCCTGGCGGCGGCGGGGCGGCGAGGGGCGGGCGGGCGGCCGGTGCCCTGGACTAGGCCGCGGGGAGCTGCGGGGCCGGGCGGGCGGGTCCCAGCCGGGGCAGGACGGGAGCGGCGGAGGCTCGGTCCGCGGCGCCCCGGAGACGCGGAGGTGGGGCCGGGGGGCTCGGGGGCGGGAGGCGCCGGCACGAAGGATGCTGCGGGCGCAGGTGGCCGCGGCCGGGCCGGAGCGCTTTACGAGCCTGCGCCCTCCCGCTCGCCTCCGCAGCCGGCGCGGGCGCCCGGTCCTCCCGCCGCGCCCCCGCCACCGCCCGGCTCCAGCACCGCGCCGGGGTCGGCCCCCAGCCTCCCCTGACCGGACCGGCGTCCCCGGCCCGGGCCGCTCTCCGGCCGGCCGCCGAGCGGATTCTCCCGGGGCTCGGTCCGATCACGTCATCCCCGCACCCCCTCCCCATCCTCTCCGCCAACTCCGTGGGTACCTTCATCTCCAGGATCGCATCAAACCTTGTTTGATTTTATTTACTGCTTGCAAGTGGGGTGGGAAATGGCAGTCGTTTCCCACCTGACTTCCTTCTACTTTTTCAGCTCCTTTATTCGCGTCTCCCCCACCAGCTGCAGAGACTCCCCAAAGTTCCAGATCCTTTTGTAAGGGATGCTTTCTCGTCCCCTCTTAGCTTCCTTGAAGAATCTGCCATATGGCTAAAGTTTCCCTGTTTTCCATCCTTCCCTTTTCCTTAAGAGATTACTTTTTATTTACCATGTTTATTTTGTGTATATTTAGTTTTTGTAATTTTTGTTTTCATTAAAGTGTTCGTTTCTTGATGATAGGGGAAAATGCCTTTCTCTTAGTATTCCAAGGTTTACTTAGTAAATTGACCCGTATATAGTAAAAATCTGTGTTGGGCCAGCTAGGGAGGACTGAGTTCAAATTTAGTCTCAAACACTCATTAGTAGCTGTGTGACCCTGAAAAAGTCACTTATTGCCTCAAAACAAAAAAAACCCTCAAAATACCCCCCTTGGTTGAATGGCCCTGATACAAGTTTGTTTGAAGGTAAAAGTAAAGACTTGGAATGTTGAGTTAGAAGTTTAAGCAAAATCTTCCACTTCAACCCTCCCTACAGGTTCACTCACTTCTTTTAGCTCCTTTTTATTCCTACAGGTTTATTCAGCATTCTGAAATAACACTTTCTTCTTGGTTTCTTCATTTTGATCAAATTAGTTGTACTTCTCCCAGTACCTTATTAAATAGTGGTGGCCTTGTGTATAAATACATGATTTATTTTTATATATTTTTTTAGGTTCTTGCAAGGCAATCGGGTTAAGTGGCTAGCCCAAGGCCACACAGCTAGGCAGTTACTAAGGGTCCGAAGGAAGGCTGAATTTGAACTCGGGTACTTCTGACTCCAGGTCTGGTGCCCTAGCCACTGCACCACCTAGCCACCCCTAAATACATGATGTTTAAAGAATGTATGTAAATGATCCATTGAAATTTGGTGATGCCTTAACTTGGAAGGTGGCAAAGGTATTATTTTAATCTCAGAGAAAGATTAGGGAAAAAGTAATTTGAAATCTTTTAAGATTTTGGGGGGAAGAGGTATTTGTATTTAGGTATTCTTTGTTTTTCCGCTTGCACTTTCTGTAGCCTTCCCTCTAAAGTATGCTAAACTGCTGCAGTGCTGCTATGTTTGATTTGAATTTCTTTAAATAAGAACTAATATTTATTGTGCTGAAATGCATTATATATACATTATACATAATGAAATACTAGCAAACTTCATAATTAAGACAAAAATTTTATGCTGATATTTGTGTTTTTGTGACAAATCTCTTCTTCCAGGTGGAATTTTTTAAAAGCTAAAATCAGTAAACATTTATTAAGTTCTTAACTGCATACCAGACCTCAACCTAGGAGTAGGTCCAAAGTGAACTATCTCAAATTTTATGGGGGGTATACTATCTATTTTAGATGTATTCATATAAACAAACATGGGGACAAAGGAGCCACTAGCAGCTCAGGGAGTATGTAAGCTGTCAAATTTGAACTGAAATCTGAACTGCAAATTAGAGATGCTAAAAGACAGAGATAGTAGGGAATGCGTTCCAGGCATGTTAGATAACCTGTAAAGCACCAAAATGGAAAATGGAAGCTGTTATGTGATAAATATCAAAAAGTTCCATTTGGCTGGAATATAGTGGAGTGCAAAAAGGAGAGTGACGGACATAAGAATCCAAAAAGGTGAATTGAAATCAGATTAGAAAGGGCTTTAAATACCAAACAGAGGAGTTATATTTGAATCTAAAGACAACCAAAACCACTCTTCAGAATTGTGCTTTCAGAATATCCATTTGGCATCTATTCTGTATGGTGGTTGGATTGTTGTAGAGGGTAGGAGACCTTTGAAGTTTACTACATTGAATCAGACAAGAGTTGTTTGTTTTTTTAATTTGGGGTTAAGTGACTTGCCCAGGGTCACACAGCTAGGCAATTATTAAATGTCTGAGGCCGGATTTGTATTCAGATCCTCCTGACTTTCGGGCCAGTGCTCTATCCACTGCACCACCTAGCTGCCCCAGGATCTGGCAAGAGTTGACTCTTGTGGCATCATAAGAATGGAGAGAGGTATTTATTTTTTTTCCCTAAAATGTCAGTCATTCTCTAATCACATTCAGAAAGAAAGTGACTATGGGAATGTACACTATCATGTCAAAATGCATATTTCAATGAAAATCAGTTTGTGAATTCTTACTTTGAATATTTAAAAAAATGAGGGGGTAATTGTCTATTAGCAGGACAAGGGAAGGGTTCTTTTTGAAAGTTTCTTAAGCCACTTGTAAGATTGCCCCCTTGGGACAACCAGGTGCACAGAGGATAGAATGCAGTCCTGGAATCAGGTGGACTTGAGTTCAAAACTTCCATATGTATCTCATTTGATACTTATTATCTGTGTGACATTGGGCATGTCACTTAACCCCATTGCCTTTGCAAAAGTTTTTAAAAAACAACTACAAAAACTGCCCCCTTACCCTTGGAAGCCAGGCTAGTTTTTAGAAGGTATCTAACCCACTCTTCAAACAGCTGAAGATGAAGCATGTTATGCTTTGACCCAATCTAACCTCCTTTTTCCAGACTTGGGTTGTATGAAATTTGAATATAAGATAACTATGGCTAAGTTGATAGTAAAGTGACAAGGATATAGATAATTTTGTGAGACAGTTTGGCATACCAGCTAGATAGGGGACTGCCTTTGGAAGCTAGAAGACAACCTCTATCCAGGTCCAGCCTTCACCACATCCTAGATTGGACTATAAGTTAAGGCAAACTGTCCAACCTTTTAAAAGTTTTTATTGAAACAATAGACAATATATTTTGATTTGCCATTTTATTTTTCAGTGTATATATACACCATTTTTTTCTTTTTTCAAGCATTTGTTGTTCTTCAGTTGAGTCTAACTCTTTGTAACCCCATTTGAGGTTCTTCCAAGAAGGTATTAAAGTGGTTTGCCTCTTCCTTCTTCGGCTTATTTTATAGATGAGGAAACTGAGGCAAGCAGCTCTAAGTAATTTTGCCCAAGGTCACACAACTAAGAAGTGTCCGAGGTTGAATTTGAATTCAAATTCTTCTCCAACCACTGAGCCACTCAATGCCTTTTCAAACATTTCTTTGAAATGCATTTCTACCTTATTTTCTGTTAATTGTAGAATTGAGAAATTCAGTCAGATTTAGGGAAGGCATGAGGGTTCAGTTTAGGATTAAAATTTTTGTAAAGTGGGCAGCTGAAAACAACTGAACAACAACAAAAATTATATTTTAAAAAAAAGGAAAGAATATAGAGGTTGGTAGAACTTTAGAGTTCTTTGAATCAAAGTGAATTTGATCCTAAGAAATATTAATGACTTCAGCATCAGTGACTGATAGTGAATATAATTATATCATTCAATAGTCTTAGAAACAATCTAGGGGCGGCTAGGTGGTGCAGTGGATAGTGCACCAGCCCTGGAGTCAGAAGTACCTGGGTTCAAATGTGGCCTCAGACACTTAATAATTACCTAACTGTGTGGCCCTGGGCAAGCCACTTAACTCCATTTGCCTTGCAAAAATCTAAAAAGAAAAAAAAAAGAATCTAGCATGCATTCTTTGATCTGAGTTGTTTTCTTTGTGAGATTAATGAGTAACCTTGAAAATTTTCACAGTTTAGCTAGAGAAAACAAGAGAATATTTCCATTTGGTCTTTAAAGAATTTAGAATCTGTTTGTGTACTTTGGGGGCAACTTGGTGGCACAGTGGATAGAACACTGGCCCTGAAGTTAGGAAGACCTATCTGTGTGACCTTGGACAAGTCACTTAATCCCAATGCCTTGCCAAAAAAAAAAATCAGTGTACTTTGAGTTAGTTTTTTTCTTTAACCCAATGAACTTTGAAATGCAGTTTTTATTGAATCATAGAATTTTTTAGCTGAAAGGGATAGTTACAAAAATACTTTATAATTAAGTGATGCTTTCATGTATATGTTTTATATATATGTGTGTATGTTTTCTATATATGTGTGTATAATATATAATTGACAAACACATGGAGTAGGTTAAGTATATTTTCTTCATTTTACTGATGAGGAAGCATAACTAGGTTAAATCATTTATTATTCCCAAGGTAGCATAAAAAGGAAGAAAAACAAAATTTTAGCATTATAAATTTGGAGCAGAAGAGACCTTTGAAATCCTGCAATACCTTCATCTTACAAGTCTATAGCTTAAGATTTGACAAGTGGGGGCAGCTAGGTGGTGCAGTGGATAGAGCACTAGCCCTGGAGTCAGGAGTACCTGAGTTCAAATCTGGCCTCAGAAACTTAATATAATTACCTAGCTGTGTGGCCTTGGGCAAGCCACTTAACCCCATTGCCTTGCAAAAATCTTAAAAAAAAAAAAAAGATTGGACAAGTGAAGGCTTTTGGGATAGGCATTTGTGAAAGATTCACAAATATAAAAGGTTAAGCAGCAAAAATGACTGCCATCTCTAAGTCTCTGATTTTTCTATTTTCCAACTACTTAACTTTAGTACTTTTTTGTGCCCTTCATTTCTTCCTCTATGAAGAGAGCATAATTAGTAATATAAACATTTTAGTTTTGGTGACTTCTCAAGACACAGTGTCAGAGGCAGAATTTTGGTTTTCCATCTCCTTCATTCTTGTCAAAAAGTTATTATTTTTCTACAAGACCTCTCAGAAATGTTGTTATTCCTACAACTATTACACTTAGGATGATTTGCTTTGTAGTTATCTAGAAAGGTTTGTAAAGTTGTAGGGAAATGGTTGGACCTGGAATCCTAAGGTTTGGGTTTAACTCCTTTCCCTACCATATAGTAGCTCTTCCTCATGCACAGAATGTATATAGAAGGTGCTTTGCAGACCTCATAGGCAGTACAAAGAAATACAAGAATAAGTTAGAGGTTAAAAGCATCAGATGTAAAACAGATGAAACATTTATATACTCTTGTAGTGTTAGTGAGTGGTTTAAAACCATCACATGAAAGTATATAAGCTGTTACTTCAGGGTTGCTTAAGATAGTCTTCCAAGTAGGATATGAGAGATTCACTTGCTTTTCAACAGTATGTGTATGTATGCATGCATAGACAGTATTACATGTTAGAGCTGGTTTGTTTATGCTCAGGAACATTAATACTAATATAGTGGTCTGCGTTTAGAAACTAGTCTGCCAAAAACACTTAATAGGATATTTTCTAACCAAACCAGTTTGAACTTGGAGAAGAAGGTCCAAACAGGTATAGTCCTTCATGCCTTCTGGCTTTACTGTCACAAGACAATTTCAGGTAACTTTTATAGGAATCTTAAACAAGGAGGAGAAAAGCTTAAAATGTGATCTGAATTAACATTTCAGAATTGAGCTGTTCTATATCTAGCTCTTGTTTCTTGGATCACTCTTGGAGAGGATTCCATGGGACCCCCCCTACAGATCTCTATCAAGAATCCAAATTGAATCTGAAGCACTTTTGAGTGTCTCTGTTTGAACAGAAGAGGAAATGGATGCTATCTGCACCCTTCAGGGGAAAAAGAAGGATGTTGCCCCTAGACTGGTCTATATCTTTTACAGGAATGGGGAAAGTTAATGGTATTAGTATTTCTGGAGAAACTAAAAGGGGGGGGTTAACAGGATTCCACAAAGAGATTTCCTATTCATTATTTGAATAGTGATCCATAAGGTTATTGTTCATAGGCAATAGAGCAGAGAATAGGTTATAGTTCCTGGCTTTCTTTTAAATTTATTTTGAAAGAGCCTTTTGCTGAGGCAATCACATAACCAAAGGTAGGAAATGGAAAGGAACCTGAAAATCTGATGAGTATCTGACTTTATATATGAAGAAGTTTAGATAGGAGACTATGTAAAAAGTGTAATTTATTTGAGTGCTATGTAATCTCGTCTTCTTCATCTATTAAACTGGTTATTCTGACTGTACTTCTTTGTACTTATCATTTCCTCACTTTTATAATGCTTCATATCTTTAGAATGACATTGTAATGAAATTGAATAAAAATCTATTGACTTAACTCTGTTTCAGTCTATTGTCATCATATTATATAAAATAAAATTTAGAAACACAGGCAGTTGACCTGCTTTAGCTCCCTGACATTCCTCATTAGTAAGAGTAATATCCTATTAAGGGTCCAATGCTACCTTGAGCTTTAGAGGGGGAAAAAAAGAATCTCTGGGGCAGCACTTTAGCCAGTGTCCCCATCCTAAACTAGTCCCTCTCAAAATTAGAAAGGATGCAGTTGAAGGCCTAATCCCTTTCTTGAATGGCATCCTAGTCCCCCATTTTGGAATCTTCCTCCTTTGGTTTTCTCATACAATTTATAATCAATATTGAATTGAGTCAACAGTTTAATGACGGGCAAATGAATACCTTGAAATAAATAGCATTTGGATGCCTGATGGACAGAATTTCTTCAAAAAGAAGCAAGATTTTTTACTCTTAGGTGGGAATGAAAAACGTCTTTGTCTGAGATGTTGGCTTCCAGTGTAGTCTGTTTATTAGCTATAATTTGCACATTATATAGACAGGATTTTTTAAGAGAACTCTAGAAGACACTTTAGGATAGTGGATGAACCCATTTCTTGGACAGCAGTCTGACAGAATAAGAAATATGAGTTGACCAATCTCTGGTTATCAGTATTATGGTGGGAGAAAAGACCTGAAATAATGCAAAACTACACCCAACCAAGGTTGAAAAGTAATGACTACAGATTTCATGTCTCCTGAAGTCATAGAGGAACAAACATTTTTTAAGTCCTACTATGTGCCAGACCTTGTGCTAAGCTAAGTACTTTACAAAGACGATCTCATTTGATCCTCAGTGTTACATTATCCCCATTTTACAGCTGGGGAAACTTACAGCAGAGATTAAGGAGCCTACCCAGAGTCACACTGCTAGTTTCTGAGGCTGGATTTGAACTCAAGACTTTGAGCCTCCAGGCTAATCCCTCTATTCAGGATTCTCTTTAACCTCTAATATATATATATATATATATATATATAATATATACAAGAAGGTAACACACACATCTATTAGGAGTTGTTAAATAATTTAAAAACTTATCACAGACTTCATATAAATAGTTTTTCAGGGAGCTACCAAGTAGTCAGGCTATTTATATGTTAGATTTAGCAATAATCTTGTTAAAGAGAAATTAATATTTTTTGAGCATTCTGGACTTTTTTTTCATGTAATTGAAATAGATTGGGTACTGAGCTAAAGAAGTCTTAATTTCTCTGGCAATAAAAGTGGCAGCGCTGCACTGAAAAAAAGACATAAAGATAATGAAAATCAGCACCATTATAATAATAAATTTATTTTATTTTGCCTTAAATACTTTGCTTGAAAACTTATCCAGCAAAAAGTAATATGAAGTATAGCAGTATACAGTTGACTTCCAGTGTAGTCTGTTTATTAGTTATAATTTGCACATTAGATAGACAGGATTTTTTAAGAGAGCTCTAGGGAGACCCTCCAGGATAACGGATGAACCCATTTCTTTCAGAACCTGGACAGCAATTTGACAGAATAAGAAAGATGAGTTGGCCAGCCTCTGGTTATCAGTATTGTGGTGCGGAGAAAATATCTGAAACAATGCAAAGCTGTACCCATCCAAGGTTGAAAAGTAATGACTAATTCAGATTTCATGTCTCCTGAAGTCACAAAGGAACAAGCAATTTTAAGTCCTAGGGCTGGAAGAGAACTTCAAGGGTCATCTAGCCCAAAAGAAAAGCATTTTTTTCTATTGAATATCCAATTAGTAGTCATCTAGACTTTTATGTGAATACTTCCAGGGAATGGAAACTTACTTCATAAGCCAATCCATTTTGCTTTTAGGTCTCATTGTTGGTCTAAAACTGAAGTGTGTTTTTTTGTGACTTTTATCTAATTTTCCTGAATTTGCCTTCTAGATCCAAGCAGCCACATGATGACAACTTTAGATGTTTGAGCTGGTACTTAGCCTACCAGGCCCATTTTAAGTCATTGTAGTATTATTTATTTTCTTCCTGTCCTCTCTTAGTCCCCTTTATCACTTCCATCACTGCTTTCTCAGTATCATGCTGGAGTCCTCCTTGCTTTTAGAATTAAATCAAATTATTCCTGTTCTCAAAACAAAAAAAACAAACAACTGAATCTATTATTTGACCTAAGGTGTAAAATTATTATAAATGGAAAATGTGTGTGTGTGCTCCTCTTGCCCTTTTTGTTTGGCCATTGAAATCAAACTGTATTCCATGTACTCTAAACAATAAATTGTTTATTCTAGTTAAAGTCATTTTGAATTTGAGGGTTTTTTTTTTTTTAATAATATGAATGGTGATTTTGACTTTAAAAATCTTATGAAATTCCTAGTGCTTGGAAAAGGAGACAGTGACAGACCTGGAGACTGAAGTCCTCTATCCCTCAAACAGGTATGTTGTTCCTACTAATTTGCTAGATCCTAATACTCTTTTTTTTTTTTTTATAATCTTCTAAGGTAATGAAAGAAATCTTTTGAGTAGAGGAAAAATAAATATTCATCCTGGAGAAGTAACTAAATATTTATCCTAGAGAAGTGATTCACGTATAGACGACATTTGTAGTTTAAGAAAACACCACCAATACCACCCAAAGTCCCCTTTTTGTTGATTTCCCTAGTCTATGAAAAATGTGTTAATTCATGTTTCAGTTATTAGAATGACTGTTCTTGTGTCCTTTTTGTTAGTCTTCTGTTCAAGAGATCGTATTTGGAATTGAAAAAGTTTTAGTCTCCAATCACTTAGTCCAACCCCTTTCTTTACAGATGAGGAAACTGAAGTCTATAAGTGATGTAACATGCCCAACACCCCAAAATTAAGTAATTGGCAAAGCCAAGTATTGAACTTAGGTCTTCTGTCTTCAGACAGAGTGTGTTATATGTGTTTTGCCCATCCAAATATAACCTCTTCTTTTTTAAGTTAGAAAATTGAGTATTTTTACTTGGTTAAGATTCATTTATTAATATTTTATTGAGAATGATTAAAACAAAGGTAGCAAAATGTGAACACTTATTATTTGTTCAATAACATTACTGGCAAATATCTTAATGTACCTTTTTCTCTGTTTCTGTTCAGTGGAAAGAATATTAAATGTGAAGTCAGGCACTCCCAAATCTTGTGACTTTAATTTTTAAATATAACCTTGAGGTCTTGATTCTTCATCTCTGGTGAGACAACTGATTTTTACAATTTTATCTTTTTTTTTAAATGGCCCTTTTTTTGTCCCTACAATGGGAGTTATCTTAGATACATTTACCTTTATTACATCATGGACCAGAGGAAACACAACTTTATATTTGTATACAAATAGCAGCTGTACTTTATGTAATGCTTTTGAAGGTAAGATGATACAAGCACCTTTTATAGACTTATGTATACGTATCCAAAACAACAAGGAAGTTAAATGTGTGCATTATATTTGGTCACTTATTCAAGTATGTGCTATCACTACTTTCTTAATGAGTTGAAACACATTATATTGCAGAAGAGCACCCTTCCTACAATATAAATCAATTTCTTTTGTGATTATTTATGTATGATCTTTGACATATAATATGGGTGTTAGATTGTGCCCCTGGAGTATTTCTCAACCTCTATAATTTTAAGGAAAATTATTAATTAGCTATGTGTAGGTACAGAAAAGGTACTCCTGGTCCACTGATTAAAAACTGGCTTTAGGGAGAATGGTAAGAATAGTATTTCAGTAGATAATTTAGACCAAAATGATAGAGAAAGGACATAAGACACAAAACTTGGAATCCTAAAAGCCTTTGCTTTTGGGGACAGAGGAGGGAGGAGCTGTTGATTATCTTTATTCTCAGTGATTTTATCACCTCTCTTCTGAGCTCAGATTCAAAAGGATTGTTGTTATTTGGTTGTTTTTAGTCATGTCTGACTCTTCATGACCCCATTTGGGGTTTTCTTAGCAAAGATACTAGAGTGGTTTGCCTTTCCTTCCCTAGCTCATTTTACAGATCAGGAATTATTGCAAATTTTCCCAGAGATCCATGAAACCAGGTTTGAAAGACTAGGTATTCTATCCACTCTGCCACCTAGCTGCAGACTGGTAGGGTGGGAGAAATACGGGTTATCAAGGAGGTGCAGGACATATGGACAAAAGAGAATTCCCTTGGCTTGGTGGAGAGGAATTGAAGGTAATGGAAATCCATTCTTGGTTATGTTCACTGCTTGGAAGGCATTGTTCTAAACAATAGGAATTTTTATAGATCTTTAGATCTTTTTAATAAAAATTGTTAGTTGACTGGATACTATGATGAAAGATGGTTCTTAGTGACTTTGTTGTTACTATCCTCTTGTTATAGAAGCCCCTCCCAGAGAATTTATAAACCAGAGTTCAAAATTCAAATGATTGAATTTTGATTGAATTAAATTTTTATGCTTTACCAAAGTTACTACTTTATGAAATCATATCGGTAATTAACTTGGAGAAATATTTTAAGAATTCTTTTCAGTGCATCTGTAGGAAAAGTAAATTAAAACCTCATGTTAAAAGATCACAGCCTTTTGTTGTAAATAGTTTACAAAAACAGCAAATAGTTTATTTAGGAAGAAAGCTGCTGAAAACTCTAAAAAAAAAGACCATATAGCTTTTACCTTTTTTATTATTATTATTCAAGATAGTCTTAAAGGCACATGTACCAGGAATGGCCCTGTACTCTTGTGAATAGAACTGGATGTCTAAGGTTATTTAGGTGGTTAGGGAAGGGCCTGGAAAATTGGGGCTAACAAAAGAGGAGCATAATTGGGAATTATCCCTGCTACCACTAAACCAATATACTGATGAAAATGAATGTTTTTCTCCCCCAAAATATTACAACGTTATTCTTTTTTAGTTGTAGTCCTGAACTCATCTTGTTAGGGGTTCCTGGAGTTAAATAATAGATTTTTGCCTCATCAAAAAAATAAACTTATGTAAGTAGAAACTAGGATTTCCTTCTCCCCACTAGAACTTCAGCAAGTATATAGAATAGGAATTCCTCTAACTCTAAGGAACTACTGGAGGTTCTTATAGCCTGGGTTGGGGAAAGTCCTGTGACATTATTTTGTAATTTTTCTCTAGCTGCCTCCCTTTCTATTTCTTCTTTGCTTCCCTTTCCACTTCTCTCTGTTGCCTCAAACTAAAGTTTACTCTCTTTCTTGGCCCACTGTGAAGAGCAGTCCCAGAACCTCTAACAGACTAATTTGTTTTTTCCCCCTGAGTGTATTTCTCAGATTTTTTGCTAGTAATAACAATTAAATTGAGTTCAGAGACTTTTGCCCACAAGTTCCTTATTCTCCAATTCTACTTGGACTTTACAGATTCAGATAATAATTTTTATTCGCCAAGAACAGATTTAAATTTCATCTCGTTTTAGAACAATATTGTTCTGTATCTTCTGAGCCTTAGTTCACAGATGCTGTCTCTGGATGAGGAAGTGGGAGACTGGCAGTCTTATGAGAGGAGTGGGAATGAAGGTTGTTCCAATCAATCAGTTGACAGATGTTCCCACAAGGAAAAAAAATTTCTGTGGCCATTCATGGAAATACCATAAATTAAGTAGAGTCTTTCTCTACTACTCCTATATAATCTTTCCAGCCAGTTCTTTCTCATTTGACTTTTTTGCCACAGCTACAAATGATATCTGCATACTTTAAAAATGGAACAGATCTCATTTTGAAATAGAAGTGAATTCTTGAAAGATTAAGTGACTACAGTAAAGTGTTCCTAAATCATTCTGCTATTTCTCTCTTATGGGGGGAAAAAAATCTAGATTTTTTTTTTTTTAGTCCAAAGTCTTAGACCTATTTGGGGGAAAAAAATCTGCATTAGAACTCAGGTCTGCTGATTACATATCTAGACCTCTTTCTAGTATACTAATATTGCTTTCATTAATAATCTTGTTCTAGTGATTCTACCACCTAAAATGCACCTTTCTTCAACCTGTGGTAGATTAGAACAGTCAAAGGATTAAGGGAACCAAAGCTCTAACTTCAAGTATTTAAAGGACTGCCATATGAAAGAATGATTAGACTTGTTTTTTTGTCAAATAGGCTAGGTATAAGTTACAAGGAGATAGATAGTCATTCACAATAAGAAAAAAATGAATTGTCCAAAATGAATATTATATATTAATGAAAAGGTTGTTAATTCCATATTACTGGAGGACTTCAATAGGCTGAATATGACTGCTTGTCTTTTGATTTATGATTAAGTTGTATATCATATGACCTTTGAATTTCCTTCCAACTCTGAAATTCCATGACACTAAACTGCCCTAAAAAATTTATTTTCCAGAATTTTTACAGTATTATGCCAGCAACTCCCTGATTCACTTAGTTTGCTGCTCCTGAACCAGGTTTATAAGCTCCAGAGTCAGGAACTATGTTTGTTTTCTACTTCAGGATTTACCCATCATTAGGCAGAACAAAGCACCACATAGGATTGACTTCTGAAATCTTTTATTCCTTTTTTTTTAAAATTGACAAAAGCTACTTCTGACCTTAGGAAGGAAGGCAGATTTATTGATATCAGGAAAAAGAGATGAATTTTAGGGGCAAAAGGAGTGGAGGAAAGAGGAATAGAAGGCATTTTGTGGTGTGGAATCCATTTGTCTAGTTTGCCTCTTTGTTAATGGAAAGTAAGCAAGAAGAGAATCAATGCCCTTTAAGAAGTAGGGCCCAACTTCTATACATATTCTGTTCTCTGGAATCATGTCTAGAATCCTAGATGACAGTGAAAAAATCATCTCCAATAAATTGTCAATTTGACATTGTATTCAGAACTACAGTATATAGAGAGACTAAAATTATGAAATACTTTCTGAAATAACAGATAAAAGTCAAGTTTAATTTGACATCTAATTTTGTATATTATGTATGGTAACTTCCTTATTAAACAAAATATGACTTAATCAGCATGTCTCATTACTTGCTCATGCTTGTTAAGTTTATAACAACAGTAAAAGCAGCTAGGTGTCTATCACATTTGCATGTGATGACACAAAATTGGCAGGAGAAAATGGTGTAATCAAATTCTTTATTTTAGATCTAAGATAAAATATCAACATAAAAATAAAATGATCACTTTCTCTAGGTAACTAGATTGCACAGTCAATAGAACCCTGGACTTAGATTCAAGAAAACCTGAGTTCACAACCAGCCTCAAGCAATTATCTGTTTAACTTTAGGCAGGTCACTTAACCTCTGTTTGCCAATGTATGCAATGTTTAAAAGTTTGTCAAACACATTACATTTATTCTGCATTTGATTATATAATATTATATATTCAGTTACTGGTTCTTGGTTCTCTGAAACTATGAATGTTGACTCCCTTACTGTTATAGTGAACCTACTTCCTCCCAAAGAAAATTCCAGTCAAAAAGTTTGTGCTCTTCCTTATTGGATACATAGAGTGATAGATTTGGTGTCAGAAACTTACTCAAATCCTAGCTCTTCCACTTAACCTCTTTGTGACTATGGACAAATTGCTTATGAGAGGGTTTAATTAAATGACCTTCTAGCTGGTAATGTTCCAGCTCAAAATCATGCCAATATAGTTGGGATTTTTTTTTTAATAATGACCAAGTTTTACTGCAGTGTTTCTAAAATCTGGAATCCTTGGCTTTAGTTAACTGAGGTTTCAGGCCTGCTGAGTGCTCCCCCTTTAACTATTACAGCGTCCTTCTTTCTAAAATGTATTATTTCTTTCCCTGCCCTGTACCGGATGAGGCAGTACATAATTTACCAGCTGAGTAAGCAAGACAAGATGTGTTAAAAGTTCAGAGGAATGTAAAATCATGATGGGATTCGATGTCAGCATTAGGAATAAGAATATAGGACCTGAAAATCTTACAAGATTTTTGTACAAAGGAATATGGAGAACATCCAGGTAGGAGAAACTGAACTAAAGGGACTGGGAAAAACTTCATGGCAGCAATGAATGTAGACCATTTTACTCAGAGTAGAGGGTATATTAAAGGTTAGTCAAACAGGTTTGGGCTTGTTCTTGATGACACTTTAACTACATCAAAGATTATTTGGTGAAACTGGTTCCTTAGCATTTGAGCAGTTGTGGATGAGGAGATAAGACTTTTTAGTCTACAGCAATATTTCATCCAAAGAAGTTACCATAGAAACCCTTGTCATTTATATACTGACAATGTTGAGCAGGACAGAAAAATCATCTGGAATTAACTATTAATTCTGGATAGAAGCCTAAAAGAAATTATCCTCTTCCCCTTCTTTTGGGAGTTTGTTCTACCCTACACCCATTTGGTTTTGTTGCTGCTTGTTTGTTTTTGTTTTGTTTTAAACTTAGTAAGACAGAAGTGAGTAATCTTTACTCTCCCCTCAGCTGGTTTCTAAATTCTATTTTGCTTAAATGCAAACCAGCATTCCTCTTCCTGTTTAAAATAAGGCACCTGTTTAAACCACATTGCTTGGAAGAGGAGAAAAGCAGAATAAATTTGTTTGCCCAACTTAATAGTTATTTGTCACCCAGTATGATTGATAATTTTATTAAGCCTTTAGACCCAGCTAAAATTTTGCTTCCTCAAGAAAAGGCCATTTGCCATTTTCATCAAATAATTGGAATAAATAGTTTGAAATTTCATAACAAAATTGTTGCCAGCAAAGAAATTGTTAAAGCCTCAAGCTTTAGAACTTTACTTTTTGTATAAAGTTATCAGGTAGAGAGTTAGTTTGTAGTTGATTGCTGAAGAATTTCAATAAATCGGGCAGGTGGTGCAGTGGATAGAGCACCAGCCTTGGAATCAGGAATACCTGGGTTCAAATCCGACCTCAGACACTTAATAATTACCTAGTGGTGTGGCCTTGGGCAAGCCACTTAACCCCATTGCCTTGAAAAATCTAAAAAAAAGAAAAGAATTTTCAATAAATCTCAATGTCTGAAAGGTGGGTGGAGATGGTTCTTTAGCATCATGTCATGAAAGTCTACGCTTAACTGGCTGTCAAAAACTTAAATTTTCAGCCACATGAAGATTGGGGTTTCTAACATAAAAGATACGACATTCATATTTGCATGTGATAGCATAAAAGCAGCAGAGAGGAATGGTGGAATTCAACTTAAATTTTAGTTCTAAGATGAAATTTTCAGTCATTAAAAATGTTACTTTTTTTAGGCAGCTACATGGTACAGTAAATACAGTGCTAGTCCTGTATTTGGGAATAATCAAATTCAAATCCAGTCATAGAAATAGCTATATGACAGTGGCAAGTCACCTAACTGCTATTTGCCAATGAGGATAATAATAGCATCTATCTTGGATCAAATGAGATAATTTTTGTAAAGCTCTTGGTACAGTCCCTGGTCCATAATAGGCACTATATAAATGTAAGCTATTGTTATTGCTTTACACAGGAAGTGGGGAATGTGTGGGGTGGAGGAGGGGGACAGACCAACTTTGACAGTGGCTTATATTTAAAAACAAAAAAGATTTTAGCTGATTAGTCATAGTTTAGAGAAACAGGGTAGTATAATAGTTAGTGGACCAGACCTGAAGTCATAAAGACCTGAGTTTAAATCCTTAATTACATATTTGCCGAATGGCAATGAATGGTCAGATCACTGAAACTTCTCATTGCATAAGGCAATTAATTCTCTTAAGACTGCAAGTCAAAGACAAGGTAGATCTGCATCCTTATTTATTCTGTGTGTGGTCCAGGATTGACCTGATCCAGACCAGATAAGAGTCATGTGACTCTTTAACTTTTTTTTTAATATAAGTGTCAAAAACAAGGAAGATGGGGATACATTGTATTCTGTGTTCACCATTCATGCTTTGAGTATCTTAATTGAGGACTTTTGAGTTTCAAAGTTTAGGAGGGCATTTTCCCACTATAATATACCCCAAGGAGGGGACCATGATTATGAGAGTTCTTATGACTTAGGCAGCATTGTCTTCAGTAGAGTGGAAGGAATTGACTTGGAAAGGATATGAAAACAAAGAAGGTAGAATAAGGAGCTGTGTTTTAAAGGGCTACCCTGTAGAAGAGAGAACTCATTTGGTATTCCCTTAGAGGTCAGAATTATATTGAAAAGTAGGAAGAACGATTTCTGCTAATTAAAAAAAAAAACTCTTTCTTTATAATTAAAGCCATCCAATAGGGGAATTGACCAGCCACTCAGTAGTGAAATCTTACCAATTATGCTAGGTGCAAAGGAGGAGAGTACTTGGTTCCAGAAGTTTATTATCTAGCTGAAAAGAGACTATGCATATAAGAGGAAGAGCTCAACAAAACAGAGAAAGATAATTAACTAGCAAAATGTAGTTGGACAGATGATGAATGCTGTAGATTTTCAAAAGAAACACTTGTACCAGAGCAACTTCTGTCCATGCTGAACTCACATTGTTGCCTGGGCAGTAGGTCCCAGCATTGTCCTGCTAACTATAACTTTAGTTTTCAATTCAGAAGATACTTCAGAGTTTTGCAGTGTTAACATAAACAGAGAAGGTATAAGAGATCGTTATTTCCTTGAATTCTGAAAGTCATAGTTTTAAAAATTCGATGGTATTTTTAGCTCTGATGAAGAGTTGATAACACCAATAAGGTCTTACTGAGAACACAGGCAGTTAACTTAACAAAAAACTGCTTATCATTAGACTTTTGAGTTCCATAAAATGTGAGTTGTTTTGCTATAGCATAAACTTGTGCTATCATTGTTAACATACAATAGAAACAAACTACTCTTGTCTGGAATAGGGCTAAACTCTTATTCTAACATTGCTACATTTCATTTTATGATTGGGAATAAATTAATCATTGATTTACCATAAGAAATCTTATTGGGCAGCTGGATGACACAGTGTACTGGCCCTGGAGTTAGGAGGACCTGAGTTCAAATCCAGCCGCAGACATTTAATAATTGCCTAGCTGTGTAACCTTGGGCAAATCATTTAACCCCATTGCTTTAAATTAAAAAAAAAAATCTTATTGATTACTTCAGTTTTTAAAAGCATGGTAGACATTCTGCTAGATAACTTTTAGAAATGTAATTCCAAGGATCCCCCAGATTTACAGTAGCCTGCATAATATAGGATTTTTCTAGGCAATAGAATTTTTCTAAATTCTGTATAATAATAACATTATATACATACATATAAATCGTTGGCTTCTTTAAAATAAACAATGAAAATTACTAAGATTCAGCAGTTTTGAAATGTTTAATATATTCATTTATATTTATTATTTAAAAATTAAAAGTTACTAATATCAGATTGTTATTTTTTTAAAGCTCATTCACCATGCCTGGGTCCCTCCCTTTGACTGCAGAAGCCTGCTGGCCAAAAGATGTGGGAATTGTTGCCCTGGAGATCTATTTTCCTTCTCAATATGTCGATCAAGTAGAGTTGGAAAAGTATGATGGTGTTGATGCTGGAAAGTATACCATTGGTTTGGGCCAGGCCAAAATGGGTTTCTGTACAGATAGAGAGGATATCAATTCGCTGTGCTTAACTGTGGTACAGAATCTTATGGAGAGGAACAATCTTTCCTATGACTGCATTGGAAGGCTAGAAGTCGGAACAGAGACAATCATCGATAAGTCCAAGTCAGTGAAGACAAATTTAATGCAACTCTTTGAAGAATCAGGAAATACAGATATAGAGGGAATTGATACTACCAATGCATGCTATGGAGGCACTGCTGCAGTCTTCAATGCTGTTAACTGGATCGAATCTAGTTCCTGGGATGGTATGTTATGTGTCCTTTACCTAGAAAAAGTTTTAGTAGCAGTATTTTTTTGTTTCTTTCACAACTTCTTTAGGAAATATTTTCTTAAGGTAGATGGGTTGAAATGCATGTAGTTTTGTGGTGGTGATCATCTTTGAAATTAACTTTTAAAAATTCTATCATAGGACGTTATGCTCTGGTAGTTGCTGGAGATATTGCTGTATATGCCACAGGAAATGCTCGGCCCACTGGAGGAGCTGGAGCTGTGGCTATGTTAATTGGCCCAAATGCACCTTTAATTTTAGAGCGAGGTGAGTCTCCTGAGGGTGGGCTTGGTAACTTGAACTTTTGTAGTGGTTAGAAGCTGAAGCATATCTGCATACTTAAAAGTCTTTGTTGTAATGCTTTTGTGCCTAAATGTTCTTGGTTATGATGACTCATTTCCTTTAAATGAGTGAAAAAAGCATGTATTAAATACTGACTGTGTGTTCAGAACTGTGCTAAATGAAGTCTGAATTCTTCTTGGTATCACCTTTCTGCAGTGCTTGGCCCACAGCAGGAGACTAAGTGCTTGCTGACTTGACTTCTTTCAAGTGGGGCCACTTTTAAGAATAAATAAGCTAGGGGCAGCTAGGTGGTTTAGTGGATAAAGCCTTGGAGTCAGGAGTACCTGGGTTCAAATTTGGTCTCAGACACTTAATGATTACCTAGCTGTGTGGCCTTGGGCAAGCCACTTAACCCCATTTGCCTTGCAAAAACCTAAAAAAAAAAGAATAAATAAGCTAAATATATTACAAAGCAAATCTTCAGTCTAATGGGTGTTACACTCTCCATAGGGTCTGTCTCAAGATACACATTCATTCTGGGGTGGAGGGGCATTGCCCACATTGTTTGGCTGAATAAAGATAGACTCTTGTTTGTAAACTGTCTCTTAAAACCTACATTATGAGAAGCAGAAATAGATGGCCTTTTACTTATATCTTAGGACTTCGTGGGACGCACATGCAGCATGCCTATGATTTTTACAAGCCTGATATGCTATCTGAGTATCCTGTAGTTGATGGTAAACTGTCTATCCAGTGCTACCTCAGTGCGTTAGATCGCTGCTATGCTGTCTATCGAAATAAGATTCGTGCCAAATGGCAGAAAGGTATGGTTCATTCTTACTGGGCTCATCATCTGGGACCAAAAAGGGCATGAGTTTCTGAAGTGTTACCATACTATCTGGATTCTTAGAATCAAATGTTCTTTGATAATGTTAACACCTTGCATGAGACATTGATATTCCTTCCCACTTTTTTATTTGATTCTGAGTAATTTAAGAGGGATATATGGGGTTTTTGTTGTTTAATTGCAGTGGAACAGCAGTAAGTGCAGTGATTAGATCAAATACTATGTATATGGAAAAAACACTTATTGGACATAGAGCAATATGATAGAAATCATGATACATATTATTCTTAAAAGATAGAAATCATGATACATATTATTCTTAACATACTTTTAAAGGCATAATGTTTAATGCGCACCTCTCATTTGATGCACCTAAATCCTAAGATAGGTAAGGTTGCTAGTTGCTGTTTTCCATTGTTTGTGGCTCAAAACAAAACTAAGATAAGTCTCTACTGTGTTAGCCAAAATCTAAGAGTTACTGACATCTCAGTTTCATCCCATTTCTCTCTTTCAGAAGGAAATGATAGAGCTTTTACCTTGAATGACTTTGGCTTCATGATTTTTCATTCACCATACTGTAAACTGGTTCAGAAGTCTCTAGCTCGGTTGTTGCTGAATGACTTCCTCAGTGACCAGAACAAAGATAAAAGTGGCATATATAGTGGCCTGGAAGCCTTTGGGTAAGATAAATTTTTACTTTATTTTTTTTCTTTTTACTTTAGAGCTTGTGTAGCTTCAGCATATGCTCCTGTTCTGTTTTTAATTCGTTCTTTACTCTGCACCACTTTGTATATCTTACCATATCTTTTATTTGCATATTTGTCTTTTCTTGTGGTAAAGTAATAATTCTATTATTTTCATATGCCATAATTTGTTCAGCTACTCTTTTCAAATATTTTCTTAATCCCACTTTAATTTATTTTAACTTTAATATATTTTCACCTTAACTGTGGCATAGCCTCAGATTCTCTCTGAATTTGACTCTGGAAATCCTTTATCTTTTTGAGAAGTGGAGAACTTTGTTGTCTCTTGGTTTCTATGACACTATTTTTCAGTTCCCACCCTTTCCAATGTTTCTTTGTGGTTCCTTTTCCAGTTATTCTTCTCAAGAGTTCATTTAATCTTCCATGACTTTTTTTTTCTTATTTTTGTGCTCTTCTATTGCTTTTGTAAATGACTCCAAAGTCAGTTACTTTTAACCTTGACATCTCATCTGGTCTTGAGTCCTGTATTTCTAGTTGTCCAAAGGGCATCTTGATTTGGATATTCTGAGATCATCCCTGATTTCATTTTCCCTAAAGAATCTCCAGCCCTTTTATTTCTACCTCCTCCTTCTCTCAAACAAAGCTGACTTGCTTTTTCAAGTAACCCATTTTTTGGTAGTATTGCTGTCATTCCAAACTACTCTTTGAGAACTCTGTGGCATCTTTGGTAATTCCCCATATTAGAAGAAGTCATAGCATGGTAGAACTAGAAAGGACTGACCTGTTCCCTTTGGTGAAGAAACTGAAGTACAGAAGTACTTCATATAACCTGTTGGTAGATATGCCCCTTCCACTCCATTCCCACTGTCAATTGTTATAGTTTCCCAGATGCTATCCCTCATCACTTCACATAGATGCCAGATTAATCTCTTTTACAGTTTTTATTGTTCTTTTCTTGATCAGGAACCCTAAGTTGACTCTTTTTTTTTGCTGCTACTTTAGAACTACCTTCATCTGACCTTAAAGCCTTCCATCTAATTTCATTTCTCAGTTGTTCCTTGCCTTTTGTTCAAGCTATCTTTTTTTTTTCTCAAAATGCTTTCTTCACTATTCTCCCCCTAGGGTTCTACCTGTGGTTTGAGGCTCATCTCATATCTCATTTTCCTGCATGAGCATTTCTGAGTTGTCCAGATCATGCTGGTTTTGTTGTTTTTGTTACTGAACTCCCGTAACATTCATAGTTGGTACCACATAGTTATTCTCAAATTGTTTCATATATCTTATCTCCCTGACTAAACCTTAAGCTTCATAGCATCTGCTACATTGTTGGTACATAGCATACATTCCAATAAATGCTTTTTTAATTGAGTTAAAGGAGAGAAACTAAGTTTACTGAATTTTAGTCATATATTTTCTAACATATTCTTCTGAAATTTTGTATTTTAATATAACTAAGTTTGTTTCTAAACTTTGCTTTCTTTATAGGGATATTAAACTCGAAGATACCTACTTTGATAGAGATGTGGAAAAGGCATTTATGAAGGCCAGTGCTGATCTCTTTAATCAGAAAACCAAAGCATCTTTGCTTGTATCCAATCAGAATGGAAACATGTATACACCTTCAGTTTATGGCTCCCTTGCCTCTGTCCTAGCACAGTAAGCATAAATTCTAATTTTACTTATGTCTAAATCCAGGATAGCTAGTTATTTTAAACGCAATATGCTTTTGCTTCTTCGTTGTTCTCAATAAAATGCTCACTCCTATCTTTAGACATTATTGTCTGAAATCTGAATGTAGTTACTGAAATATATATATATATATATAGCTTAGTTAAGAAGCTTTGAACTAAAGTGACTGTATTAAATATAGAATGATGAAATTTTGTGTCCTGGAATAAAAGAAATTATCGGTTGATTAAGAATTCTAACTTGTTAACTCATTTTAACAGTTGAATTGGGTGCATTTTTTTTTCATTTGGGAGAACAGAACAAAATTCCTCTAATTAAATGATAGTTAAGTAAAACACATAAAGATTGGTATGGGAGACATCTGGAAAATAGGCTATCAGATTGAAAAGAGACTTTGAAATACAGGCAGGATATTAAAAAATTCAAACACTCCACTCTGCGCTACTTTAGCCTAACAAAAAATTGAATTCTGAATTGTCTTAAACCATGATTCATTCTAAAATGGTGGTAATCATATATAAATAACAGCCCATATTTGCTTTTCTGACTCGTTCATTTTTGGCCTTTACTGATCATAATAACTTTCCAGACAAAAATACAATTGATTTTTAGAGTATAAGTTTTTAGTCTTTCTTAGCTTTGTGGTATTGAATATTTAGATTTTTCCAGAGCCAGTATTGGAAAATTTCATTTCTAACTTGTTTGCTCTGATATTACAACATTAAATTCAAACCATAAATTTGGATATGAATATTTTGGCCCATATTTTTTACTCCCCCTTACCTGGCTTGGGGACAATAGTGTAATTTCACTAATAGTTTGCTTTCTATATAGATTCACACCCCAGCAGTTGGCAGGGCAAAGGATTGGAGTCTTTTCCTATGGGTCTGGTTTTGCTGCTACCTTATACTCTCTTAAAGTTACACAAGATGCTACTCCTGGTAAGTGTTTAATTCATTCAAAAAATTTTGCATACTATATATAAGGTTAATTTTGTTTGAAAAACATTTGTCCACTTAAAATTATTTACTCTGTAAAGGATGGGATGGTGCACATATCAGAATAAAGCACAACTCTAGTCTAAAAATCTGTTTCATTTAAGCAAGAGGATGGTATCTTAATTACAATGCCTCTTCTTCAAACCCTTTTTTCTGTTTCTGTCTTGATCTTTTTTCTTTATGAATTTTTATGCATAGTACAAGTACTGTAGGCAACAAGGATTTCTACAGGCTGCATATTGACTTAGAAGATCACAAGTTAGCATTGTTCATGCATGAATACATGTGTGTTTGTGTGTGTTGTTAAATATATTACAAGTATATTTAGATGTGGTTCAGGTCTAACTCTTGCTGGCTTCAGTAAGGCCATGTCACAGGTGGTATGTTTGACACATTTGGTGTACTGGTTCCTATTTAGCAGCTTATGCTTTCCAGCATTTAAGCACCTTTAAGGGAAAAAATTGATTTATTTTTACTTAAGCTTTCTAGACAGTGAGCTATAATGGTCAGCTACGTCTTATGTCTTTTCAATTCAGGCCTTCCAATCAGGATCAGCCCAATTCAGTTCAAGCCTTCTAATCAGGATCAGCCCTCCAATCACCCAACTAAGGGTGTTGAAAGGTGTTGACCATCAAAAACTGAGTCAGTCTTATGAGATACCATGTGATGGCCTTATCCTCCTGGGGGAAGGCCCAATGTTTCCAGGAGTGGAAGCCAAGCAAGGCTGCTGAATTGGGTATCCTTAACTCTTGATCTCTTAACTCTGCACTAATGGTAAGCTCTCATGGTATGAATTACCTACAAAAATATTTTGACTTTGAGAGTTACCTAACTTATGCAGATTTACCATGTGTAGGTGTTTCATATATGTATAATTAATTTGAATGCATTAATTTGCTGCAAAGACTTAAGGAATGTGTGTGGGGTAGTGAGAGGAAAATTTTGGCCAACACTGAAAAGTAGGCCAGGGATTAATTTTTGTTGAGTGACTTATTAATAATTTTTTGTTGCAGGATCTGCCCTGGATAAAATAACAGCAAGCTTATGTGATCTGAAAACAAGACTTGACTCAAGAGCCTGTGTTGCACCAGATGTATTTGCTGACAATATGAAGCTCCGAGAAGAAACTCATCATTTGGGTAAAGATTTTTGTGTTACAGTTTTTCACATATAAAAATAACAGCTTGACAGAATGTGCTTTTCTGATTTATCTGATAAGTAGCAGAGAGCAGCTTCATGATAGTATTGTTTGAGATTGAGAGTTTTTTATTAATATTTCTTATTTTGTGTTCCCTTTGGTAGTGAACTACATTCCACAAGGTTCAGTGGATGCTCTTTTTGAAGGAACTTGGTACTTAGTTAGAGTAGACGAAAAGCATCGAAGGACTTATGCTCGTCGTCCTTCTCCAAATGATGGCACTCTGGATGCAGGGGCCGGTCTTGTACATTCAAACACAGCAACTGAGGTAAGAATTACTGCCACTACCCTAAGGAATGTCTCTGGGACATAAGGAAAAGGGGAGAAAGACCCTTAGGAACTCATATGGAATATTTGTCCCTCCATCTTTCTAGAGCCTAGGATTTAGCTTCTCCTAGTATATGACTTCCAAAATGATTTCTCGACTCAAATTTAAGTTATCTGGGAATAAGGATGAGACAGAATCTGAGGTCTAAGTGAGCACTTGGGGCTTTTCCCTATGAGATTTAACTCATGATCTCTATCAAGTAATCCTTTAGGATGCTTTGTTTCTTGACCTTTTTTAAAAAAACATCTTTATAATTTTTAAAAATCATAAATGAAAACTACTTGGTTTATAAGTGGAAAATAGCACCCACAATCTCTTCCTGAAAAGAACTCCAAAAGGAAGAGTCCCAAAAGTGTTATAGCCACATCCAGTATTCCTGTTGTCACAGAAAACATACTGCAAACATCCAGAATGAAGTATTTGAAGTAGAGAAACAAGTTCAGAATCAGTCATACAAGAAATAAAAATATAGGTATACATGTTCAATCTATTAGCATAAAAATCTGCAAAATTGGTATCTAAAAGGTAAAGCATTTACTTATCTTGCTTTCAAATGTGTTTGTAAAATAGATTTTTCTTTTTTCTTTTTAAAAGCATATCCCCAGCCCTGCTAAGAAAGTGCCAAGGCTCCCTGCAACAACAGCAGAACCTGAAGCAGCTACCATTAGTAATGGGGAGCACTGAGATACCTCTGTGAGGTGGAAGACTCCAGTGTGGGGACAGGGAGGGGGAGGGGAAGGTAGGGGAAGGGAAGAATAGGACATCTGGGAAAAACTGAAAGGGATTACATATTGCCTAAATTTTGATGTGTCTTATTTGGAGCCTGGAAACTATCGTGTACTCCTGAAAGTCTTTGTTTAGTTCATTTTGCTGACATGCTTCCTGTTGTGATTACATAACACTAAAATAGCATGAATGTATTTGGAATGATGTTAAGGGCTCTGTAAACCTTCATACCTCTTCAACTATTTGTAAGCATGAAGTTCAGCTTTTGATGCGGTCAGATGAATCGCATGCTTCTGGCAGAAGAAATGGAGATGCCACTAGATACCTTTGATTTTTTTTTAATATATAAATATTTTTAAATAGCATTAAGCAAGACTGCTAAAAGCACCTTCAGTTTTTTGAAATAAAACTTGAGGGATTTTTTAAAAATGTGGTTTATGTAAGCCCTATGAAAATGGCAAAAACAGAAGTGTCCCTTTTCTAAATTTTATAAGTATTTCACTGAGGTAGAAAGTGAAGTTTGAGGGAAGGTAATACTGTTGCTCTGTTTGAATTGAACCCAGTAGTGACCAGAAGTCAGGATAATGGCTTTTGTGAACTAGAATCTTGAACAAACTCCTTCTGGAGAGGATCTTTGTGACATGTGGCACTTTTGGTAGAAGTAGTTCTTTCCTCTGTGCCAGCTCTTTGGTCATCTGTTTTGCATGGTGTTGGAGATCTTTAAGGAGGCTTATGTTGTTACAGTTCTTTGAACTTTATTTAACTGGGGCATGTGGGTTGTTAAAGACTTTCTACAAGCATGAAATTCTTCCTTGTTAACTTGAATAAAAGGCGAAGGTAGCAGTTTTAAACATTACTGGAATTACTCTTCAGTATTATAGCTTAAGAAACTGACAATCTAAATTCATGATGATTCTTCATCAAAAGTAAAATCATTGGTATGACCCAAGTTTTATCCTGGTCCATGTTTGACCAGACCAAAAAAGAGAATTGAAAATTTTCCCTCACTGTCATGCAATCTGATTTGTGATACTTTACTTCAGATTATCACGTAGAAAACTATGTATCCCACAGAGGAAAAATGTCATAGAATGAACAATATGTCCGAATGAACAAAAAAGACTTATTGGACAGTTATGTAGGCCCTCTTGGTGCTGAACTACAACATGAGCCTTATTAGGTTATTAATATACAGAGGTAGTTGGAACTAATGTACAGAACTAATTTTTAATACTTTATTTTATTAAATTCTGTGAAGTTTCAGTTATCTATTACAAACTTGCACAAACGACATGAAATGTAATGTTTAAGATTACAAGGTAATGCGTAATGTGTTTGTAAATTATTCTTGTCTAATATTAACTAGTAGCTTTTCTTTTTTTGATTTGTACAGTCAAAAGTGAGTTAAAATGACTTCATTTTAATACCTGCTGATGTAGATTAATGATGTAAGTTCTGATTTAAAGATTGATGGGAAAATGGTGCATGCATTGCTCTTGCAAGTGTTTGGGGTTAGAAATGTTCTGAAAAGAATAATTTAACTTTTGGGTGCCAAGAGAATTGGGTGAATGAAAGTTCATTGCCGGCAATGGACAGACCTAGTACCATTGGCACAGAATATTAACTCTTATACACTTCACTAAGGATGAGGTGAGTAACTTTGAAATAAAGTTTTAAGAGAAATTTCAAACCAATGGCCTTGTTTTTTTAATTCTACCAAGAAATGAACTACTAGGAAGCATCCTTTTTCTTTTGAGAAATGAGAATTCACATCTGGTTGTTAATCAAACTTATTAGCCAGATTTCATTTCATTTAAAGCATCAAAAAAGAGTTTTTAAAATTTTAGCTAAGAAACTAATTAAACAAGTGGGTAAATATCAGAACTATAATAAAGTTCAGTTAATATGTATCAATAAGGTAAATGTAGCAGCTTTTTGTCTAAATAACACTACTATGACTTCCAATTTGAATTGATAACTTGTCAGTTTGGAGTCTTACAAAAACCCCTTTAATTTTTTTAATTCAGATACTCAAATTCTGTATGTAATCACTTCAACAAATTGCTTGATCTCTCTGAGCTCTAGTTCTTCATCTTAAAATCCTACTTGATTCTTTACCAGGCTAGTTCTCCTGCATTTACTGTATTTGGACTTAATTTGACTTAGTCCCCAGAATAAATTTGATCTCTGTTTAAAGCACAACTAGGGTGAGTAACCTCAAAGAGAGATAAAAAGCCCATTTCAGATTTATTTGAACCCTTTCATCTCTGGTTTGTGAGTGTGTGTGTGTGTGTGTGTGTGTGTGTGTGTATTGCCATTGGGCAATAGAGGTCACTTAGAAATGCAGATAGCTTTTCAAAGAGGACCATGGAAAGTGAAATAATTTTAAGCCACAAGACCAAACTTAGTCTTTGAAATCCTATGTACATCATCAACTAAATCACTCTCTGTATTCTACTTTGGTTCTTATTTGGGGAAAAGATATTGGGGAATGAGATTTTGTTGGATTTAGGTTGTTGTTTTTTTTTTAATCCTGAAAGCAACATAATCACAAAAGCTTCTTTCTGTGGGACGTTTTGGTTTTCTGTACATGTATATAGGAAGTATAGCCCAGCTCATAAGTAGGAGGTAGTTTTATTTTAAAACAAGAAAACTAACATAAAGACTTATTCTACATCTTTCTTCTATTACTATCATTGTACAAGAAGCTATGAGAACATAATTAACAAAATGTTTCCATTTTTTGAGGGGAAAATGGCATGAAGAATTTGTTGGTTTTACTCTGTTCCTAGCATGATGATGGATTGAAGTTCTAGGACTGTTCCTCATTGTTGAGGCACCTAGATGGTGTATAGAGCACTGGGCTTGAAATCAGGAAGACTTACCTTCCCGAGTTCAAATCTAACCTCGGACTCTTTCTAGCTTGGAGACCCTGGACAAGTCACTTAAACCTGTTGCCCCAGTTCCTCATCTGTAAAATGTCAAGTCTTTCCATTATGTTTGCTGAGAAAGTGAAGAGTAAGATACAACTGATAAATGATTCCATGGGATAGTAGGGATTTTTTTAAGGTACTGGATGTTAAAAATGAAATACCCCAAGCTCCAAGAAACTTAACTGTAGTCCACTAGAAAATATAAACTGCAAAAGTAAGTATAATCACACAAGATAATTTGAGAAGGGAAAAAATAACAAGGGAAGGATGGAACACTTTAAAGAAGGAAAGTAGGAAACCCGTATCTAAACAATTGGAAAACTGTCAATTGCTCATGTTTAGACCAAGTTAATATAGTAAAAATGACAATTCTAGCCAAATTAAATCATTCACTGCCATAGCAATCAAAGTACAAGGTACTATTTTAAAGAGCTAGAAAAAAAAATAGTAAAAATTCATTTGGAGCAACAAAAGGTCAAGAATATCCAGGGGAATTGATGGTGGGAAAAGATGCAAAGGAGGATGACCTAGCTGTAACAGATTTGAAACTATACTATAAAACACCAGTCATCAAATCAGCCTGGTAACTAGTTAAGAACTAGAATAATGGACCTGTGAATTAAAAGTAGGTACAGGCTAGGTGGCGTAGTGACTGTAGTAATTTATTGTTTGGCAAACCCAAAGACAGCTTCTTGATAAGAAGTGCTGGGAAAACTGGAAAATGGTATGGCAAAAACTAGGCATAGACCCACTTCTCACACCCTATACCAAAATAAGGTCAAAATAGTTAGACAAAGGATGATATATTATCTGTTGATTCTATGGAAAGGCAAAAATTTATAAATTGAAAAATGGAGGATTTTGACTTTAAATTTTTTTGCATTAATAAAACCAATGCAACTGAGATTAGAAGGAAATAAAAACTGGGAAATAATTTTCACAGCTAGTGTTTCTAATAGGACTCATTTTTAAAATACAGAGAACTGAATCAGATTTATAAGATAAGCTATTCCACAAGTGATAAAGCTGTCCATAGTCATGGAAAAAAACGCTCCAAATCATTGATTAGAGAAATGCAAATTAACACAACTTTGAGCTACTACTTCATCTGTTGGAGAGGATATGGGGAAACTGTTGGTGGAGTTGTGAACTGTAGCAGCCATTCTAGAGAGCCATCTGGAACTCTACCCAAAGATCCCTTTGACCCAGCAATGCCAGTACTATGCCTAGAACCAAAAGAAATCAAAACAGGAAAAGTCTCACATGTTCAAAAGTATAGCAGCTGTTTTTGTGGTGGTAAAGAATTGGAAATTGAGGGGATGCCCATCAATAGGGTATGACTGAACAAGTGATAGAATTTGAATGTAAATGGAGTGCTAAGTGGTTGAACTTTAGAAAAGCTTGGAAAAAATTACATGAACATGCTGAATGAAGTGAGCAGAACCAAGAGAACATTGTATACATTAACACCATTAAGAGATGATCAACTGATGGATACAGCTCCTCTCTGCAGTTCAGACATCAGGGGCAACCCTGAAAGACCTGCTATGAACAATGATGCTATTCATATCCAGAGGGAAAAAACTCCACAGAATTTGATGTATACTATGTTCACTTTTTTAAAAATTCTCATGTTTTTCCATCCTATCTCATGGTTTTCTTTCTCTTTAGTTCTTATTCCCTTTCTATAAAATACCTAAAATGTAAATGTTAAACACAAATGTACAACTTTTTACCACAGTTCCCTGTTATAGGAAAGGGGGGAGGGAAGGAAGAGTGGTAGAAATATGTGCAACTTATAAATTTGCAAATGGATGATAGCTGAAAAACTACCAGAGTATGTAATTGGAAAAAACAAAATCAAATTTCAATTAAAAAAAAAAGTAGGAAACCCTGAAAGGCAAAAAAGAAAGGAAAGAGGTGATTTATTTAAAACTCGAGACAACTAGTGAAAAAGGCCCCAAAAGGTGAGGTAGAAGTTAAGTTTGAGGAACAGCCACAGACCTAATTTGATTAGAATATAGGAATGCTGAAAATGGAGTAATATGAAATGGAACTGAAAGGGCATGCTGAAACTTTACCAAGCCCAAGGACATTGAGTTTTTGCTTTAAAGCCAAGTCAGAGCAGGTGAGACGATCAGTGGCTGAGTCTGTTAGGAAGAATACTTGAGGATGGTGTTTGGAGAGAAGAGAGACTGGAAAGACCACTTAGGAAAGTAGTATAGGGTAGAGTGAAGCAGGCTGTGGCCATGTGGTTAGGGAAGAGTTTGGGGTGGTGGCACATGTAGGCATCCACTTTGACATGAGGGAATTCATACAAGCAAGAGAACCATTTACTAGTGTACCCAGAAGAGAATAGCCATGGATGGAGGTGGTTAGTGTCAAAGACTCATCCCACTGAGTGATTAAGGAATTATCGTAATCTTTGGAGAGAGTAATTTGTAATTTAGAAGGGTGAGCAGGAATAATAATTTCTTTTTTAAAAATAGATACCTATTTTAATTTGCTTTCTTGAAATACAAGTTTATAGAACAAGTGATTACCTCTTTAAAAATCCTTGGGGGAGGGGGCTTTTGCTTCTTTTTTCCTAAGCTGAAAAGTAAATCCATTAGGAAAAATAAAGATTTTAGGGCAGTATTAAGCTTGACTGCCTCCAATAATCATACCATGCTGAACTTTTCACACCAAACAGTTTTTAATTTTTGGGCTCATTCCTGAAAGGCCAGTCATCTAACTGTTATACTGTTTCTAAGGGACTAAATCTCTTAAGAGTCAAAATGGGAGAAGGAAAATGGAAGATATGCATTTGACTCACTATTATGTTAGATTTAGTTCAATTGAATTAGAGTCTTTATGGTAGCTTGTATTCTGTTGTGATTTTTATACCATGAAAAATCTCCAAATCTGATAGGACAATATTCTCTTGGATTCTCCACCCCTAGGAATACCCCTGCTACAAATGTGATTTGTTCAACATGTTCACTTTTTCTGACCCAGATCAGCTTCTTAAGGCTAGAAAGGGAGGTAAGCATCTCTGCCCTTGTTTAGGCCCTGTTGGAGTTATGGAATGAAATTGTAAAATTTAGTTTGGAAAAGTTCTTTAAACATACAAAACCACTAACTGTGAAGTCTCAAACTAGGAACTATAAATTGGCACATTTCACCCAAATCCTGCATCTGAGTTCAAGTGTAGGAGAAGTCCAGCCCTTGGGTGAAGGTTTGAGTATTGAGAAAGAAATTAATTTGAAGAGCAGATAGCCCCCTACTCAGGACTGCCTGGAATTTAAACAAAGGAACCGTTTAAAGTTAGAGATACACAGTGTCATTTAAATTATATGCTTTTGCCCCAGCCAAGAAATCTTTATTTACACAGCTGGAATTTTCTAAATAGGCCATCTCAGATACTGAAAGCAATGTAGAGGAAAAATGAATTGGGTAATTCACTTCCACGTTAAACCACATAACATAGTAAGCAAAGAAATACTGAGAGCCATACACAGACCAGGCAGAACGCAAAAAGCTTAGATTGGAATGTCACAGCCAATTATAACATGTCAGGGATGAAAACTAACAGCACAGTGATGGAAATTGATTATCTGCTGTTGGTGGAAGTATCAACCAGGACTTGGCAAACTGTCTTATGTGAATAACATGGCAGTCTGTAAAATTTTTGACCTATATTGCCTATTTTAGCAATAACTTTTTCTTAGGGTGTTGTCTGTGTGTGTGTGTGTGTGTGTGTGTGTGTGTGTGTGTGTGTGTGTAATTCTGGTTTATTTAGGTAAATTGAATAATAAATACATGACATATATACCACATTCTTAAGATGCTACCAAACAAAACAAGTCAGGAGATTTGAGTGGGGTTTATTGCCTTGTCAGTTTAAAAATTACAAAATTACCATTTGAGTTTATTTAAAATTAGAAAATTGTCAAACCCAAGTTGCTTGTGGAAAAAATTTAAAAACAAATCCAAAAACAATGCTTAAATTCATTGGTAGTCTAAGGCAATTTATAAAATTGAACAAAATTTGGATGTATGTCGTATGCCCCGGTAGACACGGGATACTTTCTTTGTGTCTCCTTCCTTGGTGTCTGGCAGAGTCACTATTGGGACACTCTCTAAAGCCCTTTTTCTTTGGACTCTGTGCAGAATGATACGGTAGACCCCAGTGATTGAACTGCGGGAATCTCTCCCTTGGTTATTTCTAATATGTTCATCAGTAATACCCAGATTTTCTAGGGTGTTTTTGACCTCATTCTCTTCTTCCTTAAGGATGCTTTTTTCTGATAAATACTTGGGATCTAGTTGGAAGGGTTCCAAGGGAGTGGGGTGTAGCACCCCTTGCATCCATTCATTATTCATGATGTAGTCAATGCCATACCTTTCTGTGGGTATTGGCTGTAGAACCCCACGGATCAGCCTCTGACACGGGTTAGAGACATGAGGAGGTATGTTGTATGTCCCATCGAGGATACACTTTTTTAGTTTGGCCACTGTCTCTGCTCGAAATGGCATGGTGCCAGTCACCATAAAATATAAGAGGACCCCCAAGGCCCAGATGTCCACATAAATGCCCACATAATTTTCATCCCGAAAGAGCTCCGGGGCAGCATATGGAGGAGACCCACAGAAAGTGTTCAGGGTTTCACCTTTTTTGCTTATAGTACTGAATCCAAAGTCACCAACCTTCACACAGGTATTGCTTGTATAAAATACATTTTCTGCCTTCAGATCTCTATGAATAATTTGATTTTCATGCTGTGAAGCAAGAAAGGATAAAGTCAATTTTAAAAAATGGGAAAGAATTTTTAGCCTAAAAAAAAGTTTAAAATTATATATTAAATATTCAGTAATTCAATAATAGAAACCTGGATAATCATCTGTAAAATTATAGTGATTCATTTAAACATCAGAGAACTTGACTACTTTAAACTTTAAGCAAAATGAGCTTTTTAGAATAATCATCAATAAACATTTATTAAACTTCTAGTGTGTGCTGGGTACTGTGCTTTTCAAGGAAAGTTTATTTTTTGTTACACAAAATTAGAATGAAAGTATTTAAGATTTGGGTGGAACCTCAGAAGTTATTTGATCCAGCCCATACAGGAAAGGAATCCCTATTATAACATCCCTCTGTGCTTGAACTAGACTGTAATAAAGTCTTTCCTTGAATACTTAAGGAGAGAGAACTATTTTGACACACAGAGAAGAGGAATTGATTTGAAAGGGGAAAATACATCTGTTTAAACACTTTAAAACAGACTGATGAACACATGACAAACTACAGTTCCACAGGACTTGTTGAAATATGCAGCCTTCTCTAGATTGAGAGGTAATGATGTCTCAGAGAGCATACTGAGGATGTTAGGTTCTTAACCTGAGATCTGTTAACATTTCAAAAACTATTTTGTAATTGAATTTAAACATAACTGATTTCCAGTGTAATCTTTTTTTTTAGGTTTTTTTCAAGGCAAATGGGGTTAAGTGGCTTGCCCAAGGCCACATAGCTAGGTAATCATTAAGTATCTGAGGCTGGATTTGAACCCAGGTACTCCTGACTCCAGGGCAGGTGCTTTATCCACTGCGCCACCTAGCTGCCCCTCCAGTGTAATCTTTGTCTTTTATTTTATGCATTTAAAAAATCATAATATGCATGGAGCCATAGGCTTTGCAAACTGTCAAAGCTGAATTACCAAAAAAAAAAAAAAAATGAATCTCTTTTCTAAATGATCTCTCAGATTCCTTCCAGCTCTGACTTCATATCCATCTCTTAGATCAGGTGTCAGACTGCGGCAGTTAGGTGGAACAGTGAATAGAACACCTGCCCTGCGTTCAGATGTGACCTCAGACACTTAATAATTGCCTAGCTGTGTGACCTTGGGCAAGTCACTTAACCCCTTGCCTTGCAAAAAAACAAAAGAGGGAGAGGGAGGAAGGGAGGGAGGGAGAGGGGGAGAGGGAGAGAGAGAGGGAGAGAGAGAGAGGAGAGAGAGAGAGAGAGAGAGAGAGAGAGAGAGAGGTCAGACTTACAAAGAAACAGGGGCCACTAAACTATATGTATACAAGGATCCTGCAGGTTGCATACTGACATAGAAAACTACATATTATGTATTTTTTTATTATGTTGGGCCATTCTCCAATTGTCCCCTGACCTCTATCATTCTTGTGCCTACTACTTCTGCCCAGTTTTTCCTCCTTTCTTTCTATGGGTGTACGAGTGATGATCTAGGGCACCTATGGTGGGCTGCCCCCATTCCCTAGCAAGGATGGGCAACTAGCACTACTAAATAAAAGCTCTCTCACTCTCTCCCTCTCTATACACACACACACATACACACACACACAGATAGTCTTTAGTTTTCCTTTTTATCCAACCCATGCCAAATTTCCATTCCCAAAACAAAGGCCTACTAAGTAACTGCTTTAATGGTATTCTAGGTTAAAGAGGTTCCTGACCCTGACCATAACTTTATCTTTCCAACCTGGTTGATCTGAGGGAAACACCAGGCAGCCATTACGTAGACTTTAGGCCAGAAACAAATTTAAAAATCCCCTAGTCCACCTGCCCTTTCCCCTATTTTACAGTGGAGAAAGGGACTTGACCAAAGCCACATAGCTAACAAGGAGTGGGAAGGAGTAAGAGTCAGGTCTAGATTCTCTTGACTTCAAATCCATTATTCTTTCTGCTATGTCATACCATCCTTTACTTTTTGCTGACTGGTTAGATCAGTAAATGTAGTTTAGTAAGAAAATGGTGAACCTGTTTGGGACAAGAGAGCCATGAAAGAATAAGGAAAGGCAGAAAGTATTAAATGGTTACTTTGCCCCACTCAAAAAAGAGCAAAAAAAGGGCCTGAAATTTATATTTTGGTTTTGGAAATAGAATTCACACACATGTACAAACTAGAGACCAGAACAAGAGCATGTAGAACTGTACAATCAAAGAATAAAATGTTGTTGGAAGGAAGACTTTGGTTGAGTTTCATGGAGAAGATGGGAGATCTTGTGACAGAGATCCTGGAGGAAGGATCTGATTTTGGTTGATTGAAAATAAGGGTAAGCATAAAAGGGAGAATGAGATCAACCAATGAGTTGAGCATAAGGTATAAGGGACAGACATGGGGAGGCAATGCAGGGCCAGATTTTATTCTCTCTGGGGGATTCTTGAAACTCTGAGCCCATAACCCTAAATTCTATCATTGATCTCCCCAGAAAGACTAGATTGTGAGTTACTAGGAAAGCAAATACCCCAAGTACATTTCCTGGGGTAACTAGGTGACCCAGGGAATAAAGAGTCATGTCTGGAGACAAGAAGCTCATCTCCCTGAGTTTAAATCTGGCCTCAGACACTTGGACAAGTCATTTAGCAATATGCCTCCATTTCCTCAGCTGTAAAATGATCTGGAGAAGGAAATGGCAAATCATTCCAGTATGTTTGCCAAGAAAACCCCAAAAAGTCAAGAGTCGGACATGACTGAAAAAATGACATTACATTGCAGTATAGACCAAAGGAAAGAGCACTAGTTTTAAAATTAGGTTATTGTTCAGTCACTTTTCAGTCTTGTTCAACCCTCCGGGAATCCATTTGGGTTTTTTTTTTTAGATTTGTCAAGGCAATGGGGTTAAGTGGCTTGCCCAAGGCCACACAGCTAGGTAATTATTAAGTGTCTGAGGTCAGATTTAAACCCAGGTACTCCTGACTCCAAGGCCGGTGCTCTATCCACTGCGCCACCTAGCCGCCCCAATTTAGGGTTTTCTTGGTAAAGATACTGGAGTGGTTTGTCATTTCCTCCTCCAGATCATTTTTTAGATGAGAAAATCAAGGCAAACAGGGATAAGTGTCTTGCCCAGAATCTTACAGCTACTAAGCATCAGATTTGAACTTAGATGTGTCTTCTTGACTTCATGTGTTCTATCCACTTAGCCACCCAAAAGTCAGAGGACTCAGCTTTGAATGGGATTTCTCTTTCTAGCTCTTCCTGCTGTATCTTGCTAGTCATATATAGAAAAGTTGAAGATTTATGAGGGTTTGTTTTATATCCCACAACTTTGCTAAAATTGCTAATTGTTTCCAGTAGTTTTTTGGATGATTTCTTGGGATTCTCTAGGTATACCATCATGTTATCTGCAAAGAGTAAAAGTTTTGTCTCTTCCTTCCCAATTCTAATTCCTTCAGTTCCTTTTTTTCTCTAATTGCTGAAGCTAATATTTCTAATACGATATTGAACAGTAGTGGTGATAGTGGGCATCCTTGTTTCACCCCTGATCTTAGTGGGAATGCCTCTAGCCTCTCCCCATTGAATATAATGCTAGGACTTAGCTTCGATACCAGACTCTGATAGTTACAATCTGTATAACCTTGGGTTGTTATGTAGTCTCCTTAATAGGACTCAGCTGTCCCTTCGGGTTCTAGACCCGGGAATGACAGACTATATAAGCAGTGACTTCCCTTTGGTGGGCAGCTCTAGGCAGACTAATACTATGGATACTTGATAACACAGATCTCACCATGTGCTTCACCGCCGACACAATCTGGGAAAAAATGAGCTTGCTTTCAGTTTCTGAGAGCTTCCCCTCAGTGCTGATCTTCACAAAGAGCTCTCCTCCTCCGGCATATTCCATCACCAGGTGGAGCTTAGACAGTGTCTCTACAACTTCATAAAGGCGGATGATGTTGGGATGGTGTAATTTTTCCATACTGGAGATCTCACGAGACAGTAGCCTTTGGGTTTTCTGGTCTAACTTGGTCTTGTCCAGGATCTTAATAGCCACCTTTTCTGAAAGTGGGAAAGGGACAATAGATTAGTGGGAGCTGCAGTAATTCCTGCCCAATCTCACTGTAAAATTCTGTCTCCGAGAGGCTTAGGAACAAAAATTTTAGAGTTAATGAAGACCTTAAGATCATTTGAACTTCTTCTCATTTGCAGATGAAGGAAACTGAGTCCTAGATGATATGTCCAAAATCAGCAGAATGTTGTTGTAGTTCAGTTGTATCTGACTTTGTGACCCCATTGGGTGTTTTTTGGGCAGCATTACTGGAGTGGTTTGCCATTTCCTCCTAGAGTTCATTTTACAAATGAGGAAACTGGGGTAAACAGGGTTAAGTGACTTGCCCAGGGTCACACAACTAGTAAATGTTTGAGGTTGGATTTGAATTTAGGTCTTCCTAACTCCAGGCCTGGTGCTCTATCTTCTGTGCCATTGAGCTGTCAAAGTTATACTGGTAGTAAATTGCGAAGCCAGAATTTGATCCTAGGTCCTAACTGACCAGATCCAGGGTTCTTTCCACTACTAGGTGGCACAGTGGGGAGAGTGCTAGGCCTGAAGTCAGAAGATCTGAGTTCAAATCTTACCTCAGACACTTAGCTGAGTCCCCTTGAACAAATTACTTAATATCTCTCAGTTTTGGTTTCCTAATCTGTAAAATGAGGATAATAAGAACTCTGACTTTCCAGGGTTGAGGTGAGGATTAAATGAGGTAAGAATGGTAAAGTAGTTTGCAAACCTAAAAATGTTATATAAATGCAAGCTCATTTAATTAAGTCATTCTTTTTCAACAATATTCACAATATGGTTCCACATTGGCTGGGATCTTATTTATGAATAACTAGTAATTTAGTTCAAGTTGGGATTCTAAATATCTCCCCTTTCCTGATCAAAGTAGACAGTTTCTCAATACTATTTTTTCCTAAAAACGACCACTTTTATAAATTATTTTATTAAACTCCTATTGGTAGCTTAGATTAAACAAAATGATCTCAGAGTTCCTATACATATTTTAATGCAAATCAAATGTAATGGTTGATAAGTTATAAGATCCCTAGGCATTTGCAAAGCATAGATTCTATAAATCTCTGGAAATAGGGTTAGTCTTCAAGTATCTTCTTGTAAAAGAGAGGGAAGAGTTTTGGAGAAAGCCAGCTTGAGAAGCAATACCTAAGAGTATAAATCCAGCTTTTCCTAAGACCTATTTGACTTCTTTACTATCTCCTTAATTGCTGTTCTCTGAGCTGAATGGCTCCATAGTGATCCCTTCAAACTTTTTAAAACTAAGGTAAAAACAGTCTTACTTGTACCAGATAAGACTTATGTCTTTGCTCTTAAAAAAAAAAATAGGGGTGGCTAGGTGGCATAATGGATAAAGCACTGGCCCTGGAGTCAGGAGTATCTGGGTTCAAATCCAGTCTCAGACACTTAATAATTACCTAGCTTGTGTGGCTTTGGGCAAGCCACTTAACCCCGCCTTGCAAAAACCTAAAATCAAAACAAAAAAAAAAAATGAGCTGAAGGTTCAAAAGTCTGCTACAATATCTACTCCATTCCTCTGATGGAATGTGAAGATGAAACTTTTTTTTATCAGTGATTAGTTTATTGCTCCTAGTGCTTCCAAATTCCTGACAGATATTAATCTCTGGGATTCAAGAATAAGAAACCTCAATTCTTGGAAGTTCCCCAAATCATAGGTTATCCTATATTTTTCATAATAAATATTTTACTAATATATATATTTTTTTGTTTTTGCAAGGCAAAGGAGTTAGGTGACTTGCCCAAGGTCACATGACTAGGTAATTATTAAGTATCTGAGGTCACATTTGAACTCAGTTCCTCCTGACTCCAGGGCCAGTGCTCTATTCACTGCACCACCTAATCCATTGTCCCAACTAATACGTTTCTAAGTAGTAAAGGATCATAATAATAAACTGTAAATGAATTTTCTGTAATTGGGTTATATGAAAAGTTTCAGAAGTTTTCTATTTGAAGATTGTATAATGTTAACAATATTATTAATAATAATAATGATACATAATATTATATGATAAACATATATTGTGACAAGGATTTGAAACAAAAAGAAATAATTTGGCAGGCAAATTGTGGTAAAAATATCATGGAGGCACACTTAGCCTACTTAGAAGACATATTTTAAGGACTTTGGCATGACTGTTCATATACAAATTATGCTGTTAATTATTTATGCAACCTATCTATTTCATTAAAAACAGGTCCTGAAGACCCCTAAGGAAGGGAATAAGCACTTATTAAAGACCTATCTCAATTGAAATTCACTGTGAAGTTGGGGCAACTAGGTGGTGCAGTGGATAGAGCACCTGCCCTAGAGTCAGGAGTACCTGAGTTCAAATGTGGCCTCAGACACTTAATAATTACCTAGCTGTGGGCTTAGGCAAGCCACTTAACCCCATTGCCTAGCAAAAACTAAAAAGAAAATAAATTCACTGTGAAGGACTTGCTATTGCATTCCCTTTTTACAATTGAGGAAACTGAGGCATAGAGGGGTTGTGACTTGTCCAGGGTCACTGAATTTGAACTCATAGCTTTCTGATTTCAGGTCAAGTGCTCAAACTACTGTGCTTCCTAGCTATCCCTAGCAAATAACACAGTAATTAAACGTTTGAGGTTCAGCTAACTCAGATACCAATGACTAATGAAATGGCAGCAGGGTACAAAAGGTAAAAGAGAGAAGTCAGGAGTGTGGATAATTCCCAATCTGATAATCACACACTGAAGAATCAAGAGCTGATTAAAAACCTCAAGGAATTTTTACATTCTTTCCAAGTCCTAAAGTTTTTTTCAAAGTCGTCTTCTTTTACTTAGAGAGGTTCCTTGTTTTGCATGAGGGAAGGAAAAATAAAATCATCCCTAGATAATAATTTAGAAATTTTTAATCTGCCTAAAGCTAAAGAGGAAGTTAGTTAAATTGGAAGTAGGAAAGAAGAGGGTGGGGTAAGGAAGCTATCCTCTAGCATAATTCCAGTTTGAACTCCAGGAGGTAGGACATCTGAGGACTTTCTAGTTCGTAGAGAAAGCATGGCTGCTTTGTGTGTATCTTTTGAAAAGAAATAAAAAGATAAGGAAAGGAAGCCACAAAGTTCTAAGCTGCCATTAGATGTTCTGGAAAGCTGCTACTCATCTAAATTTCTAATTACCGCTTAAGAAGAGGCTGAAACAAACTTTATAAATTCTGTCTGTCTTGCTCTCTGCCTTTTCTTTCTCCATCTTTCTTGGTCTTCCTCTCTCTTCCTCTCTCTCCTTGGTCTTTCTCTCTCTCCCTTTGTGTATGTGTGTGTGTGTGTGTGTGTGTCTTTCCCTCCCCCCTCCCTTTCTGTCCCCCCTCCCCAATTCTACCCAGATAGGAAGAGCATCACCTTTTGAAGTTGTTTTCTCAATAGTAGGTATGGATTTATGACTATCTTTTTACAATCCATGGCTCAGTTCTCTTAAGGGACCCTAACCCCCAAGGCCATGAACTAGGGTTAAGCTGACTGACTCCTGTGAGGACTGACCTGTGATCCTAGCCAATTAAAAGCCACAACCAAGCTGACTGCCTACAGACCAAATTTGTCCAACATGAATCATTTTTCACAAGGTAATGCCAAACACCACTTTATATGGTGTGGTATTGAGGGGTGTATTTTTGATGATATAATCACTTTTTTAGTCTTTTCCTGGCTTCCATATTGAACAAATCTCCCAAAGTACATTCCAGACACCAGAATAGATCCAGGGCCACCCTGGCTATTTGGTGAGGATTGAGAGGAAAATGCAAAGGCTAAAGTTAGCTTTGAGGATCTTCTTTGAGTTCAGGAAAAGTTCTTAATATAGAAGATGCCATAGGAGATGAGTCACTTAAAAATCCCAGATGGTCCCTCAGGTGGCTCTGAGTTGACCCTGAGACTGATCTGTTCCCCAATCAGCTGTACTTCCCACTTCTCTGGAATTCTGGGTCTGGGCTGGCTCTAGGGCACACACACAGGAGTAGGCAGAAACTTTAAAAAGGTAAATAGGTAGATAGTTCATATAAACACCTGGGGTGGGTACTCTAAACTTATATATGTCACGTTTCCTTTGAGTAACTTCAATTCTGCCTTCCTCATAGAACACAGCCCCCTCACTGATGAGGGCACACCATGCTGGGCAGTCCTGTGCCAGTATCTCCCATGCTGCACAGTTCATTCTAAAGTTCTTCAATAAGCTTCTTCTAACCCCCTTGTAAATGCTTATCCTGTGTGAGTTCTTCATAAAATAGCTTTTTTAGCAAGCATATGTCTGGCATTCTAACAATGTGTCCAGCCCATTGTAATTGCATTTTCTGTAGTAATGTTGGAATACTTGGCAGTTTAGCTCCAGAAAGGCCCTCAGTGTCTGGTATCTTCTCCTGCCAGGTGATCTTCAGAATCTTCCTAATAATGGAAGTGATTCAGTTTCCTGACATGGTGCTGGTAGATTGTCCAGTTTTCACAAGCATAGAGCAATAAGGTCAGCACAACAGCTTTGTCGACCTTCAGTTTGGTAGTCAGTCTAATAACTCTTCTCTCCACACTTCCTTTCAGAGCCTCCCAAATTCTGAGCTAGATCTGGCAATTTGTGCATCAACCTCATTGTCAATGTCTACCTCCTTGGATAGGACACTGCCAAGGTAAGTGATGTTGTCCACAGTAATCAAAACTTCTCCATTTGCTGTAATCTATGGTTCCACATATGAATGGTGTGGTGCTGGTTGATGGAGACCTGTGTTTTCTTGGTGTTCATTGTTAGACCAGAATTAGCACAAGCAGCAGAGAATCAATTCGTACTTCGTTGCACCTCAGCTTCAGAGGCTGCATTGAGTGCATAATCATCTGGAAAAAGACCATGCACCAACACTCCCTCCACTTTGGTCTTGGCTTGTAGCCAAGTTGAAGAATATGCCATCAGTGCAGTAGCTGACTTTGAGGTCAAGTTCATCCTCAGTGAAGGTGTTTAATAACATGGCTAAAAACTCCATGCTAAAAAATATGGGAACAAAGACAGCCTTGTTTCATTCCATTGGTGACAGGGAAATCTCGAGAGCATTGTCCACTATCCAGTACATGGGCAAGCATGTCATCATGAAGCTGATGTACAATACTGATGAACTTCTCTGGGCAACCAAACATAAGTTTCCATAAACCCTTGCAAGTGAGTGTCACAAGCCTTGGACAGATCTACAAATGTTGTATACAGATCTCTGTTCTGTTCTGGCATTTTTCCTGGAATTGTCGGGCAGTACACCATATTGACTATTCCTTGACCCCTTTCTGAAGCCACACTGGCTCTCAGGGAGGTGACCATCTTTAAGGATCAGTCCATTGAGAAAGGCTCTGGCAAGAATCTTACCAGAGAAATACACCTGTGATTGTCACAGGACAACCTGTTCCCTTTATCTTTATAGAGATGGACGATGGAGGCAACCTTGAATTCTTGAGGGATAACCTCTTCATGCCATATAACCTGGAAAATTTCAGTCAGGTTTTGGATGAGCAATGGACCTCCTCCTATATAGATGTCAGCTGGAATACAATCAGCACCAGATGCTTTTTTACTTGAAAGGAGCCTAATAGTATTCAAAACCTCTCCTTCAGTTGAAACTTCAGCTAGGGGCACATTGACTACAACTTGAGGTAAACGGTCAATGGCTTCTGCATTGATTGATGATGGTTTGTTTAGAACACTAAGGAAGTGTTCAGCCTTTCTCTCCAGGATCATGTCCCTTTCACTGATCAGCTGCATCAGCATTGAACAGTTGAGATGCACCATATGTCTCTGACCCATATCTTCAGAGCATCATAAAAGGACTTTGGATTGTTACTATCTGCATAAAACTGAATTTCATCTGCCTTCTTACTGAAGAACCAGGAGTTCTTTATCTTGCTAAGCTTAATTTATAGTTTACTTTTTTTTTTTTTTAGTTTTTTGCAAGGCAAATGGGGTTAAGTGGCTTGCCCAAGGCCACACAGCTAGGTAATTATTAAGTGTCTGAGACTGGATTTGAACCCAGGTACTCCTGACTCCAGGGCTGGTGCCTTATCCACTTCGCCACCTAGCCACCCTGTACTTTACTTTTGATGGAATTAAAGTGCTGCCTTCTTAGAAACATCTGAATTATTCTGCTGATAAACCCTATGGGGTTTTTGTTTTTCATTTAGCAGCTTTTGTATTTCCCAATCATTTTCATCAAACCAATCTTGATATTTGCAAGTGTTCTGACCTAGATGAGCAAATGCAGTCCTGGACACCAGATTTCTGAATGCTGCCCACTCCTTTTCTCCTTCATTGTTGCCAACTGTGTTGGCTCAGCTTTCCCTCCAAGCAACAAATTGTTTCCACTCAGAGAGACACTCTAATCTCTTGACATTAATTCTTCTTATTAATTTTGCCTTGGGGCCACCACTTTGGCTGAATGTGAATATTTAGCTTAGAGAGGATGAGTCTGTGATTATCAGCTCTCTGCACCATACATTGCCTTTGTCACTCTCACATCCTATCTGTCCCTTCTCCTTCCAATCACATAGTCTAATAGATGCCAATGTTTGCTAGGTAGAAGGTAGATGGGTAGGTAGGTGGGTAGGTAGATAGATAGATAGATTAGATAGATAGATAGATAGATATGTCTTTTTGGCATTGTTTATTTTTAACATAATCTCCAGGTAGATAGATAGATAGATAGATAGATAGATAGATAGATAGATAGATAGATATGTCTTTTGGCATCAAGTTTATTTTTTAACATCATTTCCATCCCCAAACCCAGAAAGCTATCCCTTGTAATAATGAAGGAGAAGAAAAAAAAAGAAAGAAAAATCAATTGAGCAAAACTAGCCAACACATTCAACCAAATCTGATAGCACAGGCAAGGAAAAAAAATGCAATTTCTCACCTCATCCATGGGAATAAACTTAGTCACAATAGTGGCACAGTTTTCTGTTGCTTTTTAACATTTTTTTTCTTTTATTTACATCATAGTCATGTATATTATTGCCTTGGTTCCATGAATTTCACTCTGATTCAATTTATGGGAATTTTCTCTCTGAATTGTTCAAGTTCAGTAATATTCCAGTCCATCCATGAACAACTGTTTATTTAGCCATTTCCCAGGCAATGGGCTGCCCTGAACTTCTGGAGTCATTCTAGGATGTGGGTTGATGTGGGCTGTTGCTTAAAAACAGCTTCTAATAAAGAAATTCAAGAGAGTGGGCTGGAGAAAGGAAAGCAGGGAAGGAAAGTGATTTCTGGCTCTTTCAAGGACAACAGGGAATCTATGGAACAATGGTTATCTACATGGACAATTAGGCAAAGGTTAATGATTTTCAAGGTTTAGACATGGCTATCCATCTGGGTGATTATAGGCAGTCCTTCACTTATTATCAATTTAAGAAAAACTTAAACATATGAATAGCCATTCCCTGTATCAATCTGCCCCATTCTACCTCAGCTTTTAGCCCTATTCTTAAATCCTGAATCTTCCCCTGACTTTAATATCTCCTCACAAAAGCAGACTTATTAGATCTAGAAAATATCTTCTTCCCAAAGTCATACCCTGATGTTGTGGGAGTACCCCAAATGGTTGTTGTCCATCTTGTTGGTGCTGGAATCTTCCCATTGCATTGCTATAGAAACTGTCTCCACAGAAAGTTAGTTCTTGCTCCATCACATTCGTATTCCACAACTTGTTCAGCCATTCCCCAATTGATGATCTCAACTTCAACTCTTTGTCACCACAAAAAGAGCCTCTATGAAAATTTTTATACATTGTGGATCTTTTCCTTTTTATATGATCTCTTTGAGATACAAACCTAGTAGCTCTCTAAGGTTCCTTCCTTTGTTTTTTTGTTTTGTTTTGTTTTGAAAGGCAATGGAGTTCAGGGTGGCTAGGTGGTGTAGTGGATAAAGCACCGGCCCTGGAGTCAGGAGTACCTGGGTTCAAATCCGGTCCGGTCTCAGACACTTAATAATTACCTAGCTGTGTGGCCTTGCGCAAGCCACTTAACCCTGTTTGCCTTACAAAAAACTAAACAAAAAAAAAAAACAAGGAAAGGCAATGGAGTTAAGTGACTTGTCCTAAGTATCTGAGGCTAGATTTGAACTCAGGTCCTCCTGATTCTAGGACTGATGCTCTATCCACTGCACCACCTAGTTGTCCCAACTTTGAATTCTGTTTTAAAATACAGATTAGCTGAGATATGTCCCATTATCATCTGTTCGGACAGAATGAATATGTTAGGGGACCTCATTGTTTGAAGGAAGGAAAAAAAGTGAATCTTCCAGCCTAGAAATAGCAGGAGAGAATAGTTTTGGTTTATCAAAGAGAGAATGGCTAAAAGAGAAGACAGCCAGGAAGGGAAGTCAAGGATAGGAGGTATTTACAGAATTTAAACTCAAATTTCAATCACCTCTGTTTCTCATGGGTCACAGTGAATAATAAGTCAGATTGATCAAAAGACTGCTTAAATAAACAAGTTGGCATTTATTCACATGGAAATATGTAGAGAAAAATGTGTCATTTCTAACAGTCTTCCTGGACAACAAACTAAAATAAACAGATGCTGCAAAAGGCCAGTAATTATAAATTGACCAACTTTAGTGTTCTCTGACTTGCTGAGTAAAATTCTGGAGAAACAAGAAGTAATTTCTATTGTTTCTCCTCAGGAAGCTGAAAAGTATTCCCACCATGGTCTGCTCAGCTCCTGGGGACACTGCATATTGGATCCTAACCTGAATTTGGTCTCAGAGGCTCAGGAAGTTGGAGTCTACTTCTATGAGCAGAGGGGAGAGAGAAGGAAGTGATGTGGTGAACCAGAGGTGCCCTAACCTGCCACCTCATCAATGAAGCAATCCTCCATTAGGAAATTGGTAGGGCTGTGGACAGGGGAATGGGCTGCCAAAGACCAATTGACCAATCAATAAGTATTTAATAAGACCTACTAGATTTTATGCTAGGTACAAAGATACAAAAATCCATCAATTGAGGAATGGTTGAACAAGTTATGTTATATGAATGCTATGGAGTACTATTGTTCTATAAGAAATCATGGCTAGGTGGCACAATGAATAGAGCACTGGCCTTGGAGTCAGGAGTACCTGGGTTCAAATCCGGTCTCAGACACTTAATAATTACCTAGCTGTGTGGCCTTGGGCAAGCCACTTAACCCCATTTGCCTTGCAAAAAATCCTAAAAAAAAGAAAGAAAGAAATCATGAGTGGCTGGTTTTAAGAGAAGCATGGAACTAATTACATAAACTGATGCTAAGTAAAGGGAGCAGAACCAAGAGAACATTGTGAGGTGATCAGCTTTGATGGATGCATTTCAGTTCAGAGTTCAAGGACAATCCTGAGAGATTTGCTATGGACAATGCCATTCACATCCAGAACCACAGAATCTGAATGCATACTATGCTCACTTTTAAAAAACTTTTCTTATATTTTTCCTTCCTTTCTCATGGCTTTTTCCTTTCCCCATAGTTCTTTCACAAAATGAGTAATATGTAAATATGAATGTACATGTACAACTTTTACCAGACTGTTTGCCACCATGGGGAGGGTGGGGGGAAGGGAGAGTGGTAGAAAAAAGTGAAATTCATAAATTTGCAAATCAATTAATAATGAAAAACTATCATTGTATGTAATTGGAAAAATAAAATTTCAAGCAAATCCCTCCCCCAAAATAAAAATAAAAATACAAAAAAAAATATTCTCTTCCCTCAAGTTGCTTATATACTATCATAGAAAAGGGAGAGAGAGAGAAGCAGTGATAGGAGCCAAAGGAATCCAGAGGAAAAGAGAAAGGAAAAGAGAAGGGAGGTGGGGAAGGAGGGGAGGATGCAGTGAAGGGAAAACAAAGGAGAAAGGAAGGAGAAGAAAAGGAAAAAAGAGAAAGGAGAAGAGAAAAAGAGGAGAGGAAAGGGAAGGAGAAAGAGAAAGATTGGAGAGAAGAGAAGGCCAGGAGTGAGGAGTAAGATTAGGGTGGGAATGAGGACAGTTAGGAATGGAATAAAGCCCAAAGAACTTGAAAAAGAAGTCTTTTCCTCCCTGCATGATTCCCTACCATCTCTCTTCCTCTTCTTCCTGGATTTTCTTTTCTCTCTACTCAACCCTTTCCAACTCTTTTCTTAAACTGATCAAATAAGGCAAACCTACAGTTAACCATAGGAGGCAGCTAGGTAGTTTAGTGGAAAGAGTGCAGGATCTGGAGTCAGGAGGACCTGAGTTCAAATCCATCTGCAAATACTGTGTGAACCTGGGCAAGTCATTTAATCTCTGGTTGCCTTAATCTCCTGAAGAAGGAAATTACAAATTATTCCAGTATCTTTGCCAAGAAAATCTCATGGATAGTATGGTCTGAGGGGTCATGAAGTGTCAGACACAACAGACCATCTCAACAACAAAAAAAGCCATTCTGGAAAAAATGTGAGAAACTGGGGAAATGTTTTTAGGAAGGGAAACTCCCTTATTTAATTACAAAAGTTATAAAAGGTTTCATTCAGTGAAGGGAAATTTTTTTTAATCAAGGCAATAGATCCCCCACATCTAGACTAAAATCACTCTCCTCTATGTCTTGCTACATGCCTCTATCAGAAGAGAAAAAAAAGTGAAGAAGAAGGAAGGGACAGGTCAAAAAAAAAGAAAGGAGATAGAGATGAAGATACAGATAAAGAAGGGGAAATGAAGATCTAGACAGATATGAAGGAAGAAAAGGAAGGGAGCTGCTATGAATTAGTATGATCCCTCAAATTAAATTAAAAGGAAATTAAAAATAAATTTAAAAGCTGCAAATAGGACAAATATATACAAAGGAATTTCCTCATACAAAAGGAAGAAGTGGAATGGAAGCTGAAGAGCTATGGTAAATGTCTAACAATGCTCTCAGGGGAAAAATTCATAAACACACTTTAAAATTATAATGCATTAACAGTTTTCCATCCCTTTCTTAAGTCTAGACAATCACTATACCAGTAAATAATGTCTTGTTTTGTAGTTTTTGCAGATTTCTAAGGTATAAATGAAAAATTTGACAACTGGGAATGTTTGTACAAGCTGGCTCTCAATTCTTGGGTGGAGGTATAGTAAGGCTATTTGAGTGTTGTAAAGGGCTGTGGACAGGGGAATGGGCTGCCAAAGACCAAGGCCTACAGGCTTAGCACCCCGCTGACTTGTCCAAAGAATTGGCCAGCTGGCTTAATGATTAATTAATTGATTGATTGATTCTTATAAAGAAAGGATCATGATTTGTCTTCTTTGCCTCATAGAAGTTGTAATGGAAATTCATTAATTCATCCAGTTTAGTGGGGGCCAGTAGTAGACACACAAGCACCCAACATGAAATCATCCCTTCTTCAAAGAACTTAGATTCTTCTGATGAGACAATGTACATAGAAAAGTAAATAAAAAGATACTGGAATGTAAATATAAATATGTGAATCCGAAGGAACTTCAGGGAGGCATTAACAACTGGGGGATCGAGCAGGCCACAGGGAGGAAATGGAATATGAGTTGAAGCCTGAAGGAAGCTTGGGATTCTAAGAGGTGGAAGTGAATGCATTCCAGTCTTGGAAAGCAGCCCCCGCGAGATCAGGAAGCAGAATGTCATAAATGGAGCAGAATTCGGCATGTGCGGAGCATTGTGTTACAGCTTGCTCTGGGCCTCTGACCACCCTTCCTTCTTTCAGGTAGTAGGATAGGTTTATAAGTAGCCAGTATAAAGTCAGCAATAGCAGAAAGCAAGATGGCTATGGGGACCCTAGCAGTCACATAGAACCGAAGGAGTATAATTTACAAATTGTATCACATTTCAACCAAAAATCACATGCTGGTAAAATGTGTTGAATCAGAGAAAGCCATCTAGGCTTCACTTGGTCCAATGATATGTTTATCTGGATAATCTCCAGGCATCTATAGGAAGACCAGCAGAAAACCAAAGTGTTGATAACTTTGAAATGACCAAGATTATATTAACTTTAAAGTTTTACTGACAACTTGGAGATGATCTGGAACTGTTAATGAGCTAACCTCAAGGTGGCACAGATAGGATTTAGTCTGTTCTCCCATAAAACCCTATAAAATGTGGCCTTAAATTTCTGCCTCTTACCCTATACTTTTCCATCTGTATGGCTACCCCATGTTTTCACCTGGAGTCCAAGTCACAGGAGTGATAATCTGTGTCTCTCCCTGTTTCCATCCTCTTCTGCACACTGCCTGCCTCTCTTCACCATCCCTGTCCTCACACCATCTGTCCTTTCTGGGCCTGTTCATCCCTGAACCCCATATGATTTATTAAAGTAGGATTATAATCTCACTTTCTGATGTCTTTCCCATCAGGTATCCAAAGAATCCAACATGACTGTCCCACTTCATAATTTCACAAATTAGTTAACAATTCAAGAATAATGTACATCAGACCTAGAAAGGTAGACTGGAACCAGATTGTGAAGAATTTTTAATGTCAAATGAAGAGTTTCTTAGAGACAATAAAAGGCTCTATAGGAGCTTCTGAGAAGGGATGACACATCCAGAACTGTGCTTTAGAATTATCAGTTGCTCAGTTGAGTGGAGGATGGATTGGAAAGGGAAAAGAAAAAGGACAGGGAAGCTAATTAGGAGACTATTGGGAACAGTACTGAGTCTATAATGGAAGACTTGAATCCAAATTCAGTCTCAGATCCTTCCTAGTTGTGTGACCCTGGGCAAATCACTTAATCTGTTTGCCTCAGTTTCCACATCTGTAAAATGGAGATAATAACATCTACCTCCCAAAGTTGTAATGAGGATCAAATTAGAAAGTACTATAAAAGTGTTAGCTATTTTGTTATTGTTGTTATTGTTATCCCAAATGTGAGGTTCTTTCAGACCCTATTCCAGGGGCTAAATCAAATAGAATTTAACAAATAATCCTTGAGCTGAAGCTAACTGGGACAACTAACAATTCCTGGGGTCAAAGTTCCCAGGAAGGGAGGAAGACTGTATCCCCACTGTGGGCATAGCCGACCAGGATCTAGGAAGCAAGTTTGAAATTTGGTCAGGGGTCTCAAGGGGTCACTTCAGGATAGATTTGGGTGATCATGGTCTACTTATCATAGAATCTAGAGCTGGAAGGGACTTTAGAGAGCGTCTTCACCATTGTACAAAAGAGGAATCTTCAGCCCAGGGAGAGAAGTTATTTGCCTAAGGTCACACAGGTAGTTAAACCTCAGGTTAGATATGAATTCATATTCTTTCCCTATACGTTGCCTCAAGGGCTTCCTGAAATCAATTACATGATAGGATGGAGGATGAATTAATAGGAAATTGATGAGCTATATCTTCCTTTAAATCACAAAAAGATCCCCTTCATCCCATAAATCAAAATTCAAACTTCTAATTACAGAACTGCCATCAGTTGACTTCTCCATGTCCAGCTATTTACTCATATCATTCTATATATCTGGGTTATAGCTTTCACTCTGGATGACTCGAAATATCTGCACTGTCTGTATTTTGTTTTGTCAGTGGCAAGGGCTAGAGGTGGCTCAGTAGACAGCACCAGGTCTGGAGTCAAGAAGACCAGAGTTCAAATGTGACCAAAGGCACATGCCAGGTGACCCTGGGTAAGTCACTTAACTTCTATTTGTTTCAGCTTCCTCTATCTTCCAGGGTGATTGAGATAATAATTGTGAAATGCTCAGCAGAGTGTCTAGTCCACAGTAAGCGCTATACACATGGTACCTGTTTTTATAGTGGTTAGGACCTTCAAAGCTCTGATCAAGACTGATAATTTCTGTGATGTCCTTTGGGATAAATTAAACTGGCTACTTTCACCTAATATTCCAGTAATTTCTTAGTAATTTAGTACAAGGGCATGTGCATGAACACACACACACAGACACACGCATCCATAGTGGATAAAGCACCGGCCTTGGAGTTAGGAGTACCTGGGTTCAAATCCAGCCTCAGACACTTAATAATTACCTAGCCGTGTGGCCTTGGGTGAGCCATTTAACCCCATTTGCCTTGCAAAAACCTAAAAAAAAAAGTTCTAATAGAGGAAATCAATGTTTCTGTCCTTCCTTCTATGCTCTTTATCCTGTGGTGTTTCCAATCAATTAGAGTTTTGGGTGTCCCTTAGCAAGGAATCCTTGGTCCTTGGTCCTCCCTTCCCTGGAGGGGAACAGGAGTTTTAAGTAAAACTATCACCTCAATAAGGTAAGAGAGAGTCTAGATCATAAGAATTATAGAATAAATTCAGTTGGATTGAATGGAAATCTTACTTTTTCAGCTTCATCTCTTAGTATCCCTGGTCTCCTTAAAAACTGAGCTGAAGAACCATCTTCTGCATGAGGCCTTTCCTGATCCCCCAGCTATAAGTGCCCCCTTCCCCATTGCCTCAGACCTATTTAGTATAATGCTATCTATGGATGTGTTGTTTTCTCTGTGAAAATTTCCTGAGAACAGGGAAGATTATTTTTGTCTTAGTATTCCAGGCCACTATAGATAGATTAAGGTGCTTAGTAGGTGTTTGTTGGGGGATTAATTCAAGGCTTTCTGTGATGGGGCATCAAAATACAGTCCTACCTCATTTCACAGACCTTGTCTTCATTCACTTTTACTGATGCCCCTATGCTTTCCTGAAGCTGTCCCCTTGCCCCTGTATTTCCATCCACCTAAAATGCCCTTTCTCTCCATCTCTACCTTTCCAGATTCCACTAAGACACCATTCAAATTGTATTTGCCATGAAAGTTTTTCAGATTGTGACACTTTCCTCTTCCATGTGGCCATAGTACTTTGGACTTTCCTTTGGCAAGGTTCTCATTTCCAGGGCATTTCACTATTTACAAAGGGCTTTCCCTACCCCATGTTGTGACAGAAATGGGAAGAGCCTTGAATTCCACTTTACTGATCTAAATGAAATCTGTATCTTACTTAAGCTCAATGGATCAATAAAGCTCTTTTGACTCAGTCAGTGCTCTCTGAATAACATGATTTCACAGAGTTTAAAAAAATCTGTTTTGCTCCCTCACCATATCATGAGTTCCTTAAGAACATAAACTGGGCCTTTCCTTGATTGCTTCAGTATTCCCACAATACCTAACCAAAAGCTTTGTAATAGTAGATACCAAATAAATAGTGTTTGATGGATTGAATGAATGAATGGATATTATCACAAGCAAAATCAACTTTAGAAACTTAAACTGTAGTATGGAGAGGGACCAAGTCCAAGGTCCAAAGTAAATTCTCAAATATATTATCATTTATAGATTGATTGTCTAATTGTCCAAGGCTTTTTTGGTATATTACTTTGAGACATCATTTAAGAAAACCCATAATTATTATGTTACTGTTTCACCCTGAGAAGTCAAACTCTACCTTTGGTTAGGGAGTGAATTCCAAGTTTCACCTGGGAGAAGTTCCCACTTCCAATTTCCCCTCGGACCCGGTAGAAGCCAATCCTTTTCCCAAGTGTGATTTCTCTCACCACCTTCTCATCCTTTGACATGTCCCGCATGAGTTTCTCAAATGGTGTCAGTCTGGGCTGCTGCACTTCCACATCTCCCTGGTGGTGTTCAGTCTGACCACAGTCCTCGACACTCTCCCGGCGATTCCATCTGGCGTAGCGGGGGTTCCCCAGGCCTCCATTCACACACACTGTGGTCATCGTCCATGGGAGGTTCACGTCTCCATTGTGGTATCCTAGAGGGGTTAGCCAGTGTTTAAGAGTTCAGTGACCTGGGCAAGGGGAGGCCAGTTGTGGGTCAGCAGCTCAAACAATGTTCTACACAGAAAATGACTTTGGACGGGGAGCTACTTGCTCAGTCCAGAGGATGGGCACATCATGGGCAACTTTAATTTCTCATTTTGACTCTGAAAATTGCCAAAGCTAATTTGGTCTAGGGAATGTTAGAAACAGAAAGCGGCTCATTTCTTGTAGAAAGTTCCAAACATTTTCCTCTGGCTATAATAGGTTTTCATTGACTGTGGGGTCTAGGACCACAACCAGCTAGCTACCCATGTAGGGACAGCTCTGTTCAGACTCTGGCCACTGTCAGATCCCACTGAGAAAACCATAGCATCTTCTTATCACACTACAGATCAAAGATTCCAAACTGTTATTTCTTTTGATTCATTTTCATTTTCATTCGGACATATAAAATGGCTCCTTCTGCCCCCAAAAGTCCTGGTCCCTTGAATACTTCTTTGTTTCTCTCCATTTCTATTTGTTGACAATTGAATAACTGCCCATACATCCTAGAATCTGTAATCTGGGCTCCAGGGAAAGAGGAAACTTGCAAATAAGTCTTGCTTTACTCACATGGGAGATCAGAAAAGGATTCAAGCACTACAATGTCTTTTTAAACATGACTTTAGTTAGATGAACCTTCTTCTAAACATGGAGACTTCTCAAAGATTTGGCAGATGCCCATTCATCCTAAGAGCAGAAATGAAGGAGGTCATTAGCTTGTTTATATCATTATCGAATTACATTACATTACATATTTAATCTTTATTATATGTATTTAAGGAAGGAAGAAGGGGATAGACTCAAGGTAAGAAGGAAAATGGGCTAAACAGTCCCAATTCAGGAGACCCTCATATTGACTGGATAAGAATTCAAGAGGCCAATTTTGTAGCCGCTAGATGGTGCAGTAGATAGAGCACCAGCCCTGGAGCCAAATCTGGCCTCAGACACTTAATAATTACCTAGCTGTGTGGCCTTGGGCAAGCCACTTAACCCCATTGCCTTGCAAAAACTAAAACAAACAAATAAACAAACAAACAAACAAAAACACAATAAATCCTTAAGGAAAGCACAGATGAAAAGACTGTTTCTTGGAAGTGTTAGCTTGAGCTCCAACAAAGGCAAAACAAATGTTTCATCTTATGTTTGATCAAATTATGAAATTTCTGCAATTCTACAAGATACCTCTCTGAAAATGTCCCCCATTTACTGTGTTATATACAATACTTCTTCTAGCAAACCCAGTTTTCTGTTTTAAAAAATGCCATAAAAATGATCCTAAATATTATGAGAGATGTTGCTGTCTTTCACCCACAGAGATAAATCCACAGTGCTATCCATAGCAATGCATATTCGGTCACATGTTCCTGCTTAATCAGAAATAAGGGCAAAGTCTCCCAGTCAGAAAAGGGAACTATTAGATGGACACCCTGGCTTCATTAGCAACACACTCCAATCATTTCAATTAGATAGGATCATTGCTATTTTTGTTGTTCATCAGTATCTGACTCTTTGTAACCCCAATTGAAGTTTTCTACCTTTTCTTTTTACCCTTCATTCTACAGATGAGGAATCTGAGATAAACAGGGTTAAGTGACTTACCCAGGGTCACACAACTAGTAAGTTTCTGAGGCCAGTTTGAATTCAAAAAGATGAGTCTTTCTGCTTCCAGGTCCAGCCATGCCCCTGGGCACCTACAAGCTCCAATGCTATGGTAATGACTTAGTAATGTCCAATACAACAGGTTATAGGAGTAGGTGTCCAACAAGTATTTGAAATTCAATTCTTTGTCAACTATGACTTCTTAGTTCAACAGACCACAAGACTTGGAAGGGATCTGAGAAATCATCAAGTCAAAGCCCCTTATTCTACAGGTGAACAAAGAGAGAGAGGCACAGAGAGGGTAAGTGACTTGTCTAAAGTTATTTAGGTAATATAGTGTGGAGGCTAGATAATCTATATCTTTAAACTCCAGATCCAATAATTTTTTCATTATATGAGGCTTTCTCTCCAACTCAAATAAATTACTAACTAAACTCACTGCAAACACTCCATTTTAAAATAAATCAAGTTCATATGGCAGAAACTAGGTATAGATCAAAATTTTACATCGCATACTATGACAAGCTTTAAATTGGCATTTGATTTAGGTGTAAAGGAAAAATATCATAATCAAATTAAATGAACATGGAAGGAAATACTTGTTAGAACTACAGTGAAGGGAAGAATTAATGCCCAAACAAGAAATAGAGAGGTTCACAGGAAGTAAAATGTACAGTTTTGATTACATGAAATAAAAAATGTTAGTGTGCAAGTAAAAACAACTCAGCTAAAATGAAAAATAAGAAGTAAATGAGAAAGAGAACTTACATCATTTCTCTACTAAAATCTTTTGTGGTGGTGAAAGAATTGGAAAATGAAGTGATGTCCATTTATTCAGGTGACTGAACAAATTGTGGTATATGATTGAGAAGGAATACTACTGTGCTATAAGAAATGATGACTAGTCATAAAAAGGGGAAGAGACTCACATGTATAAAAATATAACAATTCTTTTTGTTGTGGCAAAGAACTGGAAAATGAGGGGGATGCATATCAATTGGGGAATGACTGGTACATGAATTATGGTATATGAATGTCATGGACACTATTGTTCTGTAAAAAATCATGAACAGGTGGACTTCAGGAAAGACTTGCATAAACTGATGCCGAGTGAAGTGAACAGAACCAGGAGAACATTTTACACATTAACTGCAACACTGAGATGGATCAACTAAGTTAGACTCAGCTCCTCTTAGTTCAGTGACCAAGGACAATTCTAAAAGATTTGTGTTGGAAAATGCTGTCCACATCCAGAGAAAAACTATGGTCTCAAAATGCAGACCAAAGCATATTCTGTTCACTTTTTAAATTTTCTTTTATATTTTTTCTCTCTTTCTCTTGGTTTCCCCCCTTAATTCTAATTCTTCTTTCATACTATGATTAATATGGAAATATGTTTAAACATGATTATACATGTACAACCTATATCAGATTGTTCTCTGCCATAAGGAAGGAGAAGGGAAGGGAGGGTAATCAAAAAAGTAGAACTCAAAAGCTTACAAAAAGATGAATGTTGAAAACTATCTTTTCATCTAATTGGAAAAAAATAAAATACAAGAACTTAAGAAAAGAAATGATGACCAAGATGATTTCAGAAAAACCTGGGGGGGGGGGGGCAGCTAGATGGCACAAAGAATAGAACACTGGTTCTGGAGTCAGGAGATCCTGAGTTCAAATCTGACCTCAGACACTTAATAATTGCCTGTGTGACCTTGGGCAAGTCACTCAAACCCATTTCCTTAAATAAAATTGAAAAAATAACAATAATTACCTAGCTGTGGGACCTTGGGCAAGTCACTTAAACCCATTACCTTGCAAAACAAACAAAATAAAACAGGAAAAAACCTAAAAAGCCTTGTATGAATTATTGCAAAGTGAAGTGAACAAAACCAGGAAAAAAATACATAATGCCGCAATCTTGTGAAGATAATCAACTTGAAAGATTTAGTGATTCTGATTAATATAAAGACCAACCAGTTTAAAAAGATTTGCAATGAAGCATGCTACTATCTACCTCCAGATGGAAAGCTGATAAACTCAGTACAGTTTGAAGAAACTTTTTTTTTAATTTTTATTTTCATTTCATAATTCTTCCCTCCCTCTAGTCAGAGATGATACACATTATACGTATAAAGTCATGTAACATGTACTTCCATATTAGTCATGTTATGGGAGGAAAAGGCAAGAAAAAATGAAGCAAAAGAAATGTGCTTTTCAGTGTCTCCTCAGAGTTCAACAGTTCTCTTTCTGGAAGTGGACTGGGATTTTTCATCATGATTATTTTGCATTTGTCATGGATCATTGTATTTAACAGAGTAACTAAATCTTTCACAGTTGACTCATTAAATATTGCTGTTATGATGTACAGTGTTCTTGTTCTGCTCACTTCACTTTGTATCAGCTCATATAAGTTTTCCCAGGTTTTTCTGAAACTATGCCCTTCCATTATTTCTTAAAGCATAATAGAGGGGCAGCTAGGTGGCACAGTGGATAAAGCACCATCCCTGGAGTCGGGAGTACCTAGGTTCAAATCTGATCTCAGACACTTAATAATTACCTAACTGTGTGGCCTCGGGCAAGCCACTTAACCCCATTTGCCTTGCAAAAACCTAAAAAAAAAAAAGCATAATAGAAAAAAATCACAATAACATTTTGAGTCATTACCAGTTGATGGACATCCCCACAATTTCCAATTCCTTGACACTAAAAAAAAAAACTGCTATAAATCTTTTTTGTGCTGACGGGTTCTTTTCCTTTTTCTTGGGTCTCCTTGAGATATAACTCAATAATGTTAAGGGTGGATGCACAGTTTTATAACCCTTCGAGATAATTTCAAATTGTTTTCCAGCATGGCTGGACCAATTCACAAAATCACCAAGAGTGCATTAGCATCCCTATTTTTCCACATTCCCTTCAACACTTGACATTTTCCTTTTCTGTCATGGTAGTCAATCTGATAGGTATGATGTGGAACCTCAAAGATCTTTTAACTTTAATTTCTCTAATTTATTAGTGATTTAGAGCATTTTATATAACTTTATAGTTTTAATTTCTTCTTCTGAAAACTGCCTATTCATATCCTTTGAACAATATTTTCTTTTCTTCTTTTGGGGGAGGAGGAGAAAGAAGAGACTTAACTTATGTAGAAATTTGTTTTGCATGACTATATATTTATAATGGGTTTTGTTTTTCTTGCCTTATCAATGAATAAGGTTAATAGGGGGAAGGAGGGAGAAATTGAATTATAAAATCAGTTCCTTCCAGCTCTCACCCTATGATCTTGTGGTTGGTTTGTCTCCATGAGTAGCAAACGCATGGTAGTTACTAGATAAACATTTGTGGAATTGGATAGATCTCAGCTCTTTGGGGCTAGAAATGCCAAAATGGAAAATCATTTCAGAATAAGCTCTTGCTGATATAATAGTCTGTTCTCCTCAAGTTCTACTCTCAAGCCTCTTTATAGTACAGAGGGGACACTGGGTTCTAGACGGATATTCTAGTAGAGCTTAAGCTCTGGAAAATTCTACCATACCTTTGAATATGGGTCCAATAACAGACCAAGTCTGTTTTCTGGCTAACTAAAGAGAAATAGAAAGACCACCTGGTGATGCATTTTTTGGCCATGGCAATCCAAGAAACGATAATTTAAAAAACAACTTTCAGTTCTATTTTATCCCCCTTTTTTCCTCCTTTAGTGACTATGGCAGAGGAGCTAGAAAGAAGGCAGATGGTGCTAAGATGAAGTTTTTGGACAACCATGAAACTTTAATTTGATCCTTGTCCAATGACCAATGAGTAGATATATTGTTGGAGGAACTGAAACATATAGATCTTGACATTCTGGCTATCAATGAAATGCTGTTCAGTAGCCATCTGATCAAGTGAGGCATAAAACAGAGAGATGTATGCTCAAAAACAGTATTCACCATTGTGATAAAAAAAAAAGATCTGATTTAAAAAAAAAAGAGAATTGAAGAGATATTTCCTGGAAATGGCAAAGTTTTCTCAGAAGTTCCTATTTACAGATGATACTGGGTCAATTAAATTATGTCCCAGAACTACTGCAGAGCCTCCTAGAAGAGCTTTGAATTCACTCAGAGGTATTTGACCTGACCATCTACATAGAAAAAAACCAAGTGGATGAAAAATATCTATTTTTCAGATTTCAATATGCATTTGGATAAACAATCAGTGTCTTCTCTATCTGAAACACATTATACTGATGGGCAATGAGGAGGGCCCAAAACTGATAGGAGAAGGAAGAAAGGCTGTATTACATTCAGAAAATTGTTCCTCAAACATCCCATGAAAGCAAAGATTCAACTTTTTAATAAGAACATACTACCAGGTCACTACATATCAGTGAAATATTAAATACAACAACAATATATTGAGATTAAGTCTCTGTGTCTCTGTTTCTGTGTGTGTGTGTGTGTGTGAGAATGAGTGTGATTGTGTGTGTGTGTGTGTGTGTGTTTCAAAACTGTGAGGGTACTATGGCTTTCTTCTCAACAAGTTTAGCTTCCATTTATATGTGAAGTGTCTTTTCCCCCTCTGCAATTCCTAGCTGGTTAAAAAAACCAGAGAAGAAAAATTTGAGACCTGTTCAGTCTGTGTTTGTACCATTGTACTAGGTTGAATTGAACTGATTTGTAAAAGGAAAATGCAATAAATAACCCTGGAAAAAGCTGGGGGGGAAAAAGGTAAGTATTTACACCCTCAGAGCTGAATCAACTACTCTCTTTTAAGAGGTAAGTCAACTCCTTCATAACCCCTTCTCCTTAGATTACTTCAAAACACTTTTGGCTCTTTGTAGCTCTGTCACCTGGAACCTTTTAGGTGTGTAGCATATGCTTGTTGATGAATGCAGAAAGAAGAAAAGAGTATCGATGTAACATTTTTTAAAAAACAAAAAAAAAGTGAAAGGAAATACAAAAGGGGACAAAAATGAGGTCAATTTCTTTACTGAAATATTACATTTAATATGAACTTCTGAGAGAGAGCGCATGGGTAGAATAGAGTATTAAGTATGTCTACCCATCTCATTTTTTAAAAAAAATCAACACTATCTCTAATTTGGTAAGATGCCAAGAAAATATTTACTTCTTTTCAAGTTTGCAGGAAGATATAAACAGCCAGAAAGGCAGCTGGGTATCTCAGTAGACAGAGCCCTGGGCCTGGAGTCTGGATGATCTGGGTTTAAATCTGGATTCAGCACCTGCTAGTTGAGTGATCCTGGACAAGGTTACTTGTCATAATCTACTGGACAAGGAAATGGTCATCCTCTCCAATATCTCTGCCAAGAAAACCCCAGTGAGGCCATAAAGAGTCAGACAGGACTGAACAACAATAACAAGCAGCTAGGGGAGCAGGAAACACTCTCATAGGAGATGGCACTTAAGCTGAGCTTTTTTAAAATTTTTTTTAGGTTTTACAAGGCAAATGGGGTTAAAGTGACTTGCCCAAGGCCACACAGCTAGGTAATTATTAAGTGTCTGAGGTCAAATTTGAGCTCAGGTCCTCCTGATTCCAGGGCCAGTACTCTATCCACTGCGCCACCTAGCTGCCCCTTTAAGCTGAGCTTTTAAACAAACAAGGGAACACAAGAGGAAAAGATTAGGAGTATGTACCCTGCAACCTTGGGAGAAAGCCTGTCCAAAGGCACTGAGGTGGAATGAAAGACTCAACATCACGTGTGAAAACCTGCAAGTACTCTTTGGTTGGATCAAAGAGTATGAAAGAGCAAAAAAATGCTTGTTGAAAATTATCTTCACACATAAGTTGGAAAAATTAATTAATTAAAAAAACACAAACAACAACAACAACAACAACAACAAAAGAGAGTAATGTAGAATAAGTTTAGGAAAAAGATGGAGGTAAGGAGTTTCCTCCCCATCCCACCCCTTCTAATTATTCCTGACAAATTGAATAACCTAGTGTAAATGGCCTAGGGGAAAATGAAGGCTAGAGATCAATGAGATATCCCCCAAATCCCTGAACCTAGGGAGAAAGGCTAATGAGTAAAAACCAAAAAACAGAACTCAGATTCTGGGCAAGAAGGTGCAAATTGTCTCTGTAAGCCTTATGAGGTTGAAGGCAGAGGTCGGCTCAATGATGCAAGGAGAGAACAGCTCTCTAGCCCCTAGAGAGACCCAAAAATCTATGCAGGATCTAAAGTTGCCAAGCTTTGGGCCAAAGAAGAGTTAGGATTAATAAAGATATATATATTTTGGAGCTATAAATGCACTTGGAGCTTTTCCCCTAAGGGCCAGTCTTAGAGGGTACCTAAGAAAGGCAAACTGTGCCATCTGCTGGAGGCTGAGGAGAAATGACGGAACCAGCAGAGGACTAGAGTGGGCATGGAGGAGAAACAACACAACATAAACAAACAAAAAAGTACTCATTAGGCAAGAGTTTGGAGTAATTAGAGAAAAGTATGATGGAAGGAGCACCACCTGGCAAGGAACTGAGGAAAACTTCAGAAGGAAAGCTATGGAGGATAGCAACCAGCAGCAGTAACCTGTTTGCGATCAGTGACCAACAAGATCTCCAGAAAACAACAGAAAAATAAAACGACAGTGGTTGTGCAGACACGGGAGCCACACACAGTGGCTGTGGAAGGAGCCCAAAGCCTAAAAACCCCACTCAGTCACTCTGCAGGTTTTTGTAGGGAACAGTGTTCATTATTAAATAGCATTGCTTCTTATTGACCTAGATGTGAGTCCTATTTGTTTTTATTAACTCACAAATAAAACCATCCTGTTCAGAGCCTTGTCAATCAGTGTGCTTGTAAAGGGGAAGAGAGATTACTGTTAAGGGATGTCAAATGCTGAAACTTCCAGATGATCTGGATAGAGCCAAAAGGTAGAAGTCATCAAATTATCCTTAGATCCTCTGGATCAAAAGGAAGTCCTGACACAGGGGTTTTGTTGCAATTGTTAATAAAGGGTTTGGGATTTTTTGGCTGTTTTTGTTAATAAAACCTTAAAACTGAAAATTATGATTATTAAGTATATCATGAATGGAAAATTCATTTTCACACACATCTAAAAGTTTATATTTCAGTTGTCATTAATACTTTTAACCAAATTTTCATCATTTTTAAACTATTCATATGGATACTGTCCCAGTGACACATAATGCAATCCCTCCATGATTTTTTCTTCTGTGCTTTTCTACAAGTAGCAAATGACAGCCAGAATTTGAACTCTGATGCTTTGATTCCACCTCCAGTACTTTTTCCATTGTAATGGTTCCTGCCTCTATCACTGAAAGAACTCTGAAATCCTTCAAACACTATTTAGTCCAAAATCCTTCTGTTAATTCTGGACCACATATAGTTTCTATTTGTAGTTATTGACCAAAATAAACATCTTGATGAAGTTTAAAACTGTAAGAAATTTTAAGGGTGGAAGTTTAAGAGAATAGAATTGGATCATGAAGCCCTGGGTTCAAATCTTACTTCATTAGCCATCTTCTTAACAAGGGTCACTTAACTTCTCTGAGGCTCAGTTTCTTATTCTGTAAGATGAAAATCAAAAGTGGAGTACTTCACAGGGTTATTCTAAGGCTCATGGGAGATAGTACATGCAAAATGCCTTATAAAATTTAAGTAGCTGTTGAATGATTAATCAATAAAGCTCTTCCACGTCCCTAGTATAACCTGAACAAAAATAGTAAAACAAGTCAGGGGTATGATGACCTTGTAGTAAAACACTCATATAATCTAGAACCTAGCCAGTCCCTGATAAGGAGGGGAGCATTTACTGGGAACCTGACCAGTCCTATAAGCATACCCACTTTCCTCAATTATCTGGAGAAGAAATATCCCTCCTAAAACTTGGCCAGTTTCAAGATGGATCTTCTGAGTCCAGAATCACGTAGATGCTTGGCACCATGCCTTCTTTGTTCAATATCCTGTAACTGTATAAGGCTTGTGTAAGGCTTGCTCGGACCCCTTTGGAATCTCACCCAAGGAGAGGATGCATGCCTGGGACCCTTCTGATCAGGACTGTGAAAGGGGCTATTTGAACTTCAGGATTCCCCAGCTTGAGATTTGCTTTCACTGAGTTGGAGTCCCCCCCACCCCTTGTTTGATTGTCTGATAGGTAAAAATTTTCTATCTCTTTTGATTATCTTTGATAATATTTCTTATCTAATTATCTTAATTGTATTGGTTACACTTATAATACTATTAGGAATCATTAGTTACTGTTGTTGCAAGCTTTCTTTGATTTTACCTTTGTTGTAATAATAATAATAAAAAAAACCTACTTCTTGTTTTTCCCTTCTGGAGTATCTTATAGTAGGTGCGAATCCAAACTAAAACCATTAATCACATAGCTAAATGAGCATATCATTTATTGTGAGTGAAAGAGATTAATGCCAAAATCATCTTTCTATGATAGATTACTCTTGCCGAGGATATAAATTCTTCAATCCCCTGAGTAACCTTATACTTCATAAAATAAATTTCTCAATTTTGGACTTCCTAACTTTTTGGATTTTTTAATATTATCCAAATATAATTGTACTATTTTGATATGTGTTTCTTAGAGATATGACCTGATTGGTTGCACATATACATATTATGTATATATATATATATATGCATCTACCTATGTGCATGTACATGTGTGTGTATATAAATGTGAATATGTATGTATAAATGTTATGTGTATATGCAGATATATATATATTTACCGTTTTTTCAAAAAGATCTGTTCATTTCAATTAAAATCTAAAGGGCACAGTGGGAAAAAGAGATAGAAACACAAATAACTATGCCTCGCACTTAATAGATCCTAATACAGTTTTATTAAATCAAATTGAATTGAAGGAAGTCCTCCTAGAAAAAGAGAAAGTAACAACACATATTTTATTTCTTTACTTGAATATAATTTTTTTAGCCCAAAGATGATGATGGGCTAAAATCATCTTTAGCATTGATGATGATGATGATGATGTTTGTCCTTTATTCTTTTATTTTTACGTTTTTGCAAGGCAATGGGGTTAAGTGACTTGCCCAAGGCCACACAGCTAGGTAATTATTAAGTGTCTGAGACCGGATTTGAACTCAGGTACTCCTGACTCCAGGGCCGGTGCTTTATCCACTGCACCACCTAGCTGCCCCTTGTCCTTTATTCTTGAAGAAGACCATGATATCAGGGAGGTGATGCCAGGAAATGCATGTGAATTGGATTTGAGTGAGAGGGTGCTGTGCTAAGTCACCAGCCTCACTTTCTCCCCTGGAATTATCTGGGTCCAGTGGCTAGATATGAATCAGGACGCCTGGAAATGGCCCTGGATGTGAGGCAATCGGGGTTAAGAGCCTTGCCCAAGGTCACATATCTAGTAAGTGTCAAGTACCTGAGGCTAGATTCGAACCTCATCCTCCTGATTCCAAGACCAGTGCTCTAGCCACTATCCACCTAGCTGCTTCACTTTAGCACTGATAATATATTGTATATGGAAAAATAAAGTATGGAATAACAGTCCTTTTTCTGAGACCAGAAAGAAAGTATAAATATGATCTAGTAAGGACTACCATCCTTAAACTAGTATAACCCAGAACTCTCTTCATTGGTCGAAGAAATGACTGCTGGAATTATCAAGTCATTCATTATTATCTCTTAAAAATGAGGAGACAAGGGTGGAGATCATTCTATCAATAAGGCAAATACTATGCACATATCTAGGCTTGAGTCTCAAGTTATACTATCATCAAGGTATATTGGATTAATCTTCACTTCCCATTAACAATTAGGTGAGTTTTTTTTATTGAGTACCTAAAGTCCTTTTTATTAGATCTTTCTCATGGAATGTTTGAGTAGGAAGTAAACTTGAATATCATAAAGTACAATGGTGTCAAACTCAAATACATATAAAAGCCAATAAATGATACATAAGGATCCTGAGCTATGTGAGCCATATATTGACTTAGAAATCCACATATTAATATCATCTATGCTTTATTGTATTTTTATTTTGTTAAATGTTTTCTAATTACCTGGTTTGGGGACACTCGGGAGTGTTATAGGCTAAATGTAGCCTGTGGGCCATATTTTCATGTCTTTGGTGTCCATTCTTCTTACTTTATAGATAAGGAAATTGAGGCTTGTCCTGTCTCACAAGGAACAGAACAAAGATTCAACTTATCAGATTCCAAAGCCAGCAACTCTTGCCACTACCCCATCCCTAGTACAGTGGAAGGATCTCAGCAGATTTGGAGTGAGAGGGCCTTAAGTTAAATCCCAGAAATTACTTTAAAGTAATTTAGTTCCTCATTGGTCAAATAAGAAGAGGTTGAATAGAATGGATTTCAGTGGCCCTTCTAAATTTAAATCTATGCCCCTGTAGTCCTGTCTCACCTAGAGTTGCGCAATTAGTAAGGAGCTAAGTAGGGAAACTAGACACCAGGCTCCTGATGTCAAATCTAGCCTTCTTCCCACTAAACTAAAGTTGGTCAGTCTGCTCATGGGATTTGGAGATCACATGGTGATGGTAAATGCGCTCTTTAGTCTCTAAGAATGAATATATGTACAGATCTAAAACAATTGCAGAAACATGCAGTTCCATGGGGGTGACAAATCTGTATTCCAGTTACCACCACAAAGAAAAGGGGACCAAGGAAACATAGTAACAGGCATCTTAGCTTTCATGAATGACCATAAAAGGAATCTGGGCAAGCTGTCCACTGTATCTTTCAAATTCATATAAAAACACCATAAAAAGAATCTTTCATGATGTTGCTGTTTTACATGATAAAACCAAGTGGGAACAGTCTTTAATTGGTGTTTTGAACTGTTCTCCCATTTACATTAGAAACATCACCTTTTTCTAGCTTTTGTTCCCCGAACCCATTGATGTGCCAGTGCTTTGAAATCCCTGGCAGGAATTCACTCTTATCAATGCTATTTTGAAAGTAAAGAAATCTCTTTCCAGCTCTCTGAATTAACTTTCCACTAGGCTCAAAAACGTGGACCACCTTTCCAGTCACCCCCCCCCATTGGGAATTTTCTGAGCAAAGCTTGTTCCTCAAACACAGGAGTAGCTCTTATTAAATAATCAAAGGAAACAGATGTGCATGAAATTAGGAATCCAGTTGTGAAGAATGAGATTTTAGTTTAGAGGAGTCTAAACAGTCAGAGAACTTAGAAGATTAGACCTCCAAGGTTTAATGGAAATTTCCTAGTAAACTTAACCAGAGTTGTTTCTTCTGTTTAGTCCGTTTACTTTTCATTCTTTAGGAAAGGAATTTTTACAGCAAAAACAAAAATGTGTATTTTTCCTGTTCTATCTTTCCAGAGCTAAGGCTTGAAACTTCATACAAGGAAGTCTCAAAAATAGTCCAAAGGAAGATATTTGTGTCACAAAAGCCTTCTGAGTTCAGTCTCACAATCTGCCAATTGATTTCTACTTCTATTTGTCTTCCCCACCCCATCTCCTATCTTACTTAATTACAAATTTATCTCTTCTACTCCAACATTACTGGACTCTAGGTCTACTCTAATCCAGTAAAGATGTATAAAATCTGCCTCCCTTCGTCTTCCATTATCCCTTACAGGCAATGGTTTCCCAAGTCTCTGAGAGTCACTCAAATATGAACTCTCTCTTTTCTTCCCTCTCTCTGCTTTTGGCCTTTTCTACTTGCAACAGAACACAGGGAAGTCCTTTCTTAATCCTTTTTTCCATTCTCTTAGAACCCAACTCTCATTTTCTTCTTCCTGTCCTCCCTTATTGCATTATCTATTTAGAAGTTCATTCCCTCTATAGTTAGTTTACTATAGCAGCTTCAACTATCTCCTGTGTGAAGATGAGCCCTAAAGCTCTTTTCCTTGGGGTAAGCATATGAAAAATCCTTCCTTTTTTGACTTTAGTGATATTAACAAATCATATTTCTCCAGCCTCTATTCTGTGAATTCCTTGAGGGTAAGGACTATCTTGTGCCTCCTTTCTTTGAATCTCCAGTGCCTAGCACATTGTTGTTATTGTTGCTCTTCACTTGTGCCCAACTCTTCTTGACCCTATTCAGGGTTTTCTTGGCAAAAGTACTGGAGTGGTTTACCATTCCCTTCTCTAATCATTTCACAGATGAAGAAACAGATGCAAGCAGGGTTAAGTGACTTGCCCAGAGTCACACAGCTAGGAAGTGTCTGAGGTCTGATTTGAACTCAGGAAGATGAGTTGTTTTGGCTCTAGGCTCAGCACTCTATCCATTGTGCCACCTAGCTGCCCTGGCACACAGTTTGGCTCTTACTGGAAACGCTCATTGATTGACTGACTACTGTCTAAAACTTTTTCCAACTTTTCTCATGGGAATGTGCTAAGAATAAAAGCTAAGGTCTTCCTTTAAAATGAAGTAAGAGTAATAATGAAACTTTATACTTGTGCCCTCCTCACAATCATCCAGAGTGATTGGTATGGATCCACCTGGGGACAATGTCTTCTTTCTTTGAAATTCAAGGTTAAGACATTGATCACAGGAAAGAATTCTTACGAGGAAGCAGTTCATGAAAAAAACTGAATAGTATCTCATCTGAAATGTTGGCTCAAAAATTACATTTATTTTAATATGGTTTTATTTTTTTCTTATTCAAGATTCCTATAAATGTTATCTGAAATCATCTTAGGGCAAAGAATCATGTTAGAAAGCATGGGAGATTATGCCAATTCAGACATCTCTCTCCAAGCTAAAAATGACTTGGTATATATATTCAAAATAAATAAACAAATTTATAATAGGTAAAACTTTTTCTGACAAACTTGAGACCAAATCACAAAGTACATTATTAGTATTTAACCTTTTTCTCAAGAAACAAATGTCAAGTTAAAATGAAAGGCATCTTACCAGAGAAGGGAGAATTCTTCTGGCAAATTGACACACAAGCTCCCAGGGTCTGACATTTCAAGGAAAAAGAAAACTTGCTTAGTTCAGAAAAAGGCAGAATAATTTACCCTCCAAAAGTAAAGGGCTCCACACACCCTCTGTGGCTTCCTCCTGCTATGCTATGGCTAACCACGGAATATGGCAGAAAGGGATAGGAACAGGACCTCCTTGAGGGATGATGAGAAACCCCAGATGAAATAGCATAACTGGCTGTAATTAGAGAAGGCTTTCTTTTCCCCAGAGCAGGAATTGATTTAGGAACCAAGGAGTAATTACACTTCATGGGGGTGGCAGAATGAGAGAGGGGTGCTGTAGAAGGGAGAAAGAAATGTCAGGGAGCCAGGGGTCTAGCCGCCTCAGAGGCCAGCAAAGGGGAGTGGGGGGAGAGGCAGTTGTCTGAGAATAATGCACTGTTCTCTTATGCCGACTAATTGATGTTTTCCCCAAAGAAAGGCAAGGGAATGTTGATAATGAGGACCTCTCTTCTCTCCAAGGAAAGAGAGGGAGAGAGTCTCAGTTGAAGAGATGAGAGATCATTTAAAGGAGAAGAAATGCTAGAGAATCATAAATGACAGATGAAAAACTTTCTTTTTGATATATCCAAGTGTGGTTTTTCTTCCTGGTACTACTTTTATTTTCAATTTTATGGATATTTTAAATGGAAAAAATTAACCCGAGGCCCCCACAATGCACACATTTCTACAAGCTTTTCATAGTAGATACTATTTATTGACTAAGAGCCATGTTAGGGAAATGTACAAGGAATGCGTACATAAAAATGGAATAAAAAGGCTTTTCATTGCCCAAGTGCTGAAAATAGGACTGTGGAGTATGAGAAGCGGAGCAGTAGAGAAGAGGGAAAATTAGCCTGATGGTCAAGAGGCTCCGTTCCTATTTCTGGCTCAGCCGATCATCACTTAACCTCTGTGAGCCTCAGTTTCCTTCTCTGCAAAATGAGGAGGTTAGACTACAAGACTTTTAAGGTTCCTTCAGATCTGATTCTATGACTATGATCCTATGGGGTTAGATTTGGTAATGTCAATGAATCAGGATCACAGAATACTTGAGATGGAAGGAATTTGAGAGATCATCTAGTCCAATCTATATATGAATCAGAGTATCCTCTTCAAAACTATAAGAATAATAATTATATATATTGAACCCTAAAGTCCTTTGACATGGGACTCTCTGCATTGGTGGAAACCTGCATAAGAGGCAGGGTGGAATTGAAGAGAGAGGAAAGAAGAGAGCTCAAGTCCCTTCAGTCTCTTTGGGTTCTTTTAGTTCCTAGCATCAAGAGCAAAGATATATGGAGATTTTACTATTTCTTCAGAGCCATAAAGAGTTGGAAAGACTCTGGGAAGGAGCTGACATAAAGAACTTCAATCATGTCTTTTTTTTTTTGTAAGGCAATGGGGTTAAAGTGGCTTGCCCAAGGTCACATAGCTAAGGTAATTATTTTATTAAGTGTCTGAGGCCAGATTTGAACTCCTGACTCAAAGGCCAGTGTTCTATCCACTGTGCCACCTAGCTGCCCCTTCAATCATGTCTTCATTCTCAGTTTGCAACAGTAAAAACTTTGGGGAATTTCCCCTTAGGTAAAATTTGGGATTCTCTCTTGGTTGAACTGAGTTACCTCACTCTCAGCTCCTTCAGTTTGTATTGTCTGATATGTATTCTCACATGTGGACTTTCTCTGGTTTTTATTTTATTATTAACTTGGATAAATGGGTCTCTTTATTGTTTAACATATGTGTTCATTGTGGAACTGACATTTGGTGGGGAAGATCTCATCTTGGTTATAAAGCTTGGAGCTACCTTTCCCCATTAAAGAACAGCAATCAAAATTTTAGCCTGAATCTTAAAATTATATTTCCTAGACTCATAATATTCAAGGAAACAGATAGATACAACTCTGGTATGGTACTTCCCTCTTTCTGAGGAAAGCAGAATAGGCTCCAACCTCCTTCTTCCCCTCCTAATAGGATTTCAAGTCTTCCTTAGAGAAGAGTAGGGAAGGAGGTGCTAGAGATGTCTACTTTTGCCTCTCTGTAAGATGAAATCCCTTCCTAAATAAGAATAACTAACATTTATATGGTGTTTAAAGGCTTACAAAGTACTTTATATATATTATCTCACATGGTCTTCACAATAATCCTTTAAGGTAGGTAGTACCATTATCTCCATTTTACAAATGTCACACAGCTGGTAAGTGAGGCAGGATTCAAATTTAAGTAAAACCCTCTATCCACAATTATCCCTGGTCGTCAACATCCCCAACAAGTTCCAGACTGCTCTTGAAGACTTTGGTTGTGAGAATGCATGAATTCTGTACTTAGGATGTGTCTAGGTTATAGGAAGTATTGTTACAGATTTAGGCACAGGTTATGGTGCCCATGAGTTTTAAAAACCTATACAAAGATTTATTTGGAGCCCTCCACTGAATTTTAAAAATTAAAAAAAAATCTCAACCCATGGAGCACTAAGTCAAGTACAAAGAATGGAGCGGTCAAATGGCTGACCAGAATGGCATCACCATATTTTTTGCAATACCTATACCTGACCTTTTGAATGATACGAATAAAACTATAAATACCATTTGGAGGGCAGCTAGGAGCACCTGGAATCAGGAGGACCTGAGTTCAAATCCAGCCTCAGGCACTTAAAATTATCTAGTTGTGTGACCTTGAACAAGTCAATTAACCCCACTGCCTTGCAAAAAAAAAAGAAAAGAAAAGAAAACCACTTGGGTTTCCTGAAAAGCAACCAATGTGGTAGCTTGGGAGTAGGAGGGGGAGCAGGAAGTGGGGGGAGAGAAATAGGTCTGTGATTTCATTGGTATAGGGAGTGCCCTTAGCAAAATGTCAAAATGAGGATTGAGTTGACCACAGAGACAGGAAGATCTAGATTCAAGGTCAGGCTCTGGTGCATATAATCTGTTTGACCATGGGCAAGTCATTTCATCTTTCAATGCTCCAGGCAACTCTGAGATTATAAACTGAGGAGTAATTGTCAATCTGCATTGGTTTCATTGTAATATATTTAAAAATAATCCTTCTTCAGTTATGCTATTTGCAAAAAATAAAATAAAATTGAATTTACCCAAAATCATCCGGTCTCAGTTTTCTCATTTGTAAAATGAAAAGATTAGGTTAGATAATTTTTAATATCCATTCTACTTCTGGCCTACAAATAATCCTTCTTTGGTTTTAAACAAACAAAAATAACAATACTATAAATTGAAATCAGTCTGTTGTTTGAGGAACCAGAGGAATGAGAGAAGGATAGTATGGTGAAAGAAATAGGGGGAGTTAGGTGTGGCATTGGATAGACCTGGAGGGAGGAGGACTTGAGTTCAAATCTCAGTCTTTAGACACTTGCTTGCTATGTGACCCTAGGCAAGTCACTTAACAATAATTGTCTCCAAAAAAAAAATGAGAGAGAGAGAGAGAGAGAGAGAGAGAGAGAGAGAGAGAGAAACATTTAAAAACAAAACATCTAAGTTTGAATCTTAGCATTTGAATCTTAGCTCTGCCAATATCTAGCCCTTTGACCTTGGATTCAAACTTTGAAGGAATTTGGGAGATCACTAAGTCTAACCTTCTAATTTTAAAGGTGAGTAAATTGAAACCTTAAAAGACAAAAATGACATGCCCGAGGTCATGTGGGTCTTTGGACTCTAGACCCAGTGTTTCTTCTAGGATGCCACCTCAGTCACTGCCATTTGGAAATGGAGGAGCTTGGAAACAGAGCTCTATGGTTTATTCCAACTCATATTCTAGAATTCTGTAAGAACTGGCAAATGTATTTTTTCCTGCATCAACCACAGACCTTTTACAACTCCCCCTCACTAGAAATACCTCTGACTGGAAAATTTCTGCAGTCCTATGGGCTTGGTAAGAGCTGCCCCATTTTTTCCACAACTTCCTAAGGTTCGGTTTCCAGTGGAATATATCATAAATGAGAGGGAACATTCCAAAGAAGCCTGGCTGTTTGAATTGGAAATGTGTAGAATATTCACAGCCTTCACACTATCCCACAGACAATACAAACAACCAGATTATGGTTTCACCTTGGGGTGGTTATCCTAGTTACAGTAATCACACTCAAAGGCCATAAAGGCTGCATTTTCTCCTGTTTTTTATTTTTAGCCAGTAATATGTTTGCAACCATTCCTCTACAGACACTGGGCACTTTATTTCAGGTATGAGAAATAATCACAGTTCTATTTTCATGACCTTTTCTTTATTCCTTTAAAAGCACATACAAATAAACACACCCACAGTCTTTCCCTGTATACCCCCACCTTTCTTTAGGTCTACATGTCCATGATGAAGCCCAAACTAACACTGACAATGACTAAAATTCTGCTTTTAGGATTTCTGTCACCTTAGAATATAAGAGTATTTAGAGGTCAATGTTAATTAAAATTAGGTATGACTTTATTATGCAGGGTAGCTAGGGACAGTGGTTAGAGTGCTTCAGCCTGGACTCAAGAAGGTCTAACTTACAGTTCAAATTTGACCTCAGACTCTTCCTAGTATGACCCTCAACAAATTATTTATCCCTGTTTGCCTCAGTTTCCTTGTCTGTGAAAGGAATTAGAGAAGGAAATGGCAAACAACTCCAGTATCCTTGCCAAGAAAATCCCCAATGGAGTTGGACGTGATTAAAAAACAACTGAACGCTACAACAAGAACAACAAATAATTTTATTAGACTGGTAATGAAGCATGCCTCACATCTCTTGGCAGAAAGAAGAGGTGAACTAGAGATGCAGAATGAAATATATTTCCACATAATGACAATACTCTGGGTTGTTTTACTTGATAATTATTTGTTACAAAATGGATTTTCTGTCATGGGTTGAGATAGTGGGTAGTAAGAAAGATGCAAGAAAGACAAAGAAAGGGAAGAGAATCAATAAAATATTTTAGAAATCATAGCACTCTCTCTGAGCTACATCTTGTTTTATCTTCACACTTATAAGATTGGATCCTACTAACTTGGGTGCTAGGGCAACCCAATAGTGGCTACTCCTATACATTAGTGGACTTTCCATCAGCAATCAACCAGTAGACAAAATTAGCTCTTTAGCAAAGGCATTGAACCAATGAATAGAAGTTATAAAATGTTCTTCTCATAAACTTAAAGTACACGTTCCCACAAATAAGCATAACATCATAGGAAGAGTAGTTCAACTTAAAAATACAATAACAAGAAGGGGCATGGATAAGATACATATATAGTGAAGATAAGACACAACTCCTGGTCTGGTAGGGTCCTCACACTGGGTTCCCCCAGGGTTGTTCCTCTCCACAGTCCTGATCACCTTCCTCAGGTAACTGTTTCCCATTCTATCAGGAGTATATGACTACTTTCTCAGTTATGCCTTGAGCTCTCTGGAACTGTGTGGGGATATCTCTTTCTGGACAAGTTGCAGCTAGATGCTGTGACTGATGGGCTAGGGGAAAAGAGAGAGAGAAATCGCCTACTCTCCTCTTGTGCGTGTGTTTCTTCTGTCCTGAATGCCTCAAGTTCCTCATGGCTTAGCTATTTAATGCTCCCAGAGATGTGTGGCTAATTTTTTTCTATGCTAATCACACTTTCCCCTTCTTGATTCAAAAGGGTATAATCTCAAATGATCCCAAATTAAGGGAATTGATACATCTTTACAATCATAGTAACACTTTGTAGTTACATACGAGTATTCTGTATATTATCTGAGATGTGTGTGGGAATCTCCTCTCTTATTAAATATATTTTTAAAAAAATCAAAAAGTTCAGAAGGGGACATAAAAAAGGCAATTTTGTTAAATTTAGTATAAGTTTTAGATAGAATACTGTACATAATGGAAGTGTAAGGGTTCATATACAATTTCCTTTTTTGTTCTTTTTAAAAGTTTATGTTTACTGATGATTGAGTTGATAATGAAAACATTTTTTAAAACTTGGTGATTGGAGTCATTCCTAATTCTGCTTCCTCCAACTCTTAAATAGTCCTTTACAATTCAGAATTGATCAAAGGTTTTGAGAATAAATGTCCAACCTGTGAAAGGTACTAGCATCTAAAACACAGGACCCTACCAGCTGTTCTGAAAGAATCGTGACTATTCCACCCCTTGACTAGCCCTTTGTTCATATCTGGGTTTCTGGATATAATGAAAGAATCCTATGTTCAGAGCTAGAAGAGATCTTGGAGATCATCTAATCCTCTTTAATGCAAGCTACGGCCTCATCCCAAGGGAGCTGTAGCCTTATCCCCAAGCGAGGGAGATGGGATCAACCAAACAGAAGGTGGAAAGATGGGTCACATTCCATTCCCCTGAATTTAGCTGGACCTATCACCAACCTAACCATATTTACCATTATCTCCTACTCCTCCTTCCCTTCTCTCCACTGTAAAAGCTCCTAAACCATCAGAATCTACTGAGGTTCTCCAGAGTAGGTGTAACACATCCTCTACCACCTACTTATAGCAGCATCAGTGAATGTGCCATTAAGAACATTCCCAGCCCACCCTCAAGCATTGCTATCTTTCACTTCTCAGATTAACTTGTAGCCACAACAGGTGCCTCTGTTTTAAGAGCTGCAAACTTCCCCTTTTCATTTTGAGTCATGATGAGTTGTAGATGTTTTGTAATACACACATTATAAATCTCATAATACAAATCTCCCCCAAACCCATCCTTCTTCCAAACTTTTCTATTATCCTATCATCTTTCCAGTCACCTAAGTTTATAACTTGGGTGATTATACCCTATTTCCTCACTTTCCATCACCTATACATCGCCAATCAATTGCTAGATTTTCATTTTTCTATCCACAATATCTTTTTGCATCAGTCCCACTTTCTCCTCATACCTTTGTTCATTCCCTCATTACCACTTGTAAAAACTACTTCATTGGTCTACCTGTCTCAAATTTCATCTCTCTGAATCATCCTCCACAGGGTTCTTACTGGTCTGACCATATCACATCCTTACTCAATAAACTCCAGTGGCTCCAAATTCTCAGACTGAATATACCACCTGCTTCTACATGAAGTGTTTTCTGACCCTTCAACAACTATTGCCCTCCCTCTCAAACTACCTTGATTTTAACTTCTCAGTATATTTATTCTGAATATACTTAGAAATATATTTGTTTTCACTGTTAAAATATAAGCTCGATGAGAGAAGGAATTATTTCATTCCCTGTATTTGTAATCTTAGCACCTAACACAATGCCTAACTCAGATGTCATTGTTTGTCCTTTGTTTTGAAGATCAACATTAGGGAGGTGATACCATGACAAGCAAGTGAATTGGATCTGAGTGAGGGGGTGCTGTGATAAGTCACCAACCTCATTTTCTCCTCTGGTCAGATTTGGATCAGGATGATTGGAGATGGCCCTGGGATACCAGGCAATCAGGATTAAGTAACTTGCCCAAGGTCACACAGTTAGTAAAGGATCATTTTATCTGAGGTCATGTTTGAACTCAAGTCCTCCTAACTTCAGGGTTGATACTGTATCAACTGCATCACCTAGTGCAATACATAACCGTTAGTCCATTCTCAGTAAATATACATATATAAAATATATTAAACTACATATCTACATATATATTAATATATGCACATATAAAATATATGTTAGTAAACATACACAATTTTTTGCTAAAAAAATTTACTGAGTATGTGATCAAAAAATTTTGAAGATCACTAATTTAATATAATCCCTTAATTTCACAGATAAAAGTATTAGAACACAGAAGAGTTAAATAACTTGATGACACAATTCAAACAGATAACAGAACTGTGATTTGAAATCTGGTTTATTATGAAATGCAGTATTATCATTATTAAGTGTCTGAGGCCAGATTTGAACTCAGGTACTCCTGACTCCAGGGCTGGTGCTCTATCCACTGCGCCACCTAGCCGCCCCATAAGTAACTAATCTTAACAGCTACTGAACCCATAGCAGCAGAAATCCTAGACTGAATTAATTTAAAAACAGGTAAAGCAAGGAAGCCAAGCAAGATGCTGAGCCAGGGAACTGCTCAGGTCACTTAGGGATGGAAAACTGTTGAAAACTTAGCAGGTGAGATCTGTGCTTTGAGCAATCACAAGGTTAAAGGCATCAGAGGAAAAAACCTCCCCCTAATCCTCTTGTTATTGAATAAACCAACCTCAGCTCATAGCAGGTCTGAGCTCGATTTATTAGTTTCAGATCACTGACTTTGTGATATTTTTGATCAGAAGTTTGGAAGCCTAATCCTTTAGAAATCTATTCATTTAAATTCAAGGCAATTTTATTCAGATTTGGTCCTCAAATACTGCCCATCTCTCACTATGTGGATCCACTATGTACATTGATCTCTTTCAATGAAAAGATTTTTATTTGTAACCTGCCTCCTCCATACCCCCACCTCTCAGTGTGGGTCCTTGGTCAAGGCTCATCAATGGAATGTAAACTCATAAAGAGCAGAAACCGTTTTGTATTTGTATTTCCAGGCACCAGTACAATGCCTAGAACATAGTAGCTTAATCAATGCTTATGGATTCATTTTCTTTCAACATCTATGCCAAACTTAGTTCACAAGTTCCCCTCAAATTTATATTTTACCTCTAATATATTTTTAAGGGCAGCTAAGTGGCAAAGTGGACAGAGCACCAACCCTGGAGTCACTTAACCCCATTGCCTTGTAAAAACAAAACAAAACAAAAAAAGATTCTGGCAGAGTTGTTTTATACTGCTCAGCAAAGAGACTTTCAAAATGAGCTGAGTTCTGCAATCTCATGGGCTCCAAAAGGATCACAGAAAGTTGCCTCCCATTCAATTGTGTCTTGACTCTTCACCACCCCATTTGGGATTTTCTTAGCAGATTTATTGGAGTGGTCTGCCAGTTCCTTCTCCCACATTTTACAGATGAGGAAACTGAGGTAGAGTTATTAAGTGACTTGCCCAGGGTCACACAGCTAGTGAAAGTCTGAGGCCACATTTTGAACTCAAGAAAATGAATCTTCCTGGCTCCAGGACCATGGCGCCACCTAGTCGATGGAAAGGAGTAAGTCCTTACTAAATATCCATTAATTGGTATACTAAATGTGAAGCAATGTCTCCTCAGACACTTGCTATGGAAAACTTAACTTCCCTAGGCCTCTGTTTCCTTGATAAATGAAGGGATTGGTTGAAATGGCCTCTGAAGTCTTTTTCACCTCTTCATTTTTTTTTTTAACTTGTAGACTTCCAAATTAAAGACAGGCATTTTTTGCCCCCAAATGTCTCTAGATCTTTGGGGTTTGGGTTTTTTTTGTTTTGGGAGAGTTTTGGGGGGGGGGTTAGTTTTAGATACTTTGGGTTTCCGTTGTTTTCTTTTTTCATTTTCCTTTTTTTGTCTTTCTGTCACCAGCAATTAGCACAATAGCTAATGGCACTAAATAAATATTTGTACTTGAATTTGTATGACATGCATGTATATTATTAATCAGATGATATTATATTTTAAAAGATAGTAAATCTCTCTGCTTTCCTTATGTGTCCCAGTCTGTTATATATGGTGCTGAAAGCTCTTTACAGATATAATCAATCCATAATTGACCATGGTTTCCTAGATTTAATTGGAAAAGAGGACCAACTTTTCCATCTGGGTATACCCTGTTCTGCCACTTAGATTTGTGTCTATGTAATCACCCATGCTTAGAAATAAACATACTTGTCTTTGGCAGGAACAAGCTGCAAGTTAGAGTGGTTCTGCTCCAAATATCTAGGATAATTCAAAATAATCAGGGCTTTTCTCCAGACTTGACTTAGGAAGAAAAACAAACAAACCCCTTTAAAAGTAGGAATTTCTTGAGTTGCCTTTTTTTTCTTCTTCGAAAAGTTCAAGAATCTTCAAAAGGTCAATTGTTCCACTTATTTCTTAAAATCCAGGGTATTATACCCGTGTTGGACTTGAATGGCCCTAAAGCAGGTGTTCATAAACTGGAGTCTGTATATGTGTTTTTTAAAAAAGCTATTTTGACAACAGTATTTCAGTATAAGGGCATAGAGGTGGCATAAGGATGGAGTGCCAGGCCTGGAGTAAAACAGACTCATCTTCCTTAATTCAAATCTTACTAGCTGTGTGACCTTTAAGTCACTTAAGCCTGTTTGCCTCAGTATCCTCTGAAAAATGAGTTGGAAAAGGAAATGGTCAAGATGGCAGAGAGAAGACAGGCACAGTTCTAAAGTCTCCTGATCTTTCCCCATCTATCATATGAAATAAACCTCTTAACATAAAACCGACCCACAAAACCCAGAAAGAAAAGCCAGGAGAAAGAACATCTACCTCAGGATTTGTCTCCCTCAGCAGCACTGGATGAATTCCAGTGGGTGAGTCTGGGCTCAGAGGGAGGATCAGCCCGGATCAGCCAGATTAGCAGCTGAATTGAAGCTGGGAGTCTGAGGGCGCAAGAGCCAGACCTGCTGGATCAGTGATGGGGCTAGATGGCAGGGGCTTGAGTCAACTAGGGAGCAGAGGCACTGGTGTCAGTGCTGTCCCCTGGAGCTTGCAGACAGGGTTGGGGGGAGAGTTCCAGTGCAGGAGAGCTGCAGACACCATCCCTGGGCTCCTCTGGTCTGAGGAACTCAGAGTCCCATTACAGGTCAGACCTCTTCCTGAACAAACAAATGCAAACTACTTCTGCCTCAGGCCCAGGTGTGTGAGCATAAGAACCAGCCCAGCTGACAAATAACCTCAGGCCAGGGTAAAGCCCACCATTGATTGAAGGCAAAAGGATTCAATAGCTCCAACTTCTCCCTTCAAGCTAAGGGAAAAGGCCTCAATCAAGGACACAGACACTCCAGAGGAAGCAACCAGCACCTCCTACTGGCCAGCCAGAGAAATTGCATTCAGTAAGTAAAGCCTTTAGCGAATCCCAAGCCCCTGTGAACCAGCCCCTCCCCAACTCAAGGTCTTAGCAAAATGAAGAAGGGTCAGCAGAAAGGTGGATCCATAGAAAAATTCTTGGAAGGAAAAAAGCCTAACTCAGAAAGACCTAGAACCACTGAGGAGAATACGACCTGCTCTTCAGTACAGAAAGACTTCCTTGAAGAAATAAGGAAGGAGATTAAAAATCAACTGGAAAATTTGGGAGAGACAATTAATACCTTGCAACAAGAAAACAAATCCTTAGAAAATACAATTGGACAAATACAAAAGGAGAATAAATCTCTCAGATCCTCAATTGGACAAATACAAAATGAGAATAAATCTCTCAGATCATCAATTGGACAATTACAAAGTGAGAATAAATCTCTCACAACATCAATTGGACAAATACAAAATAAGAATAAATCTCTTACATCATCAATTGGACAAATACAAAATGAGAATAATTCTCTCAGATCCTCAATTGGGCAAATGCAAAAAGAAAATAATTCTCTCAAAACTTCAACTGGTCAAATGGAAAGCTCTTTCAAAAGTAGAATTGACCAATTGGAAAAGGAGTTGCAAAAGGTTAATGAAGAAAATTCCTCCCTAAAAAAAAAAAAAGAATGGAGTCTGCAGAAACTAATGACTCCATGAGACAGCAAAAGCCAGTTAAACAAAAGCAAAAAATAGAAAAAAAATAGAAGAAAATGTAAAATACCTCATCAACAAAACCACTGACCTTGAGAATAAGATCAAGGAGGGGCAACCAGAGAATTATAGGACTTCCTAAAAACATTAAAGAGAAAAAAAAAAGCCTGAACTTAATATTACAGGATCTAGTGATGGAAAACTGCCCTGATATCATGGAACCGGAGGGCAAAGTAGTTATTGAAAGAATGCATCAATCCCCTCCAGAAAAAGATCCTAAAATGAAAACACCAAGGAATGTTGTGGCCAAATTCCAGAACTGTCAGATAAAAGAGAAAATCCTACAAGCAGCTAGAAAGAAACAATTTAAATATCAAGGAGCTACAGTAAGGATCATGCAGGACCTGGCTGTATCAACATAAAGGGATCAAGGGCCTGGAACAAGATATTTCAAAGAACAAGGGAGTTTGGAATGCAGCCAAGAATCTACTATCCCACAAAGCTGAGCCTTCTCTTCCAGGGAAAAAGATGGACATTTAATGAAATGGAAGAATTCCAAAAATTCCTGATGAAAAGACCAGAGCTAAATAGAAAATTTGGACATCAAACAGGAGGTTCAAGAGACACATGAAAAACTAAAAAGGAAAAAAAGGCGGGGCAGCAAAAGGAAAAAAACGGCTATCCAGTAAGTTGAAACTGGCTATATCCTGGCATAGAGAAAAAGATTCTGATAAATCTTGAGAACTGTAACTCTAACAGAGAGAATATACCTAGCCAGAAGTGATGGACATCCATGATCTATCCATGAGACTGCTATCTAATGGGATGTAACTCGCTTTAACCCCACTTGGGAGAAAATAACTCTCAAGAATTTTAACTCTATTCGATAGAATATACTGAAATAGAAATGACAGACACTCAGAATTTTCTATGACTCAGATAGAATGATCTAAAAAACGCTACCTCCTTAAAAAGGGGGACAGGAAAGAGAGGCGAGGAGGGAGGGGACTGAATGGAGTAAATCTCATTACACTAAGAGGTACAAAATACCTATGGTAATAGAGGGGAAGAAGGGAGGAGATGAGAAACACATGAATCTTCTCATCAGACTTGGCTTAAAGTCAACCTACACATACTCAGTTAACTTATAAAACATCTAACCTTTCAAGTATTACAAGAGGAAAAGGGGAGGGGGCTGGAGAAAGGGAAGGGGTGTGGGGGAAAAAAGAGGAACTAACAAAAGGAAGGGAAGGGAAAAGGGAAAGGGGAAAGAAAGGGGAGGGGTGATATAGGAGGGCAAACACACTGAAGGGGTGGTATTCAGAAACAAAATACTGGAGAATATGGATAAGGGGGGGAAGGGGGAAAATACAAACAGAGGGAAGATAGCACAGAGGACAATAAAGAATTAGTAATCATAACTTTGAATGTGAATGGGATGAACTCTCCCTTAAAACGTAAGCAAATAGCAGAGTGGATTAAAAACCAGAATCCTACAATATGCTCCCTGCAAGAAATTCATTTGAAGGAGAGATACATATAGAGTAAAGGTAAAAGTTTGGAGCAAAATATATCTTGCTTAAGCTGAAGTAAAAAAAAACAGGGGTAGCAATCCTTATCTCAGACAATGCAGCAGCAAAAATAGATAGCATTAAAAGAGATAAAGAAGGAAACTTTATCCTCCTAAAAGGTACCATAGACAATTCAATACTGAATATATATGCACCCAGTGGGACAGCATCCAAATTCTTAGAGGAGAAGCTGAAAGAACTACAGGAAGACATAGGCAGCAAAACTCTACTAGTGGGAGACCTCAACCTCCCACTCTCAGATCTAGATAAATTGAATCATAAAATAAACAAGAAAGAACTTAAGGAGGTAAATAGATTGATAGAAAAATAAGATATGGTAGACTTATGGAGGAAAAAGAATGGGGATAGAAAGGAATATACCTTTTTCTCTGCATTACATGGCACTTATACAAAAATTGACCATGTACTAGGGCATAAAAACCTAAAGATCAACTGCAGAAAGGCAGAAATAGTGAATACATCTTTCTCAGATCACAATGCAATAAAAGTCATATGCAATATTGGGCCAAAGAGATATATAGACCAAGAACAAATTGGAAACTAAATAACCTCATTTTTTTTGCAAGGCAAATGGGGTTAAGTGGCTTGCCCAAGGCCACACAGCTAGGTAATTATTAAGTGTCTGAGACCGCATTTGAACCCAGGTACTCCTGACTCCAGGGCCGGTGCTTTATCCACTATGCCACCTAGCCGCCTAAATAACCTCATTTTAAAGAATGAATGGACCAAAAAACAAATTATAGAAAGAATTAACCATTTTATCCTAGATAATGATAATAATGAAACAACATACCAAAAACCTATGGGATTCATTCAAAGAGACTCTCAGGGGATATATTATAGCTTTAAATTTTTACATGAATAAATTGGAGAAAGAGAAATAAATGAACTAAACATGCAACTAAAAAATAGAGAAAGAACAAATCAACAATCCCCAATTAAATACCAAATTAGAAATTCTAAAAATTAAAGGAGAAATTAATAAAATCAAAAAGCCAAAAACTATTGAATTAATAATTAAAACCAAAAGTTGGTATTATGAAAAAAATGAATAAAATTGATAAACCTCTGGTCAATTTGATAAAAAAAAAGAAAGAAGAAAACCAAACTAGCATCATAAATGAAAAAGGTGTACTCACCACCAATGAGGAGGAAATTAAAGTAATAATTCGAAATTATTTTGCCCAACACTATGCCAACAAATTTGATAATCTAAGTGAAATGGATGACTATTTACAAAAATATAAGTTGCCCAGGTTAAATGAAGAAGAGATTAAATACCTAAACAACCCTATCTCAGAAAAAAGAAATTCAACAAGCCATCACTGAACTCCCTAAGGAAAAAATCTCCAGGGCCTGATGGATTCACAAGCAAATTCTACCAAACATTTAAGGAAAAATTGGTTCCAATTCTATATAAACTCTTTGGAAAAACAGGGAAAGATAGAATTCTACCTAACTTTTTCTATGAAACAAATATGGTGCTGTTACCTAAACCAGGAAGAGTTAAAACAGAGAAAGAAAATTATAAACCTATTTCCCTGATGAATATAGATGCAAAAATCTTAAATAAAATCGTAGCAAAATGATTACAACAAGTTAACACTAGGATAATACATTATGATCAAGTAGGATTTATTCCAGGAATGCAGGGTTGGTTCAATATTAGGAAAACTGTTAGTTTACTCAATTATATCAACAACAAACCTATCAGAAATTATATGATCATATCAATAGATGCTGAAAAAGCTTTTGACAAAATACAGCATCCATTTCTACAAAAAACACTAGAGAGTGTAGGAATAAATGGACTGTTCTTTAGAATAATTAGCAGTATCTATCTGAAACCACAAGTCAATGTGAAGAGGCTAGAGGCATTCCCAATAAGATCAGGGGTGAAACAAGGGTGCTCATTATCACCACTACTATTCAATATTGTATTAGAAATGTTAGCTTCAGGAATTAGAGAAGAAAAAGAAATTGAAGGAATTAGAATTGGGAAGGAAGAAACAAAACTCTCACTCTTTTCAGATGACAGGATGATCTACCTAGAGAATCCCAAGAAATCATCCAAAAAACTACTGGGAAACAATTAACAATTTTAGCAAAGTTGCAGGTTATAAAATAAACCCTCATAAATGTCCAACTTTTCTATATATGTCTAGCAAGATACAGAAGGAAGAGCTAGAAAGAGAAATCCCATTCAAAGTAACCTCAGAAAATATAAAATACTTGGGAGTCTATTTGCCAAGGCAGACTCAGAGTCTTTTTGAAAATAATTATAAAATAATTATAAAACACTTCTCACACAAATTAAATCTGGGCAAATATCAACTGCTCATGGATAGGTAGAGCTAATATAAAAAAAATGACAATGCTACCAAAACTAAACTCTGTTTAGTGCCCTACCAATCAAAATTCCAAAAAATTACTTTAATGAGCTAGAAAAAAATTGTAAGTAAATTCATATGGAAAAATAAAAAGTCAAGAATTGCCAGGAGCTTAATGAAAAAAGTGCAAAAGAAGGTGGCTTAGCCCTACCTGATCTAAAATTATATTATAAATCATCAGTCATCAAAACTGTTTGGTATTGGTTAAGAAATAGAGTGGTGGACCAGTGGAATAGACTAGGTGTAAAAGCAGAAGATGATTATAGTAATCTGCTGTTTGATAAACACAGAGTCCAGCCATTGGGATAAAAATTCCCTCTTTGATAAAAACTGCTGGGATAATTGGAAGTTAGTATGGAAGAAACTTAGATTAGACCAACACCTCACAACCTTTACCAAGATAAGATCCAAATGGTTACAGAACTTAGACATAAAAAAAACAATACTATAAGCAAATTAGAAAATCAAGGACTAGTTTACCTGTCAGATCTATGGAAAGTGAAACAGTTTATGACTAAGGAAGAGATGGAGAACATCACCAAAAACCAATTAGATGATTTCAATTATATTAAATTAGAAAGCTTTTGCACAGATAAAATCACTGTAACCAAGATCAAAAGAAATGTAGTAAATTGGGAAACAATCTTTACAACGATTCTGACAAAGGACTCATTTCTAAAATATACAGAGAATTAAGTCATATTTTTAAAACAAAAAGCCCTTCCCCAATTGACAAATGGTCAAAGGATATGCAATTTACAGATGAGGAGATCAAAGCAATTCATAGCCATATGAAAAAATGCTCTAAATCATTAATTATTAGAGAAAAGCAAATTAAAGCTTCTCTGAGGTACCACCTCACACCTCTCAGATTGGCCAATATGACCAGGAAGGATAATGATCATTGTTGGAAGGGTTGTGGTAAATCTGGGACACTATTACACTGTTGGTGGAGCTGTGAACTCATCCAACCCTTCTGGAGAGCTATTTGGAACTACGCCCAAAGGGCAACAGAAATGTGCATACCCTTTGACCCAACAATACCACTACTGGGTCTATATCCTGAAGAGATGATGAAAAAGGGTAAAAACATTACTTGTACAAAAATATTTAAGCAGCCCTGTTTGTGGTGGCAAAGAATTGGAAATCAAGTAAATGTCCTTCAATTGGGGAATGGCTGAGCAAACTGTGGTATATGTATGTCCTGGAACACTATTGTTCTATTAGAAACCAGGAGGGATGGGATTTCAGGGAAGCCTGGAAGGATTTGCATGAACTGATGCTGAGTGAGATGAGCAGAACCAGAAAAACACTGTATACCCTAACAGCAACATGGGAGTGATGATCAACCTTGAAGGACTTGCTCATTCCATCAGTGCAACAATTGGGAACAATTTTGAGCTGTCTGCAAAGGAGAGTGCCATCTGTATCCAGATAAGGAGTTGTGGAGTTTGAACAAAGTTGAAGGACTAGTCCCTTTAATTTAGAAAAAAAACACATCTTATTGTCTGATCTTGTTACCCTTAGACTTCTTGTCTGTTCTCAAGGATATGACTTCTCTCTCATCACACCCAATTTGGATCAAGGTACAACATTAAAACAAAGTAAAGACTGACAGATTGCTTTCCTTGGCGGGGAGGGAAGTAAGATTGGGGGGGGGGATTCTAAAACTCAAATAGTATTTTAATAAGAAGCTAAAAAATAAAAATAATTACTTAAAAAAAAAAGCAAAATTGGCCAGATGGAAAAAGAGATAAGAAAACTCTCTGAGGAGAACAAATCCTTCAAACAAAGAATAGAACTCAGGGAGATTGATGAATTTATGAGAAATCAGGACTCAATACTTCAAAACCAAAAAAATGAAAAATTAGAAGAAAATGTGAAACATCTCATTGAAAAAACAACTGATATGGAAAACAGATTTAAGAAAGATAATTTAAAAATTATTGGAATACCTGAAAGTCATGATCAGGAAAAGAGCCTTGACATCATTTTCAAAGGAGTACTATAGGAAAATGGCCATGATATCCTAGAAGCAGAGGGCAAAAGAGAAATGGAGAGAATCCACCGATCCCCCGGAGGAAGATATCCCAAAAAACCAACCCGTGGGAATATTATAGCCAAATTCCAGAACTCCCAAGTCAAAGAGAAAATATTACAAGCAGCCAGAAGGACACAGTTCAAATATCGTGGAGCTGCAGTCAGGATCACACAGGACTTAGCAGAAACTACATTAAAAGCTCATAGGGCTTGGAATATAATATACTGGAAGGCAAAAGAGCTTAGAATGCAACCAAGAATCAACTACCCAGCAAAACTAAATGTCCTCTTCCAGGGAAAAAGATGGACTTTTAATGAACAAGGAGAATTTCAAATGTTCCTGTTGGAATGGCCAGAGCTGTACAGAAGGTTTGATCTTCAAATACAGGACTCAGGTGAAGCATAGAGATTGGAGAAGGGTAAAATATGAGGGACTTAATGATGATGAACTGCATGTATTCCTGCATAAAAAAAATGACACTGATAATACTCATGAACCTTCTCAGTTAATAGAGCAGGTAGAGGGAGCTTTTATAGTTGAAGCACAGGAGAAAGCTGAATTTGAAGATAAAATATGGTGTAAAAATGGAGTCAATAGAAAAAAGGGAAATGTAAAGGGAGAAAGAAAAAGGAGAGGGGGAATAGGCCAAGATATTTCATATAATATTTTTCTTTATTACAATGAGCTATTGCAATGATATGGAAGAGGGGAAGGCAAGGGGGAATGAGGGAATCTTCCCTGTCATCAGAGGTGGTTAGGAGAGGAAACAGCATATGTACTCAATGGGGTATAGACACCAGGAGTAAGAAGGAGAGAGGGGGGACAGGGGGAAGGGGGGAATGTGAGTGATGGAGAAGAGGATGGACCATGGGGGGAGAGGGGTCAGATATAACACATTTTCTTTTTTTACTTCTTGCAAGGGGCTGGGATTAGAAGGCCTGTTCAGGACCATAGGGCCAGGTGGATGCTAGGTCTAAGGAGTGGTATGGGGGCTCAGGGCTTCTTGGCCCCAGGGCCAGGGATCTGTCTGCTGCGCCACTCAACTACCCTACAGCAGAGTCAGAGGGAAATGAGAGAGAAAATATAGTACATGGTAGTGGAGAAATAGGAAAGGAGGGAGTTGCGATCAGCATTGGCAACGGTGGAAAAATATGGAAGTAACTTTTGTGATGGACTTATCATAAATAATGTGATCCACCTGTGACAGAGTTGTTGGTGTTGGAACAAAAACTGAAGCACATTTTTTATTATTATTATTTGGGGGCAGGGGTACAGGACAAATGGGGCTGGGTGGCCTGCCTGGGGCCACATAGCAGGGTGACCATTGGGTGTCTGAGGTGGGATTTGGACCCTGGTACTCCTGGCTCAAGGGCCAATGCTCTGTCCGCCACCTATCCACCCCTACTATTATTACTATTTTATTTTATTTTATTTTGTCATTTTTTTCTTTTTTCTTTTTTTGGTTTTTGCAGGGCAGTGGGGTTTGGGTGGCTTGCATATCACATGGCTAGGTGGTTGTTGGGTGTAAGGGGCTGAATGTGGGCTCAGTAGCTCATGGCTCCAGGGCTGGTACTCCGTCCACTGTGCTACCTGGCCATACCTACAATTATTACTATTATTTTTATTTTAATTTTTTTCTCTCCCCTTTATTGCTCAAACGAGTCTATATTTTGGGGGAGGAGGGGGTATTTTGTTTACTCTTAAACAAGAATATTTTATTAATGTATAAAAAACATTATTTGTACAAAATGAGAATAAATATTAAATATTAAAAAAATTTTAAAAAAGAAATAGAGTGGTACACCAGTGGAATAGACTAGGCGTAAAAGCAGGAGATGATCATAGTAATCTGCTGTTTGATAAACCCAAAGAGTCCAGCCATTGGGATAAAAATTCCCTCTTTGATAAAAAACTGCTGGGATAATTGGAAGTTAGTATGGAAGAAACTTAGATTAGACTAACACCTAACACCCTTTACCAAGATAAGATCCAAATGGCTACAGGACTTAGACATAAAAAAAAACCCAATACTATAAGCAACTTAGAATATCAAGGACTAGTTTACCTGTCAGATCTATGGAAAGGGGAGCAGTTTATGACTAAGGAAGAGTTCGAGATCATCACCAAAAACCAATTAGATATTTTCGATTACATTAAATTAAAAAGCTTTTGCACTGATAAAACCACTGTAACCAAGATCAAAAGAAAAATAGTAAATTGGGAAACAATCTTTACAACATTCTGACAAAGGACTCATTTCTAAAATATACAGAGAACTGAGTCATATTTTTAAAACACAAAGGCATTCCCCAATTGACAAATGGTCAAAGGATATGCAATCTACAGATGAGGAGATCAAAGCAATTCATAGCCATATGAAAAAATGCTCTAAATCATTAATTATTAGAGAAATACAAATTAAAGCTTCTGAGGTACTACCTCACACCTCTCAGATTGGCCAATATGACCAGAAAGGATAATGATCATTGTTGGAAGGGATGTGGGAAATCTGGGACACTATTACACTGTTGGTGGAGTAGTGAACTCTTCCAACTCTTCTAGAGAGCTATTTAGAACTATGCCCAAAGGGCAACAAAAATGTGCATACCCTTTGACCCAGCAATACCACTACTGGGTCTATATCCTGAAGAGATGATGAAAAAGGGTAAAAACATTACTTGTACAAAAATATTTATAGCAGCCCTGTTTGTGGGGGCAAAGAATTAGAAATCAAGTAAATGTCCTTCAATTGGGGAATGGCTTAGCAAACTGTGGTATATGTATGTCATGGAACACTACTGTTATATTAGAAACCAGGAGGGATGGGAATTCAGGGAAGCCTGGAGGGATTTGCCTGAACTGAACTGATGCTGAGTGAGATGAGCAGAACCAAAAAAACACTGTTACACCCTAACAGCAACATGGGGGTGATGATCAACCTTGAAGGACTCACTCATTCCATCAGTGCAACAATCGGGAACAATTTGGGGCTGTCTGCAAAGGAGAGTGCCAACTGTATCCAGATAAAGAGATGTGGAGTTCGAACAAAGTTCAAGGACTATTCCCTTTAATTTAGGAAAAAACAGATATTTTATTGTCTGATCTTGTTACCTCTTAGACTTCTTGTCTCTTCTTTAAGGATATGATTTCTCTTTCATCACACCCAATTTGGATCAAGGTACAACATGGAAACAAAGTAAAGACTGACAGATTGCTTTCTGTGAGGTGGGTGGGGGGAGAGAAGTAAGATTGGGGAGAAAATTGTAAAACTCAAATAATATCTTTAATAAAAATAAATTTAAAAAAAAGGAAATGGCAAACTACTCCAGTATCTTTGCCAAGAACACCCAAAATGGGATCAAAAAGAGTCAGACAAAACAAACAAGTGAACAACAAATCTCAATATAATCTTATGTATTTCATTTTATACATTTAAAAATATCATTTAGAAAAAGATCCTTTCAATGTATACCCTGGAAACAATGTAAAAACTGACGAATTGACTTCTGTGGGGGTGGGGGGAGAGAAGTAAGATTAGGGGGAAAATTTGTAAAATTCAAAATAATAGTCTTTAATTTAAAAGAAAAAGAAAAAGAAAAAGATCCTTAGAAAGAATTGGAAATCAAGTAAATGTCCTTCAAGTGGGGAATGGCTTAGCAAACTGTGGTATATGTATGTCATGGAACACTATTGTTCTATTAGAAGCCAGGATTGACGGGAATTCAGGGAAGCCTGGAAGGATTTTCATGAACATGATGCTGAGTGAGATGAACAGAACCAGAAAAACACTGTACACCCTAACGGCAACATGGAGGTGATGATCAACCTTGATGGACTTGCTCATTCCATCAGTGCAACAATCAGGGACAATTTGGGGCTGTCTGCAATGGAGAATGCCGTCTGTATCCAGAGAAAGAACCATGGAGTTTGAACAAAGACCAAAGACTATTACCTTCAAATTAGAAAAAAAAAATATCTTATTGTCTGATCTTGCTATCTCTTATACTTTATGTTTCTTCCTTAAGGATGTGATTTCTCTCTCATCACATTCAATTTGGATCAGTGCATACCATGGAAATAATGTAAAGACTGGCAAATTGCCTTCTGTGGGAGGTTGGGTGGAGGGAAGTAAGATTAGGAGAAAAACTGTAAAACTCAAAATAAATAAAAATCTTTTTAAAAAATAAAAAAATAAAAGTTTGAGAGATAAAAAGAAAAGATCCTTAGACTTCATTACAGTTACAAAAGGATCTATAACACAAAAAGTTAAGAACCCCCCAACTCCAAAGGATTCAATAGAATAGGAAGGATTAGAAAACCCTCATACAAGGTTTTCCCTGGTACAGGGGTTTCCCCACTCCTGCACCTCCCTGCTGGGTTTCCTTCTTTCTCTCTTTATTTAAGGCAATGTGGGTAAGTGACTTGCTCAAGGTCACACAGCTAGGCAATTATTAAGTGTCAGAGGTCAAATTTGAACTCCAGTCCTCTTTATTCAGCCCCCCCCCACTAAGTTTCTAATACATAACTATTCTCTTTAACAGAAAACTCAAATGTTGATGAATGAATGTCTTTTAGATATATGTTTTGATTATTCCTGCTCTTGCTGTTTATAGAATAAATGGTTTGAATTTTATTTATTTTGCCTTATCATTCAGCATTTTTTAACAATTTAAAAAATTATTGGTGCAATGGTAAAATTTTTTTGTGGTTTTGTATAAATAGGAAGCCCAGGAGCTATAGTGAAAATATTAGTAGAGAGTGCCCCTACACAAGGGATATTGCTAGGATCCTAAAAGAGAATTTTGAGTGGCAGCCAAATGGTAAGGGTAGTCAAGACCATGACTCCCACCTCACTCCCCATACTGGGGAAAACTCATAGACCTGCTTGGCCTCAATCAGGCTGGAATGAATGACCCAGCACAGAGTAAAATAAAGCAGGTATAGATTCCATGTCATGGCCCAGATTGAGGAGCGTAGAAAGGTAAATTACAACTATTTATCTTTGAATCTTGATTAGTACCTAATGGAATTCTCTGAATATCATAGGCAATTAATAAATATTTAACAAATTGAACTTATTAAGTTAAGCAAACAACATTCTTGGGTCATCAATACTCAGTTGAACTTGGGAAGTATTATAAATGAATCACAAAACTTTCATAACTATACTGTCCTGAAACTTTATTGTATTATTAACTGAAATAAATTCACTCTTCCTCAAATCTTCCTTATTTCTGTTGGAAAAAACCACTATCTTTTCATTTCCCCAGGTTCATAACTAGAAGTTCTTCCTTAGTAGTTCTTTCCCTTTCCTTTCATTCCCCAAAACCAATTATTATAATTGCCAAGTCTATTAAATTTCTCCAATTAGAGAATCATCAATTCTAGGCTAGAAGGGATCTCAGGGACCATCTAGTCAATGCTAACTTTTTGAAAAGAAAGGTTTAAATGATTTATCCAAGATTACAAGTTGTCATTGTCAGGCATAGGATTTGAAACAAGGTTTTCTGACTCCAAGGGCAGCTGGGTGGTACAGTGGATATAGGGCTTGCCTAGAGTAAGAAGGACTCATCTTTCTGAGTTAAATCTAGCCTCAGATACTTCCCAGCCATGTGACACTGGGTAAGTCACTTGATCATATTTGCCTCAGTTTCCTCATCTTGAGGAGATGGAAATGGCAAACCACTCCAGTCTTTGCCAAGAAAACCCCAAGTGGGATCATGACAAGTCAATGCAACTAAATATGACTGAACAACAAAATTCTGCCTCCAGATTCAGACTATCCCACCTCTTTATCCTATTGATCCTGCTACATCTTTTTAATCAGCATATCTCTAGTCATATGACTACCACACTAGTTGAGGGTCTCATTACCAGTACTATTACAATCACCTCTAAATTGGTCTATCTTTTTCCAGTTTCTCCTTTCTTTAATCCATCTGCCCATGCTACTAGTACCTGGTTTCAAAAACCTCAGGGGCTCCTTATTGCCTTAGGATAAAACAGAAAGTCTTTGGTATGGCAGGTAAGGGTCTTCACAATCTGTTCACCTGCCTCTGTGTTCTGGCCAAATCGTGTTCTAAGCTTAACATTTCCATCCTCTTGTTGCACATCTGCCCTGGCTGGAAAGCACCATCTCCTTGTCCTCATCTTTCTGATTCCCTCTTTTCCTACAAGGAAGACCCCATCTCCCAGGATCCCCATGCTAAGACCACCCCTCTCTTTCTACTCCTCTCTTTTTACTATTAGAGCTAGGGCCACAGCAAACAAGCCTTGTCCTGAGCTTGCAATGACAACAATCCTTGGTGCTCATTCCCTGGATGAAGTCTGCTGCAGTAAAATCCCAGCACCAGGTGGTCCCCAGCTATGAATTAAATTTGTCTCTTTGTTGCTGTTACCCCAAACTGTCCCCTCCCCAGATCACTGGACTGCTATATGCATCAAGGCTGGGTTTGGCTAAAGTAGGTCTCCTCTTAGAGGTGGTCCATGTCTAGTCCTTTTGCTTTAAAACTACTGTTAGCTCTTTGGTTTTATTTTATTTTACAAAAACCAGAGTTAACAGTGGTTGTAATAATCTGTGTGAGCTCTTTTTTTTTCAGAGCTACAAATGGTTGCCTAAGAAGCCTTTCCTTGGTCCCTCAAGTGTTAAGTTTCTCTTCTATCAAATTATTTTGTATTTACTTAACCTTTGTGCACACTGCATCTTCCAAATAGAATGTGGGCTCCTTGAGGGTAGGAATGGTTTATCTTTGTATCTTTAGTTCTGAAAATATCAGACTTGAAAAAAAAAAAGCATGGGAGCAAGGACACATCCTTTTGTCACTCCATTTGTGACTGGGAATCTTGAGAGCATCATCCACTGCCTACCAAACTGAAGGTCTACAGAACAGTTGTGCTGAACTCATTGCTACATGCCTGTGAAACCTGGACAGTCTGCCAGTGCCGTGTCAGGAAGCTGAATTGCTTCCATTTAAATTGTTAGGAAGATTTTGAAGATCCCTTGACAGTAGACAATACCAGACACTGAGGTCCTTTCTCGAGTTAAACTACCTAGCCTTCAAACGTTGCTACAGAGAGTGCAACTACGATGGGCTGGGCATGTTGTTAGAATGCCAGACCTAAGCTTGCCAAAAAGACTATTTTAAAGAGAACTCACACAGGGCAAATGCTCACAAGTCGGTCAGAAGAAGCGATACTGAGACATCCTGAGTCTCATGGAAGAATTTAGAATTGATTGTACAGCATGAGAGACACTGGCACAGATCCGCCCAGCATGGCATGCCCTCATCAATGAGGGTACTGCCTTCTCTGAGACAGGCAGAATTGAAGCAGATCAAAGGAAACGTGACATCCATAAGTTTAGAGTACCTACCCCAAGCTCTTATTGGGTTGCTCAGTCACAGTCAGACACACTGTAATTTGTCTCAAACATAGTGATGTCATTTTGGTTTTCTTTGATAACAAAACACAAGAACCAACCATCTTTAGCTCATGGTGTGTACTGAGACCCCAGGACTAGCAATAAATCAACACATATTTGGTTTAAAGCCTCCCCTTGTCAGGCATTGCAAATAAAACTACAAACATAAGAGTCCCTGCCCTTGGGGAGGAACTAGGATTATCTAGTATGTTCACAGATAAGTAAATACATTTTACATCCAAAATAAATACTCCATGATAGAGGGAGTGGATGAGTTGAAGGGACAGAGATTAAAAATTTTAAGCATCAGAAAAGGTTTCTTAAAGAAATTGGTACTTGATTTGGATCTTGAAGACAGCCAGGAAGGAATTAAACTAAAGATAAAAAGGAGATGTGAGCAATTGCAGCAGCTTCAATCCAGTGCATACAAATGAGCCATTAAATGCCCAAAGGTGGCAAAAGGAAAAGGAAATTGATATTGACCTTTATTGTCATTATTTCTTGCAAAAGTTTCACCAACAGAAACAGTTACACAAAGAAAAGGTCAAAACCCAATTTAACCACAGAATATTTGATCTCTCTGCCAAGTGTTAAGAGATGGTAGCCAAGGAAACACTTGTTTAGAATGAAAACTAATTTGTAAAACACTATAGAGGATGGTAGAAGATCATGACTCTTATAAAGCCTTGACTTATAAAGCCACAAAAAAGCAGTGGAAACAAAAAAAAAAAGTCTTCAGAGACTGTGGGGTGACATCCAAGTGAGCCACTTCATCCCTAAAACATTCAGAGATGAAATTAGAAATAAATGTAAAAATGGAACAAATTTGTCAAGGTTTCCATAAGAACTATTTTCATCATCAATGATCTAGCAACCACCACATTTGGCTTCTAACTTTGTAGTCTCCAAAATGTTGTACGAAGAAGTAGAAATGGCAAGTTGGGAAGGATGTCTGGTCCAAACCATGTGTACATCAAGGAAATCCTAGCTAGAAAAAACACAACCTTGAAATAATTGAGAATTAGCTTTAGAAGCTATCTTAGGCATTCCAAAAGAATGAGGGCAAAATCACATACAAAAGAAATACTTCAAAAATACAACTGAGAGGGGCAGCTAGGTGGCGTAGTGGATAAAGCACCGACCTTGGAGTCAGGAGTAACTGGGTTCAAATCCGGTCTCAGACACCTAATAATTACCTAGCTGTGTGGCCTTAGGCAAGCCACCTAACCCCATTTGCCTTGCAAAAAAACCTAAAAAAAAATACAACTGAGAAAATAATAAATATTGAGCCATAATTTCACATCTTTGTGGAATGATATGGATATCATCAATGAGAATATGAGAAGAAAACATATTTACAAGTAATATTCACACCTTTATAGTTACATGACAGTCCCAAAATTCTGTGATAACCAAAAAAAGAAAAAAAAAGGCATTTTAATTCATATGGTGAATGACCTCAAAGGTTCCCCTTTGCTAAGGAATTTCTCATGCATCTATAAATATCATACAATAGTCTTTGAGAAATGCAATCACAAGCATAAAACCTAGGGACCTCCAGCACATTGGGTGGATCATCTGAGGGATATCAGAACAGGCACAAGAGGGGCGGCTAGGTGGTGCAAGTGGATAAAGCACCGGCCCTGGAGTCAGGAGTACCTGGGTTCAAATCCAGTCTCAGACACTTAATAATTACTTAGCTGTGTGGCCTTGAGCAAGCCACTTAACCCCATTTGCCTTGCAAAAACCTAAAAAAAAAAAAGAAAAAAAAAGAACAGGCACAAGAACTGCTTGGGATGACAAGCTATAGACAGAGTTGGGATCATAAAGGAGGAGGAAGTCCCAACAAGATCACAAATCAATGAAAGCAATTCTGATTTCCTGGCACAATTCACAAGAATTTCCGTATTTTCTTAAAAAACTAATTTCTAAAAAAAAAAAGAGCGCTCAAATCTTTAAGGTTAGAAATCATTAAAAAGTCTGAATAGTGAGGCCACTTAGGTGGCATAGTGGATAGAGTACCACACCTAGAGTCAAGAATAACTGAATTCAAATCCAACTTCAGATACTTTCTAGCTATATGACCCTAGGCAAGTCATTTAAACTTTATTTGCCTTAGTTTCCTTAACTATAAAAAGGGGGATAATATCAACAACTACATCCCAAATGAGATGATATTTGTTAAGTATATAGTAGATATTATGTAAGAATTTATTCCCATTGAGGAGATGCCCATAAATTGGGGAATGGCTGAACAAGTTATGATATATGAATGTTATGGAGTACTATTGTTGTATAAGAAACCATGAATGGCTGGGACTCTAGAGAAGGATGGAACGAGTTACAGGCTCTGATGCTGAGTGAAGGAAGCACTGTACATATTAACAACATTGTGCATTGATCAAGCATGATGGATATAGCTCCTCTCAGCAGTTCAGAGAGCTAGGACAACCCTAGGAGTCCCACTATGGACAATGCAATTCCCATCCAGGAGAAGAAAAACAAAACAGAACAAAAAAAATCTCTACAGAATCTGAATGAACACTACATTCATGTTTTAAAATTTTTTCTTGTATTTCTTTCCTATCTCATGGTTTTCTTTCTTTTTCCTTAATCCTAATTCCTCATTCCAAAAATGACTGATCTATAAACATGTTAAACACAAATGAATATTCACTTACTATTCTCAGCCAAGGGGAGGGAGATGGGAAAGGAGGGTGGAAGGAAATCATGTAACTTAAAAACATGTATATGTATGTGGATGAATGTTGAAAAACTTTTATAATATTTGCAAAAACAAAATATCAATTTTTTTAAAAAGTGTTTATTCCCTGTGTCTTTCAATGGAATTATTTAATTAACATGAAAGACCAGACTTCTGACGAATGAAAATGTGGAAAAGTTTAGAAAATAAGCAATGGTTTACAAAAGTTCACTTCATAAATCACCAGAAGCTGGTTCTCTTAAGATAACTGCATAAACAGAGTATTTTTTTCCCAAAGTCTGAAACCAATAATATTATCTTTCCTAAATAAATCAATCTTACATTGCAGCCCATTTGTGATAATTCTCAAGATACTTTGGTTAAATGAATTTATCTACATGGGATTTGGGGGGGCGTTTTAAAATATTTTATAATGCCTTTTGTCATTATATCACAATTATTTCTCACATTCTCCTCCAGATTGAAGACTCACTTGTGACAAAGAAAAATAATTGAACATTAGCAATTTACTATAGAGAAACTATCTGATTGTTGTATATAATTATCTATTCTAAAAGATCTCCATCAACAGATATATTTCAGTATCTCCTTTGTGAAACCTTCATTGCTTTTTCCAGTCTTTAAAATCCAACTTTCTTTAAGGTGATTTTTTAAATTTTCAGCGAGGTTAGTTAATATATATGTTGTTCTCTTGGTTCTGATTATTTTGATCTGCATCTTCATATGTGTTTTTTCACATTTCTCTGAATAGATTCTTCCTTTTTTGTTACCCAATAATATCACATTATATTAATCTATTTTAGGATTTTTTTAGTCATTCCCCAATCCTTGAGCACTTTCTTTAGGTCTTTGCCACTATAATGAGTACTACTACAGAATAAATTTGACCTTTGTTTCTGTTTCCAACTTCACTGGAGAATACCACATGGGATTTTAAATGCCATTAAACTCAGCCACATTCTTATTTATTCGAGAAACATTGGTTTCTAATGAAAAGAACACTAGGATGGTGTCAGAAGTTCTGCCTTCAAATCTTACCTTCATTACTAACTACCAGTGTGACTTTGGACAAATCACTTATTTTTTTTTTTTAGGTTTTTGCAGGCCAATTGGGGTTAAGTGGCTTGCCCAAGGCCACACAGCTAGGTAATTATTAAGTGTCTGAGACCGGATTTGAACCCAGGTACTCCTGACTCCAGGGCCGGTGCTCTATCCACTGCACCACCTAGCTGCCCCTAAATCACTTACTTTTTATTGACTTCAATATCCTCATCTATAAAGTGGAAGGATGTACTTTGCTGTTGTTAAGTCATTTTTTGGTCTTGTCTGACTTTCTATGATACCATTTGGAGTTTTCTTGGCAAAGATACTAATGTAGTTTGCCATTTTTCTCTCTCTGGCTCATTTACAGATGAGATAGGAGGATACTACTATTGTATGAATTAGAAAATAAAATGCTAATTAAAAAAATTTTAACTGTTATCTTATTATGTAAATTTGCTATCTCTTATACTTTATTTTTTTCCTTAAGGATATGATTTCTCTTTCATCACATTCCACTTAGATCAATATATACCAGAGGGCAGCTAGGTGAAGTAGTGGATAGAGCACCGGCCCTGGAGTCAGGAGTACCTGGGTTCAAATCCGGTCTCAGACACTTAATAATTACCTAGCTGTGTGGCCTTGGGCAAGCCACTTAACCCCATTTGCCTTGCAAAAACCTAAAAAAAAAAAAGGTCAATATATACCATGGAAAAAATCAGAGATCCTATAACTTGTATATTTTAAAAAATGAGGATAAGTGTGAAAGTTGCAACAAATGAGATATGGTGTTTAGAAGAGGGGCATTACATGGAAAATTAAAATAAGCTCTACAATTGTTTGCTTGATGATGCAAACATTTTAGATGTTGTTTAAGTTATTTTAAAAAATAACAAAACCTCCTGAGGGAAGTGCATAATCCATTAGGGTGCATTTCTAATAATGGATTCCATTCTGTTTGGGTTGCGTTGTATACCCTAATAAAAAGAAAAATATCTTCTTGTGTTGCTTAACCTTTTTGTTGTTCAATGGTAAGAGATACCATTTTGATATTTGGTTTCCTCAAAAAATTCTTAAGTTAGATCAAAATGAAGTATTTTTCTTACTTGGGAATTTTTTCATCCAAAAGATGACATTCAGCTAAACATCATGAAAAGATACTTTCCTTTTTATCAGGGTATATAACCCAACTCAAACAGAATGGAGTCCATTATTAAAAATCCACCCTAGTGAATTCTGCATTTTTCTTAGGAGTTGTTTTAAAATAACTTAAATGACATCTAAAATATTGTAATCCATGTGAGAGATAGGTGATTTATTGGAAACAGCCTTGAATTTGGAGTTAGATCTGAATTCCAATTCTGGCTGCTTAGTCATTTACCACCTAGTTATGTAGCTTTGGGCATGTCATGTTAACCTCTCTGGATCTCAGTCCTCATCTATAAAGTGAAAAGGTTTAGATGATCTAAAGAGGTTTTTTTTTTTTAACTTTTAAAATCCAATGATCTATAAAGTCCAAAAGGAAATGGGAGTGTTTGCAATTATCCACTGTGAGATAGCCAACCTAGATAAGTCTTCCCAGGAAGTATGAGTGGGAGATCAAAGCAATTAAACCCTTGGGGAAGGACCCACAGACTGGAGACCTCCCATCTGACTCTTCACCTCTGCAACAGGGAAGGAGATAAAAGCAACAGAGCCAAATTCTATTTGGCTACAGCTAAAAAAAAGAATATCGTCTGGGCTAAGGAAAACCCAAAGCTCCAGGCTTGGTGGGTCATGCTCACCTTGTCTCATTGCACTTACTCCAAAGTCCTCCCCAGGACTTTGAATCCTTTCTCTTAATCAGCTGCCATCCTCCTCCAATCCCTCAGTGAGCACACATGTATATATGCACACATGCTCATACCACACCTTCATCACCTCAGTATCCCAACCTTAGCAAAGAAATTTCCTTATATTTGCCTGGTTCAGTTTGTTGGATCTTTGGAACTGTTCTACTGAACTTGGATTGATGCTAAGGGATCTTCTCTATTCATTGTGGTAATCCTGAGCTTTTCCTGTTCATGCTCAAACAGTCCAATAATGCTTTCTCTCTATCAAGAAGCATCTATTATATAGTATATATGAGAGATGCTTATACCATCCACCAAACACACACACACACACACACACACACACACACACACACACACACACACACACACAAAAGACCCGTTTAATATAAGAATTCTATGTTTGAGGAATCAGAAGTAAAATTCAATAGGAAGTATGGGGTTTGTTATGAAGGACAAGAAAATCAGATATTCAAAGGAATTGCACTTGATGTGGTAGACAATAGGGAGTCAAGATAGAGCTGAGACCTGAATCATTCAGAATCACCAACTTTGGAATTTGGAAGGGGGCTTTTGCACAGCCATCTAGCTCAACCTAAAGGAATCAACTCTATGACCTACCCAACAAGTGGTCATACAGCCCCCCCCAACTTGAAGAGCTCCATGGTTGAGGGAATCTATCATCCCTTTCCATTTTTGGATGATTCTAATAGAAGTTTTGTCCTGACATGAAGTTTAAATTTCTCCTTTTTTTTTGCAATTTCCATCTACTGCTTCTAGTTTTGTCATATGGGGCTAAATGGAACAAACCTAATCCCTCCTCCAAGGAATAGCATTTTCAATACTTGAATACATTCAGTTACCCCCGAGTCTTCTCTTCCCCAGGTTAAACATCTGCAGATCCTCACATTACATAGATTCAAGACCCATTATCATCCTTGCTTCTCTTCTCTGGGCACTGTCCAGCTTATCCATATCCTTCATCTGTGGTACCCAAAAATGAACACAATACTCAAGCTGAGATCTGATGAGGACAGAGTATAGTGAAAAATGATATCTCATTCCTGGAAATTCTTGATGTTTGTACTTTTAAAATTCTATTCATTATTTATTCTTTTTAAAAATTTCACTCCTTTGGAATATTTCAGCCACATCAATGCTGAATCTCAGTCATCTCTTACTCCCCCATAGCCAGATTTGAGAAGCAGTACTATTTATAGATGAAAAGACATATATATATATATATATATATATATATATATATATATATATATATATAGAGAGAGAGAGAGAGAGAGAGAGAGAGAGAGAGAGAGAGAGAAAGAGAGTGTGCTAGATTTGGAATCAACAGAACCTATTCCGGCTTTTGCAAACATGGACAAACCAATTAACCTCTTAATAACTGTTTCCTTGTTTTTAAAATCAGGATAATAATGTAACAGCTTGCCTCCCAAGACTATAGTGAAGATAAAATAAGAATGTATGTAAAACCTTAAAAACATACATAATTACATAATATATGTAAAACCTTGCTAAACCTTAAAGTTCTGTGTTATAATTGTTGGTTATTATCATTATTACCACTATCCCTTAAGGAGATAATAAAGTATTTTGAAAAACTTCAAAGTGCATTTTATTCTTATTAAAGTATAGAACCTTGTAGTTAGAGATACACAGAAGGATAGAGAACAATGCTTTGAAAGCTATACTTATTTCTGAGAGGTGTATATCTGAAAAGCTCCATATAGAGACATTCCCCAAATGTCCTTGATGATGAACTTAGATTTGCCTATAGCTGCTTTGGGAATTTGGAAACTTCAAGATACAGAAAGATCAAATGACCTAGATGATATCTGGAATAAATTGCTCTATTATTAGATGTTCATCGAAATAGATTTTATCCTCACTATTTGACTAAAGATTTGGAATATTTAGAATCTGAATTTGAATTCTGGCTCTGACACTGACTCTGCCTGTACAACCTGAGCAAGTCAATTAATTACTTGGGTGTCTGTTTCCTCATCTGTAAAATAAGATGGTTGATCTCAAAGGTCTCTTTTGGCTCTATATAATCTACAGTTTCTATGCAAACTGGACGAGTATCAATTTATTCATTTAACAAACATTTGTTGAACACTACCTCTAAGCAAAGTTCTGGGCCAGGATCTAGGAAAGATCCAGAGATAGTAAAACCTAAGCCTCAATCTTAAAAAGCTGACACTCCTGCAGGGAAGATAAAGTATGATCCCAGAGAAGACAATGTTGGTAGCATTGGAACTGTGTTGGCTCTGAAAGTCACTGGATTTGTGTTCTAATACTTCAGGTCACTCATCTAACTGTGTAGAGCCTAGGTCTCTTCTTTGTAAAAGTGAGAGGGATGGACTGAATGACTTCTCAGGTACCTTTTCAGCATTAAATGTATGACTGAGAATAAAATAATAGCAATGCAAAATAGCCCATGGTGTGTGCAAGTCTGAAGTAAAACATAGATGCTGGAAGAGTTCAAAGAAATGGCTTCTGACTGGGAGGGATCCAGGACAGCTTCACACAGGAGATGGTATTCTGCCTTAGCCTTGAAATCCAAAAATGATAGGATTTTCAGACATATTAGTGTGGATTTGAGGTGGGGGGTGGGAGGGAGTGGGAAAAATGCTAGAGGTTTATTCAGTAGTCTCCTTTGACTGACATATAGTATATGAAGGAGAGTAATATGAAATTAGGCTAGAAAGAGAGACAGCTAAGTGGTTTAGTGAATACAGCACTGGTCCTAGAATCAGAAGGACCTGAGATCAAATACTGCCTCAGATACTTACTAGTTATGCAATCCTGGGCAAGTCACTTAATTCCCTTGATTCTGAAAAAGAAAGAAAGGTTAGAAGGGAGCCAATAAAGTATAGAATTTGTATTTTATTTGTTAGGCAGTGAAGAAATAAAAAGGCAGCTAGGTGACACAGCAGATAGAATGCTGAGCTTGGAAATCAGGAAGACATCTTCTGAATTCAAATCTGACTTCAGATATGTGATCCTGGGCAAGTCACTTAAACCCTGTTTGCCTGAGTAACCTTATTTGTAAATGAAGTGAAGAAGGAAATAGCAAACAGCTCCAGGATCTTTGCCAAGAAAACCCTAAATGGGGTCACAAAGCTTTGGTCATAATTTAAAAAATAACAGACCTGATGAATATTAAAGGTCTAATCTAGATTTAAGCACATTCTGGCTGTGTAAACCAAGGCCAAGTCACTTAACTTCTCAGTGCTCTCTGGTAATCCTCCAAGGGGCAGAAGGGGCATTGATCTGCCTTAATTGGGGGGGGGGGCTTCTTTCATCAATGGAATCATACAATGAAAATGGAGAAGGGTGCTTCAAGAAGATAAGTCTAGAAGCTCTATGTACAATAGTTGAAAAGAAGAGGGTTGAAAAGATGAAGGATGGGGGAATGGTGTTTAGAAGCCAATTGCAATCTTCTGGTGACAGATAACGAAGGCATAAATTAAAGTAATTGGATAGGATTGTGGAGGAGGGGATGAGTGGGCATGAGAGATATTTTGAAAGTAGAACTAGATACAGGAGCAATGAAAGAGAAGGCTTTGGGTCGGAATGACTCAGAGAATAGTGGTTTCATGAACAAAAAAGGAAAAATTCTAAGGAAGAACAGGTGTGTGTGGGATAGGTTGGGGGGAAGGGGGGGGTGACATGAGTTGGCATTTAAAACCAAAGTATAGAGCCTGGGCAGCAAACTGTTTGGAAGTAATAGGTGAAATCATGGGAATTAATGGTACTGCCAAGAGAAAAAAATTACAAAGAAAGAAGAGGGCTAAGGAGAGAACCTTGGATTATACGTTAAGGGGGCAGAAGGAAGAGGGTCTATACAAAGAAGGCAAGAAGGATCTACCAGAGGTAGGAAAAGAATGAGGAAAAATGCAGTGTCATGTGGTCCAAGAAAAAAAACAAAGATAGTGTTAATTATGTTGCAGAAAGGTTAAAAAGGAGAACTAAGGAGGCAGGTGGGTGGTACAGTGGATAGAGCACAATTTCTGAACAGGTCAGACACTTAAATGCCTAGCTATGTGACCTTGGACAAGCCACTTAACCCCAAAACCTTAATAAATAAAATTTTAAAGGGAAAAAAACATGAGAACTAAGAAGAGGTCTTTGAAGGGAAGAGTCAGCATGGGACAGTGGAAGTTGTGTCTTTCAATATGTGACCTTAAGTCCATAGTTTCCTCATTTGTAAGATGAGGGGTTCGAGGTAGGATGTGAGGGAGGTTGAACAAGAAGGTCTGTGAAGTCTGTTGTAACTTGTAGTCTATGATTCCTGGTTAGTCAGTGACTTAGGGACAAGTGGCAGTAGATGGAGACCATATTTCTTCTAATCATGCATACTTCCAGTTGTTCATCAACAATTTTTTCTGGCTTATAAGAAGAGACTGACAGAAAGGAATTTAAACTCAGTCATTAGAAAACCCAAATAAGCAATATGATGAGTTTGTAGTCTTGACTCATCCTACATAATCTCATTGATACCAAAACTCTAGACAAGAAAAAAGTTATCCTTTTTCTAACTCATTTTTGTGGTCAATGTTTGTATCATGTAAAAAATTTATTATATACCAGAGGTATTAAGCTTGTAGGCAGAGGGTTCCAAGTCCAAACTAAATTAAAATGTAACTGGGAAATGCTTAACAAAATAAATAATAAAACAATATTAATTTGTGGTTTTCTGAGTCAATATCTGGCACCAGTTTTCTATTTGAGTTTGACACTGCCAGAATACTTTTCCCATTCACAGAGAGAACCATAGTAGAAAACTTTTGAGGTATTGAATGAAAGATATGAATTAAAAACTTCAAGTGGCCAAGCATAATAGACCAAGGGATTTAACAAGGGAATACTGAAATTATTAATTGTGTGTGTAACCTTGTACAAATCATCTAATCTCTGTGGCTCAGTTTTTTCATTAATAAAATGGAAGTAATGATACATGCTCTGCATATCTTAGAGGGATGTTGTGAGTATTAAATGAAATAAATTAATGGGAAATTCATGTCTGCAGCTATTGTTTTCTCTCTAAAGTTCCCAATTTTTATTTTGCTTTTTCTGAGGTCTTTAAAGAAAACCTTAATTGGGTGCTAATGGATTTTATCATCACTCTTTCACACTTTCAATTCTCTTTTTTTTTAAAGAAGAGGAATATATCCCAAGCTGAAGGGAATCAGAAGTCAGTGAATGTCTGAAACTTCTACTTTGAGAACAACGCAATCTTCTCTACTATCTTAGTTTTTGAACTGCTTACAATATATACGAAGTTTCCTACCTTTACTTTTTGTTTTAGTTATTTTTCAATAATACCCAACTCTTTGTCACTCCTTTTGGAGTTTTCTTGGTAGAGATATTGGAGTGGTTTGCCATTTCCTTCTCTAGCTCATTTTTACAGATTAGGAAACTGAGACAAATAGGGTTAAGAAGCTTGCCTAAGGTTACAGAGCTGGTGTCTGAGGTCGTTTTTGAACTCAGGTCTTCTTGATTCCAGATCCAGTCTATCTGTTGCATCCTGCCCTCTACCTTTACATACATTTACTATTTTCTAATCATTTCTTACTTCCCAAGATCATATCAAAGCACCATGACCCAAAGGTAACCATATCATGATTACAAGATCTAGGCTTATACAGTGGAAAGAATGAAAAATCTGGAGTCAGGAAACAAATTAAAATTTGAGATCTAACCTTAACTATGTAACAGTGAGCACTGGGTTCTACTTCCCCATCTGTAAAGGGAGCGTGATAATAAGCTAGTACCTCTCTTTGAGGGATTTTTGCTGAGGAAAATGCTTTGTCTCCCTTACAGTGCTATACAAAAATGAATTACTACTATTTGAATTAATAGTAAATAAATCTAAATGTGTAGTATTCAAGAATCAGATTGGAATTCATTTGCTTTTAGGGTAATCAACTTTCCATTTTCATGGAATAATAGATTGACAGCTGGAAGGGACCCTGGAATTCATAGAGTCCATCCAACTCTCCTGCAATTTTTTTTGTTTGTTTCTTTGCAAGGCAAATGGGGTTAAGTGACTTGTCCAAGGCCACACAGCTAGGCCATTATTAAGTGTCAGAGGCCAGATTTGAACTCAGGTACTCCTGATTCTAGGGCTGGTGCTCCATCCACTGCTCCACCTAGCTACCCCTCTCCTGCAATTTTTACAGAAGAGGAAATAAATGCAAAGGAAGATTTGCTAGGTCACTTGGCTAATAAGTGTTTTAGGGAAGGATTCAAACCCAGATCTATCTAAATTCAGGTCCCTCACTTTATCCACCATTCCACATTGTTTTTATATTCTTGCCTATATTTTAAAACCCATTTGCCTCTGAGCCTTAATCACTGATGAATATGTCTTGAAATCATGAAGAATGATTTTTAAATTAGAAGGTCCCTTTAAATGAACTTTTCCTTTATAAAAAATGAGATAATTCTTCACTCTGGGTAGCAGAGACTGGAAGGGTGAGAGCCCAGCCCTGTCAGTTCCTTCCAAGGTTCCAATTCCCAAGGGGATTCCTTATAGACTCCATCCAGCCACCCTGGTCCAAACTGACCTCCTCCACTATGGGACATACTGAGGGGACTTTGTGATGTTGGCCCCTTCTATCAAATTGTGACTGCAGACTCCACACCTTCCCAAGGTGGCCCATACTTGGGACAGCTGGGCTGCTAATGACCCTCTGGCCTACACGAATAGGGAGAAACTTGGAGAGAGTCTAGTACTTGATAGGTTACGGGGTCCATGTCACTAAGCCTGCCCAGAAGCTTCTGGGTCTTTCTGATTTTTCCCTCTGCAGCCCTTGACTGTCCCAAGGGCAGAGAGGCTTCAAAGGAAACCTGTTCTAGAAGCCAGTTCAGCTTCTCAGGCAATAAACACAGAAACAGCCCCAGATGAACCCTATGAGCAGGATCTGCAAGTCCAGTCAAGAAGCATTTCTAAAGGGCTTACTTTGTTCCAGACCCTCTTTGAAGAATAGGTTCATAGAGCCACAGGGTACACCTCAGTTTTGTTCAGAAGTGAATAAAAGGAATTTTCAAGAAAACAAACAAGAGCATTTACTTTCTCTTCCAAGCATAAAGCATCAAAACAAACTAAGATTCAACAGCCTAATATTGACAAAACTAATGTCAAAAATCTGCACTGTTGGGTGGAGGGCCAGACCTGGGATTGGAAAGACTCATCATGAGTTCAAATCCAGCCTCAGACACTTACTGTGATCCTGGACAAATCATTTGACCTTGTTTACCTCAGCTTGCTGATCTGTAAAAATGAACTGGAAAAGGAAATGGCATTCCAGTACTTTGCTGAGAAAACCCTAAATGGGGAATCAAAGTCTGATACAATTGAAACAACTGAACAACAACAAAATCTTGAAAAATATGTGAACTTTTGCATGGCTTCAGCAATCCTAAATTCCCTGGCAGTAGGGTTGTGACTATCATGATGACCCACAGACACTTGTCATATTAATTTTCCCTGCAAAAGGCTAGATTATGATAGCATTAAGAGGATTCATTGACAGATGGAACAAAGTAGTGATTTATTAGCTCTACTGTAGTTCTTGATTAAGAAATGGGTTTTTTCTTATACTTTATTTTTCTTCCTTGAGGATATGATTTCTCTCTCATCACATTCAACTTAGATCAATGCATACCACGGAAACAATGTAAAGACTAAGAGACTGCCTTCTCTGTGGCCAGGGGAGTGGGGGAGGGAAGGAAGATTGGGGGGAAATTTGTAAAACTCAAAATAAATAAAATCTTAAAAAAAAGAAATATGTTTTTAATTACATTCTTATGGGTGTTGGGATTGCCTTGAGATTGTTCATCATATAGTACTGATTGTTTTCTCCTAAAAGAGTATATAATAAATGAAATTTGAGATAAAATGAAAGTCTTGCATGTAAGTAACCAAATCTGTAAGTGAAACAACTATTTTTTAAAATATGGGGATTTTCTGGGACACTATTACACTGTTGGTGGAGCTGTGAACTCATCCAACCCTTCTGGAGAGCTATTTGGAACTACACCCAAAGGGCAACAAAAATGTGCATACCCTTTGATACAGCAATACCACTACTGGGTCTATATCCTAAAGAGATGATGAAAAAGGGTAAAAACATCACTTGTACAAAAATATTTATAGCAGCCTTGTTTGTGACGGCAAAGAATTGGAAATTAAGTGCACATCCTTCAATTGGGGAATGGCTTAGCAAACTGTGGTATATGTATGTCATGGAACACTATTGTTCTATTAGAAACCAGGAGGGATGGGAATTCAGGAAAGCCTGGAGAGATTTGCATGAACTGATGCTGAGTGAGATGAGAAGAACCAGAAAAACACTTTACACCCTAACAGCAACATGGGGGTGATGATCAACCTTGAAGGACTCGCTCATTACATCAGTGCAACAATCGGGAACAATTTGGGGCTGTCTGCAAAGGAGAGTGCCATCTGTATCTAGATAAAGAGATGTGGATTTTGAACAAAGTTCAAGGACTATTCCCTTTAATTTAGAAAAAAACAGATATCTTACTGTCTAATCTTGTTACCTCTTAGACTTCTTGTCTCTTCTTTAAGGATATTTCTCTCTCATCACACCCAATTTGGATCACTGTACAACATGGAAGCAAAGTAAAGACTGACAGATTGCTTTCTGTGGGGGGGTGGGGGGAGGGAAGCAATATTGAGGGGAAAATTGTAAAACTCAAATAATATCTTTAATAAAAATAAATTTAAAAAAATAATAAAATAAAATATGGGGATTTTAATGGCTTCTAAGCTTTCAATGACTCAATGTGTTTCAGAAATCCAAGAGGTTAATTTATTCTTGGGTTGCTGAATGACAGAGTTGGAACACAATTCTTCTGTACTCTATTGAAGTCAATTAATGTTCTTTTTTCCTCCATTCTCTAAATTCTAGATATATCTTAACAAAGCTTTTGACTATGGAATAAATGAATAAAAAAAGAATTGAAGTGTTTCAGACACTGCTAATACAAATTTGGACCCTGAGATACAAATACAAAAGTGAGACAGTTTCTGCCCAAGCAATTTACATTCTAGTAGATAGTTGGAGTGCCCCTGTTTTGGACTATGTCATTAGAATATACTGCCAAAATCATGTTTCTCCCTGGTTCAAAAAAATTGAATCAAATATTGCATATACTATTGATGTTAGTATTCAAGTCTCTCTACAATTTGGCTCCAACTCAACTTTCCAGCCAATTTTTTAAAAATTTTAGTTATTTAAAGCAATGGGGTTGAGTGACTTGCCCTAGGTTATACAGCTAGGTAGTTATTAAGTGTTTGAGGCTGGATTTGAACTCAGGTCCTGACTCCAGGGCCAGTACTCTACTCCACTGTGCCACCTAGCTGCCCTCTTTCTACCCAGCTGCCCTCTTTCCCCCCAATTTCACACAACACCAATTCATGTGCTCTAGATTCCTGTCAAATTGGGCTATTCCATATCCCTATTCTCATTCTTCTCCTTCCTAGTCCTTGAAGTCCTTGCACATGTTCACCATCTTCTAAGCCTAGAATGGATGATGGCACTCCCACATGCTCAATGAAATGCTTTAACTCTGCCCACTGAAATCTTTCCCCTCTTTCCAGAAAAAGTCTCACTTTTTTCCATTGAGCCTTCCTGATCCCTTCAATGGAAGTCATTTCCCCCTGCTCAAGTTTTTCATAACACTTTGTCACTGGGGTGGGGTAGGGAGGCAGCTCTCCTATGTACTTATATTGTTGTTATTTATGTTTTCATTGTATATGTATGTATATATTTCAAAATACAGCTTAGGTCAAAGACCATTTCCTTCATGAAGTCTTTTCTGGGGCAGCTAGGTGGCCTAGGGGATAGAGCACCAGTCCTGGAGTCAGGAGGACCTGAGTTCAAATTCAACCTCAGACACTTAACAATTACCTAGCTGTGTGACCCTGGGCAAGTCACTTAATTTCATTGCCTTGCCAAAAAAAAAAAGAGAGAGAGAGAAAAGTATTTTCTAATCTCCTGAACTGTTAGGACCCCTTCAAAAAAAAGAATCATTTTTTATATATTTTATATATACATATATGCTATATGTACATGTATGAATTTTGTATGTTGTTTTTGTGTATTGTTCTCCTTCTAAGGAAAGTAAGCTTCTTCATTCCATCAGTGCAACAATCAGGCACAAGTTTGGGATATCTGCAATGGAGAATACCATTTGTATCCAGAGAAAGAATTGTGGAGTTTGAACAAAGACCAAAGACTATTATCTTATTATGTAATTTTGCTATTTCTTATACTTTATTTTTTTCCTTAAGGATTTGATTTCTCTCTTATCACATTCAACTTAGATCAACATATACCATGGAATCAAAGTAAAGACTCACAGACTGCCTTCTGTGGGGGGGTGGGGGGGGGAGTGAGATTAGAGGGAAAATTGTAAAATCCAAAATAAATAAATAAATATTTTTTTTTAAAAGAGTGAGCCGGCGGGGGGGGGGGGGGGGGAGCCAAAATGATGACAAGAACAGTTTGTGTCTTAGGTGCTCTCTCATAAAACTTATAAGCTAAGGACTCTAACTAAACTTTCGAGAGACAGAACCCACAGAGGGACGCAGTGAGGCAGTTCTCCTACTCAAGGTAACCTGGAAAAGAGCAGAAAGGCTCTGCTCCCAGGGTCTGAGGGGCAGCCCTCCAGAGTGAAAGAACTTCAGCCTCCCTCTGCCAGAGCAAGCATGTGAAGCCCAGCCCTCAGGGCACACAGCATGTTCCAGGAACAGAAGCAGGTGGAGCCAGAGCCCTTAAGCAGGATTCCCCAGGGCATGAGCCCATTGAGCTGAGGGAGGGGAGTGAAGAGAGAGAGACTGCAGAGCTCTGTCCTCTGCCCCTGGAACAGGACTCTGGGACTCTGACCAAATTCAGATCCTGATCCCAGTCCAGCCCCCCCCCCCCCACCCCGCCTCAACCCGTGGCACAGGAGGGAGCATATGGTCATTCACAGACCAGGAGGGAGGACAGAGCCTCACACACTGAGACCCTTGAGGGAGTGTCCCAAAAGCTCAGGAAGCACCCCAAAAACAGGCTTAGGCTGGGAAAATGAGCAAGCAGAGAAACAAGTGGAACACTATTAAGAAATAAATTATCTATGACCCCAAGAAAGATCAATATACTCAGTCTGAAGATGAGGAAGCACAAGCTCCTGCATCTAAAGACTCCAAGATAAAACAGAAATTGGGCTCAGGCTATGACAGAGCTCAAAAAAGACTTTGAAAACCAAATGAGGAAGGGCAGCTAGGTGGTGCAGTGGCTAAAGCACCAGCACTGGAGTCAGGAGTACCTGGGTTCAAATCTGGTCTCAGACACTTAATAATTACCTAGCTGTATGGCCTTGGGCAAGCCACTTAACCCCATTTGCCTTGCAAAAATCTAAAAAAACAAAAACAAAACAAAACAAACAACAACAACAACAACAAAGAATTACCTAGCTGTATGGCCTTGGACAAGCCACTTAACCCCATTTGCCTTAGAAAAACCTTAAAAAAAAAGAGAGAGAGAAAATCAAATGAGGGAGCTAGAAGAAAAACTAGGAAAAGAAATAAGAGAGATGCAGGAAAAACATGAAAATGAAGTCAGCAGCCTAGTCAAGGAAATCCAAAAAAATATGCTGAAGAAAATAGCATGCCAAAACCCAGCTTAGGTCAAATGGATAAAACAGTTCAAAAAGTTAGTGAGGAGAAGAATGCTTTAAAGAGCAAAACTGGCCAGATGGAAAAAGAGATAAGAAAACTCTCTGAGGAAAACAAATCCTTCAGAAAAAGAATAGAACTCAGGGAGACTGATGAATTTATAAGAAACCAGGACTCAATACTTCAAAACCAAAAAAATGAAAAATTCGAAGAAAATGTGAAACATCTTATTGAAAAAACAACTGATATGGAAAACAGACTTAGAAAAGATAATTTTAAAATTATTAGAATACCTGAAAGTCATGATCAGAAAAAGAGCCTTGGCATCATTTTCAAAGAATTACTACAGGAAAATTGCCCTGATACTCTAGAAGCAGAAGGCAAAATAGAAATGGAGAGAATCCACCAATCCCCCGAGAAAGAGATCCCAAAAAACCAACCCCTAGGAATATTATAGACAGATTCCAGAACTCCCAAGTCAAAGAGAAAATATTACAAGCAGCCAGAAGGACACAGTTCAAATACTGTGGAGCTGTAGTCAGGATCACACAGGACTTAGCAGCAACTACATCGGAATTTCGTAGGGCTTGGAATATAATATACCGGAAGGCAAAAGAGCTTAGAATGCAGCCGAGAATCAACTACCCAGCAAGGCTGAATGTCCTCTTCCAGGGAAAAAGATGAATTTTCAATGAATCAGGGGAATTTCAAATGTTCCTGTTGGAATGGCCAGAGCTGAACAGAAAGTTTGATTTTCAGATACAGGACTCAGATGAAGCATGGAGATTGGAGGAGAAAGGGAAAATATGAGGGACTTGATGATGAACTGCATGTATTCCTGTATAGAAAAATGACACTGGGGTGGCTAGGTGGCACAGTTGGGGCAGCTAGGTGGTACAGTGGATAAAGCACTGGCCCTGGAGTCAGGAGTACCTGGGTTCAAATCCGGTCTCAGACACTTAATAAATACCTAGCTGTGTGGCCTTGGGCAAGCCACTTAACCCCAGTTGCCTTGCAAAAAAAAAAAAAAAAGAAAAAAGAAAAAAAGAAAAATGACTGATAATACTCATATGAACCTTCTCAGTTAATAGAGTAGGTAGAGGGAGCTTTTATAGTTGAAGCACAGGAGAAAGCTGAATTTGAAGATAAAATATGGTGTAAAAATGGAGTCAATAGAAAAAAGGGAAATGTAATGGGAGGAAGAAAAAGGAGAGGGGGAATAGGCCAAGATATTTCATATAATAAGATTTTTCTTTATTACAATGAGCTATTGCAATGATATGGAAGGGGGGAAGGCAAGGGGGAATGAGGGAATCTACACTCTCATCAGAGGTGGCTAGGAGAGGAAACAGCATATATACTCAATGGGGTATAGGCATCTGGAGTAAGAAGGAGAGAGGGGGACAGGGGGAAAGGGGGGATGTGAGTGATGGAGGAGAGGATGGACCATGGGGGGGAGAGTGGTCAGATATAACACATTTTCTTTTTTACTTCTTGCAAGGGGCTGGGATTGGATGGCCTGTCCGGGACCAAAGGGCCAGGTGGATGCTAGGCCTAAGGGGTGGTATGGGGGCTTGGGGCCTCTTGGCCCCAGGACCAGGGATCTGTCTGCTGCACCACTCAGCTACCCCACAGCAGAGTCAGAGTGAAAGGAAAGAGAAAATATAGTACATGGTAGTGGAGAAATAGGAAAGAAGGGAGTTGTGATCAACAATGGCAATGGTGGAAAAATATGGAAGTAACTTTTGTGATGTACTTATCATAAAGAATGTGATCCACCCGCAACAGAGTCGTTGGTGTTGGAACAAAGACTGAAGCACATTTATTATTATTATTATTATTAGGGGTACAGGGCAAATGGGGCTGGGTGGCCTGCCTGGGGCCGCATAGCAGGGTGATCATTGGGTGTCTGGGGCTGGATTTGGACCCTGATGCTCCTGGCTCAAGGGCCAATGCTCTGTCCACCACCCAGCCACCCCTAGTATTATTACTATTTTATTTTATTTTATTTTGGGTTTTTTCTTTTTCTTTTTTTGGGGGGTTTTGCAGGGTAGTGGGGTTCGGGTGGCTTGCATGTCACACGGCTGGGTGATTGTTGGGTGTACGGGGCCAGATGTGAGCTCAGGTGCTCATGGCTCCAGGGCTGGTGCTCTGTCCATTGCACCACCTGGCCATAACTACAATTATGACTATTTTTTTATTTTAATTTTTTTTCTCTCCCCTTTATTGCTCAAGCGAGTCTATATTTATGGGGGGAGGGGGTATTTCGTTTACTCTTAAACAAGAATATTTTATTAATGTATTAAAAAACATTTGTACAAAATGAGAATAAATATTAAATTAAAAAAAGAAAAAAAGAGTAAGCTTGGGGGTGGCTAGGTGGTGTAGTGGATAGAGCACAGGCACTGGAGCCAGGAGTACCTGAGTTCAAATCCGGCCTCAGAAACTTAATAATTTGCCTAGCTGTGTGGCCTTGGGCAAGTGACTTAATCCTATTGCCTTGCAAAACCTAAAAAAAATTTTTAAAAAAGTTATAAGTTTCTTGAACATAGTGACTTTGTATTCCTGGAGCATAGGACAAGGAAGTCCTTTAATGTAGAAAAGTCATTTAACAAATGCTTGTTGATAATTGATTTGAGTATTTCTCTGCTGGATCAGTTCAAGATCATATACATATTAATAAACTGTCTTCACTTGTGTCTGTAACTGCAAAAATAAAAACAAAAAAATCACCTGGCAGAAAAACCTTCTAGTGGTAAACCTCTTCAGTCTTAATGAGGCTTACCCCTCCAGCAATAGACAACAAAAATCCATTGCCAGGTTCTATTTCTCTTTTTGATTTCAATATTTTGTTATCCTCTTATCCACTTGTTTTCTCCTGCTGCCTAAAACATTCCTAGGACTCCTTCATCCATAAAAAAAAACAAAAAACAAATACACACCAACAAATCCAAGAAAAGCCCCTTCACTCGACCTAGCATCTCTAGAAATTATTGTCCCATAGCTCTCTCTCTCGTGTTTGTAGCCAAACTCTTGGAAAACACCACATAAATCACTTAAGCATTGATTGCCTCCATTTTTCACTTCTGAATTCTATTCAGGATAGATTTTAATTCCTTTACTCACCTGCAACTGTTGTCTCCAAAGCTGCAAAGAATCATCTAATTGCTAAATCCAAGTTCTTTTTTCCAGTATTCTTCCTATTTGACCTTTCTCTGTCAACCCACTTCCTTTTTCCCTTGGTTTCTGTGACACTGCTCTCTCTAAGTTCTCCTCTGACCAATCATTTTCAATTATCTCTTCTAGGTCATCCTATATTTCCAACCCATTAAGTGAGGGTATTTCTGTCAATACTATCTCAATCTCAAAAGCTTCCATGGGATCAATTACCATCTCTAAAAAGATAATTTACAAAACTTTATATCTGGACCTAATCTCATGGGAACTTCAATATCACATTGGCAACTGCTTGCTGGACATCTTTATTTTGTATGTTATATATCATTATTTGGATATCAGATCATCCCAAGTTCATCATGTTCAAAATAAAAGATAATTATCTTCTGAATTTACATTATTTTAAAATGCATTTAAAAAACTATGAGTTGGGGCGGATAGGTGGCATAGTGGATAAAGCACCAGTCCTGGAGTCAGGAGTACCTGGGTTCAAATCTGAGCTCAGACACTTAATAATTACCTAGCTGTGTGGCCTTGGGCAAGCCACTTAACCCTGTTTGCCTTGCAAAAATCTAAAAAACAAACAAACAAACAAAAACACTAAGAGTTCCACTATTGTTGTATTAGAAAACAGGAGGGATGGGAATTCAGGGAAGTCTGGAAGGATTTGCATAAACTGATGCTGAGTGAGATGATCAGAACCAGAAAAACACTGTACACCCTAACAGCAACATGGGGGTGAAGATCAACCTTAATGGACTTGCTCATTCCATCAGTGCAACAATCAGGCACAATTTTAGGGTATCTGCAATGGAGAATACCATCAGTATCCAGAGAAAGAATTGTGGAGTTTGTACAAAGACCAAAAACTATGACCTTTAATTTAAAAAAAAGTTCTTATTATGTAATTTTGCTATCTCTTATATTTTTTTTTCCTTAGGGATATGATTTCTCTCTCATCACATTCAACTTAGATCAATGTATACCATGAAAACAATGTAAAGACTTACAGACTGCCTTCTGTGGGGGGGGGGGGAGTGAGATTAGGGGGAAAATTCTAAAATTCAAAACTCAAAATAAATAAACAAAATCTAAAAAAAAAACTTTGAGTTCCAAATACTCTTCCTCTTTTCAGTCTCTTCTCTACCCTTTGAAAAAGCAAGCAATATGTTATCAAGTATACAGATGATATCAAAATATATTTTTATTATTATACTTTAACCAAATCATAAATTTTTGGAGGTCTAAAACTTTATCTAAATTTTGCATTTCCCTAATTGTTAAGCAATATGATCCACTACTAGCAGGCACTCAATATTGGTTGCATTTCATTGAATTCATTAGATTTTGGCTTCTTTTAGGAATTGACTAGATCATGGATGTCCGACTTTTGAACTCTTCTGGGCTACAACACCCAATAAAAACTTATCAAGGATCATACACAGAATTTAATATTTATCTATGACTACAGTGCAACTCATATTACTAATGAGAATGATAATAAAAATGTAGTAATGTAATAAAATATAATGAAAGAGTATAATAATAAAATGTTTACTTCTTTAAACAAAAAATAACATGCTATTTTTAATGTGAACACTGAGCCTGCTATTCGGATACCAAATCCAGTTTGACAGCAGTTGTAGCCATGTGATGCTAGTATGAAATTTTTGTTCTATTTTAATTGTTTTTAATGCTTCATTCAGGAAAAAAAAACTGCTTGCAAATATCATGAACAGGGAATGTTCATGAAATGCCAGGCATTTTTCTTTATACAGGCACAGTTTATAAAAGTTCAAGAAATACATTTGAGTAAATTTTTCTTTAAGTTGCATAACTGCAACTCTATACACTCTTCAAGTTTGCAGGTAATGAGAATGGAGGATCAAATACACTGAAATACAGTTGGTGTTTTCTAAAATTTTGAAATCTATTCTCAAAGTCCTATGATACGGGTGGCTAGGTGGCGCAGTGGATAGAGCACCAGCCCTGGAGTCAGGAGTACCTGAGTTCAAATCTGACCTCAGACACTTAATAATTACCTAGCTGTGTGGCCTTGGGCAAGCCATTTAACCCCATTGCCTTGCAAAAACCTTTAAAAAAAAGTCCTATGATAAAATAGCAACTAATGCTGCATTCAAAAAAAGTTCTGTTGCAATTATGAGTTTTAAAATAAAGTTCCTAATTCCTATATGCATATCTTTTGTAAAACAAACAAAAAAATCCTGTAGTCTGTAAGACCACACAATTTTAGTTACATGAAACAGTTGAGCCTCCTTACAACATTATCCCATACACTCACCCCTTCTTTCATTTTCTAGTTACATGATGCAGACCACATGAATGACCTTTGGGGGCCACATATAGCCAGTGGGTCGAGAGTTGAACACTTCTAGACTAGATGATCATTGGTAAGGTTCTATCCAGTATTAACATTCTATGATTAGAAGGCTTTAAATCTCAATCATGCAATTTTAAATTTTGTTAATTATTGATTTATCAAGGTTATCAAATCCAAGTCCCTTTCTCTCCCCATTCCCCAAATTTCAAAAATGAGGAAACCAAAGCATAGATAATAAGTTAAGTTACTTGCTCAGGGTCATCCTTTCTCCAGGTACAATCCACTATGCTAAGAAAAGCTTGGTGGAAGGCAAGGTTTAGGGGGAAAAAAATAAGGTTAGATGTGAACTGTTGTTTTTGAAGTGCTAATGGAACATCCAGATGGAGCTGTCCAAAGGATGTGAGAAATAGCTAATCAAATTTCAAAGCTGGAATATATGAATCAATTAATACAATATACTAAGCACAGTACTAGATATAGTATGGACCCTGCCTTTAAGAAACCTAGGACCTAGTGGGACATCCAACTAAAACAATAATAATGCTATGCTGGCTTTTTAAGGTTATATAATCTATCATAATGACAAATGCTATCTGCATCCAGAGAAAGAAAAAAATGGAGTCTGAATGTAGATCAAAGCATACTATTTTCACTTTTTTATGTTTTTCCTTTTGATCTGTTTCTTCTTTCATAACATGACTAATATGGAAATATATTTTACATGATTGTAATATGTAATCTAAATAAAATTACTAATTGTCTTTGGGTGCAGAAACAGGAGAGAGTGAGGGAGAAAATTTGGAACTCAAAAATATTTTAAATAATTATTAAAATTAACTTTCCATGTAATTGAAAAAAATAAATGACTTTAAAAAATATATTGATCAGCCTTTAAAATATATATATATATATATAGTGCCATTTGATTCTCATAACAATTCTCATGATAGGTAATGCAAATGTTATTAGTCAAAGGAGAACAGCCTATAAACATCAAGAATTCTGGAGATCAGACTGAAGAAACTGAGGATGCTTAAATTTGGAGAAGAGAAAAGGTGGTGGTCATTTGGGGATAGGATCACTGTCTCTGAAAGTCCATCATGAAGAAGACATAGTAAATTTGTTTATGTTGAGAATTTTTTTTTTTGCTTTAAAAAAAGAAATCAATCATGAGGCAGGTTGTTAGAATCAAAGGGGTCATCTCCTTAGCCAACCACAAGCAGCTGACAAGAGTACTGAGGGACTGCTCTTTCTTTCAGAGACTTTTTTTTTCAAAAATGAATTAAAGAGGGTGGCTAGGTGGCACAGTGGATAAAGCACTGGCCCTGGAGTCAGGAGTACCTGGGTTCAAATCTGTTCTCAGACACTTAACAATTTCCTAACCATGTGGCCTTGGGCAAGCCACTTAACCCCATTGCCTTGCAAAAAAAAAACACCCTAAAAAAATGAATTAAAGAGCTTTATTAATATCACATTACATTCAACAGTAATTTTAAGATCATTACAGCTGAAAGAAAGAATGGTTGTATAGTCTTATTAATGACTATTTTGAAAAAAGATAATACAAAGATATACAAAGATAATACAAAGAAATTCTATTAATTCTATGTTAGTATTTGGAAAAGTACACCTATTTAGAGACTTTTTTAAAAAAAGATTCTGTATTCACCTACAGAACCACAATATGCCTCTATAATGAGACATGCCCTTAAAACTCATGAAATTTTTTAACATCATGCATGGCATTCATGCCACATCATTCCCTCATTGCTTAGGATGCAGAAGGAATGGTGATCTTGATCAGGACAGACTTGTGTTTGTGGCTTGCCTTCTTATCAGACCTTTGAGATTTCTCCCATGGACTGCAACCAACTATGTTTAGGCTTCTTAACTTTCTTGTCTTTACTTTGGGACACATATACAACACACACACACACACACACACACATACAGAAATTAAGTATCTGATACAATTAAAATTCCATTTCTATAGATTAATGAATTCAAAACCTGTCCCCTAAGGCCCAGTCTTCTAAAGTTCTTAGAGATTATTTTCCAAAATGTTGGTTAAAAGATGTGACAAGACAGAGTTTTTAGGATTTCAACAGTAAAAACAACCCTGAAGTGGATTTTCTGAAGTAGTGAAGAAATAATGAAATCTATCAAGTATTTGCATGAAATTGCACTCTAGGCTGCAAAAGAGCCCCCCAGAGATGAGTAGCAAATAAAAGATGGTAATTTGGTTTGCCTAGATATCAGTGGGGGCTAATGCTATCTGAAGTAAAATCAAATCTCACCAGGAACAAAGAATTAGCTGAAACTAAAAATAACAACGAAGTTTGTGGTTTTCTACAAAGATCCCTAAGATCACTTCCAACTCTAAATTTGTGATCTTGTGAACTCATGTGATTAGGGACCATCTCCTGCTCCCCTCCTTAAGATACTCCAATTTTACCACTAAAAATGAAGCCCCTTGGGTTGACATGTTATTTATCTTAACCTTAGGGAAACATTCTTCCAATAGATAAAGAGGCCAAAGGACATGAATAGATACTTCTCAAAAGAAGAATTCTACGAAAGAAAAGAAAATTCTATGAATAGATGCTCCAATTAACTAATAAGAGAAATGAAAAACAGCAACCTTAAGGTTTTATTTCACACTCAAAAAATTGGCAAAGGTGACAACAGAAGAGGAGTCAAGATTGGAAGGGATGCAGAAAAGACACTTTAGTGCATTGTTGATGAAACTGAATCAGTACAGCTACTTGGAAAGCAATTTGGGATTACAATAACAAATTGAATAAAATGTCCCTATCCTTTGATCCAAAGTTTCCACTATATGGGGCATATACCCCATAAACAAATAAGTAGAAAGACCCCACTTATACAAAAATATTTATAGCAACCCTTCTTATATTAGCAAATAATAGGAATGTTACTATCCATGTATTACAGATGATAGAATAAATTGTGATATATGAAGATAATAGAATATTACTGTACTGTAAGAAACAACAAACATGATAACTATAGAGAAGCATGGAAAGACTTACATGAAAGTGAGACAGAATAAAGTTATGCCAAGAAAACAATATATACAATATCCATGGACAGTATACAATTAATAAAATATACTGAGCACAGTACTAGATATAGTATGGACCCTGCCTTCAAGAAATCTAGTTTTATTGTCCATGTCTGTCCTCCATAAACATTGGTAGTCTCACCAAACTAGACTTTTTGTTGCTCTTTACACATTACCTCCATCTCATTTCTCTACCTCACTTCTTGATGCCTTTATATTATTTATTCCAGTGCCTGGAACACACTCTACCCTCCCTTCTGTCTCTGTCTCTCCTCTCTGCCCTTTAGTTTCATGTTAGGATCAACTCAAGCACCACTATCTATGTGAAGACCAACTCATCCCAAATGATCCTATGTCTATGTATTTCTGTCAGTGTGTATTGTAAACATATACATACACATGCAGTTATATGTGTATGTATCCACCTATTTCTACAGGTGTGTGAGTGTGTGTGTGTGTGTGTGTGTGTGTGTGTGTGTGTGTGTGTGTGTGTGTAAAGTCTCCCTGGACTAAACCATAAGCTAGCAGAAAATGGGGATGTTTTGTATTTGTATCTTAAGCATCTAGAACATAATAAGAACTTAATTAATGCTTACTGACTCACTGATTAGTGGGTCTGTGAGGAAATCAACCTGGGAGGCAGAAGATCTGTGAACTAATCTAGGCCACTGCTCAGTTCTAGCATAGTCCACATCATGGTGCAAGATAATTAATGACCTCCACTGAGGTCAATAAAATACTTAGTCTACCAATATTACAAAGTGGTAGGGTTGGGAAGGTCAGCTAAGCTAATGAATATGAAGAACCTTCTGAGATTTTGGTCTGATAAGAGTTAAGTTCAGAAGGTTCTTTCACTTGCTTCTACATGCATACTCCATTGGCTATATGCAAATGAGAATTTCTTCACATCTTATACTCAAGAAATTTCATTACAACAAATATTAAGTGCTCTCTCTCTGTCTCTCTCTCTCTCTCTCTCTCTCTCTCTCTCTCTATATATATATATATATATATATATATATATATATATATATATATATAGATGTACTGTCATAAATCTTCCATAGATAACCAATCAATATATAAAAGGCTTTCCTCAGGCACAGATAGGTGGTTAGAGTACCATCCCTGGAGTCAGGAAGATCTGAGTTCAAGTCTGACCTCAGATGCTTAATAATTACCTAGTTGTATGACTATGGGCAAATCATTTAATCCCATTGCCTTGCAAAAAAAAAAGAAAGGCTTTCCTCTTTTATTTACTAATATTAAAAGTAATGCCCACACTGTCCCACCTGATTATACAACACATAAGACAATATCGATCAGGGGAGGCTAGTGTTGTCCATCTATTGCCTTTCATTCTTGCTACATTATTGACCTATCTTTTCTGATCATACACATCCTTGATTATGTACTTTGGTATAATAATAATAATAATGATGATGATGAATTTTCATATTATATTTTAAGTTTTGCAGACCTTTTACAGATATCACTTCTTTTGTTCCTCAAAATAACCCTGTGAAGTAGAATATCTTCCTTTATAGCTAGAGAAATTGAGACAGCCAGAGGTGAAGTGGTTTGTGCAAGTTCACCCAAGGAAAGTAGAGTGTAAGTATTTATAAGAGCAGTCTATGTTCTAGGCAATGTGCTAAGCTCTTTTTACAAATATTTCATTTTATCCTTTACCATTACCCTTCAGATCTCCATTTTACAGATGAGGAAATCTAGAAAGATTTTTCTAGAGACATAGTTACTGTCTGAGGTAAGATTCAAACCCTTGACTTCTAGTCCAGCATTTGAAATATCCACCATACTGCTGCCCATCTAGATGCTACTAACATCTAGCTACACTGACATCTTTCTATTTTCTTTCAGGACCCCTAGGTTTTGGGTCCTTCTGAGATTGTTGCATTCCATGATTGGAAGATAAAAATTAGCAGCATATTGGTAGAAATGGGGTGCGAAGTGATATTTGTGTTTAAAATAGGTTCTTTTATAGCAAAGAGCTGGTTAGTACATTTGAAAAAGCTACACAAATTCTCACAAATGTGGAAATATGAGAATAAATTTTTTTAGTTGATTAGATATCCCAGCAAGTGTCTTTTCAATCACTCTATCTAGGGAACAGAATGGAATGCAAAACTGAGTTACCATGACTAACCATAAGAGAGGAATGTAGATCAGCTATTACAAACCATCACAGCTAGTTTCACAGACTCTAAGGCTACAACTAAACAAACAAAAATCCACTCCTAGCAATTTGCATTATCTATCATCTCAGTTTAATCAAGTGAAATTCCTGATTTGGTTGTTATTCATTATTTCAAATAGATTTTTCTGCCCAGTCTTTGAATTAAGGATTAATTACATGTCTAGGGTCCATTAGATGAGATAATTAATTTAGCAGATGGGCTTGTTAAAAGTAGAATCTTCTAAGTGGTATGAGAAGATAAAGGCTTTTGTCAATGTCCCATTAGTGCATCTGAGAGTCGCACTGCCCCAGTGAGACCTACTAGCAGCTGGAAGGATTAAGACATTTGCTCCTGGAACTCCTTTGGGGATTCCCTCAATTCCAATTAGTGTACATCATGTAATAGCTACCAGAGATATACTATGTACTTGGCCCTCTGATGGGATGAAGGTAGAGGAGGAAGAAATCTTTACAAAGGAAGTATAAGGCTTGCTTTCTTAACAACTAGGAGTCTACATTCTATCTGGGAAAATATATGATAAACATGAAACATTTAGTGAATAAGTCAATGCTAATTGTAAAGTATGGGTGATAAACTGAGACCCAGAAAGGATTTTAGAGGTCATACAGGTCAAAAACTGCATTTACAGATGGGAAAATTATAGCCCAGGTGAGTGAACTGATGATCAAAGTATAAAATGAATAATGAGAAAAAGCTGGAACTTAACAAAGGGTCCTCTCCCTCCAAATCCAGGGATCTTAACACTTTAACAAGCTGGTTAACAATAACTACAAAAGGGATTATAAAAGGAAGGCTGCAATTTAAGCTGAAGTTACCAGAGTGCAGTTACCCCCTTCCACATCTTCACTTTCCTCACTGTAGTTTCAATAAATCTTGGGTCAGGGCGGCTAGGTGGATAAAGCACTGGCCCTGGAGTCAGGAGTATCTGGGTTCAAATCTGTTCTCAGACACTTAATAATTACCTAGCTGTGTGGCCTTGGACAAGCCATTTAACCCCATTTGCCTTGCAAAAACCTAAAAAAATAAAAATAAATAAATCTTGGGTCAATAAAAAAATTAAATGGGAATTTCGGAGAGGGTAGTTTTGCAGAAACCACCAATGACAGGAAAGTTTAAAAACTCAGAAATGCATAAAATATACCTACAGTATTTTACAATATCAATGGATTTTATATTATACTATCATAAAAATTCATACTTCTTTTCTGGTATCTCCTTATAATGTGGAAGGAATAACTGAACTGATTTGTATAGTTGTAACTTATTTAATCTCGAACTGCATATCTGCCCTAGTTATACCTAAAATGTTAGGCCTGCTTCCTTGAACCTTTGGCTTCCTATGCATGCCCTCAAGGGATTAGGGCTTTTCGAAGGAGGGTAAGGCAAGTCATTTTTTTCTCCTTCAGTCATATTTCAGTCATGTCTCCATGTCTTCATGACTCCAAATGGAATTTTCTTGGCAGATGTACTCGAATGGTTTGGCATTTCCTTTTCTCTTGCTCATTTTACATATGGGGAAACTAAAACAAATGGAGTAAAGTAAGTTGCCCAAGATCATTCAGCTAGTAAACATCTGAGGTCATATTTGAACCCAAGTCTTCCTGATTCTGGGCTGAGTACTCTATTCACTGAGGCACCAATTGCCTGACTAAATTTTGTGAGGAACTACTATTTGCCTTCATGTAAAGATAGATGCATATACTCCACTCATCTACTAAGAACTCCTGAAACTCCTTGAAGAAAGAGATATTAAAAAAAACCCTCAGAATCTATGTTCATATATATGGAAGACTATTGTCTCCAAAATTATTTGCATGGGTTCCCTTTTTTAGAAGATAAATTAATGGCAAAGCATACTCTAATTCAAAAAAAGTTTAAATGGCAATGAAAAGTGAAATGACTTAGAGTGAAACTAATTTTATAAATTCTTCCACCTTTCCAAGAGGTGGAATGAAAAACAAGTGAATTAAGACATTGGTAAATTCCAGAAGAATACTGTAAGCAGATTCAAAAATGTACTCTGGAGTAAGAACAAATCATATCAATGTATTTTAAGCACCACATAAACAGAAATAACCCTCTACATGTCTTATTTGTTCCAAGTTATTCACATGTTGTCTCTCCTACCCTTTTTGTTTTTCCTTTCTTATATCCTCAGCAGATAGCTCAGTGCCTGAAGTGTGAGTAATCAATCAATGCTTATAGCTTGATCAATTGCTTTGCAATTGACATGTAGCAAAAATGATCCCTCTTCAAAATACATAAGCAAGAGAGTTCTGGAACTTTGAAAAAAATACATTTATGCCGCACAGATGTGAATAGGATTAAAGGATCCAAAGGTCAAGAATGACCTGTGAGTTCATATGTGTAAATAACTGTGCATCTTAGGAGGTACTGATTTTATTTTTAAATCAAAACAGATCTTTTAAAATAATAATTGTTTCCCCAGGAAACAAATAAGAACACAGGAGTCTTTTAGCTGACCTGTGAGGATTTTTTTTTTTGGTAGACTTGGGTTTGCAAAATAACTGGAGATTTTGATTCTGTCCACACTATATCTATCTATCTCTCCATTTATGTGTGGATATAGAGAAAGCTATACAAGTTTATATGTATGTATACATATATGTATATGTAAATTACTACATATAAAATAAAAATGTAGACATTTAAAGACAAACTTCAACCCGAGTACCTAATCCATGCTTCCAGATACAGAAAAAGTATTCTGTTTAGGTTTGTCCAGTCTCACCGCTTGCCTGTGGCTGAGCCAAAAATAAAACCCTCAAATCTTGCACTAACCAAAGTTCAAGTAACAGCCAGAAAACCTGGAGTTATATGCAGTTTCCACCCAGCCTCATTCCTTTTGGGCCCCCCCCTCTCCATTCCTAACCAAATTAGAAAACTAATTAGGATTCCAAAATTAACCGCTAAATGGGACTATCTGGCCTCAGGCCACATTTCCTAGCACATCAAACACTTTCATTGAAGAGTAAGGAGAATAGTGGGAGGGATATGGGGGAGCCAGAACCATTTCAGTCGTTTTCATTTGTTTCAGTGTTTATTCTCATTTGGCAGGGAGAAAACATCCACGGTGGAAACTGCAAGCCCCCAAAGAGGTTTAAATTACATAAAGGCATATACACACAACCAGCAACACGGGTAAAAAGCTTAGCATTTTTCTAGGGGAGAGCTCTTTTTTTTTTAAAGTGAATCTATTGACATAAAGACTCTCTTCAGGAACAGGTTAGTTTCAGCAAAGAAGTCTTTCAAAAACAATTTTAAAAAGTTACTACGGCAACTTAAATTGTAGGACTGTCGTAAAACTATACAAGAACACATTTTTTGAAACTGTTGTAGGAATTCTATTAGATACCGATGATGTAAACTTGAGGAAGGAGTATTTTTTTAAGTTTTTCTGTGGGAAAAAAAAAGAGAAGCAAACATCCATCCCAATGGGGGCGACGATGAACCTTGATGGACTGGCTCATTCCATCAGTGCAACAATCAGGGACAATTTGGGGCTGTCTGCAATGGAGAATACACTGTATCCAGAGAAAGAACTGTGGAGTTTGAACAAAGACCAAGGACTATTGTAACTTGATCGATAGTTTTGCGATTGACATGATTGACTGTTCCCTCTTCAAAATACATAAGAGAGTTCTGGAACTTTGGAAAAAAATACATTTATGCTCCATAGATGTGAATAGGATTAAAGGAGCCAAAGGTCAAAATTTAGAAAAAACACCTGATGTCTTCTTGTCTGATCTTTCTATCTCTTATACTTTGTTTCTTCCTTAAGGATATGATTTCTCTCTCATCACACTCAATTTAGATCAATGTATACCATGGAAACAATGTAAATGTATACCATATACATTTACAATGGAAACAATGTAAAGACTGACAAATTGCCTTCTGTGGGGGGAGGAAGTAAGAGTAGGGAAAAAATTTAAAACAATATAAATAAAAATCTTTAAGAGGAAAAATCCCCATGCATCACACTACCACGTCCACAGGCTGGGCTTAGACGCCTGAAGCTAAACTGCAGGAATACCCTCCACGGACTTGTAGCCCCAAGCCCGACTGGGCACGTTTTTGCAGAATAGATTGTTCGTTTCTGTTTAGACGCTCGAACTGCGAAGACGACTTAATTTCTTAGAGTAGCCCCAAGGTTTGCGTTGCACGATTTAGTCCTACGTGGGACGTTTTCTTTTTGATGAAATGAGGATGAGAGGAGTCAGGGGACCAGGAGGAACCTCTAGTCACTTCACATCTAGCGGACCAAAGACGCCCGCAGAAGAGCGCACTCCAGAAGGTCCAGCCCGGGGCAGGCTCGCCCCGGGGTCCGAGGGAGGCTCCCCTGCCTGCTCTCCTTCCTCCCGCCTCCCCTGGACGTAGTGACCCCCACGCGGGAGCCACCCGCCTCACCGCCTGTCCCCAGAGTGGGAAGCCCTCCGGGGCGCCCCGGCCCTGCACGGCCCCAGGCCCCGGGGAGGCGCGAGCTCCCTCCAGGGTCCGGGAGCGGCGGCTTGCTCCGCACGCACTCCGCAGCCGCTAGCTCGCGGTCCCGCGGGGCCCCTTCCACACCGCGGGCTCAGCCCCCGCGCCCTCCAAGGCAGCCCCGAGGTGGCGGCGGCTTCTCCGACCTGCTCTTACCTGCCTTCCCCTGGCCCCGCCGCTCGGGCTCTCCTCCTCCTCCTCCTCCTCCTCCTCCTCCTCCTCCTCCTCCTCCTCCTCCTCCTCCTCCTCCTCCTCCTCCTCCTCCTCCTCCTCCTCCTCCTCCTCCTCCTCCTCCTCCTCCTCCTCCTCCTCCTCCTCCTCCTCCTCCTCCTCCTCCTCCTCCTCCCCAGGCCCGGCCCCCCGGACTGGCGCCCCCGCCCTCAGAGCCGGCCCCCCACGCCCCAGAGGGAGCCGGGGCGAGAAGAGGGCGGGGGGCGGCAGGCGGCCCGAGTGGGGCCTCCCCCCGCCCCGGAGAGGGAGAGGGTCCCAGAGGAGCGGCGCTCCGGCTCTGGGGCCGCTCCGGCCGTTGCCCCGAGGCCACCGGCAGGACCGAGGGGCCGAGGATGGGCTCGGCTGCAGCCGCGGACTAGCCGGCCCGGGACAGGCTCCGGCCGCCGGCCTCCCCACTCCCCGGCCCGCGAGTCCCGGGGCGGCTTTCAGGGGAGAGCCAATCCTGTGTCGGGGGCCGGGCCCGGAGAGGGGTGCGGGGGCCCAGGGAACCCGACCGGGTCAGAAGGGGGGCGCCCTGGGCTGGGGCCCGGGTGGGCTCAGTGCCCGCAGCTGGGAGGGGGCGGCCAAGCAGAAGGGGGCGAGAGGACGGGGAGGGGGGGCTTGCAGCTCAGGCATTCTTTGACAGTTGTGGAGGTCCAGCAGGGGCTGGAGGAATCGGTTTGTTCGTTTTAAAGAGTGCTGGAAAACTCAGACACTGGTGCGTGAACGCGGCTGGGAGCCGTCACGGAGGGCTGAGGCCAGGCTCTCCCCAAGACTTCAGCCTGGGCTCCTCTGCCAGCGTCAAGGGCATTGCATCCCCGGGGAACAGGGCCAAGAGACCGGAGGGGTGCTGCGAGCTTCTCAAGGTGCTTCCTCACCTTCCCAACTTGTTTTCTTCAAAGCTGAAGCTGAAGGTGGATAGAGCACCGAGCCTGAAGTCTGGAGGACCTCAGTTCAAATTCGACCTCAGACATTTAATAATTTACCTTGCTGTGTGATCTTGGACAAGTCACCTAATCCCATTGCCTTGCAAAAAAAACTTAAAAAAAAAGATGAAGCCTTACTCTTTGACCTATGGCCCCTAGAGTTCCACTTCCCCTTCAGGAACATCCAGTCAAAAGTAGGTACCAGATACTATTTCCTCCTTTTCTTTTTTTTTTGGGGGGGGGTTAGTATCTGTGATTTCATTGATAAAAGGTATTCATACTCCAAAGATCATCAACACGTTTGAAATTTGTTTGAGGCACTGATAAATTACGTGATTTGCCTTGGATTATACAATCCATACATTTCAGATGCTAGGCTGAGCCCAGGATGTCTGGACAGAGAATAAATCTCTATGCACTAAACCATTATTTCACCATTTTACAAACGAGCAAATGCCAACTACTAATCCAATGTCAAATCAGGACTGAAAAGTAGTTACTGTTCATAACATCAAGTACAATTTTAGGACTAATAAAAAAGCTTGGTAAGATTAATGACAATTTCATGGAGGAATAGGAAGACCAAAGTTACAGATTTCACAGAGTATACAGGAAAAACACCATCTGACTTCTACTTCCTGAAGGACTAATACATTTATGAAGCACTTTGTACTCAGCAGATTAGGAAAAAACCTTTGCTAAATTTGTAATATAATTTATGATAGATCTAAGGGCCCCAAATAAAGCAATAATTTTATTCTGAGATACAAAATTTTATGACAATTGCTCATCAAGAAGTGAATTAAAACCTTGGACAGCTCCAAAGAACTTGTACTTTTAAGACTCACAAAGCAACCCAGGGAAAGATGTAAAGCATCTCTATTATATTTATAAGATTACTTGAAATCATCTCAATAATTGTAGCAGGATTTAATTATCTCTCCACAAGTCAGTAGGAGGTCAAAATGCTGCAGCTAGTATTCAATGTGCATGGAATCTCCATTTCTAATGTAAAACACCAACCTCCAAAGGGGAAAGGAACAAGCATTTATTTATCATCTGTAATGTGCTAAGCACTTTCTAACAACCTCATCACAATCCTGCCAAGTTATAGCATCTACCTCATAAGAATGTCATGAGGATTAGATGAGATATTTGTAAAGCTCTTAGCCCAGAGCTAGTACATGGTAGGTGCTTATAAGTATTATTACATTATTATGATGTGGGCACTATTGTAATTACTGGGGGGGGTTAGGGTTTTTTTAGGTTTTTTTGTAAGGCAAATGGGGTTAAGTGGCTTGCCCAAGGCCACACAGCTAGGTAATTATTGTCTGAGACTGGATTTGAACCCAGGTACTCCTGACTTCAGGGTCGCCCTGTAATTACTGTTTTACAGGTGAGAAGATTGCCAACCTGTGATTTGTCTAGGGGGAAATGTCTAAGAATAGACTTGAACTCAGATCTTCCTGACTCCAGGCTGTGTTCTGTCCACTGCACCTGAGAATAACCATATTACATGGAAAATGTTATGATTGGGAAATCCATTTTACCAAGGTGTCAGGCTGTCAAAATGCCAGTTAATCAGAAAATGTCAAGAATCACATATAGCTCTACACAAGTCATTAAAAAAAAGGATGAAAACAAAATGCTGTGTTAGTGGAATGGGCACAGGACTATTAGTCAGTAATCCAATTGAGAGCTTGGAGAACATCTTGTTTGTACTGAACAAGAATACCCCCACTACCCAATATTCTGGAAAATGGATTATCCAGTATTTTCTTGAATTACCCCCTAAAACAGAATAATTCAACCTTACTGTCATGAAGCACTCAAGGCAGCTGGGTGCCACACAGTCGATAGAGCACTGACCCTAAAGTCAGAAGGGTCTGAATTCAAATTCCACCTCAGACACTTGAAATTTACTATGTGACTTTGGGCAAGTCACTTAACCCTGATGGCCTCATATCCAGGGTCATTTCTAGTTGTCCCAATCTGTATCTAACAATTGGACTTGGATAGCTCTGAAGGAGAAAGTGAGGTTGGTGACACTGCACAGAACCCACCTTGCTAAATCCAATTCATGTCTTGACATCACCTCCCTGATGTCATGGTGTTCTTTAAGAAGGAAGGACAAAAACAAGTGAAGCACCTGTTAATTCCCAGGGGAGGTCATTCCACTTTTAGGTAGCTCTGCCTAAATTTCATTTTGAAATTTCCACTCATTGCTGCTCCTAGTTCTGTCATCTATGGTTAAGCAGACCAAGTCTAATCTCTCCCACGTGACAGACTTTAAATACTTAAAGACAACTATCATGTTCTCTGAGTCTTTTTTTCTCTAGCTTAAATATCCCCAGATCCCTTAATCCAACTTCACATAGTATGTATTCTAGGCTATTTCCCATCAAGTCTTTTGTTCTAGACACTGCAGTTCATTAATGTTCTTCCTGATACACAGTGAACAAAACTGAATATAATACTATAAAAGTGGACTGACCATGGCAGAATACAGGAGGTTATGACCTTATTAGTTCTAAATACTATGCTTTTCTTAACATTATGCCCAATTTCCCTCCACACACACACATCAACTATTGGATTTCAGGCCTGAATTCTGATTGCAGCTCTACCTTTGACTAACTAAAACCTTGAGATTACTTAACTTTTTTTGGGATAAGTTTCCTTATCTCTAAAATAAGTCTAAATGAACTATAAGACCCTTTCTAGCTCTAAAGTTACATTTTTAGTGGTTTTTATTTTGACTGATGTGCACAGGTTAAAGTAGAAATAGAAGCACATGATTCTGAGGATCTACTCTATTTGGCTCATTAATACCCACCCCCAGAAGTTAAATAGATCATGGTGATTCTTTCCATTGACAATCACAGATAAAATACATTTCCAGTTTCCTTTTTAAGATATTTGTAACAGTTGTACACCCCTAAAATGTGCCTCAGAGTATAGTCTCTTTTAATCAGCTCTCTAGATCTAAAAAATGATCATTGGTTTGCTGTCTTTTATGCCTTAAAGTTTATGAATTAACATTATTCCACTATTAAAGGCCCTCATTTATTATGGGAACTGTTTCATTTCTGTTTCTTTATAAAATCTTTGTTGATCAATTGATGCACACATAAAATGCTTTTCAATATGCTACATGCTTTATTTGAAAAATTAAAGTGCTTTTTAACTGAAGATTTAACATTAATTCATACAATTTGTTTAATCAGTAATTTCAAGGTATAAAATATAACAATTATCAATCACTCCTCTTACCTCTTAAGATTTTTAGTCCAATGTCATAAAACACTATTGTTCTATTAGAAACCAGGAGGGATGGGATTTCAGGGAAGCCTGGAGGGATTTGCATGAACTGATGCTGAGTGAGATGAGCAGAACCAGAAAAACCACTGTACACCCTAACAGCAACATGGGAGTGATGTTCAACCTTGAAGGACTTGCTCATTCCATCAGTGCCAACAGTCGGGAACAATTTTGGTCTGTCTGCAAAGGAGAGAGCCATCTGTATCCAGATAAGGAGCTGTGGAGTTTGAACAAAGTGCACTATTCCCTTTAATTTAGGGGAAAAAAACAGGTATCTTATTGTCTGATCTTGTTACCTCTTAGACTTCTTGTCTCTTCTTTAAGGATATGATTTCTCTCTCATCACACTCAATTTGGATCAATGTACAACATGGAAACAAAGTAAAGACTGACAGATTGCTTTCCATGGGGGGGGGGGGGTAAGATTGGGGGGAAAATTGTAAAAGTCAAATATCTTTAATAAAAATAAATTTAAAAAAAAGAAAAAAAAAGATTTTTAGTCCAGTCATTCTTGTTCATTTTCCCTCTTACGTGGGAGTATATTTTCTTCTGTTCAAAAAGTTTCTCACCATTGGAAGGTTTCCAACAGAGGCTAGACAACTATTTGTTGTAGAAAGGATTTGTTTCCAGCAGGAAATTGGACAGGAAATGTGATAACCATTCCCTGAAATTCTATTTTTCAATATGAAACAGAAAGGGGAAATGAAATCAAAATGTCTTAGTGACCATGGAGGGACCACAAAAAGATCTACTAATTACATTGGCAAAGGAGAATTTCAACTTTCTTCTTAATAAATTTGCCAATACCTGGTGATAGGCTATAAAAGTCTATTTGATACTTGTAAAATGTATGTGTACATTCTGCCCTAAAAGTTGATGAACTCAGGTTCTCTTGAACCATGGCAGACCTGGGACCTACATGGCAACATATATTCATGACTAACAGTAGTCTATATAAGGGAATTCACAGAGACTAAATAAAATATCAGAGTCAAAAAGAGAGGAACAGAGACAGGAACTGTGATTTCATTGGTAGAAGTATACCTCATTTTATTGCACCTTGCTTTATTGAGCATCGAAGATATTGCATTTTTTACAAATTGAAGGTTTGTGGCAACCCTTGTATTGATCAAGTCTATTGGTGCTTTTTTTTTGCTTATTCCCACAATATTTCTAACTTTCTCATTATTGTATCTCTGTTTTGGTGGTCTGTGATCAGGGATCTTTGTTATTATTGTATTTTGTTCTTTACCCATATAAGATAGCAAACTTAATCCATAAATGTATGTGTCCTGACAGCTCCATGGAACTACTGATCAAGTAAAATGACAAGTCAATCAATGGGGAAAACTTCATTGTTGTCCTATTTTTAAAAATCACCACAGCTGGGGCCACTGGGTGGTGCAGTGGATAGAGTGCCAGCCCTGGAGTCAGGAGGACCCGAGTTCAAATATAACCTCAGATACTTAATAACTACCTAGCTGTGTGGCCTTGGGCAAGCCACTTAATCCCATTGCCTTGCAAAAAACCTAAAAAAAAAATCACCACAGCCACTCCAACCTTTAATAATCACCACCCTGAGGAATCAGTAGTCATCAAAATAAAGGCAAGTAAGTCACTCTACCAGGAAAAAGATCAGGACCTGCTGAAGGTTCAGATGATGGTTAGCAATTCTTTTAAACAATAAAGTATTTCATTTTTTAATTACATTTTTTAGACATACTACATTGCACTCAGTATAAACTACAATATAGTATAATAATAGCATATATTTATATACACTGGAAAACCAAAAGAATCATGTGACTTTATTGCAATATTCACTTTATTGAAGTAGTCTAGAACTGAACCCACAATAGCCAAGGTATATCTGAACAGGGAACTCTGGCTATCAATAAAGGTTTCTGCAACTTATAGACAGGGCTTAGAAAGTTGCCCAGAGCATTGGCAGTTTAAGCAATTCATTTCAAGCTAAGTACATTACAACAGTTGCCCTTAGTGTCTGAAAAGGTCCAAGCCAAGGGCTTAGTCAACTCATGTCAGATGGAGAGCTTGAACCTTCATCTTTCTGGCTTTCAATTCACTTCTCCAGCCTCTTAATCTTACTGCCTCTCAGGATGATATAAACTATTGAAACAATCTAGGTTTTTAGATTAGACAGAGCCGTTAAAATTACTCTTCTTTAGAAGCAAATCGAAACATATTACAGATCGCACATCTCAGAATAAATGATTTACAATGATAAGCAATTGGACTTTGTAACTCTATACAGAGTACACTTGTGTGATATAGAAGCTGAAAAGCCTCTAGGTGGCTATTATGTCTAATTTTTCTGGATAAACTGAAATGTCTAACAGGTACAAAAGCACAATGCTATTGATTTACATCCATGAGCACAGGGCCTGACAAACAGAAGGAACCAAATAAATGCTAATTGATTGGTTGAGTTGATTAAATGCATTGCAGAGATCCACCTGTAACTTTAGAAAAAGCATAGAAGACTACTAAATTTCTGAAACTGAAAGAAATCATCTATTATTTCTCTAAGAAATAACAAATAATATTAAAAAAGGAAGACAACCTTTAAAGACTTCAGAGCTCTGATCAATGCAGAAACTGATCATGACTTCAAAAAGCTGCTGATAAAGCAAACCTCCCATCTTTTGAGAAACAGGTGATGTCCTCAGGGTGCAGAAAGGGCCTATCTTGTCATAGCCAAGTGATTTGTCCTCCTTGACAACACTTATTGGTTCTAAAGGAAGACTTCGATTTCGGGCAAGAGGGAGTATGGAATTGCTAGTTAGTGTTTGTGATGCAAAAAAAATTTTAAAAGAAAAAAGCATCAGGTAAGCTTTAAAAATAGTTATTATCAAAACAATCTGGTACTGAGTAAAAAGAAAGATCAATGGAACAGAATAAATATATAATTTACAGCAGCAAATGAGTAGAGTATCCTTGTATTTGACAAATTTAAAAACTTACATCTTGGGATAAAAATTCATTATTTGGTAAAAATTGCTGAGAAAACTGGAAAGCAATGTGGTATAAATTGGGCATAAGACCAATATCTTATACCATTTACCAAGGTCAAAATGGATATATATCCTAGATGTAAAGTTATTACAAAAAAAAAAAAACCTGAAGAACATAAAACATTTTTTATCAGATTATTGGATAAGCAAACAATTTATGAATGAGATAGCAGTATGAATTATAAAATGGATGATTTTGATTGCATTAAGTTAAAAAGAATTTGTACTCAAAAAATCCAGAGCCAAGATCAGAAGGCAAACAAAAAATTGGGGAAAATTTTAATAGTTTCTCAGATAAGAGTTGCTCATAATCAAATCTATTAAGAACTTTGTCGTTTTGGGGCAGCTGGGTGGTGTAGTGGATAAAGCACTGGCCTTGGAGTCAGGAGTACCTGGGTTCAAATCTGGTCTCAGACACTTAATGATTACCTAGCTGTGTGGCCTTGGGCAAGCCACTTAACCCCATGTGCCTTGAAAAAACCTAAAAAAAAACCTAAAAAAAAAACTTTGTCAAATCTATAAATAAGTCATTCCTCATTGATAAATGGTCAAAGGATATGAATAAGCAGCTTTCACATTCCCTCCAACATTTGTCACTTTCCCCTTCAATCATGTTAAGTGTAAGATATCTGCATTTCTCTAATTAATGATTTTGATTTCTTTATTGGAAAATTGAATTAGTGTTCAGATTTGTTGCTGCTAGGCATTAGATGGTACAGTGGATAGAGCACCAGAGCTGATGCCAGAAAAACTTGAGTTCAAACTTACTCTGTGACTGGATAAGTCATTTATCCCTACTTGCCTTAGTTTCCTCATTTGTAAAATGATTTGGAAAAGATGGCAAACTGCTCCACTATCTTTGCCAAGAAAACCCAAAGTAAGTTGATCACAAAGAGTCAAACACAACCAAAATGCCTGAAAAACAGCCTATTCTTTCAACTGATAGACCAATGATTGTCTGTTACCACCCAGCACCATCACCTTATATATTCTGAACCTCTCCTAGATACTCTGAAAAAAATTAATTTTCAAAGGATTCCCACATTTTCTCCTCAACCCATCCTCCCCAGAATGTTTATTAAATGCTTCCATAAGGAATTGAAAGTCAGATGTCATGTGACTTGCCTAAAATTATTCAGTATGACTTTGCATCTGAAATATAACTGATATCTTCTGCCACCTATACCTCCAGTATTAATAAATGTCCCCTTGAGGTATGGTAATGACATATAACTCTCATAAATTTCTTAGGGTAAAGACAGACCTAGATGAGACCTTTGAGGTCATTGTAGTTCAACTTTTCATTTAATTGATAAAGCAAAAAAATCGAGGCTTAGAAGGAAAGTAATTTACCTAAGGTCATAGCCAGTGACAGGTAAGATCTGAATCAAGATCATTCAAATCTAATGCAATATCCATTATATTGTCTCTTTTGCAACTTAGCAAAGCATCTTCACATCCAATGATACTAAAGTACAGTCAGCTACTTAGTCCTGGGTAATTATCACTTATTATTATTTATTAAAAACTAGTACCTGGGGGCGGCTAGGTGGCATAGTGGATAAAGCACCGGCCTTAGAGTCAGGAGTACCTGGGTTCAAATCCGGTCTCAGACACTTAATAATTACCTAGCTGTGTGACCTTGGGCAAGCCACTTAACCCCATTTGCTTTGCAAAAATAAAATAAAAAAAACTAGTACCTGACCTTCACAAGTAAAAAAAAATACACCCACATGTATAGTCATTTTTTAAACTTAATCCTACCCAACAAGTTGCAAGCAAAGTTTGTTCAATACTATGCTTTCCACCTCAAATTTTAAAAATGCTAACAAACTTTTATATAATAATTTAAATAAAAAGATATATCCATTATTCTTTATGGTCTCTTTAGGTCCTTGAGGACATTTTCAGTATTAATTGAAGGTTAATCAATTTGAACTTTAGACAAAAGTGTAGCATCAAAGGTGATTATCTGAAATATTTGAGGTCCTAATTGTGAAAAACTAAGAACAGATGCATATTTTGGACCCATTTAGATTGTTGAGTTTTGTCATCTTTTATTCTACAAGCAGCACTGATTTAGAGCCTATTTCCATTATAAATTTTCAGTGAGTCCATTTAAATCATGGAAATCGGCAAATTGTACAAACCAGGGCTTATATTATTTTGCTGATTGCATGGTCCTAACTGATGAAGATGATGTTAATAATGCAGATTAAACTTAAAAGTGAGTTGTATGTAAATTTTCCCCCTATGAGAGCTGATTGTTATAAGCATCTTTAAAAATGGAAGTAATTAGTTTTGATGCTATTTGTTCTTGATGCTCAATAAACTGCACATTAGTTACTGGGCCTAAACAGATTCCTCCAAATACCCTGAAAAAATACTTCTATACAAATGTATACCCATGTATATATAAATATATCTGTATATATTCATATATACATTTATATATCATTTTCTAGCTATATTGACAGACATAAAACTTAATCATTTCCTCTAAAATAACAAAAATTCATAGCCATCATTGCAATTCTGATGTAGCCTGATATGCCAATCTGTCTAGCTCACATCAACATCTTAGCACCAATGGGAATGATAATGTACCAGCTATGAATGTAGAATTCAACAAGTATTTATTCAGCTTGTTGATCTGCCAGACACTGAATTCAAGAACAAAAATGGTGTTTCCTGTCCTCCAGTTATATCCTACTGGAACTTAATTGACCTAGCTTAGAGGGAATTCATAATTTGGCATTTAATGCATGGCCTGCAATTAAATAAAACACCAGTATTAAGTCAATTTGAATTCATGAAAGGGATCAGATTGATTTTTTTTTCTTTTTTCTTTTAGTTTTTGCAAGGCAAATGGGGTTAAGTGGCTTGCCCAAGACCACACAGCTAGTTAATTATTAAGTGTCTGAGACCGGATTTGAACTCAGATACTCCTGACTCCAAGGCCGGTGCTTTATCCACTACGCCACCTAGCAGCCCCTGATTTTCTTGATATATTGTTTCCTTATTCTTATCTTTTCACGTTTAAAAAGTATTCTATTTCAAAAACCTTCTAGAGGGACAGCTAGGTGGGGCAGTAGATAGAGCACCAGTCCTGGAATCCAAAGGATCCAAGTTAAAATACAAGTTTCAGACACACAATATTTATCTATGTGGCCTTAGTCACTTAACCCCATTACCTTGCAAAAACAAACAAAAAAAAACCTTCAAGAAGTTGCTTTTGAAGAGGTGACTGAACAAGCCATCACCTTATCTATATGTGTTTTCTAATTATTTTCTTAATTTTTTTTTGGTGGGGATTTTGGAATGGAAATAGGACAAAAGTATATATTCCAGCCATGCAAATTTGCTAGATCTTTTGACTTGCCCAAGTTCTTTAAAATTAGTTTGGAATCTTTGAAAAAAATATATATATATATGAAATGTCAGATTCTGAAATTATAGAATGAGACCATTTTGAAGAAGTTTAAGAGCAGAAGTATGACAGGTCTGAATTGATTTTAAAGCCTAACATTCCTAGTTTGCAGTAAAGTTTTAATACTAGATACATGGTATTCCCAAGCTGATTTTTTTTAAAGAGAAGCTGTGTTGAATCCTCTAAATAAAAATGAGTTATATGTCTGAAAAAAAAGTTGCTTTTTTTAAAGAATGAATTTTTATCATTGTATCTCATATTCCAGATAAGGAAAATCCTATCTATTCAAATCAGCAACTTCTCTGCAACTTAGATTAAGACAATCTATTGTTTACTGAAAATCAATGAAACTTTTTAACATACAGAATTTTTGAAATTAAAAGAACACTTTGAGCTAAGTGTCAAATTGCATCATTTTATAGAGGAGGAAATTGATGGAGAGGTGACTTGCCCAAGGTCACAGTCAATAGCTTCAAGCAAGGCTAAATATTATGGTTTTCTAGAAAGAATTAAAATATGGTCATTTCCCACATATTTGATAAGTTTTCTTGAATGATCTCTGTATGTCTTCCCCTACAGTGTTCTCCAAGTGAGGAATAACTTTTTTTTTTAGGTTTTTGCAAGGCAAATGGGATTAAGTGGCTTACCCAAGGCTGCACAAATAGGTAATTATTAAGTGTCTGAGACCGGATTTGAACCCAGGTACTAATGACTCCAAGGCCAGTGCTTTATCCACTACACCACCTAGCTGCCCCTGAGGAATAACTTTTTATAAATCTTTTAATGTTAATGTTATCTCATTTTAAAATATAAAATTTGATAACATGTTAACTATGACTTTTTTCCAGTGTTATTTTTAGAATGATTATTTTAGCTTTGGTTGTAGTTACACATGCCATTCATTGCTGTGTCATGTGAAATTGTAAGAAAGTATGAAAACCAGCTTGGGGAAAAGGATTTCCTACCTGCCCACTACACTTCAGAAATGTTAAAAAGATTTAAGTAAACAACATTTATGAAGCACTTACATACTCATCAAATCATTAATTCTTCAGTTCAGGGATAATGACTTCAGATATATCTAACAAGCTACACATAGTTCTGGCAACTGGGAACTAAGGCTGGTCGTTCTAAGTTAAACTGCTTTGTGACAAAGCAGCTAATTTGATTTAGTTTAATTCCTGTGGGTTGTTTTCTACTTGAATCCTTAATATTATTTACCCTAATTTATTATTATAGATGAAAGTAGGAGCAGTTAGCCTCAAATGCTTTTTGCAATTTATATCAGATTCAACCAGCTGTTTAGAGAAACAGCAGACAGTGCTGGGGCTGAAACAGGGAGGCTCATTTTCCTGAATTCATATCTGACCACACATACTCGACCCTGGCAAGTCACTTAACTGTTTGCCCCAGTTCCTCATGTGTAAAATGAGCTGGAGAAGGAAATGGCAAACCAGTTCAGGGACTGTGGGGGACTGTGAAGTTCACAACTGAACATCAGATTCAAATTAGATCTTAATTTTAGCTTATCTGTGTGAATAATGAATAAATATTATCCTTGAATTGATAATAACTATAAGCTATAAAGTGAGATTGTATGTTAAAAGAGCAAGTATCTCTGGTACTGCCACCTATCATCTGTCTGCAAGTCCCTTCCACTCTGGGGCCTCAGTTTCCTCATTTATAGACTGGACCAGATGACCTTTAATGTGCCTTAAAATTCTAGATCCTTGAACCCTCAATATGAACTTTAAAATAAAAATGAATGCAAATTTGACGTTACTAAAAGAGAAAAACCACAATTCTCTTAAGGTCCTGCACCTTGCTAAAATGAACAACTGAATTAGGATTAAAATCCACCCCAATTCTGTATTTTCTTAGTTTTTGCAAGGCAATGGGGTTGCCTTGCCTAAGGTTACATAGGCCACATTTGAACTCAGGTCCCCCTGACTCCACAGTCAGTACTCTTTTCTTCACCACCTAGCTGCCCCAAATCTATCAATTCTTAATCCATAGTCCAAACAACCAGGAGTAAATTCTAGTCATAGTTGGGTTTTTTTAGTTTTTGGGGAGAGCATCACCTTAATGATCTAATAACACAAAGTCTTATTATTTTCCTCTAACCAAGTGGACTGCCATAATCGCTTAATTTTCCTGACTCCCACTCCTCTACTCCAATTCCCACACAGCAGCCCAAGTGACTCTTCTGGTTCTCCCTTCTCAAACTTGTCCACAGCACTTCATCACTCCCAGGATAAAGGTATTTTAATGTTCTCCACAATTGGGCTTTCTAATTTAAATACTTTGTATTATCATTCCTTAGGCACTGAAGGGAAGCTGGGTGGCATAGTGGATCAGTCAGGAGTATCTCAAATCAGGTCTTAGAAACTTAATTACCTAGCTGTGTGGCCTTGGGCAAGTTATTTAACCCCATTTGCCTTGCATACAACAACCTTAGGTAATCTCTGATCCATAATAGATGTCTCACTGTTCCATATATATGACATGACATCTCGTTTCCAGACATTTGCTCAAGTGGGCCTCAGAGATCCCTGGTCCCTCTGATCACTAGTTTCCTTCATAACAAGTCCAATTTGCTACTGGCTATACAGGTCTTTCCCCATTCCTGAATTTTCACACATTTTCTTGAAAAGACTTACTTTGCAAAGATGTAATACATACATTGCCCTGTTGGAGGGCTTAATAAAACACCTTGCAAAAGGCAAAAATAAATATTTGAATTTGTAATGAATAAGACTTTAAGTACCTTTATCTTCTCACAGTAACATTTAATAACAGGCACTAATTCCAGGGTACCTAGACTCAGACTCAAATTCAAATCCAACCTCACTTACTAGCTATGGAACCCTGAGCAAGTCACTTAACTATTTGCATCAGTTTCCTCATCTGTAAAGTAGCAAACTACTCAGAATCTCTGCCAAGAAAATGTCAATATACCTAGCCGTATGGCCTTGGGCAAGCCACTTAACCCCATTGCCTTGAAAAACCTAAAATGTCAATGGGGTCAAAGGGGGTGGATATGACAAAACAACCACTACTAAACACAAAATTTCTTTGTCCTTCTTCTATGTGCAAAAGGGGATCCAAATAAACTGTGAGGTCCAAGGAAAATACTCTCCTGCTCTGAAGAGATTCTGATTACTACATGAAGGTCCCCAAGTCAGTACACATAGTGATACTAAATGTACTTGACAAAAAGGTATTCAATAGATGCTAGGATGTTTCAGGGTTACGTTAATATGCCTATGATTTAGGGGTGGCTAGGTGGTGCAGTGGATAAAGCACTGGCCCTGGAGTCAGGAGTACCTGGGTTCAAATCCGGTCTCAAACACTTAATAATTACCTAGCTGTGTGGCCTTGGGCAAGCCACTTAACCCTTGCAAAAAAAAAACCTAAAAAAATCCACCTATGATTTAGATCTTAAGAATGTGAACACTGAGGTATAAAGGCCCTTGGAGAGAATGTCTTTTATAGAAAAGGCGTCCCAATGGCACAGGTAAGTAATTAAGAGAGTGAGGGTTTGAACTTAGATTTCTGTTATGGCAGTTTAACTGCTCAAGATGCACATTAGCATAGCACTCTCGTAGATAAGGTTTAGTCCATCATATTTACTATATTAAGGATTAAGGAAATGGAAGAAAAGAAATTTCTTTCAAAATAGTTCTTTAAAGATATAGAGAAAGTGGAGATCTTCCCTGGAGAATCACTGTGAGAGTACAATATCAGTAACTATTTCCTGAGGTAGGTAGGTCATGCTGATTATCCTCATTTTACAAAAACAAAAGTTAAGACTTAAGGGACTTTCCTAGTTTCACACAGATCTTGAACTTCTGAGTCTTCTTATTCTAAGTGTTTTCCCAATATTTCACCCCACTACTTATACTTAACTCCTCTAAAAAATCTAAAAGGTTTGTTCCTTTCTTAGGTTGCATACAATGTCATCCTACCTGGGAATAGGTATATGCTAATAATGTCAGACTCTTACATATATGGCTTTAAAAAGTTAGCATATGAACCTTATATTAATGAGTAAAAAGATAAATTTCTGAAATGGTTTCACATTAACTGTATATACATGATCTCAAAATTTACCTGACTTTATAACCTGATACAGAGGGGACAGTCAAGCTGATTCTTTGGAAACAAAATGACTAAAAAAAATCTTCACTATCCTCAGAAAGCATCTAATTCCAAAAGAAACAGTTCACAAGCATTTGAAGTCATAGTATAGTTGTCTTTTCCCCAAAAACCTTAAGGAAGAAATATGGGTTAGGTGGGGAAGAAAGAAATATATATTGTGGTTTGGGGAGTGTGGGGTTATTTTTTCTTTGGTTTAAACAACTCTTTTGATGAGAACTCTTAAGTAGATTAGAATGTTTTGCCAATTTGAAAATTCAGCGGCAACATCTGACCCTTCAATGTGCCTTTGCAGCTGATCATCTCATGAGCAGAGCTCTTGCAAGTAAAGGAGATTATGTTTAAAAATAAACCTGTTTCATATTTTAGCTTTCCCGATTGGTGCAACCAGAGCTATTCAGTTTCAGACTCATTAGATTATGATTAAGTCTTTTATATAATGTGTATGAGGACCCCTATCTGGCAAAGTTTTGATTAATTCAGAACCCCAAGGACTCAAATGCATACTGAAAATTCAGTTAATATGTAATTATTTTGCAATAAATATTAAATGGCTCCATAATAAATTCTTTAGTGAATTAATTATATAGAATAGTTACAGAAAACTGCCAAATTTTGGGGGGGGGGTGTTTCTGAGTATATATAAATATATATATACACACACACACATATATAAGAATCTATAACATTTATAAAATTCCATTGTTTTTGTTTAACACTTTCTAGTTCACAAAAGAGCTAAGTAGGTAATTTGCTTCTGTGCTTTACAAAGGAGATATCACTGACATTAGAATCACTTTAAATGATTTTAGTGGATCGTCTTTCCCATGCACTTTGAAATCTATATTGGAATTGTTAGTCATGTAATTTAGAGTTCCCTTTCCCTCTCCTTAATTGGGTTTGTAAAGGATTCCAATCTATGACGATAAAAATATCAAACCAAATTTGAAAATAAAAAAACTAAAACAATAAGAACCATTTATTAAGCTTGGTTTTATCCTTACTGAGAACTCTGTATTTGGGCTTATACTTGTTATTGCTAACTTAACTCTTATATACTGGGCACGTTAAAAGAAAACAAACCAGAATGAGATACATGCAGTCACACAAAAAAACTATCATTAGAACCATAAAGTATTTTTAAAATTTACTTTCAAAAGATTTAAATATCTCCAGATCAAGGAAATAATATCACATTGGTTTATTTTGTGTGGTTGGTTATATTTTATTTTCCAAGTAATACTGATTAAAAATATTTACACTCCTACTTTTAAATCCACAGTTTAGCACTCATATATATATGGCTTTAAAAGATTTAGCACAAGATCTTTACATTAAGAATGGGGGGGAGGGAAGGTTCCATTTCAAAACCAAAGCCTGATATATTATATACATATTTTTCTCTGTAGTTGCTTTTAAATACATTAATTTTAAATGATGCTTTTCTGTAATCTTTTTTTTCATCTGGTGGTAAAATACTAGTGCAACTTTTTGTCCAAATAAAATTTACCACAGATGCAGCCAAATCTCCCAATTTGTAAATGGCCCTTTAAAAAACTGCCACAGTATGAAATCAAACTTAAGTGAAAAAGAATTGATAGCTAACAATTTTAAGCAAAAATATAAAGCACTATAGCATTATCTACATTGCTCTTTTACCACACAAACCCTTAAAGAGCTAAATAAGTTTTGTAGAAGTTTTAGTCAGTTTTGAAAAAGGCACATGGGTGTGGGTTTTATTATTATTATTTTTTTTTGCATTCTGAAACTTTTAACACCATTTCTCTGTCCCTGCCGCAGAGCTGGCCTCACTGAATATTGGGGTGGGGGAACAAAAGCTAAAATTTACTGCACAGTAACAAATGTGTTCTGTTCATGCAGATCTGTTTTCTACATATTCTAACATGCATTAGAATACATGAATATGTATATGTATTCTAATGATTTCACATGTAATTTTATAAAATGTAAAATGTTTCAGAAAGGGCAATGACCTGGGTAAGAAGAAACTATCACAATGAAGGTAGCTACATTCATACCGAACAGTATAATAAGGTTGCAATCCATTTAAGTTTCCACTAATCAACTTTTCAAAACTATTCCATTTTGGGGAAAATTCTCTCCTCTGTGGCATTAAGTGGAAAAGAAGAAAAAAATAATTCAGTTCTGGATAGTATGAGCGGTTCAGCAGTATGGAAAATATTCTAGCTTTGGTCCACCTGTCTGTTTTCCTAAGAATAATCACATTGCCCTTAGTTCAAAAACCCAAAATGTAAATTAAAAAAAATATTCATTTGGTATTTCATCCTAAAATGGCACAACTGTTCTGTCCTAGGTTTGTGTTTTTAAAGTCTGTCCATCTACCACTGGTTCAGTTTTTAAATCTTCACCTTGTTCGTGATCTTCCTTATTGGCCTCAGCAGCATCTGCTTGGCTCTGTTTACTCTCTTCTAATTCTCCCTGGTCCATGATTTCAGGGTCCCCTTGTTCTAGGTCGGCTTCTTCTAGAAGATCATCCTGTACTTCCATTTGCATTTGATTTACACGTTCAACATGTAGCTCCTCCACATGTACTTCGGTCCCTTCTTCTGTATGAATTCGACCCACTTCTAAATAACTAACTTGGACCTGTTCTGGTAGCTCCTCCACCTGTGTGCCTTGTACCTGATTGTCCTCTAACAGATCTGCATGGACTTGTTCCACAGTTACTTGGGCTGAATCCACTTGGACCTGAAGCAATGGCAATACATGCACCTTCCCCACTTGTTCTATAATAGTCATTGATGTCACGGGTTCAGTTTCCACTGTCTCTACAGAAAGAAGCTCTTCTGTCACTATTCGTTCTGAAATGTTGTGCATTTCCTTGAGATGTCTCCTTAGTTCATTTCCTTGCATAAACCATAAGTCACATAAGGTACAATGATTGGGTTTATCTCCTGTGTGGATTACCAAGTGATCTTTGAATTGGTCCCAGCTGTTAAATACACTGTTACAGACCTGAAAATATTAAGCACATGACAAACTTTCAAACTAATGCATACTTCTTTGGAAGAATATTCTTTAAAACAAACTGATAATATGTTAGGAATATAATGAATTAACTGTAAAAGGATTAAGTTCTTTTTCTTGCTTGCATTACTGGAGAGTTTTCATGAGTTTTAAAAAAAATTAAAAGCTAACTCCTCAATTCAGTGGGAAATGTCTATCTTATAGGATTGAGACAAATGGTTTGTATATTCTGAACTATCATTTCTTAGTTAAAAAAGGAATTATATCCAATTGGGAAAGAAAATACTACTCTAAGGAAACAATCTAGATGTGAAGAAATTTTATGAGAACGATTTAAATTATTCCTTGAATTAATTAAAAGTCACATACTTCTGCCAATGGCATAAAACATAATATTATTCCTACTTATTCTCTATACTGAAAAGTCACAGATGTTGAATAAGCACAAATACTTGGGTCTAGTGAGCATTCAAGAACCTTGATATAGTGCCAAACAACCCCCCCCCACAAAAGGTAGTCAAAAGATATAGTATCAATCTGCCTTCCCAGTTTTATTTCCTACATATACCCTAAGCTTCAAATAGAACCATTTGTTTCTCAGTGCCTTCCTTCTTTCCCTTTACTGTCAGTATACATCTCTTTATCCATGAAGTATTTCTACCACTTCTTCCTTTGAATTTCTATGACAGCTCAAACCTTTCTATGGCACTAACTGTATACTATTTTATTTATTGTATTTATTCACATATTAAAATAAGAACTATGAAGTCAGGAGACTTTGGGGCTTTTCATACTTGCATCTCTAGTAACCTAGCACAAAACAGATACTTAGCATTTATCAATTTTAATATCTGTTAAATATAGCAGGAAAGATTAAAAATAAGTAGACCATAAAATTCCTGAGGGCAGCAACAACATCTTGATTTTTTTAAAGATTTTTTTTCAAGGCAATGGGGTTAAGTGACTTGCCCAAGGCCACACAGCTAGGTAATTATTAAGTTGTCTGAGCCTGGATTTGAACTCAGGTACTCCTGACTCCAGGACCAGTGCTTTCTACACTGTGCCCACTTAGCTTCCCTGAATGAATTTTAAAAGAAAAAATTTCATGTTAAAAGAGAAATTTGTTATCTTTAAACTTGCTCCCAGATAACATATTCAGGTACTGAAATATGTGATACTGATTATGACAGCAATCTTCTATTCAAATGAACATAACGTAATGGTCATTCTTGTTGATTTATGTAAGAGGAAATGGTCTTTAAAATTAAATTGGAGCTACTTACAATGTTTCAAGCTATTAAAAGCCTTGATTTAAAGAACCTAAAAACTAATTAATTAAAATTCAAAGGAGACTATACTTATTCAGTGTCTGGAATAAAATTTCAGTATTTATAATCAAATTCTTTCAGAAATTTTATAGTAGTAAGAGGAGACAATTAATACTTTGACCATTTTTGGTGAAAAGTAGTAATGACTTGCTCATTTTTTAACCAATCCCTTGGCATTTCTGATGAAATACAATGGCAGCTAACAAAAGTTCAGTAATGACTGACTGGTGAAGCAATTTTCAATAATAGTTGGCACAAATCTAAGTTAGGAAAAAACATGAAATGGTACTGAATTAACTCGAGAATTTTTTCAATAAAAAGTACTACTCTAGGGGTAGCTAGGTGGTGCAGTAGACAGAGGGCCCTGGAGTCAGGACCCAAGTTCAAATCTCATCTCAAGACACTTAATACTTGTGTGGAAAATGCCATCAACATTCTCTGCCCCCTCCCCCCCAAAAAAACTATAGAGATGAATGCAGACCAAAGCAAACTTTTCACTTTTTAAAATTTATTTTATGTTCTTTTCTTTCTCTCATTTTTCTTCCTCAATGCAACTAAGATAGAAATATGTTTAACATGATTGTTCAAGTATAGTTTATATTAGATAACTTGTTGTCCTAGGGAGGGGGGAAGGGAAAGGAGGGAGGTTAAAAAAAATGTGCAACTCAAAAGTTTACAAAATGATAATTGTTGAAAACTATCTTTGCATATAATTGAAAAAGTAAAATAAAAATAACATTTTTAAAAAGTACCACCTCTAGGAGCTGTTATGATGATCTGGGATTACAGAGCTTTTGTAACAGTTACAGAAATCTAGTAAATAAAAATCTTTCTGTCCTGGGGTTGAGCTATCCTGCCTCCATTTGCCACCAAGAATGAAAATAATGGTTTTCCCTTATCAGTTTTCAAACCTACCATACTTAAATTAAACCTCTTCTGTGAGCAAGGAGGGAAAAATGAAGTCTCTCTTTCAAATATTTATGAGACACACTCTGAAAAAGGGAGGAAAAGATCAAACTTCACATACCTGACATTCATAAAGCTTCTTTCTTCCTTTTTTAGCCCCCACACCAGATTGGCATGCAGTCAAATGACATTTGAGTGTGCTATTTCTAGCAAAACGTTCATGACAATTTGGACATTCAAAAGGTTTTTCACCTATTAAAAAAAAAAAGACAGAAACAGATTTAAAATAAAAAAAAAAACCAAGAATAGCAAGATCACCTCTAGAATTGATTTTGGCATTCCTAACTGGATTTTGAAAATGCACTGGAGTTTGAGGACTTAAAGTCAGTGGTCATAAGTTTTTTCTGAATTTGAAAAAGGGAAATATAGGATTATTTAGGATATTAAGTTTTTAAAAGAGTACTTTATTTGATGTTATCTACTGATGAAGCACTCTTAACTTGGACCTAGATTGCTTTAATGAACTTTCATTTTTCTTAAAATAAATTTATCAACTGAGTTCTTCTATATCAGTAATTCTTTTAGGGAGAAGGGTTACATGTATCAAGAGTATTCTACCATGAATTGCTTAATCCTGAAATCAAATAATCACAGAATTTTAGAGCAAGAAAGGATCTGAGGTCATCTAAACCAATATCCTCATATTACAGATTACATTATGTTTTGATTAGAATGATTAGTTTATGTCTATCATTTAAAGGGAAAAGGAATTAAAATTATCTTGTTTCCTTGCTATGGGGAAAAACTAGGATGGAGTGGTAGATTCCAGGTTCAATGTAAAGTGAAAATTTCTAACCAAAGTAAGCAAAAAGAGAATGGATTTAGGAATCAGTAAGCATATTTACTAGTAGTAGTCTCCAACAAAAAGCATGGATGACCACTTTTTAGGGATGCTTGTAGTAGGGATTCTTATGAAATATGAATTTCACTAAGTGATCCCTCAGATCCCTTGAGATTCCAAAATATTTACAAAAGATTTCAAATACTAAATTTCATATGAAAAAAAACAAGGAAAAACTCATAGAAATCTTATTTTGAATTCCATATCCTATTTACCTATAATTTTACTTTGATAAGTCACTTACTGTTTCTAAATCTCAATTTCCTCATTTGTAAAAATGGGGAAAGTATCTGCTGTTTCACTAGTATACTCTGAGGATCAAAGAGAAAATATATTTAAAATGATACCTATTTTTAACTATTCTCATGAGTCATAAGGCAGCAGATAATTAAGCACTAGATTGCATATTATGATTGTTAAGACTTACCAAAATTCAGAAGAGATGAATGGGGGCCTGAATATCATAATAAAATTCTCCCAATAGGCGAAAACCCAAGTTTTTTCTAGTTAAGGAAACATTGTATGAAACTACTATGTAAAAACTATTCCACTCTAGTCAATACGATCAGGAAAAGTCAAAAGCTTCTTTAGAAGATTTAGAAACAGTTTCCAGGTTAACTTCAAGCCCCATAGTAAATAAAGCCACAGAATTACCGGATATATCATTGATCAAGATAAGCAATAACTACAATTTGTCCACTAACACCATGCCCCCAAAGTTCACTTTTTAAGAATGTGCTACAAGAAGAGGTCAAAATTGTTCAAGTCATGCTTGCTCCCTATACCAGTGCTTTGATACTACTTTATTTTTGTGTCCACTCTTCCTTATATAGAGGTCCTATGAAAATTTCTAGGACAGTATGCCCAGGTTTGGAAGAGAAAATGCTTTCCAAATACTCTTGCTAATTATCTGAGAAATTACTCAGTCACTACTCAGAAATGTTTGTGTAAATATCTACACACACACACACACACACGTATGTGTGTGTATCTGAGTATATATGACTAATGAGGGTTTCAGAGAAATTTGAAAAAGACTTAAATGAACAGAATAAAATGGGCAAAAGAGAACTTATGCACAAGGTCAAAATTCTGACCAATAAATTCTGACTAATATTGACATCAGAAGACTGAGGAAAAAGAATGCCTCCTGCTTCTTGTCAGAGGTGATGAACTTGAGGTGCAGAATGCTACATATTTTTTCAAATATATTCAATGTTGATTTTTTTTTTTGCTTGACTGTATTGTTTGTACATAGGAGGGGTTTCTGTTAATGGTTAGTGAAAAGAAACCACAAAAAAAAAAAAATCAACAAATATTTTTTAAATATACAGCTTAGAAATTGATAAGGGGACAAAATCAAAAATGCTATTACCACATAATTTAATATATACTTTAAAATGATTTAAATTCTTTTAAATAGTTATGTTGCTAAGAAATACTTTATTGCATAAATATTTTAAAGTTAAGAGTAAGACTTTTAAAAGAACTGAATGCATTTAACAAATGTGGCACTTGAAAGTTTACACAAAGCTTTACATACATGATCTTTTTGACCTTAATAAGATTTATAAGACTGTATTTCTGCTAGTATTATTCTCATCTTATAGATGAGGAAACTGGGGTACATATATGTTAAGAAACTTTCATTTTAAATACTAGAAACAGGATTCAAACATAGGTCTTGACTCCAACTCCTTCCACCATACCACACTACCCACTAAATAATTCTCCATTTTGTGCAAACCATTGAACTTGAGTAACTGGAATTAGAAAGGAGGGTTCTCCATTTAAAAAACACTGTGACAGCAAAAGTTATATTGATTAGAATATTTAATTAAAGCACAAGCAGGCAAGAATATGCTGTTATGAAATAGTTTCCAGTTTTTTCCCCATCTACAAACTTATGGGTCAGTTAAGTGGACTACATTTGTGAGGCACTCTTATGCTTTAATAAAAATTTCACACCTATGATTTTAAATGAGTTCATGTATGGTATAAGACAAAATGACTCCTAATTGTTCCCTATAATGAAAGTCATAAATTACTAAAGTTTTTTTTATTGATAACTACATTAAAATTATTAGAAAACAAGATAACACCCCAGACTAAAGTCCTTTAGTATTAAAGTTGATTTATTTTAATTTTTTATGTTCATTTAAAATACTCATCCTACAATAATCACAGTTTAAGGGTCAAATATTTTCTTCTAAAACAATGCCCTCAATCTTATCAAGTTCAGTTTACATTTGAACAAACTGAAAAGCAGCATGTAGTTATTTTTAAAGGAACAGGCAGATGATTAAAATGATCTGAGTTAAATGCTCTAATATCTTGTGTCGACCCTATTTGTTCCTAAGTCAGTTCTGACCTCTCAATTAATTACTTAGGGAGGAATCTAGGAGAAAACACCAATTTTTATATTAAAATAATCCGCAGCACTCTACAGACCAATAAAAACACAGCACACCTGGAAGACCAAGAGCAAATATGTATGGCAGTTTGAGTTGGACAAACCTTTGAGGCAGATTAACAGATTTAAAATTCCACCAGCACAGGACAACCAAACCAGTGGAAGGGATATACTCTCTATGCCAGTCAAGTCTAAATCTCTATGGCCCACTCTCATCAGAACTCAGTCCCACAGTATCAAATACTTACAAGACATCTTCTCATGTATGTTCTACAGATACATCAAACAATGTCCAAAATAGAACAAGATTCAGCATCCAAAATTAAATCTGCACCTACTAAGAAATATTCTACTTCATATTGACTTACTAAATCTGAAAACGTGTAACACCTTACAAATGCCCACTCCCTTCCATAATAGTATCACTCATTGCATTCTAACATACTGTCAGTGGTTTTCACAATTACTTCTGATTTTATAGGCCCTCCATAAATTTGAGTTGTAAATATAGTTCAGATCTTATTTGACATTACTTAGTCATATATACAATTCCAGCCAAAAGTCTACATATTATCCTATATAACCCTACAAATTTAACAAACCATCTCCCACTTCCATGTATTCACCCAGGCTTTCAAGTTAACTCCCTCACCTTTACCTCTCAAATCTTTTTCTTTTCAGGGGTGGCTCAAGTGCCTTGAAGTCTTCCCTAATCTTAGTTGTTAGTGCCTCTCTTCTAAAATATCTTGCATTATAACTAATTATTTTGTTTTATACTACTTATACATGGAGTATATTTCCCTAGTAGAATGTAAGTTCTTTAAAAAAAGTGACTTTTTTTATTTTGAATTCCTAGTGCCTTGCACATCTGAACTGAACAAGAAATTCTTAACACTGATCATATAAGAGATAAAGTAGAAATGCCACATTGATGATCCTAAATGTACTTTAATGCAAAGTTAGGCAAAGGAAAAGATGATGAAATCTAGAGTTGGAAAACATGGTTCAAAATAAAAAAATAAAGAGGTCAAAGGCAAGAAGACTTCACAGATTTGAGAGCTGTGAAGTATACCTGCTGTCTCTACTCAGGATGGTGGTGGGCATGGAAAGAAGTGCCTGCCTTATTTTGTCATGTATGACTGGTGTGATTTGTATTCATCTTTGTCAAAAAAACAAACAAACAAAAAAACCCCCAAAACAACCCAGTACTTTTGAGGTAGAAAGGGGAAAAAGGAGAGGAGATGGTCTAGGCAGGAACAATTTTTTTTAAAAAAGCATTAAAAATAGCTCAAATTTGGAGGAAAATGAGTTATATAGTGCTTACCAAATCTAAAGTGCCCTCCACAAGATATAATAAAAATCATTGTTTTACTCATTATAGATGCGGCAGTCATTTTATTTACTTTCATTGAAAAACATTTTTAAAGAGGGTATCCACACATTTCACCAATCTGCCAAAGGGGTCTATGACAAAAAAGAACAAGAATCTCTGGGTAAATGAAGACTACTAGTCACACAATTGTTTCATAAAAACAGTGAAAAGCAAATCAGAAGGAAACAAGCCTACAAAGAACTTGGTATGAGATTCAAATTATAGCAATATTACATATAGATTTAACTCAAAAGCTTAAAAAAGGATGAATGTAGAAAATTCCCTTTGTAATTGGAAAAAATATATAAAAAATTTAAAAATACATAGATTAAACTGGATGCATTAAAATGGAATAGATTATTTATGATGACCTACTTGTTGTCATCCACATTGACAGTGAAATCAGAACAATAAGACTAATTACTCTTTATCTCATGTGCTATGTTAAGAATCAGCAAGGTCATTTAAAAGTTGGGAAGAACACCTGGAACTAACTAAACAAAAAAGGAAGCAATTTATGCTAGAAGCAATATAACATATATTTTTAGTTTTGCAAGGCAAACGGGGTTAGGTGGCTTGCCCAAGGCCACAAAGCTAGGTAATTAAATGTCTGAGAACAGATTTGAACCCAGGTACTCCTGACTCCAGGGCCAGTGCTTCATCCACTATGCCACCTAGCTACCCTGAAGCATTAAAGGCACTCGAGTTGTTTTTCTAGATCTTCATGGAAAATTCTTTCTAAAAGAATTGATCAGACTGTAATTATGCTCCAATAGGGCAACTAGGAACTTAGCAGTTAGTACAACTTACATTCTTAGCTGTATAATAGCTTTATAATGATAGTCTATGTACAACTTACATTCTTAGCTGTATAATAGCTTTATAATGATAGTCTATGTATGGATGTGAGGTATGAGGTGGTTATCCTGGGGAAAAAAGTATGAAAGTATAGAAAGGCTTTCTTTCACAGATGATTTGTTACCACAGATCTCCTAAGTGCAATTATATAACTAAAGCTTAAAAATGACCTTGAAAATCTTATTTTATCTATTTCTTATTCACTTAAAGAAATTTATCCAACAGGATAAAACATAGCCTCTGAATCCCTCATATCCAATAATTGGCTGAGTTCTACTGATTCTACCTTATATCCATCTCCTTTCCTCCAATTACATAGGCTTTAGTCTAGTCTGAAAGACTTCATCATTTCTCACCTTCCCTATTACAAATTAATTTATCTCCACGCTTCTAGTCTCTCACATACCTGCAAAAATAATCTTCCTAAGAAAGCACTGGGGTTTTACCATGGTTCACTTCAAAGTCTTCAATGATTCCCTAATGACTCTAAGATAAAGTGCCAACTTGGGCTAGTATTTAAGACCCTCCAGAATTTGAATCCTAATCTACCTTTCTAGGTGTTTCATATTATTCTTTTCCCATATTCTAGAATGTAGTAAAATCAAACAACTATTATCTGACCTAAGTATTTCATCTCCCCAGTTTTGCAGAAATTATTTCCCCATTCCTGGGATAAACTTGCTCATATTACCCTCAGAATCTTTATCTTCCTTCAAAACTCAACATAGGTGCTGCGTCATTTTGTGAAATATTGCCTTATCTTCCTAATTAAGTGATCTCTCTCTTCTGAAATTACATTGTGCTTACTCTGTATAATTTGTCAAGTAGAACACAAAACCCATGAGGACACACGACTTTTGTTTTTGTCTTTACATCTATCCCCAGCACCTAACAAAGTCCTGTGTAAAGCAAGGACTTAACGGATTTTTTAAAATGATTATAAACATTAAGGAACATATTCTTCAGAATGAAATCAGAAGCCCTCTATCAAGAAAGAGGGCTTTTGCTCTAGCATCATATCCTTGACTGACTACATCAGATATTAGTCAACATTAAAAAAATAACCAAATCATAGGAAGAACTAACTCTTGGGTTATTTCTCACCTTTAGAAATAAAGGTCCACTAGCATTACTCAGTAAAACAGTAGCAAAGAACGTTCCTTTTTTCTTTGCCCTTTTCTTTTCATAAATACTGAATTTTTATAAAAGGCTTGAGACTTTGTAGACAGACCAAGTCAGAAGGGACCTCAAAATCCAATACTCAAAAAGGTATTCCCTCTATAACAAAACCAAAATTTGAATTTCCTTCATTTGTTTTGAAACCTTTAATGAAAACTAAATTCTACTTAATACAGCAATTATAATAGGGGATAACCCTTGACTTCCTTGAATGAATATAAAATGCACCAAGTTTTATAGAACATCAACTTTAGATATTTGTTTTGTGGACTCACTCTTATATGAACTATGACTCCTTTTACTTCTTCCTCTCAGATGAGTTCTATACTACCAATTAAGATTGGGAGATATGTACTTAATTTTTCTAAAGATGTTTGACCTCAAGAATCATTCAATTTTTAAATTATTCTTATTCTCTAGTAATACAATCAACTCCTCTAATTATTTGGTCTCATAATCACTCACATAGTTTTTACCCACCATTCATTCAATCTACAATTCAGGTCTGGAAGCTTAAGTGTAATCATAATGCCAGAATATGAAAAGCAAATAAAAAAGGAAAACAAGATAGATAAGAAAATATGGGCTAGGGAAATATGGGCTAGGGAAAGAAGGGTGAGAAGCTAAAAAAGATAGAATGTTGATTTGCCTCCCCCACACCCATTTAAATATGCTATTTGGAGACAAGCAGCTAAGTGTTATTTTCTTCTTTAATTTAACCCTGTATACTCCAAAAAAGTATTTGGTAAAAAAAAATTCTCTGCTGGCATGAAAAGGAGATATGATTTATGAAAACATGTTCTTTAGTTTTCTTTGGTAATGAAGATACTTGGAATTTCAAAAAATGATGAATTTGTGAAAGTATTTGCTAGTCTAATTTTCCTATAGAAAAAAGCTAAATGTATAGAGTATTTTAACACTCTGGTTTTCTAATTTGCTATGAATTACTTTTGAGTAAATGAGCTTTTGAAAATTTTTTTTCAATCTATTTTTCTCAGTTTTGGTGACAGACTCCAGATGGATTGTTGAAACTCACAAAAAATAGCAGAACCTATAGGCAATAGTTTCTACACCTCTCTAATTGTAATTTTAAAAATCAGAACTTTCAAGTAACTCAAAACTGATATGAGTTTAGTTTCTTTTATTTCTTCTGCCATCTTCTGGTGAAGGAATAAAACAGTGAAAAAAATTCAGAGTAAAGGAGCACTGGGTCTGGATAATTCATAACTGAATACTTAACCCAGACTTGAATTGATATTTAATTAAATTTACTTAAATAAGAAAATAAAGATTTAAAAATTCCATTTTATCTTAACAGTAGATGGATGGTCTTTTGTTGTTTTTTTTTTTAAACTGGCCAATAGACAGATCAAGAAGCACTGTTGCAGGGGCACCTAGGTGGCAGTGGATAGAGCACCAGCCCTGGAGTCAGTAGTACCTGAATTCAAATCCAGCCTCAGACACTTAATTACCTAGCTGTGTGGCCTTGGGCAAGCCACTTAACCCCATTGCCTTGCAAAAACCTAAAAAAAAGCAGCACTGTTTTGGTTTTTTCAGAGAACCAGGACCATGATGACTAAGATACTGTATGGGAATTTCCTAGAAAGCTGTCCAAGACAGGGAGGTTAAATGACTTGTCTAGGATCATACAGCAATTAAGTGTCAAGAATCAAAACCTGAATTCAAATTTTCTAGAATACATGAGTAGCACTATTCATGCTACCATTAACCAATATAAAAACTCACATTTAAGTAGCATTTAAAATTTACAAAACAAAGAGTGAACATTAGGGATATGGATAATTCTTGAATTGTTTCCAAAATGTTCTTTAAGTGTGAAATTACAACCAACAGAGGCTAATGAAAAGTATAATCAGTTCTGCTCTCAGGCTTGTTTCATGAATGTGTTCCAAGGCACAGACAGGGAACATTGAGCACAACTTAAATTTCAAGTTTGCAAATGCCCAATTTCTTTCACAAGAAAGAAAGAAAATTGCATTACCTCACAATCTTCCAATGCCTATTTTTATAAGCAAATTTCAGACCCCTGTCAAGGTAGAGTCCCATATTTACTGTCCCATCTTCTGGTGCTTCGATAGTAGGTAAGAACTCCCAAATCCCTGCTCCCCACTTCGACCACATCCTGCGCAATTTCAGCTCAGAATTACTTGCACAAGACTTCACTGACCCAAACTGAGAAGTGCAGATCCAAGGCCATAGACATTGGGGATGCCATCATATTTACAATAGCATTCATGTATTTCTTAACCATTTAAGATAGTATAAAACCACAAAGTTTCCCAACCTCTTTGTCCCAATAAGCCCTGTAGTTTTAATTGCATGATTTTCTGTAACATTCTATGGGAATTTGAGGAATGCATTATGTCAAGGTATAGCAGAATTGATAGCACATGCCATGAGGGGGAGGAGAAGGGAAGATGAAACTAGAACCACCTACTTAACTTTATCTTTTAAACCTGTCAGAACAAAAACTATTCCTTTACTAAATTTAAGTATAATTTTTGCTAATTGTTGATTATTAGTCAACTAGTTAGGATTAAAATGAAATCTTATTTGAAAAAGTGAGTTTACTTCATATAAAGAACTGGTCTACAAATTTAAGGACATAATATCAATTAACATTTTGACTTTGTATAGTTCATAAAAATCACTTTTAAAAATAGCTAAACTGTTTTAAAAATAGCTAATATCTGAATTTTTAAAAAACTATATAAGCATGAGGGAAAAATAAAATTATAAAATTTTCATGCTACATATAGTAAAGCTTGATTTTACTTGTTCCACAAGACTGCCACGCAAATTTCACAATATCAAGCCAATGAACAGTTTCAAGCAGAGCAGATCTTTGATGCTATCTTCAAATAAATGAAAAAACAGAATGTTTGAATGTTCTTTCAAGGTAAACTAAGCTTTCCAAGCTCAGTTTTTTGGTAAAACTTCTCATCTTTTAACAAAGGGATATTCCTATTCCTTCTGCCATACCTATATCAAAATTCCCAGAGAGAGTTACATTCTCAGATTCTTATTTTCTAGTTACTGAGAAAGAGAAGGAAAATATTTGAATATATTTTGAGGAATTCCCAAAACATCTACCAGATATAAACACATGACTGTAGTAGACATAAAAAACACAAAAGGGAATGGTGAGTGAAATTTCATTGCAAGTCTAAGATTTCCTAAAGCACTTTGAATATGGCATTACATATAACAAGTTTTTCTTTTACTCTCTCTTAATTTAAAACTATCAGTGTTTACTGTTTAGTTTTTGTACTTTATGTTCCTCCCTCTCAAAAAAAAACCAAACAAACAAGGCACAAAATTAGTAATTGCTTTGGCATTGATAATGACTATTTATAAAAGCCTCCATTTATTTACCAGTAATTTTGTGAAAACAGCTTGCGTACTTTCAATAAAAAATCTTTGCAATATCAAGTAGAACAGAAAGTGGAAAGCATTTTTCCAGCATGAATTCCACCCTCATCCTCTTTTGAAATAGTAATCATTTTGCCAAAAATGTCAAGGTATGTCTTGGGGCGGGGGTGGGGGAAGATAGGGGAGAGAAATATCTGCTATACACAATTAATATAGCTATCATAAGGAGACAAAAAAGAAAAATTACCTGTATGTTTGCGAAGGTGTTCTTTAAAATGCCCAAAATGATCAAACTGTTTGTCACAGTACTGACATACATGAATTTTTTTTCCAGGTCGTTGTTTCTTGCTGGCTCCACCTTCCTCAAGGTGGTAACAGGTGAGGTGCTGTTTCCATGCGCTTTCCCGAAGATACCTTTTATTGCATATGTCACACTTGAAACTCTCAGTGGAGTGTGATTTCATGTGTTCCTTAAAATGGTAAAACAATTTAAATGAACGGTTACATTTTTCACAATGGAACAAGTTGTTCACATGTGACAGCTGAAGTTCCACAATTTCAATACCTTCTACCTGTTTGCTTGTGGGATCAGATGCACAGCCATCTTCTTCTTGAATCTGCCCCTTTCTATCACCCTGACGGTACTTGCTGGTAATATCAGCCAATAAAGCCAAAGCAGAATCATCAGAGGAACCAGTGCTCTGTATGTATTTAATAGACTGTTCTGCAGAAGCTACTTCTTCTAGAGTTTCTAGACCATCTTCTACTTCAATTGTCCCTTCAGCAATCTCCACCTCAATTTCCACAGGCTCTGATTCTGCAGAGGGTAACGATTCAGTGATAACATTGGAAGTCTCAGCAATCTTCCTCTTTTTTGCTTCATTTTTTCCTGTTGCTGCATTTTCCTCTAGTGGTGAGGAATTTTCTTTGTTCCTAAGATGCATGAACAATGACAGTGTACAGATCATTATGATATATGATAAATATATGATAAAATGATAAAACTTTTCTACTAGCAAAGTACCATGAGTCTTTCTACAGGGAGTATACTGAAAACAAAAACGATGTAATTCCCAGCAGGACAAAAAGATCATAAGCATTTTGATTTTAAGTCATTCCCCTATCCTATACCAAGAAAGTACAGAGATATTCATTATCATCAATTGCTCTGTGAAGAGTGTTTATGGGGCGGCTAGGTGGCCCAGTGGATAAAGAACTGGCCCTGGAATCAGAAGTACCTGGGTTCAAATCCGGTCTCAGACACTTAACAATTAAATAATTACCTAGCTGTGTGGCCTTGGGCAAGCCACTTAACCCCATTTGCCTTGCAAAAACCTAAAAAAAAATCTATAAAAAAAGTGTTTATAAAGGTCTTGATCCAAAGAATTATAATATGTAAACTATGTAGAAGCAACTAGTAGAAAGCAGATAAGAGCCTTGGAAAGAAGACAGGAGATCAAAAAGTACCTCAGTTCTGTGACCCTGGGTAGGTCACTTGACTGCTTTTCTGACTCAATTCACTCAACTGTAAAGTGAGGATAACAATAGCACCTACCTAACAAGATTGCCTTAAGGGATCAGATGAGATCATTTTTACAAATTGCACTTAGCTAAGTGAATGGAACATCAAAGACACTATAAATGTTTATCCCCTTTTCCCTATATTTCCCCTCCAAAATAATGTGTGGTCTGAAAACCCATGGGATCAAAAGCATTTGCTGCTTCCCTTTAATGTCTATTGCTGAACCAATGAGTTCTAAAACTTTCCTCTAATAAATCTGAAACTAGTTTAATATTCAAATTGGGCATTACAGTCAGAAATACATATTTAAGCCATCTTTTGCCTAAATTATTTAAGTGACCTATTAGGAGAATCCCAGATTCTTGAATTAAACTATACAACTTTCATATCTGCTTTAAAAATGGGTTAGGAATGACAATAGTATCAATATTCCTTTAAAAATTCAACCAAACTACAAAACAAAACAAAAACACTATCAAAATAATAAGCAGATAGCAAAATTCAGTTTTATCTATGAAAGGTGAATATATATGCATTACTTCAAAAAAAACACAAAAGCATGACAAATACTGTTATCTTCACTAATTGTTATGGTCACTTTCCTCCTTTTGAGTCTAAAATTCATCATCTATAAAATGTTTGATTAGATAAATTCTGTCTAAAGAGACTTTTTAAAAGTTCATCAATCCACAGATGCATACACTACATTTTAACTAGAAAGATATTCCACAAAAAGTTGTAACCTGACATATTAGAAACAAAGGCAAATTTAAAATCATGATATATTACAAAAATAGATTTCATTTAACACTAATTACATGGTTATACTTTGTCAACTTGTTCCACTGAAGTAAATTCACTAAGATGTAACTGCTTATAGAGCAGGAAATGATTATAGTAATCTGCTGTTTGATGAACTTAAGAGTCCAGCTTCTGGGACAAGGACTCACTCTTTGATAAACCACTAGAAAAATTGAAAAGATAAGATAGGATGGCAGAAACTAGAATTAGACCTCATCTCACAACCTACACCAAGATAACATCAAAATGGGTGCAGAATTTAGACATGATAATGTTATAAAGTGTAACTGCTTAAAACATGGCATTATTATATAGCATTTTTATTGATAGCACATCTAGCTATGATGGTAGCAAATTAAGAATTTTGGAAATGAAAAGGTCTAAAATAGCTTGATACACAAATTACTGTCATTTTACACTGAAAGCTCAGTATTTACATGTAAATGTGCTAAAATTAACATCAGGACTATTGTCAGGGGACAAAGAATGAGTTAACTCCTTGGGAATGAATATCAATTTTTTGAGCATAATCTAATTACCACAAATAAAGGTAACACACACATACCCATATTTGCAAAAACAGCTAAAATATTAAGATCACACTGCAAATCAGAATTATCAGGTTCCACTAATAATAAAGATCCTAGCTGGAAGTTTAAGAAGACATTCAAAAGTTAGGATGATCAGAAAATGCTATTTCATTCTCATTCTTGCTTCCTTTCCTATGTGACTTTTTCCTAGACAACTTTTAAAAACAAGACGTTAAAAACAATATACTTCTAAAAGAAAATGGTTATTTCTAAAATAACTATTTCAGCATGTAAACCTTGGGAGAATATCCAACTATTATTCAGTTATGCTGCCTATACCAAAGGAAGCAGACTGCCCAACTCTACTCCAGAAAAGACTGAAATGACTATCAAACCAAATACTAATCAAGAACATTATATAATAAATGAAATCTTTCACATAGAACTGTACAAATAAAAAAAAAAAATCACCCAGTAATCCAAGAGGACTTCACAAGCAAAGTAGAGGGCTGACAAATCCAGAGACAAGAAAGGAAAAGTCTGTGTCCAGAGGCAGTCACAATAGAGGGCTTACCTAAGAAAGCTTCATCTTGTTGATCAGAAAGCCCAGCAACCAATAAGCCCTGGGTTGTTCCAAGAACAGACAGATATAAGGGACTCTGGTTTCTAACACTGTCCTGAAATATTGAAGATACAGCACTGAATCTCAAAGATACAGCAGTCGGGTGGCTAGGTGGCATAGTGGATAAAGCACCTGCCCTGGAGTCAGGAGTAACTGGGTTCAAACCCAGTCTCACACACTTAATAATTACCTAGTCACACAACCCAGGAACGTGGGGAATAGCACAAGAAGCAAGATAATTAGTAAAAAAACAAGCAAGCCGACCACTCTACACAGGATGGAACCTCGCCTGGAACAAAACCCCAATTTAGGAACTAAAGATGAAGTGAAGAGAAAATTAAAGAGAAAATGAAAGGAAATAACAATATCAAAAATTTTTGTAAATCCATCTCTAAAATTCTAAACAGATACTCAAAGAAAATAAAAAGTATTTTCAACAAGTATTCCCTAGAATTCATACTACTTGTATTATTCTACAAATAACTACCTAGAAGAAATTAACTTTAAATGAAATAAAGGTTCTGGAGGAATGAACTGGAAGATTAAAATGCTTTTAAGAGAAACTATTAGCAAACTTTACTCAAGAATCAAGTTCTCTGGGGGCGGCTAGGTGGTCCAGTGGAGTCAGGAGTAACTGGGTTCAAACCCAGTCTCACACACTTAATAATTACCTAGCTGTGTGGCCTTGGGCAAAGCCACTTAACCCCATTTGCCTCACAAAAACCTACAAAAAACAAACAAACAAAAAAAAAAGAATTGAGTTCTCTGGTGGCTAGGTGGCATAGTAGAGAGAGCACTGGCCCCGCCCTGGAGTCAGGAGTACCTGAGTTCAAATCAGGCTTTAGACACTAGTTGTGTGGCCTTGAACAAGTCACTTAACCCCAATTGCACTGCAAAAACCTTAAAAATTCTCTGAAAATGGTAATAGCCAAGAGAAATCAATGACCCTTTAAGACAATTAGAACAAAATCAAAAGACTGAAAGGGGGAAAAAAAGTAAGGTAACTGACTTGGAAAACAGCTTATTCATCATTGAATTCAATGAAAAACTTAGAGCCTTAGATATTTTTTAGATTTTTGCAAGGTTAATAGGGTTAAATAGCTTTCTCAAGGACACACAGCTAGGTAATTATTAAGTATCTGAGGCCGGATTTGAACCTAGGTACTCATGACTCCAGGGCCGGTGCTCTATCCACTGTGCCACCTAGCCTCCCCAAGGCTTAGATATAGTTTAATAAATTCTAAATGAAACTACCCAAACCTGTTAGACAAAATATAGGAAAAAATCCACTAAACACTTCCTGAAAAGTTACAAGATTGTCATAGCCAATATTCAGAGCTCCCATGTCAAAAACAGAAATAAAACAAAGTCACTTAATCCCCGAGCCTTGCAAAAACAGACAAATAAAAGAAATATAGCATCCAAAAATGTTTTTCAGGGGCAGCTAGGTGGCACAGCGGATAGAACAGCGGCCCTGGAGTCAGTAGTACCTGAGTTCAAACCTGGCCTCAGATACTTAATTACCTAGCTGTGTGGCCTTGGGAAAGCCACTTAACCCTATTGCCTTGCAAAAAACAAAAAATAAAAAACTTAAAATTTCAAAAAAACCAAACCATTTCAAAAATGTTTTTCAACTACCAAGGAACTAAGGTCAGAATCATAGAAGACTTTCCAATTTCAATACAAAATGAGAGGAAATCCATTTACTTACATAGCAAAGAGGAAATATAATCCTTCCAAGGTAGAGTAGGGGAAGAAATGAACTATTAATGGAATAAGGGACTTTCAAATATATCTAACAAAAAGAGACCAGAGCTAAATAGTGATTGATCAAAACACAAGTCCAGAGAAAACTAGAAAGTTAAGTTTGTTTAAGCAATTGGAATAGTTGTATGATGATAATATTAACAATTCAATAAGGGATGAAGAAGTTCCTTTATTACATCTCTCCCTTAATGTCTTCAAAGAATATGAAGGAATTAAGAAAGAAAAATACAGAACTAAGGCGGTAATTCTATTTTGAGGGTTTGAAGTGGGGAAAGGGAGGATAAAAGAATATACTGGTGTGCAAAGGAGGTCAAGGGGCTGTAATTAACAGTATACAAATAAGTGGGATGAATGGGCAGATGAACCTCATTTATCTGATTATGGACAACAGACAACTGAGAATACACACAATGTAGAAGCAAATCAAACTCAACAGCTAAATAAAGCTGATGAGGGAAAGAAAAGAATTTGGGGAGAAAAGAGTCACAATCAAAACAAACTTCCTGATTCTGAAGGAAGGGTGAAGAAGAAAAAGGGAAGAGCATGTCTCTTAAGAGGACTGGGAGACTAGCAGACTGCCTTCTGTGGTGGGTAGGGGGAAGGAAACAAAAAATAAAATCTTTCTTGAAAAAAAAAAAAAAAGGACCGGGAAATACCTGAACCAAGTGAGGCACAGGAATGTAATATTACTATGCCATAAAATGAAAAATCATTTCAAAGATAAAATAGTATTAAAGATGAAGTAAGCAGAACCAGGTGAATCACTTGCACAAAACTATTGTAAATAAAAACTTGTGAAAAAGCTTAAGAACTCTGATTAAAGCAGTGACCAACCATGTGTACAGAGGGCATACAAAGTATATTGCTCACCTCCTGAAATAGAGGTTAACAGACACAAGGCAAAAGGCACATATATTTGTGGACATGGCAATTTCGCGGATTCATTTTACTTAAGCATGCTTATTAAATGTGGGGGCAGCTAAGTGGTGCAGTGGATAGAGCACTAGCCCTAAAGTCAGGAGGACCTGAGTTCAAAGCCTGACACTTAATAATTACCTACTGTACGACCCTGAGCAAGTCACTTAAACCTATTGCCTTGCAAAAAAAGACAATGTGTCCCTTTCCTTTTGGTTAATTTGAAACAAAGATAAAGGGCAGCATCAATCATGTCAAGAAAGAGGCCCATTTGAAAAGGAAGAGAATAGAATATAATTAATGTGTTGAATTTATCATATTTTTAAAAAGCAAGTTAAGTCAAAAATGGAAGCAAGTTGAATGGGGAAAAATAAATCTTTGTATCAAATTTCTATAAGGGGTATTCAAGATGTATAAATTAAAAAATGTGACTAAAGTCTTTTTCTATTAAATATAAAGTGCTAAAATAATATAAACAAATCTCAAAAAAAAGACTATAAAAGTTAAACAATTTAAAAACCATAAAGGGGGGGGGGGCATAGAGCCAAGATGGCAGCATGAAAGCAGCATTTCCCAGGAACTCCTTCTCAAAAAAATCTCCAAAAGCTGTCAAATTATGATTCTAGCCAAAACACAGAAAGACTAAGTGATACATTTTCCCAGTCCAAGATAAGCTCTGCAGGAAAGGTGTTTCACCAGGACCAGGAGTTGGAAAAAAGCACTGCCCAACCCAACTCAGCCCAAGGATCACCAGGAACAGCTTGAAGGGGAGGTGAGAGGACTCTGCTGCACCTAAATGAGTGTGGAGCAAGGAGCACAGGCCACAGAATCTGCAGCGAAAATCAGGGAAAACCAGCCTACACCTCCAGAACACAGCCCACAGACAGTAAGGGGGTGAGGGAACACTGCAGAAATCTCTCTGCTCTCCCTGGGGCAGGACTCTACTAGTAGTTTTTCCCACAGCCAGACTGCAGTTTGGATTTCCATACTAAGATAGCAGGGACCCTTCTCACAGCTCCAGGGCAGAGGGGAGTGCACAAGCAAGAGAACCGTAAGACCTTGGAGGAATAAAGGTTCCAGTGGGGTGTCCCCCCAAAGAAACCCAAATCCTTGGAAGTGACGTAAATTAAGTCTTGGGCTGAGGAAATGAGTAAACAACAGAAAAAGAATAATCTGATCATAGAAAATTACTTTAGTCCCATGGAAGATCAAAACACATACTCAGGGGTGGCTAGGTGGTGTAGAGGATAAAGCATTGGCCTTGGAGTCAGGAGTACCTGTGTTCAAATGCGGTCTCAGACACTTAATAATTACCTAGCTGTGTGGCCTTGGGCAATCTACTTAAATTTGCCTTGCAAAAAAAACCTCACCCTTAAAAGAGAAATTTTCATGGTTTGGGGTGGCTGGGTGGCACCTGCCCTGGAGTCAGGAGTACCTGGGTTCAAATCCAGCCTCAGACACTTAATGATTACCTAGCTGTTGGGCCAGATCCAGGAACAGAAGCAGGCGAAGCTGGTAAGCAGGAGCCCCCAAGGCATGAGCCCATTGAACCTAGGGAGGGGAATGAAGAGAGAGACTGCAGAGCTCTGTCCTCTGTCCCTGGAACAGGACTCTGGAGCTCTGACCACATTCAGATCCTGATCAAAGTCTAGCCCCCCCCACCCCCAGCTCTGTAGCGGAGGGGGTGCATATGGTCATTCAAAGACCAGGAGGACAGAGCCTCACACAGAGACCCGGGTGAAGCATGGAGATAGGAGAAGGAGAAAATATGAGGGACTTAATGAGGATGAACTGCATGTATTCCTGCATAGAAAAATGACACTGATAATACTCATATGAACCTTCTCAGTTAATAGAGCAGGTAGAGGAAGCTTTTATAGTTGAAGCACTGGAGAATGCTGAATTCTAAGATAAAATATGGTATAAAAATGAAGTCAATAGAAAAAAGAGAAATGTGATGAGAGAAAGAAAAAGGAGAAGGGGAATAGGCCAAGATATCTCATATATTAAGTTTTTTCTTTATTACAATGAGCTATTGCAATGATATGGAAGGGGGTAAGGCAAGGGGGAATGAGGGAATCTACGCTCTCATCAGAGGTGGCTAGGAGAGGAAACAGCATATATACTCAATGGGGTATAGGCAGCTGGAGTAAGAAGGGGGGGGACAGGGGGAAGGGGGGATGTGAGTGATGGAGAGGATGGACCATGGGGGGAGAGTGGTCAGATATAACACATTTTCTTTTTTACTTCTTGCAAGGGGCTGGGATTGGATGGCCTGTCTGGGACCATAGGGCCAGGTGGATGCTGGGCCTAAGGGGTGGTATTGGGGCTGGGATCTGTCTGCTGCACCACTCAGCTACCCTACAGCAGAGTCAGACTGAAAGGAGAGAGAAAATATAGTGCATGGTAGTGGAGATCAGCAATGGCAACAGTGGAAAAATATGGAAGTAACTTTTGTGATGGACTTATCATAAAGAATGTGATCCACCAGTGACACAGTTGTTGGTGTTGGAACAAAGACTCAAGCACATTTTTTATTATTATTTGGGGGGGGGGGGGTGCAGGGCAAATGGGTTGGCCTGCCTGGGGCCGCATAGCAGGGTGACCATTGGGTGTCTGAGGACGGATTTGGACCCGGGTGCTTCTGACTCAAGGGCCAATGCTCTATCTGCCACCCAAGCACCCCTACCATTATTACTATTTTATCTTATTTGGGTTTTTTTTCTTTTTTTTGGTTTTTGCAGGGCAGTGGGGTTGGGGTGGCTTGCATGTCACATGGCTTGGTGATTGTTGGGTGTATGGAGACGGATATGGGCTCAGGTGCTCCTGGCTCCAGGGCTGGTGCTCTGTGCATTGCACCACCTGGCCATACCTACATTACTATTATTATTTTTTTATTTTAATTTTTTTCTCTCCCGCTCAAGTGGGAGGAAGGGGTATTCTGTTTACTCTTAAACAAGAGTATTTTATTAGTGTATAAAAAACATTTACTTGTACAAAAAGAGAATAAATATTAAAATTGAAATCTAGCTTATCTCCTAGAGAAAAATAAGGGATGGGATAAGAGGGAATGGAGGGGAGGGGAGGGGAGGGGAGGGGAGGGGAGGGGGAGGGGGAAATAGGTGATATAAGAAAGGGAAGATTGAGAGATTGAGGGAGAGGGTATTCATATACAACACACTTTTGGACAGGGCCAGGATGAAAGGAGAGAGATTAAAAGAGAGTGGGGAGGAATAGAGTAAAAGAAAATACAGCTAGTAATAGCAAATGTGGGAAAAATATTGAAGCAACTTCTCTGGTAGACTTATGATAAAGAAGGCAACTCACCCCAGAGACAACTGGCCCTGAAGTCAGGAAGACTCAAATTCAAATGTGACCTCAAGACACTTAATAATTACCCTAGCTGTGACTTTGGGCAAGCCGCATAACCCCACTGCCTTACAAAAAGCAAAAAAGGCATAAAACGGATAGTCAGAGTCTCATAAAGAACCTTCTTGACATGTTATACTCATGAATAGAAATGTTTTTGTGTATGTATGTGCGTTCAAAATTTTTTTGAATGGTTTAAAAATTTTTTTAAATTGCACTGGGACATCCAGTGCATGTGCTTCAAAAGACAAGTTAATAATTTGATTTTAATTTACTCATCTGCTGATATCATTTGAAATCAATTTTACTACATAATTTCTCTTCTCATGAGCTCTAAAGGGAATTTAACATCATTTACAGAGGTATCAAACTACATCCTTGAGCAGCTCCAACCAGATTAAACTCTAACTGGAAAATCTTTTAACAAAATAAAATGCAACAAAGATAATGTTAATATGTACTATTCTAAGGCAACAACAGGCTACCACCAAGATCTATTTCTATTTGTTTGACACCAATGAGTTATTGCTCTAAACAACCTTGGGGGAAGAGGAAAATATGTAGGTAACATTCCCTTCATCCCATTTCCAGTTTACCTAGGGTCACTGAAACAATAACTGTATTCCCCTTAAGCCTAAAAGGATCTCAGTAGACCTCCCAAAACCAATCTCAGCAACTGTTCTCAAAGGTCACCTCTAACATTCTAAAAGTACTTAATTTTATGACTGATAAGGGTCTTAGAGACAAGAGTATTTGCCTCACAGATTTCACTAGCAATCTAATAATTCAGATCTTTTTATTTAACCAAATAAATGTAAAAGGAGGATGACCCAAAGAGAATTTCATGGGCTGTTTAAAGTGTTACAATTCTTGAGTTCAGGTTTTTGCCTTTTGCACATTTAGAAACAAACACATTCCTGAAAGAAAAATGAAAAGAATGGGGCGGCTAGGTGGTGCAGTGGATAAAGTACTGGCCCTGGAGTCAGGAGTACCTGGGTTCAAATCCAGTCTCAGACACTTAATAATTACCTAGCTGTGTGGCCTGTGTGGCAAGCCACTTAACCCCATTTGCCTTGCAAAAAAAGAAAAAAGAAAGGAGCAATTTTCTGATTCTTGGAATACAGACTTGACAATCTTAAATCAAAGCACACAATTATATAATGACTCTTTAAATAGTGATTACAGATTTAATTTGTATATTGAATAGCGATTCCATTCAGTTCTTCTAAATTACTTCATACACAAAGTAAGACAGGCCTCAAAACTCACTCTCCTGACAGTTTTAGGCAGGAACCAGAAAATGGGTAGTATGGTGGGAAAGAACATTAGATTTGGAGCCAGCAGGCCTAGAGTCAAATTCTGGCTCTGACATTTACTGCCCAGGTAACTGTGAGCAAATCATCTCACTTATCTCAGTTCCCTTATCTGTAGAATGAGGTGGATGGAATAAATAAAATAAATAAAAAATTCTAAAATGTACAATTACAAGTATCTAAATAAAAAACCAACAAATTATTTTTCCTTAAAAATGTTTTCCTTTTCAGTATAAAATTGTGTACACTTAAAACATCACTAAATATAATAATGTACCTTGCTAGATAAATATAATTACCTAACTTCGAGTGCTTTGATGGCTTCTAACATCTGAAGAAATTCTGCTGCTTTCCATACATCATTTGCTTCTTCTTCACCTTGTATCATTAGTTTTGCTGTATATGTGAACTCAATTAAATGACGGAAAGCCATGTTACTTACACCTGTAAAGAAACTTAAATTAACAAATGCTTTATATACCATCGAGAAACTGTTATATTTAACAAAAACCCAATGCTAAAATCTTGTAATTTATTACCTTTAAATGACTTCCAAGGATGCCTTCATAAGGTCATAATGCCAAAATTGATTTTTGCAGAAGAGTAAATAGCTTACAACTAAAAGCTATTATATGAATAACCTTGGATGTGTATCTACGACATTGGCTAACACATGGAAGTTGAAGAGATGACTTCAAGACCCTTTAAACTCTCACATTTCTATTCTAACTTTTTTCAACTTATGCCAAAAAAAAAACCCTTTCTTTAGCCACATATCACACAATCACTTCTGCAGATACAGGAGAAGATACAATTAAAGGAGAGGAAGGGGGCTAATAAATAATGGATGGGGAAGAAATAGTTAAAGTTGTGACAACTTTAAGCTTAACAGAATTTCAATTCAAAAGACTTGCTCAGAACAAACAGAACTTTCTCTGTGGAAGGACTGTGTTATCTTAAATCTTTTTATATTCTAGATGTGGCATTCAAGAAAACCTTCATAAAAGCTGCTGACAATCATCCCAGTAAAGCAACAGTTCCCAACCTTTGATATGAAGTCATCAAAAAATTTCTGGGACTTGTCACGTGATAATTTTTCTATTAGTACCTATTGATCAAGAAAATACATGATAAAAATCTACCACAAATTCAGCAAAGCTTTAAGTTTGTATTTTGTCACAATAGCATGTATATACATTTGAGAAAGTAACCCGTTCAAAATAATTTTGTTCAGCCTATGCAAGTCCTGCTGCTATTTTGTTGGACCTAAATAAAGATGAAAATAATGATGCTTGGTAAACATAATTAAGAATTTTACAATAATTTTTCTACTCTTCCCTTTTCCCCCAACCCCTAAACCTGGCCCAAAGTCTGCAGGTTAGACAACTGAAGTAATGGACTGAAAATTATATAACTACTACTAGATCTTCCCAGATGGGTAAGCCACAGGCAACCTGGCTATTACAGACTGATTAACAAGGTCCTAGCCTAAACCTTTTTCTCCCTGCTGTTACTGTCTTCTGGTTATTTTATTTGCTTACTTACAAGCTGGAAGGACAACTCTATTCTGCTACTATTTAGCCATATTTGTAAGAGGCTCTGCTCTGGAATGTAACAAACAACATTTACTTTTCTCCCTATACACTGAAAGGGAACCCCACCCCTGAGCAAGGGGGAAAAAAAATGTTGAGTTGCAAACTAACAATACAAGCTTTAAGTTCAAATATGAAAGCTTCCCTACTTTGGTTGTTTGAATATTTGTAATGCAACATCAACACAACTGTATTATAAAATTATAAAGTATCTAACATTGGATTTGAACTCAGATCTTCCTGATTACAGGTTGGGTAACCTATCCATTGGGCCATCTAGTTACTACATAAAGATAGCATAATTTACACACTTGCAAACTATTCTATGATATTAAATTCAAAGTGATTCTATTTCTTTAGATTTCTTTAGATTTAGTAGGGAGAAATATTACTAAAAAAAAGATTTGAGGCAGCTAGGTGGCATGGGGTTTAGAGCACTGGCCTGGAGTCAGGAGGACCTGAGTTCAAATTCAGCCTCAAACACTTAATTACCTAGCTGTGTGACCTTGGGCAAGTCACTTAACCCCATTGCCACGCCAAAAAAAAAGAATAAAAAGATGTGTAGGATAAAATACAAGTAATAAATGTTTGAATATATATGTATCTTTAACACTCTCCAAAAATTTCTTAGAGACTGTAATTATTTTCTTCTTTCTCAAATTCTGTGCAGCATTTTGCATTTTTGTCTACCATTCCATTTTAAATTCTTCCTCCCTAGTTACCTCCTACCTGGTATCACTATGAATCAGCTTTCTTTTCCTGACCATAATTCTACCACTTAATTATGAAGATGCACGCACTCAGGTTCTGGCCTGAACCCTTTCAATGACTTCATCAGCTACCTTGAGTTAGACTAGCCTCTTTAGCCAGATGATTCCCAAGACCATGTATGTAACTAGTTTTTCTCCTCAGTGCCAGACCCACCATCCCAGGCTGCTTGTTGGACAATTCAAAATGCATGTCTGATAAGACTACTATGTTCAAAACAAAATTTATCTCTCCCCCCCCCACCCCATCAGAACTACTTTATTCCACCGAGACTCCTCATTCTTCCTCATCCCACAAAAAGATGCCAGCCTTGCTGACTGCCCCTCAGCATCTGGCATCCCTCTCCTTCACTTCTTTCATGTGTTCACTAGAGTAGTTCAGGCTCTCAGTACTTCTTATCTGGATGATCCTGATAAACATCTTAATTAGTCTCTCCTTGTTTCAATCAAATCTTTTCTTTCCCCAATTCTTATCTTACAAAATTTCTTAAAACAGTCCTGAAAATGTCACTTCCTGTTCAATAAACTTAATTGGCTACTCTATCTCTAAGATTAAATACAAACTCCTCTGGCATTTAATTTTTCAAAACCTGCCTCCAATCTACTTATCCAAGGTTATCATATACTACTCTTTCACAGTACACATGACAGTTGTTTGTGCCTTTGTACACAAGCCTGGAATGAACTCCCTCTTTTAGACCTAGGTCTCTTTATAATCCCTATTTCCATTACTCATGGAGCTCAAGTGTCTCTTCCTATATAGTCTTTGATTCTACACAATTATCTATTAACTTTGTAAATACTCGAGATTATACATATTGTATTAAATATATATATATATATATTCACATATATGCAATCTCCTTTGATAACTGTGTATAACCCTGCACAATCCCTGGCACATCTTCCAATGCTTGATAATGGCTTGCTGACTGAAAGGTGCAGAAGCAAAGATACAACAACTATTTTCAAGTCAGAATCCAGATGCTATTTGATCCCTTTCACCTTGAACTTTCTGTAACCAATTCATCCTTGCTCATACCTAACACATGGCTAGTACCCTTAATTTTCCTACAGTTGACTTTTAGGCCAAATTAAGATTCTGTATATTTTTTCGGAAGAGTTACTTGCTACATTTTCTGTTAAAAAGAGGCATGCTACTCAATATGAGTTAACAATTAGCAACATCACAACTGTTATAAGGAAATTATTCTCAAGGACACTTGAAAAAACTATCTTTACATAATTACATTTCATATCGCTGAATAAAGGATTTCCCAGTTGACTAACATTTTAATATGCATTTTCACATCTCACCCACCAAATGACGTTCATTATTTTCAACAAAGGTAAATCTTAATAGTTATTGTTCCTTAAGTGTTCTACATAAAGCAACAATTTCTACTCACTGATCATTTTAAAACTAATCTCAGATTAACTATCAAAAATTCTTAGTGTATTTAATGCAAATACTGAACTGAAAAAAAAAAAAAAGAATTTACCTTCTATTTCCACCAAAGGTTCCTGAGTAAAGTCTTGAAAGAATTTGTAGAAAAATTGACTGCAGGCAGCCAAAACAGCCTTGTGGGCTTTAAAATGGTGACCTAAAAGTGACAAAAAACACATAAAATACATCCAATTTGAAAAATAATTCTGTGAAATAAACACCAACCTCTTACTTGTTATCAATGAATTAAAATCAGGCAAATATTTGTACCAGGAATAGAGAACTTTAAGCTTTAATTTCAAAAGGCTTTAAAAGATTTATAAGTCATTTTCTGAGCTAACTGTTGACCATTTAAAATGAAAATACCTCTGAAAGGAAGTATGACTCTTTTAATAGCCTCCAACATTTCTGATTAAGCAGCAAAGGCTGTAATCATATTCAGGTGAAACCGCCCAATGGAAAAAAAGCGCAAAATTACAAGTATAGTTTCACGTTAAGGGGGGGGCAGCTAGGTGGCGCAATGGATAAAGCATGGCCCTGGAGTCAGGAGTACACGAGTTCAAATCCAACCTCAGACACTTAATTTACCTAGCTGTGTGGCCTTGGGCAAGCCACTTAACCCCATGGCCTGGCAAAAACTTGAAAACAAAAAAGAGTGAGGTGGGAATTATTTGACTGGGTATTGCTATGCCTTTGCATTAGAAAGCGTAACATTCACACTTCTTAGCTTATGGCAGTCAGGGCAGTTTGACAAAGAAGGGTCCTTCCAAACATAATATGCAATCAAGTTTCCCCTGCTATCAGGAGACTGCTTTTTAATGTTTACTTTTCAGTCATATAGGATGTTCAAGCTGGCACTGAGTTTCCTGCTATTCTAATAGATCAAAAAGGGCATGTGAGGGCCCTATGAGTCCCCACCAAGAGGAAGATTTAAGCGCTGTCAAAATTTGAGTTTTGGGCAAAATCAACTAAGTTGAATGGGGTAATAGCGTTTCGTAATTGAAAGGATCGCTTCCAGGGGCTGCTTCTTTATCTGAAAAGCTGAAGTACGTGCAAAATAAGCATTTGAGCACCCCGGCCCCAACCACGCGGAGGCCTGCGGAGGGGGGGGGCGGCGGAGCCTCGGTCACTGACCAATGTGACAAGGGGCGGCGCACAGCTGCGGCCGGGGCGCGGGCCACGCGCTCCAACGCACCCCGGTGCAAACTGGGGGCGGGGGGCTGGGAGAGGGTCGTCCCGGGGGGCCGGCACCCACCGTCCACGATCAGGGTGATGTCAGTGAACTGGTCCTGCTCCCGCTGCTCATTCAGCCGGTCCAGGATCATCTTGTGATGCTCGGGGAACTCCTGGATGCACTCCATCGTCTCCTCGGCCTCCATGGCCGGGCGGCTGCCCTGCAACACAGCGGCGCGGCGCCCTTCACACACCCCCCGCCGGCGGCCCCGCGCCCACACCCGGCCCCCCGCCGGCGGGCCCCGCGGGAGCGGAGGGGCCCGCTCCCAACTCCCGGCCTGACCGAATTGCAGCCCTCCTGGGCGGGCGGCCGGGCGGCCGGGGACCGGGAGGCTCGTGGGGCCCCCACCGAGCAATCCCGGGCCGGGGGCCGAGGGTCCCGGGCGAGCCGCCAACGGCCCACCAAGCCCTATCCGCCAGGCCCCGGGCTCCCGTGGCGCCCGCCGGGGACCCGGTCCGGCCCGCGGCCCACAACGACTCCCGGGTCTCCTCCCCCTACTCCCCCGCCCCGACCGGGCCGGCGCTCACACTGGGAAGGAGGAGCGGGCCCGGCCTGCGCGTCACTGACGTCAACGTGCCCGCGTCGGCGCGTCGGACGTCGTCGTCCTCGGAGCGCCGGGCGGGGCGGAGGAAGAGCGCCGGCTAGGCCACGCCCCCAGGCCTCCCGGAAGGAGCGGGCGGGGCGGGGCGGGGCGGGGCTCACGTGCCCGGAGGCCGCAGGAAGGCCGCCCCTCGCCCTCGCCCTCGCCCTCGCCCTCGCCCTCCCCCTCCCCCTCCCCCAGGCCTCTTGGGCCCCCGCGGGCGCCGCCGCCTCCTCCAGAGCCCGCGGGCCCGAAGCTTGCCCTCACCTGCCCTACCCTTCCCACACCCCGCCTGCCCCCCAGTGACCCGCACGTGGGTGCCCACCTGCCCCCAGTGACCCGCACGTGGGTGCCCACCTGCCCCCCAGTGACCCACATGTGAGTGCCCACCTGCCCCCCCAGTGACCCGCACGTGGGTGTCCACCTGCCCCCCCCCCCAGTGACCCACATGTGAGTGCCCACCTGCCCACCCCCCCCCCAGTGACCCACATGTGAGTGCCCACCTGCCCCCCACAGTGACCCACATGTGAGTGCCCACCTGCCCCCCCAGTGACCCGCACGTGGGTGCCCACCTGTCCCCAGTGACCCACACGGGTGCCCAGTGCCCTACCCTTCCCACACCTCACCCCGCCCCCATGCACAGTGACCCGCACGTGGGCGCGGTGCCACCTCCCTGCCCCCCGGGGCAGCCGGCTGCTCAGTGGGATCCCCCAGACTGCAGGAATGAGGGCCCCCGCGGCCCCACGCGGCCCTCTCCGTCCATCACTCGGACTCCGCGGGTGACCGCGAGGGGAAGGCCATGGTTAGTGCTCGGGAGTGGACCCTCCTGGGGCGTCTCTTCATTCCTCCTCCAACATTCAGGCGCGTCACAACCTCATACAGTGGCCAAGTGTGCCATTTCTAAAGTGTTAGAAGGCATCGCAGTGCCCAGCTGGGGAATATTGAAGCTGTGCCACATTGTAGGAGGACCTGTGGATTATAAGGAAAAATTTAACACCCAAAATGCAGTAAATCAGTTTTGTAGGTTTTGCATATGTATAAGGAGAGTTCTTTCTTTTCTGTAGAATGGACAGGTCAGATCAAAACCTGCGTGTAAAAAAAATTTTTTTTAAAGGAAGAAATCCAGCCCCCCCCCAGAGTCTAATGTGGATAAATTCTGGTTCCAATCCCCTTTTATTGTGGTTCAGAACCACATTTATATCAGCGTCCTCCCAGTTCATCACCTCTCCACATCTTCATCAAACTCAGACATGACAATACCCCTTAACTCAGTATCTGCGTTGAGGGGGCAGGAGATGAGGCAGGGTCCAGCCTCACCTCTGACCGGGAAGGGTTTAGTGCATATTCCAGGCATATCTACTTGCAGATGGCAATCAGGGGTCAGGTGAGGCCCACCCTGCACCCTTGACCTGATTGTATCACCCATAATTGTCCCCCCTTCATAATCTAGAAATCCGAAATCTCTTCATTCAGCACATGGCCTCCTCTAATTCAATCTCTCCTGCCTCACAAACTTTATCTTTACCCTGACCTCCAGGTCTCTCCTTTCTCCACCCCCATCCATTTCTCCCAGTTTGTCACCCTACCCAGGCCTTGTTCCTCATCAGGCTAGAGCACTTCACCCATACATTTTTTTAGTCCCTTGTTCTATCAGTAGTCATACCTTGCCAAAACACACTAATCCTCTACTCCGTAATGTCCATTGGCTCCATGTTACTTTCAGGATCAAGTACAAAAACCCTTATTTGGCTTTTTTTTAAGGATTTTTTTGCAAGGCAAATCGAGTTAAGTGGCTTGCCCAAGGCCACACAGCTAGGAAATTATTAAGTGTCTGAGGTTGGATTTGAACTCAGGTCCTCCTGACTCCAGGGCCTGTGCTCTATCCACTGTGCCACCTAGCTGCCCCTCCTTATTTGGCTTTTAAACACAACCTGGCCCTTTCTTACACCTGACTCCCCTACCCTACAATTCAATGATAATGGGCCTCCTTTCTGTTCTTTGAACAAGACTCCTTCCCCCCCCAAAAAAACTTTTCTTTGGTTGTCTCTCATATCTGCTCTCCATCCTCACCTCAGCCTCTTGTCTTCACCAGCTTTCTTCAGGACTTAGTTCATCTGAGTGCTGGCTCAAGCCCATCCTTGGCTTCTGGAGGCTGCTGTTACAGCTGGTGGATCCACTTGAGTTCCAAAGCTCTGAGCTGCAAACACTGCTAAAACCGATCAAGCGTTCACACCACGAAGGTTGTGGGGCAGCTAGATGGCAAAATGGATAAAGTGCTGGGCCCAAGGTCAGGGAGACTCCTCTTCCTGAATTCAAATCTGGTTTCAGACACTAAGCTTTGTGACCCTAGACAAGTCATTTAACCCTGTTTTCATTGGTTCCTCATCTGTAAAGTGAGCTGGAGAAGGAAATGGCAAACCACTCCAGTATCTTTTCCAAGGAAAAAAACCAAGCAGTCATGGAGAACTGAGCAGCTGGAAAAGGAGGGTCAACAAGCTGGCTAAGAAGAGGACTGGCCCTCTTCAGAAATGAAATGGGTTAAAGCTTCCTTATGCACCTGCTTTGTTGTTGGCTACTGTACTTCCAGCCTGGGTGAGACCACACTCAAAACAAAAAAAGTCATCTCATCCCACCTGCTTCATAATCCTCCTCCCCTTCCTTTCTATTCCCACCCCCAGTGTCTCTTCTATGAGACTCCCTCCTATTTATACTCTAGATACCTTGTATATTCATAATTAGTTGTATATCATTTCCCCAGTAGAATGTGGGCTACTTGAGGGCAAGGACTTTGTCTTGGGCTTTTCTTTGCATCCTTAGCACTTAGCACAGTGTCAGCTCATGAAAGTCAATCAAACGCAACTGATTGGATCCTCTACTAATTTATGTTTTCTATTTTCAAGTGGATTCTCACTGGTACACATTAAACCTCTCCTAGGACCTCCCACATTTATTCCCCACCCTCTACCCTCACTCCCTGCCTCCTTATTAGAGAACCTACTTTGAAGGGAAAATAGGAACCAGTCCCTCTGTCCTGTTCCATTCTCCTAAATCCTTTCTCATTCCCCTTTCCTTCCTCTGACTCCAGTCTGATGAATTGATATTCCTGTTCCTTGCTAAAATCAGTACCTTCACTTGAATTCTTGATCCAGTCCCTTCCAATTTCTTTCAGAAGACCATCACTACCCCTACTCATTCCTTCTCTTTTTATTTTAAATCTGTCCTTATTTGCTGTCTGCCTGCAAAACACTTGCTTCTCTTCTATCCCTAAATATTTTCTTGATCCTGCTATTTCTCCAAGCTTTATCTACTCTTTTCACAGCTGAATCTAAGCCTTCTATGCTGCTTGCTTCCTTTTCCTTATCTCCCACTCCTGGTTTGTTGTTGAGTTTTGGGGGGTATTTTGGTTTTTGTTTTTGCAAGACTTTAAGGTTAAATAACTTGTCCAGCTAGTAAGTATCAAGTGTCTGAGGTCAGATTGAAACTCAGGTCTTCCTGACTCTAAATCCCATACTTTATCCACTGTAAGGCCTAGCTGCTGCTCTTCCCCCCTCCCACTTTTTAAACTCTTGCAATCTGATTTTTTTTCTCATCCTATCATTTGACTACATTCACTTTCTCTAAATTTACAAATATTGTCTTAACTGCTGAAAGTAACTGGGTCTTTTTTTTTCTTTCTGAGTTCCCATTCTTCTTGACCTCCGCAACTTTTGACACTGTTTTCTTAGACTTCTTTCCTAAATACTCCTCCCGTCTTTTCAATGTGGGTGCCCTTTAAAGTTTTATCTGGGCCTCTTTGCTTTTCCTATACTCCATCCTTTGGCAAGTCTCCAAATTCTAGTCTCATAAGATCATAGACCAATATCTGAAGAAAACTTGAAAGTTGCTAACTTATTTTTCAAATGAGTGAACTAAGGTTGGACAACTAAATGGTACAGTGCTAACCCTGTATTTAAGAGGGCCTGAGTTCAAATCCAACCTCAGATACTTCCTTAGCTATAGGATCCTGAGCAAGTCACTTAATCCTGTTAGTCTCAATTTCCTTACCTGTAAAATGAGCTGGAGAAGGAAACAGCAAAGTACTACAGTATCTTTGCCAAGAAAACTTCCAAAAGGAAGTCACAAAGATTCAGATACAGCTGAAAAGTAACTAGACAACAAGAACTAAAGTCAGGCACTGCTGATGAAGTGTGAAGACCAAGTTGTTATTAAAAAGAAAAGAGGGAGGGGCAGCTAGGTGGCATAGTGGATAAAGCACTGGCCTTGGAGTCAGGAGTACCTGTTCAAATCTGATCTCAGACTCTTAATCATTACCTAGCTGTGTGGCCTTGGGCAAGCCACTTAACCCATTTGCCTTGCAAAAACCTAAAAAGAAAAAAAAAAGAAAAGGGGGGAGTTGTGAGAAATATAGGGTGTTGGTCTTCACAGGGTGTGGAGGGGAGCCTTAGGGAATCCATTACAAAAGGGGAATGGCCCAGCCAATCACAAGACTGGAAGAGTTTTCCTAATCCTATTCCAAGGATACCAAACCCCAAACATGGTTCTCAACCAGTCAAGGGTGACCTAGAGATCTTGACCTAATGCTATTAAGTTTGTGAAATTTAGGTAATTGAATATTAACCCACACACCTGTGATGATTGGGGTTCATTAGCATATCATGCATCATAAGATGTGGGGGGGGATCATATTAGGGGCATATCATGGAATGGGTGGACCTTTTAGATTATAACTCAAACTCAGAGAACCCATGAACATCCAAGGCTGGGAGGGGGAAAGAGTTTCTGAAGACCATAAATTACCTGACTTTCAAGACTTGATTCGTGCCTCATGCCTAGGTGAGGTGGGTACCTTTGAGTACCTTGTAAGGTGTATCTTGCAAGGTTCATGAATAAAATGTACAATTTTCTCTCAAAAACAAAAAAAGAAGGTCAGAGAATTGAAGTGATTTGCCTTGAGTCACACAGGCAAATAAGTGGCAAAGTCAGAATTCAAACCCAGATCCTCTGATTGCAAATCTTGAGCTCTTTCCACTCTGCCATGAGTCTCCCAATGTTAGTTTTATATCTCCATTTGGGATGCAGAGGTCCCTTAAACTCAGCATGTCCAAAACTATATTAGTTTTATTTTTTCCCAAAACCCATCCCTCCTCTAGCCTTCCCCTGGTTCTACCATCCACCATCCTTCTAATTACTCAGTTTTGCAATTTTGATATCCTACTTGATTCCTTTTTAAAAAAATATTAATCTCAATATCAAAAGAAGATTAAGGTCTTAATGATCTTACCTTCACACGACCTTTTTTTACATTATATTTTTCACATTATAATAGTCATGTTGTAAAAGTAAACATAGTTCCCCTCTCCCTACAAATGAAGGGAAACCTCAATAAAAATAAAGTGAGAGGAAATAAAAGTAAGCTTCAGTCTGTATTCAGATACCATCAGTTCTGTCTTTGGGATGGATATAAATCTATCAGAGAAATTGCTTCAACAATTTTTTTTCCCCACAGCTGCTATTGCTAGCTATTATTTCCCTCCATTCTATTCTTCCTCATTCCCATTTATTCTATTCTCTCTTTCTCCTTTCATCCTGTACCTCTTCACAAGTGTACTGTATCTGACTACCCTCACCCAGGATCTTCCTCTCTTCTATTCCCTTCACCGCCACCCCCTTTTCCTGTCCCCTTTCTCTTATCCTTTTCCTCTCCTGTTTTCCTCTAGAGTAAGATAGATTTCTATACTCAATTGAGTCTTCACAATATTTCTTGAAAACAGTCATGCTCTCCTCTCTCCTTACCGCTAATTATTAATTAGTTTGGGCCCTTATTTTTGTCTCTGCTGGATTATTCCAATAACTTTTTATTGTTTTCCCTTCTTCCATTCCCTCTTCAATCCACTGTCTACACAGCTGTCAAATTGAGTTTTTTGAGACTAGATCTCCCTATCATTCTCACCTTGGAACTGTTCATCTACTCAAAGGTATGACCCTAGTGCTGATCAATACAAAAGCTTTAACTTAACTTTTTTCCAACCTAGGCTGGCTCATCCTACCTTAGTGAGGTAGTACTGAACTTAGTGCAGATATCCAAATTGGCTTTTAACCATATTGCAGCTTAGAACTCTTGAAAGCTCAATTCTTCAAACTTCTTCAATAGCAGGAATGATAGGCATGTACAGCACTGTACCCTAAATTATATTCTTAAAATACAAATCTGACTAACCATTTTACCTTCCCCTTCACCACTATAAAATTTTCAATGGCTTCCTATTATCTCTAATATAAAATACAATATATTAAACCAGGCATTTAAAGCACCAATTCCTAGCTCCCTTTCCAGGTGTATTTCACATTACTTACTTTCACAGGTTTTGTTCTGGTCAGTCTTTCCTATTAGCTCCTCCTTGTAAAAAATATTTTGTCTCTCACTCAAGTTCCTTTATGCAACTGGTTCCCAATGCCCCCATATCTGGACTGTCTTTCCTCTTCCCCATTATTGAGAATCCTTAGTTTTCTTCAAAACACCACTTCCTTCCATGAACTTTTTATCCCAGTTACTAGCACTCTTACTCTTTTTTCCTTTTTTTGTTTACTTATTTTTCTAATTATACGTAAAAATAATTTTCAACATTCATTTTTGTAAAGTTTCCTCCCTTCCACCCTTCCTCCCCCCCAACCTAGGACAGCAAGTAATCTGATAAAGGTTATACATGTATAATGCAGTTATACACGCTTCCACATTGGACTGTGAAATAAAAATCAGAACAAAAAGGGGGAAAACCATAAGAAGGAAAAAAGCAAAAACAAATTTTAAAAGGTAAAAAATAATGCATTTTGATCTGCATTCAGATTCCATAGATTTTTATCTGAATGTGTATGTATGGCATTTTCCATCATAGGTCTTTTAGAATTGTCTCTGATGGCTATATTATTAAGAAGAGCAATTAAATTGCCCTCAATTTCTAATTCTTTGTTACCATAAAAAGAATTACTATGAATAATGTTGTACACATGAGTCTTTCCCCCTTTTTGTGAACTCTTTAGAATACAGACTTAGTAGTGGTATTTCTGGATCAAAGGGTACTTAGTTTTATTGCCCTTTGGGTATAGGTCCAAATTGCTTTCCAGAATGATTGGAGTTCACAACTCTACTAGCAATGCATTAGTGTCTCAATTTACCAACATCTCCTTTAACATCTGTACCATATATATATATATATATATATATATATATATATATATATATATATATACATATATATATATATATATATATGTATATACACACACACACACACACATACACATATATACACACACACATATATATACACTCTACTATTCTGAAAAACAATTTGGAATTATGCTTAAAAAATAAAGTGTCTAAAAATGTTCATATCCTTTGACTTAGAGATTTTACTTCAAGTACTATACCCAAGGAGATCATTAACAAAAAGAAAATCTCCACATATACCAAAGTTTTATAGCAGCACCTTTTTGGGGGTACGGTAAACAAAGCAGATAACCATTAAGTGGTAATGGCTAATCAAGTTATCACATATTTCATACCTAAAAAATGAAAGTGTTCCACATTACAAATGACAATAGAAGACATGGATAGAAATATTTAATGTTGGAGGTTCTATCAAAGGTCAGGAACCAATATTAATATACTTAGTTGAGTTGTGAATAAGTCCAACCATTCTGAAAAACAATTTGGAATTTTTTTTTTAAAGTGAGGTAATGAGGTGGCTAGGTGGTATAGTGGATAAAGCACTGGCCTTGGAGTCAGGAGTACTTGGGTTCAAATTCAGTCTCAGGCACTTTTAATAATTACCTAGCTGTGTGGCCTTGGGCAAGCCACTTAACTCCATTTGCCTTGCAAAAACCTTTAAAAAATAAATAAATATATAAATTGAGGAAATATCTTTCTGACCCAGTGTTCCCCCTTCTAATCATAAACTCTAAATCAAGAGCAGATGGAAAGCCAAAAAGTTCCATATACTCCAGATTATTAAAAGTTACCTATCATTTGGATATGGCTAAATCAAGTGTAAGCACATGAATGTTATGGAATATTATTGCACCAAAAGATAGGGTGAAAATGAACAGTTTATTCTCTAGGGAGGCTTAGAAAGACAGACTGGGATTATAAAAAATGAAATATGAACAGATGACAACATACATTTAATAGCAATGAAAGGCTCAGTAGCTGTGAATGCTTAGCCACTGACAATGAATAGAAGCTTAGGAACACTTGATATATACAGAGTGAAGTAAATAGAACCTGAAAAGCAACATGTAAATTCTTTTCACTAAATGTAAATAAATAGAACAAAACCAAAAATGAATCTGAATGCTAGAGATTTCTAAAGTCTCATAGTGTGAAGAGAAAGCAGCTTGAGACAGAGTGATCCCCCAGAAGGTTGTCTTTTCTATAGTTCAGCTTCTAGCTTTGGGGTCAGACTTGTTGATTCAGTTTACCACTTTTCTGGGGCAGAGAGAGAATATGAATACCTGGATCCCCTTAGGTCAGAGGTTTTTAACCTGGAATCAGTAAATCCTGTGAACAGGAAGTCTGAATGACTTCTCTGAGGTCATATAACTTGTAAACATCCGAAATAGCATTTGAACCCAAGTCCTCTGATTCCAGAGTCATTGTTTTCTTCATTGTACTACTCTTCATGGTACTGCTAGATGCTATCATATTACATAAAATGCTGGCCCTGGCATCCGAAAGACTCATCTTCCTGAATTCAAATCTAGACTCAGACACTCACTTAGCTGTACCACCCTGTACAAGTCACTTAACTCTGTGTGCCTCAGTTTCTTTATCTGTAAAAGGAACAGGAGAAGGAAATGGCAAACCACTCTAGTGTCTCTGCCAAGAAAACCTCAAAAGGGTCTCAAACTACTGATCAACAATTCTTTGTGTAATGGCAGAAATGATTAATAAGTTCATTTGCAGAACTGTATTTTTCATCCCTGCTTAGAATTCTTATAAAGGATGAGGAGGGGAGAGTGAAATTTATATGTATACCTATGTATTTACATTGTGATATGAATGTGGTGTAAAACACAAAAAGATCCATAAAAAGATTTTTAAAAATCAAGACAATATTTGCATATTATCCTGAAGCTCCTCAATTTTTCCATTTTTTCAAAGATCAGTGATAGTGGTTCAGCAATCACATATACCCATTTTTTTCAGTTATTAAATGTGAATTATCAACTATTTTAATTTTTATAATCCCAATCTGTCTATGTCTCTCTCTAGAAACCAAGCATCAGAGGTATTCACTCACACTATCTATCTAGCCTTGAATTAATCTTATAAAGACTTTCTTCCTCTTCACCAACATAAATAAAATGTTCTTACAGGTAAGACCTGCTTTGCTATTTGAAGAACATCAGTACACTGAATTGACTTAGACTGCCCCCTAGTGTCCTAAACACCAACTAATAGTATTTATCAATTTGGTTGCATATATCATGATTCTTGTCCTTGATTCTTTTTTTTTTCTTTGCAAGGTAATGGGGTTAAGTGGCTTGCCCAAGGCCACACAGCTAGGTAATTATTAAGTGTCTGAGACTGGATTTGAACTCAGGTACTCCTGACTCCAGGGTCAGTGCTTTATCCACTGCGCCACCTAGCTGCCCCTTGTCCTTGATTCTTGTAAAAGGCCATGAAAAACACATGAAGTAGATTTGAGTGAGGGGGTGCGGTGCTTAGTCACCAACCTCACTTTCTTTTCCAGAATCATCTGGGTGGAGAGAACAGATATGAATCAAGACAACTGGAGATGGCCCTGGATAAGAGGCAATCAGGGTTAAGTGACTTGCCTGAGGTCACACAGCTAGTAAATGTCAAGTATCTGAGGCTGGATTTGAACTCCCCATTCTCCTGACTCTAAGACCAATGCCCTTTTTATTATATGTAAGCCATTGATCCTGACCCTCTTTATTTCCACAATTCCACGCTTCATAAGATCGTAGATTTAGGTCTGGAAGGAACCTCAGAGACCTTATAGTCCACCCCTATCATTTTACAAGTGAGGAAACTGAAGCTCTTTGTAGATTAAGTGACTACCAATATCCCAGGTAGAGATGGGCTTTGTACCCAGAACCAGCACTCAGTTCATTGTATTTAAAATCATTCTGCATTTTTATCCTTTTTCTTTTTCTCCAGCTTCTGAGAGAGGTAGTTAGTTCTTAGTTCTTTGTCCTTGCCAAAGCTAGGTTTGATCTGTCACTAATAAATTTTTGTCCACTTTTACAGCCTCTCATACTCTCTAAGGTGTAGCCAAATGGTCTTGTTTTTTGTTCTTCATATAAACTATTACACCAGAATGGAATAGGCTATATTCTGTGCCAAAAAGGAGGCTCTCTGCTTTTCAAAAATCCCTCTCCTCCTTTAAAGCTCAGCTCAACTTCTTTAGGTTTAAGGGAGCTGCAGTAACAAAGTCTGCCACCACCATCTCTCCTCAGACCCTCATTAAGACAAGTATTTACCAAGCCCCAGATCCCAGTTTCCTCTCCCAACCCTGTCCGGCAGTGGAGAAACCAGGATGCAGAAGTTTGCTGGGGCTACAAAGGCCAGTCAGTACTATTGTTGCCACTGGTTGCTTGGGTTCAGTTCTACCTGTGACAAATCACCACTCAGACCTGGGAATGCAGTCCTGGAAAGAAAAAATAAACTTATTAAATTAAAAGAAGTTACAACTATATGAAAAGTGATAGAAAAGTTAAAAAGTTTAAAGAGTAGACCATGTGGATTGCTTGATTGAACTGGTCAGGCCAACTGACCAGGTTTTCAACATTAGTCAGGGAAAAGGTAGAAGAGATGGAGCCCTTTCCTCTATCTACTTAAATTCTCCTTCAGAGTCCCTGGGAGTGACCCAAGTCCGGAATGGGAGATTTTGCCTTTTGGGGAGGGATCTTTTTTTGGGTAGTCTTGGATGTTTCCAGTGCCTACACTCCAGGGCTGCCCCACTAGAAGACTATGCAATCCAAATCAGGTTGAAGGTCAGGGCCTCAGGTGTGGCCTAAATTAGATTAAAAAAGAAGATTCCCTTAACAATGCAAACAAAAGATTTACAAAGTTTGTCTCAACTGAATCCCACACTCACGTTTCTCAGCCTAGCTGAGACAGTGTCCTGGGGTGAAAAAAAATCTCTGCTAAAGAGTGGAGAAACAGAGAAAGATGAAATAGAGGGAAATAAAGGGGGAAAGTCTAAAATAACCAAAGATCTCAGGATGAAGAAAACTTAAAAAATCTTCAACCAAAGCAAGTAAATCGACAAGGAAAACATTCTAAAAGAAGAATGAAATATATGGCCTGAGTTCAGGCATCTGTGAATATATTCTGTATTACAAGGAAAACAATCCAACAATTGTGAGATAAGAGGACCCCTTGGAATTCAAAATTATAGAATCGTAATATACTATTCCTGAGTGATTTGTAAAAGAGAATTGAGAAAAGCAGAATTTATGATTTGCACAGCAAAAATAATTCTGTAATGGTGAGTTTCATCAAATAAAAGAAAGAATAATTAATTAGAAATGCAAATAAAAATGATGCACAATATGGAAAAAAGCGGCAAAAAAATTAAAAGAAAAATATGTTCATTATCCTAGTAAAACGTATACATCTCAAAGGTCTAGGAAAGAATTAAGGATCATAGAGCTCCCAAAAGAATATGAGTAATTAAAAAAGTCTAAACATGGAAAAAGCTAAAAGTTGCAAATCCCATACTTTGAAAGGATAAATTTAACAATTCAATTCAGAAACAAGTTCTGCAAGTGATCCAGAAAAAGTCCTTTAAATACAAAAAGGAAGAAATTTGAATAACACAAAAGTATTCTGCATCTATCAGAAAATAAAGAAAATGAAATAATTCATTCTGAAGAGTAATGGAACTTAAAAGTTCAGGGTGACCTATCCTGCAAATCTCAGTTTAACCATAAAATTAAAAAAAAAAATAGACGGATATTCAAAAATAAATCGGAATTTAAAACTTTCTTGGAAAGAAAATGGAACTTGAAGAGATTATTTATTTGCTTCTTAAAACCCTAAAACAACAGGAATGAAGGGGGGGCAGGGAATGCTGCAATCAAGCAATAGTAAGGGAGGGATCCTCAGATTGACCAACTGGAGACTTCTTTCTAAAAGAATACAAGACAATGGTGAAACCTTGATCCCATTCTCCTTTGGTAAAAGTGAGTTGATGTTAATGAGTTTAATGATTGTGGGGTTGTATTGTTTGGGTAATTCGAGTTACCCTTCAGGGCTACCGGCACACTCTAGCATGGACTTTAATTCCTAGACCTCTGGTGGCTCTCTTTTTCATAAGTGACTCCAGTGCTCCTTCACATTAAAAGCAGGAAAGTCTAGACACAATAGGAACAGGGCAGTGCCAGATACTCATAGCAGTTTGTCCTCATTCAAATGCAGTCTGGGATATTGAGCTGCTTTAACAGTCTTTTGTATGCTCATTTCTGACTTAGCTGCCAATTGAAAAGTCTTTCCTCTCCACTTAGTCAGAGGATAGAAAACATCTAGAATTTAGATCTCCCAAAGTTGCATCAGGACATACTTTTAAGGTATCAACTCTCATTGACATTGTCATTCTTTATAAGGGATGGCTTTATGGGGGAAGAGAGTAAAGGTGGAGTTATACAGGGAAAATAAAGGTGATATAAAACAAAAAAAATATAACAAATATATAATTTTTTAAAAGATTGGGGCCTTTTCCAGAGCAGGGATTGTTTTGCTTTTTTCATTTGAAACCCCAATACTTTACACACAATAATTGCTTAATAAATGATTTTTCATTCATTGTTTTTCTAATCTCTCCAACTTTTAGTGCTTCCTATCCAAAAATTACTTCTATTTGATTTATGGATATGAACTTGGGTTGAAAATAACCTCATAGGTCATGGACCCAGCTTCCTTCTTCTTACAGTTGAAGAAACAGGTTCCAGAGAGGTTAAGTAACAACACAAGGTGAAATAGGATGTGGCAGAGCTGAGATTCAAATTCAAGTCCTATATAAAATTCATCCCCCTTTCCACTATTCATTACTACTTCCCTATTGTTTCTTGGGGTTTTTTTTGGTCTTTGAATCCCCAAATTCTTTTTTTTTTTTTAGGTTTTTGCAAGGCAAATTGCGTAAAGTGGCTTGCCCAAGGCCACACAGCTAGGTAATTAAGTGTCTGAGACCGGATTTGAACCCAGGTACTACTGACTCCAAGGTAGGTGCTTTATCCACTACGCCACCTAGCCGCCCCTGAATCCCCAAATTCTTAATGATTATTTGTTAACTGGTTAATACTGATTGCCCTTAATTCTCTACTTTATCTTTTCTGAGTCCCCCCCACCCAGTAATCTTAATTTTCTCCTATTTAGTGTCCCTCTCCAGCCCCCATAAGACCTGTACTTCCTAAAATAATTTTCACTTGAGTCCTTCCCATCCCTTCATGTTATCTCTGTATTTTTCATATCCTCTCTTTAGCACCAAAACTTTTGAATTCACTAAGACTTGCTGCCTTCACTTTCATTTATCCCTCAGGGATCTAATTTCCATTTTCCTACTTTATTGAAACTGCTTTCTCAAAGATTATTGTGGCTTCTTAATTGTCTAGATATAATGGATTTGGAGTGCCGGATTAGGAGTCAGAATCGATGTTCATATTCAGCTGCTGTGACCATGAACTATTAGGCAGCTGCATTTAGGGCCTTAGTTTCCTGAGCCCTAATCCCTGTAATGGAGTAATGGAACTCACGAGCTCAGGGTGACCTATCCTGCAAATCTCAGTTTAACCATAAAGAAAAATGAAGATATTAAAAAATAAATCAGAAATTAAAATATTCTTGGAAAGAAAATGGAGCTTGAAGAGATTATATATTTGCTTCTCAAAACCCCAAACAACAGGAATAAAAGTAAAAGTCTTACTTCTTGTCAAGTATTTAAAAACCTCTCTGGCGTGGCTAGGTGGCGTAGTGGATAAAGCACTGGCCCTGGAGTCAGGAGTACCTTGGGTTCAAATCCGGTCTCAGACACTTAATAATTACCTAGCTGTGTGGCCTTGGGCAAGCCACTTAACCCCACTGCCTAGCCAAAAAAACAAACAAAAAAACCTCTCTGAGAACCTTTGTTGTTGAGGGACATACTGTAGTAAATAAAGACTTATTTTTTAAATTTAATTTATTTAAGGCAATGGGGTTAAATGACTTGCCCACGGTCACACAGACAGGTAATTTAATTATTAAGTGTCTGAGACCCGATTTGGACTCAAGTCCTCCTGACTCCAGGGTAGGTGGTGCTCTATCCTAGAGCTACTAGCTGCCCCTAAAGACTTATTCTTGATTCCATTCTGTAGTGGTACAATCATTAGAGCATAGGCCCTGGAATCAGGAGTACCTGAGTTCAAACTTGACCTCAGACACTTACTAGCTGTGTGGGCAAGCCACTTAACCCCATTGCCTTGCAAAAAAAAAATAGATTCCAGTTCTGGAAACAAGAGCTTTACTTTGGGCTTTTATCAAAGAAGACCTAGGACTGTGAAGGCTGTTTGTTTTTTTTTTTGTCATGTAATCCCATTAAAAAAAATTTAAAAGAATGGTATCAGTAGGTCCTGTTTATAACCACCCATGCCTGCCTCTTCACTATAAAAACTGTTTTGTAAACATAACCCCTGTTTTTCATATTTATTTATTTATTCTTTAGATTTTTGCAAGGCAAACGGAGTTAAGTGGCTTGCCCAAGGCCACACAGCTAGGTAATTATTAAGTGTCTGAGGTCACTTTTGAACCCAGGTACTCCTGACTCCAGGGCCAATGCTTTATCCACTATGCCATCTAGCTCTGTTTTTTTATATTTAAAAAGAAGTTTCTTAGAGTCAGATGATCTTGATTTCATATTAGATGTTTTTGATCTATTTTGAGCTTTCTGTAGATGCATTATTCTCTAGGTTGTACTCTAATATGTGCCAGGTTGTTAATCCTTCCTATCCCTCATGCCTTTCAACTTCCTTTTGTGTAGAGTCCCACTTCTGGACTCCCTCTTCTTTTCCAGGCAAGCATTGGAGGGGTGGGAGACAAGGATGACAAAGGAGGCAAGCACTCAAGATCTCCAAGTGCTCAATCTATTCACCAAAACGCCAGTGCCTAAATACCTTTCCAGTCTCTGATCCACTCTCACTCCTGTGGTACTTAGCCAAACAAGGTTCTGATGCTCAAAGGCACCAGGTGATGATAATTTATAGTATTCCCATATACAATGGTTCCCAACATTTTTGTGGTAAGTTATATTCCTCCCATTAGAATCTAAGCTCCTTGATAGCATTAGCGTCTTTCTAACTGTATTTGAATTGCCAGTATTAGCACATAGTAAGTAGCTAATAAATGATACTTGTCTTACATAACAGAGTTGTTTAACTATCTCTCCTATTAGATTTTGAGCTCCTTAAGAGCAAGGGGTTGTTTTTAACTTCTCTTTGTATTCTTTCCCTGCATCCCTTTCTGTACCATGCCTGACACATCAAGGGCATTTATTAAATGAACTACCATGAACTATATCTCCTCCTCAAAATAGGAGAAACAGAAGAGCTTACTATCATGAAAATCTAGAAAAAAGAAAAATTAAGAAAAGAGTGCCCAACAGTGTAAAAGGATACAGAGAGAGAGAGAGAGAGGATATTTGAAAGAAAAGCCATTAGATTTGGAAACTAAGAGAATTTTAATAACGTTGAGAATAATGTCAGAAGCTAGAGTAAAAAGTGGTATAGCATTGTAGAGGTCAAGTAGTAGGTGATTTAGTATCTACTGATTGGTTTATTTCTTGATTGATTAAAGAATGATTGGGAATTTAAGAGGCTAAGTAAGAGGAGAAGCAAGGACATTTTAGGTATTAGCAAAATTATTAGGGGAAAAAATAGGGGGCAGCTAGGTGGCGCCATAGAGAGTGGATAGAACACCAGCCTTGGAGTCAGGAGGACTTGAGTTCAAAGCTAACCTCAGACAATAATTGCCTAGCTGTGAAACTTTGGGGAAACCCCATTACCTTAAATAAAGTTTTAAAAAAGCAACCAGGAGTAATGAATTAAGAATGTAAACTTAAAATATAGAAAGGCAACAAATCACAAATTCCAACTAAGCAACAAAATAGAAATCCTTAAATAAAAGAAGTTAATAAAACTGAAAGAAAAATTCAACAAAAAAAATTAAATTGGGGGCATCTAGGTAGTACAGTGGCACCTGCCCTGGAGTCGGGAGTACCTGAGTTCAAATCCAGCCTCAGACACTTAATAACTACCTAGCTGTGTGGCCTTGGGCAAATCACCATTTGCCTTGCAAAAACCTAAAAAAAATTAAATTGATAAAACCAGGTGATTTGTATTTGAAACCAATAAAATAAGCAACTTCTGAGAAAAACAAAATGTTTCTATGAAATATGAACAACTGTCTGGAAGGTGTGAGAATAAACTCCATGTTTAGAAAATAAAGAACAGCTCAGTATGGATGAAACATGGAATATGTAGAAAGTTTCAGACTCCTGTGGCTTGATAGATCAGCTCTCTTCCTATATCTACCCTATACTCACACTATTTGTAAAACTTAAAAATACTAGGTTAAAATGAATTGGTTATGTCCTATCAATTAGTCAGAGGAATACAGACAGAGGTTCTGAGGCTTATTACATAAAACTAGGCAAGGAATGATGATAATGATCAGAAGTGATATGTGAATACATAAGTAGGGAGAAGTAACAGAACAAAAGGTTTCTTAGATAAACCCTGAAAATAGCCAGCTATACTTGGTGCTTCTACTTCCTTTCCTCTTATCCTCAATCTGTCCTTGAGACATCATTCTTAAATTACTCATTTAACTTAGTGATGCCCTCCAGATTGTCAAATTTGAAAATGTGAGGTCCTCTTCTCAGTCCCTATCCTCTTTGACCTCTCTACAGCATTAGACACTCTTGATCACCTTTTCTTTCTGAATACTCTTTTCTCTCTAGGCCTTTTTTGACATTAAAATTGATAATTGATTTATAAAAATACACTGGGAAAGATTGTGACTGGTAATTGGAAACAGTGTAGTAAATCATTTTAATCAGAGGAGGAGGAAAGAGGAACAGGAGGGAAAGATGCCTGATTCTTTGATGTGATAAACAGCAATCCATCCAAGCACCTGACCCCATATATACTCTTTTCCTTGAAGATTCCAGCAACTTTCATTAGTTCGGTTACTATTTTTATTACAAAGACTGGATCCTTGGTATCACTATACATTATTATAGAATCACACAGAGTCTGTAAGTTAGAGATAGGAACATAATTTGTTCCTCTACATGTTGGCGCCTTCCCAGAATCTTTCTCTCACTTAAGAAACAATACAGAAGGGCACTTTTTCTTTCTTGAAGCTGGAAACCAGAACACCGGTGATCTCAAAACCTTAAGCAACCCAACCTTCTCAAGACCAAGGAGGAGAGACATATGAGAATGAACGTTTTGAATCATAGGTTACTTCTTATCTATCCAGTTCCAAACTCATTAGTATCTCCAAAACAAACCTCTCTTTTGAGTTTTCCTCTTTCTGTTGGGGGTAAAATTTCATATTCCCAGATTGTAAACCTCGGTGTTACCATCAAGACCTCACTGTCCTTGATGTCATTATTTTTCATATCTTGCCTTTTCTATCCTTGCAACATCATTTACAACCCCTTTATTTCTAATATATATAGCCATTATCTTACTACAAATTATCATCTCTCATCTCTACAATTGCAATAACTTTCTAATGGTCCCCCTAACTCAAATCTCTCCTTACTCCAATTTATTTTCCACATAGCCAGTGATGTAATTTTTCTCAAGAACAGATCTGATCTTGTTATCCCCATCTACTCTAGTCATATCCTCTGATCTTGTCATACCCTCTTTCGGTATACTTAAGTGTTTCTCAAACATCTCTAACAGAAAACACTCTCTAGTAACCCAGATCTCCTCCTTTGGGAAGGGAATGATAAAGTCTTTGTATTCTCAATTCCCTTGCTTAATTTAGAGTGTAGCCTGGAGCCACCACTTAAGGAAGGCTGGTTGTTGATTGATTGTTTGAAGATTAGTTCAAGTCTTGAGGGACTTTTTGTTATTCAATTAAGCTAATCAGTGAACAAATTATTTATTGAGTCCCTCAGCTCATTTCTTAAAAGACCTACACCTTTGGAGGTTGAGAAGCTTTTGGAACACAGAAAGCTTAGAGCTTGCCTTCCCTCTATCTGTGAGGAAAAATGGCCAAATTCATTAAGATTGAGATGGGGAAGAGGCCTGGGAGTCAAGGAGAAAGGGGCGAAGAAGAGAATAATAACAGTTCCCAGACTGCTAGTAGCAGTTCTTCTCCCTGTCTGAGGAACATGGACCACTGCTGTCAGCAAGCCTGCTGCTGCCATGGCGCTAATATCTGCATGCGTCTGTACTGCCCCTGTGGTGCTCTGAGATCCCTCTGTAGAAGGATGCGACTCTGTGGAGGTCCTGACCCTGATCCTGACACAGAAGCCCTTCAGCCTTGCAGGGATCATCGCTGCTACCATTGCTTTGGGCCCAACTACTACTCCAGTGACAGTGAGGATGACGTCTCTGAGGACAGCCTCTCTGAGGATAGTGGTTTTGATGAAATGGACTAAGAGTCCCATCCTGTTTTTGGAATTGAAAGGTGACTGGACTGGCTGCTCCCTGGTAGGACTCTAACCCTCCAAGCAGGAGTCTGAATGCCATCATCCAGGACTAACTCCATGATTCAATTCAAGAATAGTACCAGAAACAAGAAGGGAAAGGTGAGCCTTGGAAATTGCCTCTTATCCTTCCCTATTTGGTAGACTTTGCACTTGTCATCTTGGTGGACTTTTTCAATGGACTCGTCTGGGGGACTTCAGCAGGAAGGCCAAGTCATTGAAAGCAAGAATATACACTATGGTTTCTTCATTTTGACTAATGATTAAATAAAGTCTGCCTTGGTGACTGAATCTCTGGTGTTTTCATCTTTGGACAATGTTAGACCAGGTATCTGACCCTAATAATCCAAGAGGGCTTGAAGTGTAACCTGGGTAATTGCTTAGAAAACTTGGAGTGATTGTTAAGAAATCAGTATGGAACATTTTGCTCCTCCAAGCAAAACATTTTGACTGGGGAGTTTGGGTTTGACCTGGGGAAAAATGCTAGCTTGCAGGGATTACCATTGGAGGCTGGTTTGGCATTCTCTCTCTCTCCTCTCTTAAAATTTCCTGAAAGTGGGCAATTTTTTATTGTGTTTGAACTATAATTCTTGTGAAATAGGCTTCTTTTTCCCACTTAACTATAACCTACCTGAAAGTTTCGGAATTTACCTTTGAAAATAAGGTTTATTTCCTGAGCCCTGGGCTCAGGAAAGGGAGACTACTTTAAAGCCTATACTGCTACCAAGTGGTAATCTTTGGAGTGCTCTGTAAAACAAACATCCTGATTCCTGTGGGCTGGGGAATAAATGCCATGGGAAGCTTGCTTGTGAGATTTTTGTAAAACATGCATTCTTAGGTTTGCCCAAGGCCACACAGCTAGGTAATTGTTAAGTGTCCGAGACCGGATTTGAACCTGACTCCCGAGGCTGGTGCTTTATCCACTGCTCCACCTAGCCGCCCCTTTGAAGTCTTTAAGTTATTCTTTTTGAAATTTAGTATTCAAGTCTTAGGTAGACCTTTAAAACATTTCCCACTTATTACAAAAACATGATGCTTTGTCCATTCTCAAGACAAATCACATGAATTTGATTTGAGTGAGGGGATGCTATAATTTACCAGCCTCCTCCAGAGGCAATCAGGGTTAAGGTCAGAGGCCACACTTGAACTTGGTCCTCCTGAGGATGCTCTAACCATTGTGCTACCTAGCTGCCCCAGGGTCATATAGCAGACTCCAAGGCCTAAGCTCAGTGCTCTTAGGGGCCCCTCAGTAAACTTGGACTGGTAATATAGGAGGCACTTAATAAATGTGAGTAGAATTGAACTAAACCAAATACCATTTCTGACCTTTAAATTACTTTTGTTACAGTATTTTAAATTTCCAACAGAACAGTAACAGTTCTTAATGAAGTTCTGCATGGACTTTAATGAAGTAACCAGCAAACTACGTCTGCCCTCTTTAGGCTTCCAGTAAGAACTCATTCAGCAACTTGACCAACAATAACATTCATTTAGTTCCTATAGTGTGTAAAACATGAAATAAGCCCTTGGGGGAAGGCTTTGGGAAATTGGAGGGGAAAATTCACTACCACTCATAAGGGGAATAGGCATGACATGGGTTAAGCTTTCAAGGATGGGCAGGAATTCACTAGTCAAGGAGGAAGAAGGCTAAAGTGTGAGCAAAATGTAATCTATGTTCAAAGGTAAAGCTAGAACATAGGCAGTTTTTAGTATAGTAAAAATGTAGCTTTACAATGTTTCATATCATGACTTACAGAAATGTGCTTGACTGCACACGTATAACATCAAATTACTAACCTCATTGAGAGGGATTTGGAACTCAAGTATTAAATGTTAAAAAAAAATTTTTATTCGACTAACAATGCTTTCTGTGGGAGTTGGGGAAAGAATAGGGGAAAATTATAAAACTCATAACTTTTTAGAAATGTAGCTTCATAATCTGCCTCTTTAGGTCAAAGGTTCTTAAACTAGGTAGACTTCAGTCTATACATTATATTGTTCATTCAATAAGTATTGAGTTCCTAGAAAAGGATTAGATGTTCCTGACCTTAAGGAACTAACAAGGAGATGAGATTACATGTAAAACTATTCTACAACAATATAAAACCAATCCTCAAGGGGGAAAGATTGAGTGAAGTAATAGTAAGCATTCACAGTAGAAAGAGGTCAGCTGACTGAAACCATGAGAAAAGGCTTCCTGGAGGAGGTAGAAATTAAGCCGGGTAAACTTTGGCAGATAAGAGGGTTACAATTCCCAAGGGAGGAGGTAACATGATCCAAGACTTAGAAATGGGAAATGAACTCTGGGTGAGAAGAGGAAAGAAAACTAGTGAAGTGGCTTGGTAGAAATGGGGCGGGGGGAGATTGAGAAGATAAATTTTAGCTTTAGACAGTCTTTTCAGACTGGAGAGAGAGAGCACTGGATTGAATCTGAGTTTGGATGCTGACTTTGCTACTTACTTATGACTATTTCATATCTCTGGAACCATAGATGACTTTCATCTATTAAATTAATAGTCTTGGGATCCCTAGAGTCCTGTATTTGATCCCTCTGATTCTATGCTCCTGTCATTCTTTAAATAGGTTTTTTCTTAATGGTATTTTTTCCAAGTATATGATAGCTTTCAACATTCATTTTTGAAAGATTTTGACCCATGACCAAATTCAGGAAGAAAAGCAGCAGAAGAGGTAGGTGAACCTTGGAAACTTTTTTTATGCCCTTCCTTCTCCTCTGGTAAACTTATTCCATGGACTCTCCTGGGGGAGCTAGCCTCTGCTTTCAAAAAAACTCACTCAAGTAGAGATCTATGATTCCTAAATACTGACAGTTGTTGAAGTGTGGCCTGGTAATTGTGCTCTGGTTTTTTTATTCTTCAATTGAAAAATAGGAGGCAGGGTCTCTGACTTTTCCAGGGGAAGAAGCATATAGACAGGGAAGCAGTGATTCAATCCAGCCCATAGCCATTTAGCTTAGGAACCCATATGAATGGAAATCATTTTTATCTTTGAGGAGGACACAAGTAGATCTAGCCATTATCCTTCAAATGTCTCCCCAGAGCTTGCCTCCAGAGGCACTGAAAAATCTGACCATCATATGAATGGCAACATGCAGGCCCTTTCTTGAACTGGAATGAGGGGCCTGAGGCTACCTATCCCAGAGCAGACCCAGTCCCTTCCCAGGCTGCCATATCAATGTATAGGAAGACTACCAGAAGGTCCTCTTGTCCACAAAGTAAGAAATTTCTGTCTGTGCTGTCAGTCTAACTTTTAGCTAACTTTGTCCTTCTCGTTGATGGCTCTTGTTTGCCTCAATGCACAAATATAATTGATTTTTGATGTACTTTATTGTTGATTGTGCTTGAGGCTGAGTAGTAAAGCTATAAAAAAAGTTCTAGTTATAATTAAACAGGAAGTTTTTTACCTTGAGGAAGCAGCAAGAAGCTTCCGAATATCCTCATACTTGACCTCTCTGTTCTAATTTCATATACTGGGCCTTTCTTATATCATAAGTAATTCAACAGACTTTAAGGCACTTCATTTCCTTGTCCTTTTCCTATGATTATGTTCTATAACTGGTTTTTCTCTGCATAGTTGAAAGTCTTTGTTCTCTTTTGTCATGTGCTAAAAACCTACCTGTGAGTAACCTTATTTGAAGGAGCCAACCCAGTCGCAGTTGAATCACAATTCCCTTTTTCCTGAAATTTTGTAATAAATAACGACTAGTTCTTCATTCTGGAGTGGTAAAATTTTTTTCTCAAGAAAAGAAAAGCAGTTCTAGGAACAAGAAATTTTTTGAGGCTTTTTCGGGAGAAGACTTGGGACTAGAAAAGGCCAGGGGAACAATAAGCCTTGATTTAAGCATAGACTAGAGGAAAGATGATTTAGGGATGAGAATCTATTTTAAAATCCTGGATGCAATAAGATCCCTACATTATTATAAGAATAGAAGACCAAGGGGGTGGCTAGGTGGTGCAGGCCTTGGGCAAGCCACTTAACCCTGTTTGCCTTGCAAAAAAAAACCTAAAAAAAAAAAAGAATAGAAGACCAAGGAAGGAAAAGATAGTTGGCCTAAATCTATGGTGCCTGAATTTCCTACTTCTTTCTATAAACAACCTCTGAAACTAGAATCCCCAAGTAAAAGTGCTCTAGAAGAGATTATCTGCTATCCCATTCTATCCTTTTGCTTCTCCCAGAAGAACCTGAGCCTCTAAACTCCCAGGAAAATTAGGTAGAGTCATGTCATCTTCAGAGACAAAATCAAATCCTCCTTAGCTCTCACTACAGGTAAGCCAAAAAATTCAATTACATATCAACAGAAATTAATGGAACAAATTTATTATTTTGAGAAAAGATATGAAGAATAGGCTGGGAACATAGGGAGATAGATGATGAGATTGAGCATGTTGTGGTAAATCACAAGTCAAATGAGATAAATGTGAATTTTGTTTATTAAAGACCTTGATTTAAGAATGTTACACTACTCATGTTTTCTTCAGACATCACTATGTCCTGGAGGTCCTATTCTCATTAGATCCCTTCCCCCACATCTTCATTAGTGCTCATTTCCCTTTCTGCTTTCCTCATGCTTTTGACATAGGGTTAAGTGACTTGCCCAGGGTCACACAGCTAGAGTCTGAAGTTGCATTTGAACTCAAATCGTCTTGTCTCCAAGACCAGTACTTTATCCCTGTATCACCTAGCTTCCCCCCCCCACACACACACACCTTTTGCTGTTGTATTTCTAATCTTTATTGACTTCTTCTAAGATCCTGGTATATGTGTGTGTGTGTGTGTGTGTGTGTGTGTGTGTGTAGAGGGCATACTACTTAACAGTGGACTTTTTCTTTTACTCTTGAGAGAAACATAAATGAATTGGAAAATAAAAATCTGCCTAATAAAGTTTTAAGAAGATTATAGTTTGGGGGCGGCTAGGTGGCACGGGAGTACCTGGGTTCAAATCTGGTCTCAGACACTTAATAATTACCTAGCTGTGTGGCCTTGGGCAAGCCATTTAACTCCATTTGCCTTGCAGAAAAAAAAACCTAAAAAAAAAAAAGAAGATTACAGTTATCCTTATTCATATTTGGCCACTGGACCCAGATGACTTTGGAGTAGAAAATGAGGCTGGTCAAAAATCCAATTCATGTGCATATCATAGCATCATCTCCATGATGTCAATCTTCTTCAATGCTATCTGAAAGAAGACTCAGAAAATTAAAGCAGATATATACAGAATGACTAAAGAGGAAGGACACAACTGGGGAATGAGCTAAAGCTTCCTGCCAAGTTACTATGTTTGGGCAGAAGTGGGAGAAACCTGTACCTGTATCACACTACTTAGGTTTTAGGCCAGGACATAGAAAAAAGGAAGCTCTTTTGAATTACCATTCCCTGGGCTAACCTCCACTCAGGAACTGAAGTCATCCAGACTATCCTTAACCTATCTCCATTCTTTTTTTAGTCCTGAGGGATCAGTGTTTATACTGGTCCTACAAGTTTATTTTCAGGAACTTAATCCCTAGATTTCAAAGTAATGACCCATGCCCTTTTGCCCACGATTCTTGCTTAAAGGGGCCTCCAAACAACTACTGCAAGCTGGCATTTTCCAAAAGCAATGTATGGCCCACTCTACCACAGACCTTCTCAGCTTATTTTAGGGAGTCTCATATTATTCACCCAAAAAACAGAACCATCAGAGTTGCTGATTGTCAGCAAACATGGAGAAAATACAACTCACGTGCTTTTCCTTCCAATGACCTGGATTTGCAAAGTCCCCAAGATGAGTTTATTGATCAAGTCCATCAAGATGAGAAATGCAAAATCTACTGAACAGGGTAAGATGGACAATTTCCAAGGCTCATATTCCTCTTTCCTGTTTCTGGCACCATTCTTCTTAAACTGAGTCAGCCTTAGATGCTGGCATACAAGCACCTGCTCAGAGGACTAGAGTCCTATCAGGGAGGACCTACCCTTCAACTCCAAAAACATGGTTGGACCTCTAGTTCCTTCCATCCAGACCACTATCCTTAGAGATCTCCTCAGGGAGGTTCTCCTCAATGGCCCTGAAATATAAGTTGGTCTTGTTGCAAAAGTAACAGGGGTGATCCCCTTTGGGCTGATGGGCTTATGTGTCGGGATTCTTGGGTGGGACCATCCTACAGTACCATCTCACAGCACCACAGGGGTAGTATTGAAGAATACAGCACCAGGCTTGCTCACAGCAATGGTCCATGTTCCTTATGTAAAGAGGTCTGATAAAAAAGGTGTTCCATAGCTGCTTGTCTATTCTATACTCCAAGTTGGGGGTGGGGGTAGCAGGACACTTTGACTAACTGGCAAAGGGAAGGAAAGCTTCAAGCCTTTAAGATCTGGGTTTGTAGAGCTTCAATCTCCAAAAGAGTCAACTTTTTGGCCAATATGCTGCTGGGCTCAATAAGTACTTCTTCACTGATTAGTTTAATTGACTGACAAAAAAAGGTCCTTTAGGTTTGAAGTAATCTTTAATCAATTAATTCAATTTGCAGCCAACCTTTTGTTAAATGATGGCTCAGGGTAAACCTGAACTAAACAAAAGAATTGTATTCCTCAGAAATTCTCATTCCTTTTCCAGAGGAGACCAGGTATTGAGACATAAGTATATATATATTTTTCTTCAGGACTCTTCCCTGACCCCATTTAGGATTTTCTCAGCAAAGATGCTGGAGTGTTTTGACATTTATTTCTCAAGTTTATTTTACAGATGGGAAACTGAGGGAAATGGGGGTTAAGTGACTTGCCCAATGGGGTTAAGTGACATCTTACAACTAATAGGAGTCTGAGACCAGATTTAACCTTATTCCAGGTCCTCCTACTAAGAACTGTGCTTAGGGCTGTGAATACAAATACTAATAGAAAAGAGAGACTGCATCAACTCTCTGGACACTTGGACTCTAAAGGGGTACAGACTCTAAAGGGGTACGATAGCATGTAAAAAGGGAGTCAAAAAGGGTAAGGAATAGCTGATTGTGGTGAGGATAACTGGTCTAGTACTTAATACAAAAAAGTCCTTGAATACAATTTGGAGATAAATGAATCTGCAGAAAGCTCACAATTGATTGAATACACTAATAAGAACCAAGATTTCTTCTCTGACAATAAGACTTTTTTTCTAACTGTATAAAAACCAGAAATGAAGGCAGAAATCATTCAGTGCTCTCTTCACCTAGCTGCTCCCATCCCCCTTATTCCAATTCTTTGTCACCACAAAAAAGAGCTGCCATCAATATTTTTGTACATGTGGGTCTTTGCCCCTTTTTTGAGATCCTTTACTCCTGCTTTTTCTAACAAAAAAGAAGAGCCTATAGAGAAGTGGGTGAGGAAGAAAACGGAATGATTGAAAAAAGGACTTAAAAAAAAGAGGCCTTACATTGGTGGACGGAGAGGATCCACTGATGAATGTTCCTGTGAATGAAGAGATATTCTGTGAAGGGAGATGGGGACCTTGTCCTGGGTGATGTGACATAATTTGGTACATGAAAAGTCCATTGTCCTACCTCAGGAATGGGAAGAATTGAAAATACTAAGATAATTGACATCTGGAAAATTGTACCCAGAGAGGAGATTTTTGAGGCCAATAAATATTTATAGGAATGTTATTTCCCTGCCCCCTCATAACTGTTAGTGCCATCCTAGAAACTTGGGTTGGTTTTTCATCATTATTATTTTTTTGTATTTAATTCCAAACCCAAAGCACATTCATAGAGTACTCTGTCATTGGTGGAGATCCATTCCCTAAACCTTTAATTAACTTTTGACATTATCCCTTCACACAGATGTGGATATTGATCTCCAAAACCAAAGAGTCCAATACAAATGGATTTTGGCATTGGGGTTATATTCACATAATTATTGTTTCTAGGAATCCCCCCCCTTTATTTAGGATTTCACCATAAAGTCTACATAAAGGTCTGTGCCTTGTGTTTTCAGTCCCTCAAAAAAATGATTATTTTTAATTATGTTATTGTTGCCAAAGAAATGTTGTAGGGTGGTTTATTCTAGGCTTGAAAATGTGAATAAATTCACTTAAAAGACCGACTCTTGACTGGGAGGTAAAGGGGCATGAAAAAAAGTTTACTATCCACAGTAATGCAGAAATAAAGTAACAAGGAAATTGAGCAGTAATATGGGCTAGATTTCTGTTGTTTTTTTTTTTTCACTTTTGCAAGGCAATGGGGTTAAGTGGCTTGCTCAAGGCCACACAGCTAGGTAATTATTAAGTGTCTGAGGTCGGATTTGAATTCAGGTACTCCTGACTTCAGGGCTAGATTTCTTAAGGAAATTTTAGCAAAAACTAAGAGAGAGAGCAAATAAAGGTAGGTGCATAGTTATGAATTGTAGAGGATATATTTACTTTTTCTGAATTTTTATATTGAATTTTTTTATATTGACTTAAAGAGAAGATTTTCATCTTTCATCTGTCTCAGGACACAAGCAGATCTAATAATTCCCTGGATGTCTGCAGAGTTTGTATCCTAAGGATTGCGAAAATGAAAGCCTACATTTGTGGTCATTTGTGGTGGTGTGAATCCAGCTACATGAGACCACCCATCCCAGAGCAATCCCCATCCCATCCCAGGCTGCTACACAAAGGGAAAAGAAAATTACTAGAATAGGTACTGGAACTTTTTCTTACAGTCAGAAAGTTCTAGCCTGTGTGTTTCCAAGTCTGTGCTGATTAGCTTACTGTGCTGATTAACTTAACTGATTAGTTGGAGTTTAGGTACTTATATCTTCTTTGTCCCTTTTCTTTGATTATACTCTGAAACTACTTTTCTCTATAAGCTGCTAATTATATTAAGAGAAATTTTTTGTTCTCCTTTTGTTCTCTCTCTCTTGTGTTAAGGGGTACTAAGTGAGGAGGATCTAAATTCAAATCCAGCTCAGACACCAAATACTTACTAGCTTTGTGACCTTGGGCAAGTCACTTAATCCCACTGCTTTGCCAAAAAAAACCCAAACAAAATCTTTGTTCGAACCTTACTATTCAGGAAAAAAAAACAATCTAGCCTTAATTCCAGCCTCAGGTCTCCTTCTCCTGCAATTTATTGCTAAAGCCAAGGATTATTTCCTTCACAAAAGACAGAGGGAGTTCTCATGATTTAAGTATAAAGCAAGAGAAAGAAACAGTTGACCAAATACTTGGACCAGAACTCCATCTAGTTTATCATCTAAATGCTTCACTTTATCTTTTAAAAATTGTTTTCTACTCCACAGAAAAATTAGAAACATAAAAAAAGATAAAGTAATGAGGAAAATTGTCAAGCAAAGGATGACTGAGGAACTCTGTTATTTCTGGGTGAATATCTTATATACCTGGGAGAAAAAAAAAGCACACAGTTAGAGATTGCTTAGAATACAATCATTCTGGGTGGCTAGGTGGTGCAGTGGATAAAGCACCAGCCTTGGATTCAGGAGTACCTGGTTTCAAATCCGGTCTCAGACACTTAATAATTGCCTAGCTGTGTGGCTTTGGGCACTTAACCCCAATGCCTTGCAAAAACCTTACAAAAAAAGAATACAATCATTCTTTACCCTTTTGATTTTCTGAAAATATTATTCTTTCTATAGTGATAGTGGACATTACAGCTGGGGACCTGAAAGTGTTTCAAGGCTCAAGCTAATCAATCCATGATATGGTTTGATAAGAACATCTGGACAACCTGTCGGTATTAGGGATTCCCTCTTTGGTTTGAGCTTGGTGCTGAATATCTTCTGGGACAATCTCAAGACTTTATGGTGCCTATGTTTTTGTTGTTCCATCATTTCAGGCATATCTTCATGTCCCAGTCACTGGGTAAAGAAACTGGCATGGTTGACCACTTTCTTCTGCAGCTCATCTTGCAAATGAGAAAACTGAAATAAATAGGATTAAGGGACTTGCCCAGGGTCATATAGGTTATAAGTGTCTGAGGTTCGATTTGAATTCAGAAAGATGAATCTTCTTGGGCCACCCAAATGCTGAAGTCACTTTCAAGACTGTTCCAAAACATTAGGACCACCCTTTTCTGTACTAAGGTCCAACCTCCCTCCCCTCAATACTCTAGCTATCCTATATGTGTTGTCTTCCCACATTGGAATGTAAATTTCTCAAGGGCAATGACTATCTTGTTTGCTTGTATTTGTCTCTCCCTCACTTAGCACAGAAATGCTTTTTCATTCATTCAATTCTTTAATGGAAACCAAACCACAGAATTCACATCTGGTAAGGGAACAAATGACAAATATTGTATTCCAGTCTCAAATATTTTGAAAAGGAGATGGACATCCTTAGACTGAGATTCTAAAAGCCTGTTTTGAGTTTGATAGCAACAATTTAATTCAATTATACCAAAACAGATAATTTTAAAAACCTAGTTTCTGCTGTCTCCATTATGAACACACACAGCATCTTGTTTGGAAATAAACTGCATTCAATAAGGAAATGGTCAGGAACCAGGTAGAGGGGGAGAGAGTTGTCTAAGAGTAAAGTTAGTTAGCATTGAATATAGAATAGTCAAAAGCAAAACAAAATTTAACTATCGAAGTCTGTTCATAAAGAAAGGAATAAAAAGAGAGAAAGAAAACATACATAAGTCAATGACTTGAGTCTGATCTGACTGAAGAATATAAAGGTAGAAATGTACAATTAGATCACTCCAATTACGTATAATTAGTATCACTCCATTCCCTTTCTTTTCCTCAAAAAAGGAAAAAGGAAAGGTTCAAAAAGAAGAAAAATGGGGCAGCTAGGTGGCTTGGTGGATAAAGCACAGACCCTGGAGTCAGGAGTACCTGGGTTCAAATCCAGTCTCAGACATTTAAAAATTACCTAGCTGTGTGGCCTTGGGCAAGCCACTTAATCCCATTGCCTTGCAAAAACAAACAAAAAAAAAGGAAATTTTAATAGGATATGATGGAGTCAAAGGACACAAACTGGTGATTTTCAAAAGTAGAAATGTAAGCTGTCAGCAATTCCATGAAAAAAATGCTCTAGATCACTTGAAATCTGAGAAATATAAATAAAAACAATTTTGAGGTTCCACTTCATAGCTTTCAGATTGATAAATATGACAAAAGAGGAAAATGGCAATTATTGAAATGGCTATGAAAGGACATATATATTAGCAATGAGACAATGAACTAGTATAACTATTCTGCAAAACAATTTGAAATTCTACCAAATTCTACCAATTCTACCAAAAAAATTACTGTATTTTGGACCCTATTTAATTTGACAATAATAACAAAGACAGAAAGGACCCACAAGTCTAAAAATATGTATTACCTAAATCTTTTGTTGTAGAACAGAACTTGCAAAAAAGTGGGAATCTGTCAATTGGAGAATGGTTAAACAAATTTGACATACAAATGAAATAGCATAATGAATTGCTGCAAAAATATGAGAAATATGATGGATTCAGAGAAACTTGAAAAGACTTGTATGATTTGATAAAGAGGAAAGGACATAGAACTAGAAAAACAATTTATACAATGTTAATAATAATAATAATAATAATATAAAGGAAAATAGTTTTGAAAGACTTCTTTTGACTTCTATCAATGCAGTGCAGGGTGGATCATGCAGGGTATACAGTGGGCAAGTAGTGCTAGTTATACATTTAAAAAAAAGAAAAATTATCAGAAAATGTCTTTAAGTATGTCATAAGATTTTTTCTAAGGAGGAAATATCAAATAATTTAGAACATAGAGTAAACAGCATTTTGGTTAAATGACATATGGACTTGAGAATAAAAAAGTTATACAGAAAGATTAAAAAAATAATAAAAGGTAAATGTTCCATCATATACATATAAAGGAAAAAGAATAGACAAGAAAATGAAGGTAGAGAGAAGAGAAGCTGATAGAAATCTTGAGATGAAGTTCACTTTTTGAAAAACAATTGAAGGATATTGGGAATTAAGAAAATTTTGGTACTCTCATGTTAATTTTAGATATACCCAGGAGGGCAGCTAGGTGCAGTGGATAGAGCATTGGTCCTGCAATGAGGAGGACCTGAGTTCAAATTTGACCACATATAATAATTACCTTGGGCAAGTCACTCAACCCCATTGCCTTGCAAAAGCAAACAAACAAACAAAAGATATGTACAGATTACTTCTGCTTTTATATCATTCAGAGAATCATATATTTTTTAACATATGTAAGGGAGCCACCTTCTTTTAGAAGAAACCTTAAGGTTGTGGGAAATCTGGGACACTAATACATTGTTGGTGGAGCTGTGAACTCATCCAAACTTTTTGGAGAGCAATTTGGAACTATGCCCAAAGGGCAACAAAAGTGTGCCTACCCTTTGATCCAGCAATACCACTACTGTGTCTATACCCTGAAGAGATGATGAAAAAGGGTAAAAGCATCATTCGTACAAAAATATTCATAGCAGCCCTGTTTGTGGTGGCAAAGAATTAGAAATCAAGTAAATGTCCTTCAATTGAGGAAGGCTTAGCAAACTGTGGTATATGTGTGTCATGGAACACAATTGTTCTATTAGAAACCAGGAGGGAATGGGAATTCAGGGTAGCTTGGAAGGATTTGCATGAACTGATGCTGAGATGAGCGGAACCAGAAAAATATTGTACACCTTAACAGCAACATGGGAGTGATGATCAACCTTGATGGACTCGCTCATTCCATTAGAGCAACAATCAGGGACAATTTGGGGCTGTCTGCAAAGGAGAGTGCCATCTGTATCCAGAGAAAGAACTGTGGAGTTTGAACAAAGGAACTATTTGAACCAAGGACTATTACCTTTAATTTAGGGGAAAAAAAACTGATATCACATTCAATTTGGATCAATGTATACCATGGAAAGTAACAATGTAAGGATTGACAAATTGCCTTCTGTGGGGGGGAGGGAAGTAAGATTAGGGGAAAAATTGTAAAACTCAAAATAAAATCTTTGTAATTAAGAAAAGTAAAAAGAAGAACCTTTAAAGTAATATTTTACTCTTCCATATAAAATACTTTTTACAGCTTATGAACAGCACTACCATCTTCTAATACTACTATCATTTAATCAACTGTGTGGTGATAAAGATGTGATTTACTACTGAAGAATCAACTAGGGTCAATAAATATTTATTACATGTTTACTATTATTATTTATTAATGTTTATACAGAGCTAGGTATTGTGTTATGTGCTGGAAATATAAATACAAGTGGAAAAGTAATCCTTTTATTGTAGGGAGGGAAATGGGTAATCACTATTCAACAGAGGAAGGGGCCCCAAGGGTGTGAGAAGTGCAAGGGTAGAGTGAATTTTCTCTGTGGGAAGACTTCTATGCCATGAAGAAGAGCATACCCTTATCAAAAGATACTCTTGATATTTGTAGATTATTGTAATATTGTAGATTATACTAATAATTTTTTTTTGGCAAGACAATGGGGTGATACTAGTAAGTATCAAGTATCAGGGTTGGATTTGAACTCAGGTCCTCCTGAGTCCAGGGTCTGTGCTCTATCCACTGTGTGATCTAGCTATCCCTAATCATATTCATAAAGATGAGAAATTAGAAATACGCTTTAGTATTTATTGATGTTTTCTTTTTTTATTAAAGATATTATTTGAGTTTTATAATTTTCTCCCCAATCTTACTCCCCCCCCCACAGAAAACAATCTCTCAGTCTTTACTTTGTTTCCATGTTGTACATTGATCCAAATTGAGTGTGATGAGAGAGAAATCATATCCTTAAGGAAGAGTCAAGAAGTCTAAGAGGTAACAAGATCAGACAATAAGATATCTATTTTTTTAAATTAAAGGGAGTAGTCCTTGAACTTTGTTCAAACTCCACCTGGATATAATCAAACTCCATCTGGATACAGATGGCACTCTCCTTTGTATTGATGCTCTTTCAGTCAACTTTTTGGCAGTAAAATAAGATGAGATGTTTTTCCACATCTTTTTTTCTCTTCCTCTTCTTTAGACACATCCAGAATCAATTCGAAATGTCCTCAACATTATATTGCCTATAACTTAACCCTCTTCTATGTATCAGTGGTTTGATCTAGTTGCTTTTTTTTAAAATGCCATTTTAACTTCCTTTGTAGGTATATCTGGTCCTAAGATGTTAGTCTCTGATAATGAAAAGATATTATTAAACTATTAGCATAACTTTTCCATCTTTTGTTTGTTGATCTCTATTCAGTAAATGATCATGTGATGCCTTTGTTTAGTTAGCACACCTTTTCTTTAGATCTTTCTTAAAATCTTTCCTTAAGCCACTTTTCTTTAAATTGTTATTTTTAAATATACTGATTGTTAAGGGGTCTTTTGTTTTCCTATTACTTTATTGTGTTAAGTGATTAGGTTTAATTTCTACATGAGTTGTGGGAAACTGGGTAAAGTACTTTATATCTTACACTTTTAGGGGTGGCCAAGTGGATGAAGCACTGGCCTTGGAGTCAGGAGTACCTGGGTTCAAATCTGATCTCAGACACTTAATAATTACCTAGCTGTGTGGCCTTGGGCAAGCCACTTAATCCCATTGCCTAGCCAAAACCTAAAAAAAAAAAAAAAGAAATTCACTTTTAAGTGCAACCCAGTTTTAAAACATTTATTTATTTAAGGCAATGGGATTAAGTGACTTGCCTAAGATCTCATAACTAGGTTAAGCATCTAAGGTCACATTTGAACTCAGGTACTCCTGACTCCAGGGTCAGTGTTCTATCCACTGTACCACCTAGATGCCCCAAGTGCAGCCCAGTTTTAAAATTTATTTTATCATTTAAAATAAATTGTATACTACATCAATCCAATTAAAACCATAGAAATAGAGGTAATTATGTATATGAGTTTTTTCTTTTTTAAATTATTATATTTTTTCCCAGATACATGTAAAAACAATTTTAACCTCCATTTTTAAAACTTTGAGTTCCAAATTCTTTCTCCCTTCCTCCCTCCCTATCAGCCCTCTAATTGAGAAGGCTAGAAATTTAATATATGTGAATACTTTAGCACAGATGTGTGACTGTTAGGTTGAACATGAATGCTGTTCATATATATGTCATATGACTTCAAAAAGCAATAATAAAATAGATCTCAAAAAAAGATAGAAATATTTACATTAGATAGTATGTACACATAACAGTGATGCTTCTGGGGCAGCTAGGTGGCGCAATGGATAGAACACTGGCCCTGGAGTCAGGAGTACCTGAGTTCAAATTTGACCTCACACACTAGCTTTGTGGCCTTGGACAAGACACTTAACCCCATTGCCTTGCAAAAATTAAAAAAAAAATAGTGATGCTTCTGTCTGCTTTAATATTTCCAGATTTTTTTGAGAGACCTCTGCAATTACCTTGGATTGCCACCTGATTGTATGAGATCATGAAAGTTACCTGAAATGTAATGTAAACTCAGGACCCATATGTGTACCATGAATAATAATAATAATTTGCTGTTTCCTCAAAAGGCTAACTAGACCCTATTTCACTCACTTAACTGTTTATGATGGCCAAAGACCTGAGAGTCAGAACTAGAACAGTATATGGGTTAAAAGACAAAACATGGGAGTGACACTCAGATATAAAACTCTTTGATGTTCTGCTCACAGAGTGACAAAGACTTACTGGAGAGTTGGAAAAGTATTAATGAGAAGACTAGAAGCATCCAGTTCTAACTCTAAATGACAACTGACTGGCTCTCAGATGGAAAGCCTTGCTGTTTAAATGAATAAAAGAGAAGGCAATGGTCATCTTTATTTTTTTCCCCAATAAGAAGAGGAAAGTGTGTTGGAGATAGGAGATGCTGATCACTATGTCCATCTGAACAAAAGTTGAATAAAGTGTTTGCTCCCCCCAGTATAGTACAATAGTTTTTTTGTTTGTTTTTGTATTTTTGCTAGTTTCCAAATGGGGGAAGAGGCAAGTGCAGTCTCCATTTCCAGGAGCAGAGACAGTCCATGACCAAATCAAAATTTGGTTCCAGGAACACAAAAGACTTTTTTGATGAAAATATCATCCTTTCCCTTTGAGAATTTTCAGTCCAGACTAGAGAAGACAGAAAAAAGATGAAACACTATACAATGCCAACTAAGTATTGGTGATGCCAAGTTGCATGGTCAATATAGTAGTGGACCTGGAGTCAGGAAGACCTGAGTTCAGATCCAGCTCAGACATTTACTAGATGTATAACATTGGACAAGTCATTTAACTTCTCTGTGCCTTAGTAATTTATCTTTGTAATTACTCAGTTATAAAATGGGCTCCCAGAGTAGTGAGTTTCAAATGAGATAATAATTGTAAAGCATTTAGCATAGTTTCTGGCTCTAGTAAGTGCTTTATAAATGAGGAGCATGTGGTGGTGGGGCAGCAGGTGAGGCAGAGTTGAGTTTCATCTCTAATTGTAAGTGTCCTTCACATCAGAGGTGAGGGTCACCTCCACCTCATCTGCCTCCCCCCACATGTCCCTAATTAGCCATACTTATTATTATTATTATTAGGTATTATTTAAGGTCACAGAAGTCACTTAGGCACTTCTTTAGTCTTGAAGGGATGGAGGTTGTGACTGATAAGTTTTGGAAGTATATATCAGTGGCCAGGGCTGCCTGTAAGGCATTTGATTAAATTATATTTTTTTATTCTTAAATCAAAGAAACCCAAATAAAGACAAATCCAAAATTAATTCTGATTTCAGTGGAAAGAGAGCACTGAATCTGCTTTATGACCTTAAGAAAGTCATTCAACTCTCATCTGTAAAACTAGGTTGCTAGGCTAAATGTTTCTAACCTAAATGCCTTCTAACTCCAAATCTGACTCTGTGATACTAGTTCCAAAAATCATAGCAACATGTGTTGTATATAGTAGCTGCCATCTTGATTAATCTGTGGCTGAGGGTCCCTGTCCTAAGGAGTAGGGGTGCTTACTCCATATTGACTCATATATCCTCTTTATTGACTCTTTTTTGAAAGTAAGTCTATGAAAAGAATTTTCACATTCCTTGTATGGTGCAGAACTGGTATATATATAACTTGGAAGCTTCAAGGAACATCAGTGATTCATAACATGCAAAGGCTGGAGAGGATCATGGAGAGATCTTGTTTTATTGATGAGAAAACATCCAGAGAATTGAAATGCTTCCCCAAGACTTCCTTTTAGCCATCCTTATAAACTAAAGAAATGCAGTTACCTGTCCTGACCCAGACTCCACAAAGTATGCTGTTTATATTAGAATGTAAGCCTTCAGAAGGCAGAGATATATTGCTTTTATACCATAGTTCCAGCACTTAGGATAGTGCTTGATCAGAGGAAGTGTTCAATAAATGTTGTTTCTTTGATTCTGTTTCTTTCTTTGTTTCTTTCATTCAATTCCCTAAAGTTAAATAGCCGTTAAGTGGCATCTTGTACACAGTATTGGAGGGAAGATCAGTTCAATGCCCTTTCCACTGGATGACATAGAAGGTATCGTGAATGAAGTGCCTGTCCTAAAGTTAGAAAAATTCATCTTCTTGAGATCAAATCTGGCTTTAAACACGTGCCAGCTGTATGATCCTGGGCAAGTCACTTAACTTAGCTTGCCTCACTTCAGTTTCCTCATATGTAAGACCAACTGGAGAAGGAAATGACAAGCTGTATTTTTTTGTATTTTTTGCCCCCAAATCCCCCAACATGAAATGTTGGACAACAGTAACAATTAGCATACTACCTCCCTGCATAACAATATCTTCTAGAACAGCTCTTATCCTAGACTTCATGAAGTAGGATGGAGAAAAATTGTATTTTCATTTTCACTAACCTCTAATTAAAATTTAGCTCCAATATGAATGTAGGCAAAAATTAATTATATAAAAGGGTTCATAGGTTTCACCAGATTTCCATAGGGGGCCCTAGACACAAAAAAGGTTAAGACCCCCTGTCCTTGACAGTAGAGTAAGAGAATGTCTTTAAATAATTTTCTAGAGATAATTGTTAAATCACTTAATGACACTAGGTGTCACTCTGTTTCACCCAATTGCAGATAGAGATGCTTCAAAAAAGTGATGTTGGCTAATTATCACCCTCTGATTTTAATTTTTTGTCAATAACTGGCTTAAACACTTGAAGTAATTGTGACATAATGCAGAATGACTGGCATGTTGTTAGTCATTCAGGTGTGCCCAATTCTTTGTGACTCCATGGATCTTAGCAGGTTTAGTCCTTCTATACTCCCTTATCTCCTGAGGTCTGTCCAAACTCAAGTTTGTTGCTTCCATGACAACAGTATCCTTTTTTTTTGTCTCAAATTACATCAAGTTATAATTATAATCATTTTTTACCTTACCCCCTTTCAAATACCCTCTTAGGACACCCAATCCTCCTCATCAACCAATGCCAAATCAATTCTTGAACTATTTGTTGAACTATATCCCCCCAGGATATTTTCTCTCACACTTTATCCTCTTTATTGCCTCTTTTCTTTTCTTTTTTCTTTTAGTTCTTGCAAGGCAATGGGGTTAAGTGGCTTGCTTAAGGCCACACAGCTAGGTAATTATTAAGTATCTGAGGTTGGATTTGAACTCAGGTACTCCTGACTCCAGGGCCGGTGCTATATCCACTGCACCACCTAGCTGCCCCTATAGCCTCTTTTTGAAAGTAAGTCTATGAAAAGAATTTTCACATTCCTTGTGTGGTGCAGATCTGGTATATATAGGACTTGGGAGCTTCAAGAGAGCTTCAAGGTACTGAACGCTTTCCTAAGTGAAGTAAGTATTAACTCAAACCCTGATTTAATTAACTACAAGAGCCTTAAAGGGCTCTAAGCCTTGGGAGGCTCTGGAGGTCTCATCTGAGAACTTTACAAATGATTACAAGTTACAGAGACACTGAGTTAAGACCACCCAGCATATGATGCCCTCATCAGAGTAAGTGGTAAACTTTGTCAGCACAGCAGAGTTAAAGTGGGTCAAAGAATAATGAGACATAAGTTTAAAGTTAATACCCCTGCTTTTCATCAGGGCTTTTTGTCTCAAACAGTGAAGTAATTTTGGACCTTTTCAATGGAGAGATGAGACCCAACTTGACCCATATCCTTTAAGTCCAATCTCTTTAATTATATTTGACCCTTTAATTATCCTGAGAGGTATAGTTCTCAAGAAATAGAAGTGTTATATCTTCCCTTTTTTTGGGTTGTATACAATTTTTTAAAAATTTTATTTATTTAAGGCCATGGGGTTGAGTGACTTGCCCAAGGTTATATAGCTAGGCAATTATTAAGTAAGTGTCTTGAGCCCATATTTGAACTCAAGTCCTCCTGACTCCAGGGCCAGTGCTCCATCCCAGATTGTATACAATTTGATGATCTTGACCAACCTTTGCTTTATTTTTCCTTTCCTTTTTATGCAACTCTTGAGTAGTATATTTGGCAATTGAATTCTCTTTTCAGTCCTGGTCTTTGTGTCAGGAAATTCTAGAAGTTTTCTATGGATTGAACATCCATCTTTTTCCTTGACAGTATATGCTGAATTTTGTAGGGTAGCAAATTCTGGGTTGTAATCCCAGGTCCTTTGCCTTCTGATATATGGTATTCTAGCTCTTCCAATCCTTTAATGTTGAGGCTGATAGGTCCTCTGTGAGTTTGTTTCCTTTTTATTTTAATTGTTTTCTTTTTTGCTGCTTGCAATATTCTTCTCTCCTTTATTTGACAATTCTGGAATTTAGCTATAACAGCCTTTGGAGCTTTTATTTTGGGGTCTCTTTCTGGAGGGGTTTTGTATATTCTTCAATGGTTTTATTGTCTTCTTGTTCTAGCAAATTTAGACAGCTTTCCCTAATAATTTCCTGCATCATGTTTTTCAGGTTCTTTTTTTTTTGATCAAAACTATCCTTTCCAATCCCTGTTGTCTCCTTTCCTTTTGCCTTCAATCTTTCCCAACATCAGGATCTTTTTCAGTGAGTCCTGTCTTCTCATTATTTGGCCAATATATTTAAGCTCCAGTTCAATATTGCACTGGATCCTTACAATGTCAGGAAATCCTGAGGAACCCCTCCCTTCACCATTCCATTGTTTAGACTCCCTTAGTGAATTTAAGGATGACAAGAACCAGAGTCACATTCCATGAGCAGGAATGGATAGGCAGTGATCTGCATCATTGAAGAGCATAACAACATCTTTGAGACAATAAATAGGTCCATGGAGAATTTGAGCTAGTGATAGCAGAGCTGGGGCCAGAGCTTGCTCCAATATACTGATTGTCAATCCAAGTAGTCTTTCCCCTAGGCCATACTGCCTCAAAACTCCCCATCTTCTATTTTCCAACTGGTCTCCCTTTGATTAACCATAAATCACTTGACTACTATGTATAAGGCATTGTAGTAAACATCCATAATATGAATATAAAAATGAAAAACAATACTAGACCTCAAGAAACTTGTATTCTTATTTCCAGCATCACTATTATATGCAGACCCTTTGAACTAGCACTAGTATTACTAAAATGATATCCCAGAGAGAATAATGGAAAGAGGAAAAGGACCTACATATACACAAAGATTTACAGAAACTGATTTTGTTGAAGTAAACATTGAAAACAGGGAGTTCTCATCACTTGGGAAATGGTTGAACAAACTATTATAAGAAGGGGAAGAAAGGGTGTTTTCAAGAAATCTGGGAAAGTCAGTACAAACTAATGCAGAGTGAAGTGAACAGAGCTGCTTTTATTCAGTAACAACACCATGATCAAGAGAAACTACTTCCAAGTTAAGGACACAGACCAAAGCAATAACCCATGACAGCGATAATTTACCATCCTATCCACCTCCTGGAAGAGAGGTGAGAGATTAAAGCTGCAGAATGAGACATACATTTTTGAATATGGACACTAAGGGAATTTGTTTTGATTGATTGTACATATTTGCTTTAAGAGTTAGATTTTTTCTTTCAAAATTGGAGGTGTGTATGAGAAGATAAAAATATGAATACTTATTAATAAAAAGCAAAGCTTTTTAAAAGAAAGCTTATATTCTATTGGGTGAAGGAGTGAGGGTGACATACATAAAGATAAGTTCTTATTACTGGGAGAAATTAAGGAAGGAGGAGGTAGTGTTGTGATGTGAGCTCTGGAGGAAGAGAAGGTTTCTAGAGGCAAGGTAAATTAAGTTGTGATTCACATATTTTACAAAAAGCACATTTATCAAAGAAAAAACCCAGGGGGCGGCTAGGTGGTATAGTGGATAAAGCACTGGCCTTGGAGTCAGGAGGGCCTGGGTTCAAATCCAGTCTCAGACACTTAATAATTACCTAGCTGTGTGGCCTTGGGCAAGCTACTTAACCCCATTTGCCTTGCAAAAACCTAAAAACAACAACAAAAAAACCCCCAAAAGTGATATTGTGTCTTGTCTAGCTTTCTTCTTCCTGGTACCTGGAATGCAGTCCCTCTTCCTCTCCACCTCTGGGTTTCTCTAGCTTCCTTCAAGACTCAGTCCAAACATTTACCTTGTAAGATGAAGCTATTCCTGATTCCCTAACTTCTAGTGTCTTCACTCTGAGATCACCTTACATATATGTTGTATATGTAACCCCAGTCCCAAGTCCATTGGTCTGGGACTCTATTCTCATTGGTGGAGATCAATGCCTTTTTTTTGTGTGTGTGAGGTGAGAGAAAGAATTGATGACAGAGATAGAGAGTTAGATATAGAGACAGAGACATGGAAAGAAGCTTTGAGTTACTTTGGGTGTTCCTTTCATGTCTTCCCAATCTTTCCTTTCAGCAACCTGAAGTGGACTTGGCTTCCTTTGTCTCCCCTCTCAAAGGTGGAAACCAAAAGTACTCTAAGTTACCTGCTGTATCCATGTTCTGTCCATGAAGCACTTGTCACAACATTGCTATTATCCCTTACTGTCAGGATTAAATATCATTAAACAAAACAGACTGTTACTCTTGGACTATTCTTAAAAGAAAAAGGGAGAGAGGCCTTGCATTCCAAGCCAGGCACCCTCCTGTTGGGGAGGGGGGGAATAGTAGACTATTTCCAGAGAGACCTTGCATTTTTAGGTAGTCACCTATTTGATTATAAAACTGTCTTAAATTGGGAGAACAGTAGACTATTCCCATGAGAAAAACCTTGCATTCCTAGGAAGTTTATAGGACTCCTCTAGCTTGATGATAAGTACACTGTTACTTCAATAAGATAGTTATAATCCTGAAGGTTATTCTCACCATTTGGATGGTGAGGTAATATTTTATGAAAACCTTTCATTCTTTTCTTTGTTTCTGGGATAGATTTTCACAAGTAGAATGTAACTCTGAAGATTTACTAATGAGTCGACAGAGAAGGATGATAAGGAGGAGGGGATCACATTAGGTGATATAATCTTGCTTGACTGTCAATGCTGGGCAGCTCCTTGATCTGGAGAAGCCCTTTTCTGAAGAAAAGCCAAAATAAACTTTCTTTTTTGCTCAGAGGAGTCTCTATATTTTTTTAAAGTGGATTTTTATCCCACACAAAACTTAACTTGTGTGATTCCTTCTGACTTCTCAGCTTGCTTTATTTGGCCAGCCTTGCTCAGGTTAGAGTCCAGTTCCCAAAGAAATTCTTTGACTCCCTGTCTCTTGGTCTCTGGGTTTCTCTTCCTCTCTCATTCCTCCAATCCTGCCCCACCCCTTACTTATGCATAGATCTTTGGTCTCTATATAGGTAAAGGAAAGAGTCTCTTACCCCTAGGCTTTGGGATTGAGTTATTTGCATATTAAGTTCCCATTAGAATGTGTACACATTTAGGCCATGGATTCTATTTTTGCCTTTCTTGTATCTCTAGGTCAGTAGTAGTCAAGGAATATGCACTTAATGAATGATTGTTGATTGATTGACCAACTTTCCTAGGAAGCATGAATAACATGGGCTCTATTTTTTTTTATCTCTGAAAACAATGGATATGACCTTTGAAAGTAGCCAGTGTATCAAACTCTCATGTTTCAAGAGCCAATGATTGTAGAAGTCCAGAACCTCTTTCCCTTTTGGTATCTTGAGGACCCATTGGGGAAGATTTTTATATCTATTAAAAAAACAAACAAACCCCCAAAGTCAGTAGTCTGTGCTCAGGCAGCCAGAACACAGTCTGACCTGCCGGGGATTTATAGTCTCATAAATAAATCCTGTGACAAAGAACAGTTTGTGGTCCCTTCAGGTAACTGGGAGCTAATAACCTCTTCCACATTTTCCCAGGGTGGGGGCACTGGGATAGTGTCTAACTGGAAACTTGACCTGAGTTGAGTTCATTCACAGGTCTGAGTTAGAGTAATGATTTAAACCTAGGTCTTCCCGACTCCAAGTCTGCTTCTTTACCCACGATGCCATCTACTTTTAACTTGGCACATAGTGGTTGTTGTCCTTTGTTCTCAAAGAGGACCAAAATGACATCATTATGCTTACAGTGTGTTTGACTGTGGCTGATCAGTCCAATACAAACTTGGTTGGGCACAAATAGTGCATGGGAACATTTGGAAATGTATTCTCAAAATTTGCACCTCTCATATTTCTTTTGTGTTACTTCAATTCTGTTTTGATCATAGAGCACAGCACCTTCCCTGATAAGGACACATCCTGCTGGGTGTGTTGCAGCTGGCTACTTGAGTTCAGTTCTGATGAGGAATCATTATTCAGACCTGGGAATGGCAAGGGTGGAAAGAAAGTAAAAATTTATTAAAAGTTACAACACATAAGAAAATGGTAGATAAAGAGAGACAGAGACAAAAGAGCAGTCAAGCAGAGTTGACAGAGCCAGAAAGTCAAAAGTGACTCAGACCCTAAGCAGAGGTTCCACTCTTATCCAGAGGGTAAAAGGTGGATTCCTTTCCCCCTTACCTGATGGGAATTAGGTAGAGGGTTAAAGTCTAAGGAGGTCAGGATACAAATTTTACATTAAACAATGAAACAATGGTAGTTGATTTACATCTCAAGAGTAGGGAACCACCATCCAAAGTGACAAGATTTAGGATTATTTTGTTTCTGCTACATTCATAATTCTCTACTTTTAATCAATTTACACCTAAAGAGTAGGGAACCTCCACCCACTTTAACAAGATTCAGACTTTAAGATTATAGATTTTTTTTCAGCTACTTCACAATTCTCTTCATCTTTCCCTACATCAGGTGGTGCTGTGCCAGCTTCTCCCAATCAATTCCAAAACTTGTAAGAGAGACTTGAAAGTATCCCTGTATTACTTCTTTTTTTTAAATTTTTTTTTTTTAGGTTTTTGCAAGGCAATGGGGTTAAGTGGCTTGCCCAAGGTCACACAGCTAGGTAATTATTAAGTGTCTGAGACCGGATTTGAACCCAGGTACTCCTGACTCCAGGGCCAGTGCTTTATCCACTGCGCCACCTAGCCACCACCTAGCTGTCCCCGCCCCCCCCCCCCCATTACTTCTGACCACCCTGTGTAAGTTCTCCATAAAATAGTCTTTTTGGTAAGTACACCTTTGGCATTCAAACCAGCCCATTGGAGTGGTGCTCTCTGCAGTAGAGTTTGAATGCTTGACAGTTGAGTTTGAGAAAGGATCTCAGTGTCTGGTATCTTATTTTGCCAGTTGATCTTCAGAATCTTCCAAAGACAATTTAAATAGAAGCAAATCAGTTTCCGGGTATATTTGTCCAGGTTTCACAGTCATATAACAATGGGGTCAGAAGGACAGCTCTTCAGTTTGGTAGTCAGACTAATACCTCTTTTCTCCCACATTTCCCTTCTGGGCCTCTCAGACACAGAGCTAGGTCTGCCAAAGTGTGTGTCAGCCTCATTATTAATGTATGCATCCTGGAAGGTATATTGTCAAGATCATTGAACTTATATACAGTATTCACAGCTTCTCCATTTGCAGACACCTATGCTTTGGTAGCTGATGGAACACTTGTATTTTCGGTTTTTTTTCTTTTTTTTTTCCATTTTTTTCCAGGCAGTGGGGTTAAGTGGCTTGCCCAAGGCCACACAGCTAGGTAATTATTAAGTGTCTGAGGCTAGATTTGAACTCAGGTACTCCGGACTCCAGGGCCGGTGCTCTATCCACTGTGCCACCTAACTGCCCCCACTTGTGTTTTCTTAGCATTAATTGTTAGGCTAAAATCAACACAAGCAGCAGGGAAAAGTTCCATACTTCCAGCTTCAGAGACTGTGTTCAGTATACAGTATACAATCATTATAGGTTAGCCATTTAAGAAAGGTTTATTGATAGATGGATTGAACATGTAGTCTAGTTGGGCCATTCACCAGATGTAACAAATATTTGAAAAGGTGTGTATAAATTGAGTATTATCATAGTTTTTTTTTTTTTCTTTGTAGACTGAGATTCAATATACTAGGACCACCAAATAGTCAATGAAATCCTGTTGTAGTTCTTTGGAAAAATGAAGAATCCTTTTGTAATGGAAATTTCACTCCTGTTTCTTTTTTTAAAAAAGAAAGATTTCATTTATGTTTCCCCATATTCTTGCTTCCCGCCCTCCCCCCCCGCCCCCAGAAAGCAGTCTGTTAGTCTTTACATTGTCTCCATGGTATACATTGATCAAAATTGAATGTGGGAGCAGCTAGGTGGCACAGTAGATAAAGCACCGGCCCTGGAGTCAGGAGGATCTGAGTTCAAATCCAGTCTCAGACACTTAATAATTACCTAGCTGTGTGGCCTTGGGCAAGCCACTTAACCCCATTGCCTTGCGAAAAAAAAAAACACCTAAAAAAATTGAATGTGATGGGAGAGAAATCATATCCTTAAAGAAGAAAAATGAAGTATAAGAGATAGCAAAATTACATAATAAGATTTTTTTCCCCCTAAATTGAAGGTAATAATCTTTGGTCTTTGTTCAAACTCCACAATTCTGGATACAGATGATATTCTCCATCACAGATAGCCCTAAATTGTCCCTGATTGTTGCAATGATGGAATGAGCTAGTTCATCAAGTTTGTTCATCACCCCCATGTTGCTTTTAGGGTTTCTGGTTCTGCTCAGCTCACTCAGCATTAGTTCATGCAAATCCTTCCAAGATTCCCTGAATTCCCTTCCCTCTTGTTTTTTTTAAATTTTAAATTTAATATTTATTCTTATTTTTTACAATTAATGTTATTTTTACATTAGTAAAATATTCTTGTTTAAGAGTAAACGAGATACCCCCTCCCCCCCATAAATATAGACTTGCTTCAGCAATAAAGGGGAGAGAAAAAATTAAAATTAAAAAAATAATAGTAATAATTGTAGGTATGGCCAGGTGGTGCAATGGACGAAGCACCAGCCCTGGAGCCATGAGCACCAGCCCTAGAGTCATGAGCACCCAAGCCCACATCTGGACCCGTACACCCAACAATCACCCAGCCCTGTGATATGCAAGCCACCCGAACCCCACTGCCCTGCAAAAAACAAAAAACAAAAAACAAAAAAAGAAAAAAAAAGACCCAAAGTACAATAAAATAACAATAATAGTAGGGGTGGCTGGGTGGTTGGACAGAGCATTGGCCCTTGAGCCAGGAGCACCCAGGTCCAAATCTGGCCTCAGACACCCAAGGATCACCCTGCTATGTGGACCCAGGCAGGCCACCCAGCCCCATTTGCCCTGTACCCCCCCCCCCCAAATAATAATAGTAATAATAAAAAGTGTGCTTGAGTCTTTGTTTCAACACCAACAACTCTGTCGCGGGTAGATCACAATCTTTATGATCAAGTCCATGGCAAAAGTTACTTCCATATTTTTCCACCACTGCCATTGCTGATTGCAACTCCTTCCTTTGGTATTTCTCCACTACCATGTACTATATTTTCTCTCTCCTTTCACTATGACTCTGCTGTAGGGTAGCTGAGTGGTGCAGCAGACAGATCCCTGGACCTGGGGCCAAGAGGCCCTGAGCCCACATATCACCCCTTAGGCCCAGTATCCACCTGGCCCTGTGGTCCTGGACAGGCCTTCCAATCCTAGCCCCTTGCAAGAAGTAAAAAAGAAAATGTGTTATATCTGACCGCTCTCTCCTCATGGTCCATCCTCTCCTCCATCACTCACATCCCCCCCCCTTCCCCCTGTCACCCCCTCTCCTTCTTACTCCAAATGCCTATACCCCATTGAGTATATATGCTGTTTCCTCTCCTAACCACCTCTGATGAGAGCGAAGTTTCCCTCATTCCCCCTTGCCTTTCCCCCTTCCATATCATTGCAATAGCTCATTATAATAAAGATCTTATTATATGAAATATCTTGGCCTATTCCCCCTCTCCTTTTTCTTTCTCCCATTACATTTCCCTTTTTTTCTACTGACTCCATTTTTACACCATATTTTATCGTCGAATTCAGCTTTCTCCTGTGCTTCAACTATAAAAGCTCCCTCTACCTGCTCTATTAACTGAGAAGGTTCATATGAATATTATCAGTATCATTTTTCTATGCGAGAATACATGCAGTTCATCCTCATTAAGTCCCTCATATTATCCCCCTCTCCTCCAATCTCTATGCTTCACCTGAGTCCTGTATCTGAAGATCAAACCTTCTGTTCAGCTCTGGCCATTCCAACAGGAACATTTGAAATTCCCCTGGTTCATTGTAAGTCCATCTTTTTCCCTGGAAGAGGACATTCAACCTTGCTGGGTAGTTCATTCTTGGCTGCATTCTAAGCTCTTTTGCCTTCTGGTATATTATATTCCAAGCCCTACAAGCTTCCAATGTAGTTGCTGCTAAGTCCTGTGTGATCCTGACTGCAGCTCCATGATATTTGAACTGTGTTCTTCTGGCTGCTTGTAATATTTTCTCTTTGATTTGGGAGTTCTGGAACTTGGCTATGATATTCCTAGGGTTTTTTTGGGGGGGATCTCTTTCTGGAGGGGATTGGTGGATTCTCTCCATTTCTATTTTGCCCTCTGCTTCTAGAATATCAGGGCAATTTTCCTGTACTAATTCTTTGAAAATTATGTCAAAGCTCTTTTCCTGATCATGATTTTCAGGTATTCCAATAATTTTTAAATTATCTTTCCTAAGTCTGTTTTCCATATCAGTTGTTTTTTCAATGAGATATTTCACATTTTCTTCTAATTTTTCATTTTTTTGGTTTTGAAGTATTGATTCCTGATTTCTGGCAAATTCATCAGTCTCCCTGAACTCTATTCTTTGTCTGAAGGATTTGTTCTCCTCAGAAAGTTTTCTTATCTCTTATCTCTTTTTCCATCTGCCCCATTCTGCTTTTTAAAGAAATTTTCTCCCCCATAACTTTTTGAACTGTTTTATCCATTTGACTTAAGCTGTTTTTAGCATGCTATTTTCTTCAGCATTTTTTTGGATTTCTTTGACTAGGCTGCTGACTTCATTTTCATGTTTTTCCTGCATCTCTCTCATTTCTTTTCCCAGTTTTTCTTCTAACTCTCTCATTTGATTTTCAAAGTCTTTTTTGATCTCTGTCATAGCCTGAGCCCAATTTTTGTTTTTCTTGGAGTCTTTAGATGTAGGAGCTTCTGTTTCCTCATCTTCAGACTGAGTATTTTGATCCTTCTTGGGCTCATTTGCAAAATATTTCTCAATTATGTTCCTCTTTTTTTCTCTGCTTGCTCATTTTTCCCAGCCTGCACCTGTTTTGGCATGTTTCCTGAGCTTTTGGGACACTCCCACAAGGGTCTCAGTGTGTGAGGCTCTGTCCTCCCTCCTGTTCTGTGAATGACCATATGTGCCCCCCTCTGCCACAGGGCTGAGGTGGGGGGGGCCTAGCCTGGGATCAGGATTTGAATGTGGTTAGAGCTCCAGAGTCCTGTTCCAGAGGCAGAGGACAGAGATCTGCAGTCTCTCTTCACTCCCCTCCCTCAGCTCAATGGGCTCATGCCCTGGGGACTCCTGCTTAGGGCTCCACCTGCTTCTGTTCCTGGATCTGGGCTGCCCAAAGACCAAGCTGCTCCCTGTGTGCCCTGAGGGCTGGGCTCCACGTGCTCATTCTGGCAGGTGTCCCCTCTGTTCCCCCACTTTGCGCCCGATGCTCCTCGGGGTGCAGCTCAGGAGACTCCCCTGCTGCTGTGAGCCACGGCTCCCAGCTCCCTGGGGCTGCCTCCGGGAGGCTGAAGTTCTTTTGCTCTGGTGGGCCACCCCTCTGGCGGGCCGCCCCTCCGACCCTGGGGAGCAGAGCCTTTCTGCTCTTTTCCAGCTTACCTTGAGTAGGAAAACTGCCTCACTGGGTCCCTTTGTGGGTTCTGTCTCTTGAAAGTTTAGTTAGAGTCCTTAGTTTATGAGTTTTATCAGAGAGCTCCTAAGACTGGATCCCTTCTTGTAGCCATCTTGGCTCCACCCCCCTCCCTCCCTCCTGGTTTCTAATAGAACAATAGTGTTCCATGACACACATTTATTTAATTTCCAATTACTTCCTATACATTACTTAATTTCTAATTCTTTGCCACCACAAACAAAGCTGCAAGTGAAGTTTTTACCATTTTTCATCATCTCTTCAGGGTACAGACTCAGTAGTGGTATTGCTGGATCAAAGGGTAGGCATATTTTTGTTGCCCTTTGGGCATAATTCCAAATTTATCTCCAGAAGATTGGATCAGTTCACAGCTCCACCAACAATGTATTAGTGTCCCAGATTTCCCACATCCCTTCCAATATCGATCATTGTCCTTTCTGGTCATATTGGGCAGTCAGTCACTCCTGGTTTTTCAATATATCAATTTTGATTTCCACATAACAGCTCTCTTTAAAGTGGATCCCATTCAGACCTTATGGAAGGGAGCAATACTCTCTGCCTATTCAGTTCAATTCAGCAAAGATACTCTTTTTTTTCCAATTTAATATTTATTTATTCTCATTTTGTACAAATAATGTTTTTTATACATTAATATTCTTGTTTAAGAGTAAACAAAATACCTCCTCTCCCAAAAAAATATAGACTTGCTTGAGCAATAAAGGGGAGAGAGAAAAAAATTAAAATTAAAATTAAAAAAAATAGTAATAATTGTAGGTATGTCCAGGTGGTGCAGTGGATGGAACACCAGCCCTAGAGCCAGGAGTACCCGAGCCCATATTCGGCCCGTACACCCAACAATCACCCAGCTGTGTGACATGCAAGCCATCCCAACTCCACTGCCGTGCAAAAACCAAAAAAAAGAAAAAAAAAGACCCAAAATAAAATAAAATAGTAATAATAGTAGGGGTGGCTGGGTGGCGGACAGAGCACTGGCCCTTGAGCCTGGAGCACCCAGGTCCAAATTTGGCCTCAGACACCCAATGGTCACCCTGCTATGTGGCCCCAGACAGGTCACCCAGCCCCATTTGCCCTGCACCCCCCCAAAAAATAATAATAATAATAATAATAATAATAATAATAATAATAGTAATAATAATAAATGTGCTTCAGTCTGTGTTCCAACACCAACTCTGTCACAGGTGGTTCGCATTCTTTATGATAAGTCCATCACAAAAGTTACTTCCATATTTTTTCACCACTGCCATTGCTGATCACAACTCCCTCCTTTGGTATTTCTCCACTAACATGTACTATATTTTCTCTCTCCTTTCACTCTGACTCTGCTGTGGGGTAGCTGAGTGGTGCCGCAGACAGATCCCTGGTCCTGGGGCCAAGAGGCCCTGAGCCCCCATACCACTCCTTAGGCCCAGCATCTACCTGGCCCTATGGCCCCGGACAGGTCATCCAATCCCAGCCCCTTGCAAGAAGTAAAAAAGAAAATGTGTTATATCTGACCACTCACATCCCCCCTCCCTTCCCTCTGTCCTCCCCTCCTTCTTACTCCAGATATCTATACCCCATTGAGTATATATGCTGTTTCCTCTCCTAGCCACCTCTGATGACAGGGAAGATTCCCTCATTCCCCCTTGCCTTCCCCCTTTCATATCATTGCAATAGCTCATTGTAATAAAGAAAAATCTTATATGAAATCTCTTAGCCCATTGCTCCTCTCCTTTTTCTTTCCCCCATTACATTTCCCTTTTATCTATTGACTCCATTTTTACACCACAATATATCTTCAAATTCAGCTTTCTCCTGTGCTTCATCTATAAAAGCTCCTTCTATCTTCTCTGTTAATTGAGAAGGTTCATATGAGTATTATCAGTGTCATTTTCCCATACAGGACTACAAGTAGTTCATCCTCATTAAGTCCCTCATGTTTTCCCCTCCTCCTCCCATATCTATGCTGCACCTGAGTCCTGTATTTGAAGATCAAACCTTTTGTTCAGCTCTGGACATTCCAAAAGGAACATTTGAAATTCCCCTGGTTCATTGAAAGTCCATCTTTTTCCCTGGAAGAGGACATTCATTTTTGCTGGGTAGTTGATTCTCGGCTGCATTCTAAGCTCTTTTGCCTTCCGGTATATTATATTCCAAGCCCTATGAGCTTCCAATGTAGTTGCTGCTAAGTCCTGTGTGACCCTGACTGCAGCTCCAGGATATTTGAACTGTACCCTTCTGGCTGCTTGTAATATTTTCTCTTTGACTTGGGAGTTCTGGAACTTGGCTATATTATTCCTGGGGGTTGGGTTTTTGGGATCTCTTTCTCGGGGAGATTGGTGGATTCTCTCCATTTCTATTTCAGCAAAGATACTCTTTTTTTTAGGTTTTTTTTTTTTTTGCAAGGCAAATGGGGTTAAGTGTCTTGCCCAAGGCCACGCAGCTAGGTAATTATTAAGTGTCTGAGACCGGATTTGAACCCAGGTACTCCTGACTCCAGGGCTGGTGCTTTATCCACTATGCCACCTAGCCACCCCTTCAGCAAAGATACTCTTGAAAACATGTTGAACATACAAAAATAAATCAGACACTGTCTGTGCCCTTAAGGAAATAGAACATTTTTACAGTCACAAAAAAGAAGTAAAACATGAAAAATGCCTGAGTCATAAAGAAAGCATTAGGGTATAAGAGGTCCTACAAGAAGAAGGTATCTTGAATGGTACCTTGTTGGATATAGGGCTTAAATAAGAAAACTGAGGCCTAAGAGGTTTATATGTTTTATTGAAGACCATTCTGGAAGTAAATGTCTATGACAGGATTTGAACCCAGATTGTCTGACTCCAGTGTCAGTGTTCTTTTCCCTTGACTACACAAACACTGCTTAGTTGTCTGCTGAGGTTTGGCTATGTTATTTTTTTGAAGCTAAACCCTGTCAGAATACTGACTTCTCCAACTCTTGGGAAATCAAATTGAAATTACAACATTAGGGGGTAGTAGGTGTCACAGTGGATAGAGCACCAGCCCTGGAGTCAGGAGTACCTGAGTTCAAATCTGGCCTCAGACACTTAATAATTAACTAGCTGCGTGGCCTTGGGCAAGTCACTTAACCCCATTGCCTTTCGGAAAACCTAAAAAAAAAGGAATTACAACATTCCATTCTCTCAGTTTAGAGGCTCCTATAGTCACTGAATCCTGGGACAATGATTGCCTGGAAACCTAGAGTTCATGAGACTGAGTCATAGTAAAAGAGCACAGTCCAGTCTGGGGCAAAGTCCTTGGTAAATATGGCTAACTTTCTTGTTAGTGGTTTCAGCAGAGATAAAAATTTGGATGGACTCTAGACCTGAAGTTCCCTTCTTTCATGTGACTGGGTCAGACATAATTGGCTTACTGATTGCTGGCTAAGCTGTCTAGCCTGCTCATAAACTTTTATTCTGAACCTTTAGAGCTATAACTTCAGTTCTTTACTAGTCACAAAAACACCCATGCATTCTCCTGATCTGAAAAAAACATCCAGAAGTATTAACTCTCTAAGAAATCAAACTTTAGTTTAGGAAAGGAAAGCTACCAGAATTGGGTGATAGAAAACATCACATTCATCAAAAAATCAAAAGGACCCCAAACCTCCAAACCTCTTGAATACATGGATATATCCATCTGAATTTAGGCATTCGTGCTCTTCTCTTAAGATCAGGGAATAACAGAAATCCATATCACTAACTTACCACATGAGTGAGATCTTTATGATGTCAGGGTGGAGAAAAGCTAGCTCTTTGCCACCCTTCACTGAAAGTTTTGCCATTACGATGGCCTATGAGGGATAGAAGGAGGAGAGAACCAACCAGAAGTAGCATCCATACACCTCTGAAAGTGCTGTCACAGAGTGGGAGGAAGCACCAAGGACCTCGTAGGGTTTCCTTAGTCATACCAAGGACGTGACACAACTCTTCAGAGCTGTCCTACCACATAGCTGAAAGCATTCAGGAAGCATGTTAAAGTACAAGAAACTCAAATGCTGAGCCACTATATCCCTGGAAGCTAGAAGTTTCCAGGGGAAGCTTCAGATACACACTTCCTGGGATGGCCCCATACACTAATTCAGCCTTAGTCTCTGTTTCTCTGTTCTTAGACTAGACAGAATAATCCAGAATGAGATTTTTTTTTAGTGGAGTCAACTCATGAAGATCAGAGTGACTTTTAGCAATCTGAATGTTTTTCTGATTTTTTTAAGCTTATAAGTTGTTAATTTAAGGTTCTACAAAAAAATTGCATTTATATTTATATCTCTTTCCACTATCCCCTTGGAAAATCACCTACAAAGTATAGTTTTATTTTTGGTAGTCATAATTAGGATGACAATAATTCAAAATAATTTGTGGACATTTAAAATTTTAACTGAAGTTATTGAAATTCTCACAAATACTGTTGGAGTGAGAAAATAAAAATTGCTCTATTTCATCCTTTCAAAATACACACTGGTGACAATGCTATTACTGTTACAGACTCAGATAATTTCATAGTTGGAAGAGACCTTCCTATATCCTCATATATCCATCCCTTCCCCTTTCTTAGAGTGGTATCCCTTTAATGAGGAATTTTTTAAAATTGCAATGTACATTTTCTTTTAGAATAAACTTATTTTATATTATTTTTGTTTTTACATTGTTTAGATTTCTTCCTACATTCTCCTCTCTCTTTCAGAAAGTCATTCCTTTTAATAAAGAATTTTTAAGAAGAAAGAAAAAGATAAAGAAAAATCCCAGCAAACTAATCAATTAAAAAACCCTGACATTATATGCAGTGTACCATTTCTGTTGTTCTCTCTCTCTTCCTCCCCTAGGAAATGCACATTTTTACAAAAGAGCAGGTTCTTCTCATATCTTTTTCTTGGGCAGCTAAGTGGCACAGTGGATAGAGCCTAGTCAGGAGATCCTGAGTTCAAATTTGACCTCAGGCATGTAATAATTATCTATGTGACCTTGGGCATGTCACTTAATCCCATGCCTTACAAAAAAACCCACCAAAACATATCTTATTCTCTGTATTTCATGGTACACATCTTCCATTGTTTTATTGTTTCTATTATTCTTTCCATTTATCAAATGTATGTAGTCATAGTATATATTGTTTACTTTGTTCTATTTATTTCACTTTGCATTAATACTTCACATTTTTTTTTCTTTTCGGTTTTTGCAAGGCAGTGGGGTTAAGTGGCTTGCCCAAGACCACACAGCTAGGTAATTATTAAGTGTCTGAGGCCAGATTAATACTTCACATTTTTTCAAGCTTTTCTGTATTTGTCATAATTTTCTTTTTTTAAAAGTAAGTTTCCGTTACATTCATGTATCAAAATGTGTTTGATGAGCATATACTTTATTTTCAATTCTTTGCTAACCAAAAAATGTTTACATAGTATGATTTAGCCCTTCACCTACTCTACTCTGTATACTCTCTAGCCCCTCAGTGTCCATCCTAAAAATGTGGTCTGACCAGGGCATGGTGCTTTGGGACTATCATCTCTCTAGTGATGAATATTATGCTTCTTTTAATAAAACCTGAGATTGTATGACCAATCATATTGCCCTATGGAGTACTATTGTTTGAACTTTTAGACTTCAAAGGTCCCAAACCTTTTTCAGATAAATACTTAGTCATGTTGCCCTCTAGGTGTCATTTCTCCCTGCCAAATCAATGCTTTAAAAAATTTTTTTTTCTATGAATTTAGAAGTCACCAACAAAAGTTAAAATTAAAAAGTCAAAATGCTTTTTTGTATTATCAACAAGCAAAAATCACAGTGGGATCTTGTATTCTCTAAACCTTTCAGTCAGTTGAGAAATAGCAAAGATGTGTCATTGCTGAATATTTCTTGCAAAAGCCTTTACTAATGGTATCTTCATCAAGAAAGTCTTCAAATAATGTGTAATTAGTTGTTTGTTCTATTCTTTATATTTATCATTTTAATTTGATTTTTCTAAATTTTGTTTAACATTATAACCTGCTAAAATACTTTTTTATTCTGTTCATTTAATATATTAACTTTCTCTTCCATCTTAAAGGTAGAATGGATAGATTGCCAGTCCTGGAGTTAGGAAAACTGATCTTCCTGAGTTCAAATCTGGCCTCAAATCTATCTAGCTGTGTGACCCTGAGTGAATCACTTAACACAATTTGCCCTAGTTTCCTCATTTGTAAAATGAAATAGAGAAGAAAAAGGGCAATATTTTTGCCAATAAAACCCCAAAATAGTGTCACAAAGAGTCAAACAGAACTGAAAACAACTTAATAACAACTCCCTGTTTAATAATCATAAAAGTCACATTTGCTACTTATTTATTCTAGTCATTTAAAGATGTTTAATATCTCAGCAACAAAGATAGTTCCCTAGGGATAATACAATTAGACTTCTCCTCAAAAGTTCACATCAATCCATAAATTATGATACATGGGTTCTTGTCATTGAATCACTTAAATTTGCCTAACCAAATTACTCTTTTAACTGGTCTTTGTCTTGTACAGGTGGATTGTAGGAGAATTGGCTCTCAGATATTTGTTGAAATTTAGTTTTCTCCTGATCTACAAATCTGATAATCTTTTTAAAAAATGGAAATAAGATTAGACTGACATAATTATGCAATAGTAAATAAACTTTGTTATCACTTTCTGAAATATTCACATATATATATATATATATATATATATATTATATATTTTTTTTTTTTGCAAGGCAAATTGGGTTAAATGGCTTGCTCAAGGCCACACAGCTAGGTAATTATTAAGTGTCTGAGGCCGGATTTGAACTCAAGTCCTCCTGACTCCAGGGCCGGTGCTCTATCCACTTTGCCACCTAGCTGCCCTACATATATAATTTTGATAGCACATTCTAGAATTTTGCCCCAAATAAAATTTAAGCTTCATTGCCCTTTAGTTTGTTGACTACTTTCTTCTCTTCTTTTGAAAACAAGGACCATAGATTCCCTTCTCCAATATATGGAGAATTCCAATTCATCACAATTTCTCCAAGATCATTGAGAAGGCCCTGAAGGACATTTTCTAGTTCTTTCTGCATATGTTCATAGAGTTTCTATGGATCTGAATTCAAAGGAGTAAAAAAAATTTTCCCCCCTAATCACATATAAACAGATATATGTTTATCTATATGTATATGATATTTGAGGATATAGATGTGTGCATATCTATATAATATATCTCTAAATATCAAATATATGTTATATGTAATCATGTACATACATGTTTCTGCTCCCCAATCTAAGACAGTTCTTTCAATAGGCATGTAGTTTCCTTAATCTTCTGTCTTCTGAGTTTGTGAAAAGTTTTTAAATGTTTCCTGTATGTCTTTTTTTTTTTTTGAGCTGAAGTAGCTTTTTAATGGGTTTTTGTTTGTTTGTTTCCAGGTATCTATTCTTTTTTTTTTTTAGTTTTAGTTTTCAAAAATCATTTTTTGTAAGCTTTTCTAAGTTTTCAAGTTTTCTACCTCCTTCCTTTCTCATTCCCCTCTCCTTGGAGTCAGGAGGACCTGATTGGCCTCAGGCATTTAATAATTGCCTGGCTATGTGACCTTGGGCAAGTCACTCTTAACCCCGATGCCTTAAATAAATAAAGTTTAAAAAGTTTAAGTTTAAGTTAAAAAAAAAAGAAAATAGTATCCTTTGGTCTACATTCAGACTCCATAGTTCCACATCTCTAGATGTGGATGGTATTTTCTATCACAAGTCCTTTGGAGTTGTATTTGATCATTATACTGTGAGAACAACAAGTCTATCATAGTTGAACATCATTCAATTTTTTTTATTTATCTGATTACATGTTCTGGAAATTTTTTAATATTCATCTACTTGCATATTTGTGTTACACATTTTTCCACCACCCTCTCTACCCTTCAACAGTGAACAACCTGATAAAAGTTTTGCATGTACATTTGTGCCTAACGTGTCTACATATAAATCATTTTATATATGAGGAATTAGGATTAAGGAAAAAGAAAGAAAACCATGGGATAGGAAAGGAGAAACATAAGCACAGTTTTTAAAAAAATGAAAATGGTATCCTTTCAGATTCTGTGGAGTTTTGGGGGTGGGTTCTTTGTTTTTGTTTTTTCCTTCTGAATGTGGATGACCTTATATCCAGAGCAAGTCTCTCAGGGTCATGTTAGTTCTCTGAACTGCTGAGAGGAGCTGCATCCATCATAGTTGATCAATTCATAATGTTGTTAATAGGAATGATCTCTTGGCTCTGCTCAACATCAGTTCCTGTAATGCTTTCCATGCCTCTCTAGAGTCCCGACCATTCACAGTTTCTTCTGGAACAATAGTACTCCATAATATTCATATACTGTAACTTGTTCAGTCATTCCCAATTGATAGATATCTTCTCAATTTACATTCTTTGCCCCATAAAAAGAGCTGCAAATCTTTTCTAAAGTCCAGCCACTCATGATTTTTTTTTTTTTAGGATTTTTGCAAGGCAATGGGGTTAAGTGGCTTGCCCAAAGTCACACAGCTAGGAAATTATTAAGTGTCTGAGGTTGGATTTGAACTCAGGTCCTCCTTACTCCAGGGCCAGTGCTGTATCTACTTTGCCACCTAGCTGCCCCCCAAATTTATATTTTTAAAAAAAAAATTTAACCAATATTCACCTGGACCAAAATTTATCTTTTTTTTTTTTTCAAAAAAAGGGAAGAGAGTACAGTTCATATAAGATCTTGTCACTTTATATATGCCCTTTTAAAAACTCAATTTGGAGGCTGTCAGTCAGGAGCTGAGCTGAGCAGAGTGCAGTGGCTGGAGGCCTGGCCATGTCCTCACCCAGGGGAGGGGCCATTGTGTATATGTGGGGGGTGGGACCGAGCCCCTGGGGCTACAGGTTGCAGGAACCATCTCTCTACAGTATCAAAGCACTTTACATCCTGGATAAAGATAGACTTTGGCTTCTGGCCTAGTACTACAATGATACACATTTCCCTCCAAAAAGCAGCAAAAGGCCTTTGAGAAAAATGTCTTCAACACGACTAATAGGACTGACAGCGAAATTGCCTTTTTGGGGGGGCATGACTATCGTCTACAAGAGCAGCATTGACCTTTTCCTGTATGTGGTGGGCTCATCTCAGGAGAATGAGCTGATGCTCATGTCAGTCCTCACTTGCCTGTTTGATTCCCTGAACCATATGCTACAGAGGAACATAGAGAAATGCTCCTTGGTGGAGAACATGGAAAGAGCCTTCCTGGTAGTGGATGAGATCGTGAATGACAGTGTAATTCTGGAGAATGATCCCTAGCAAATGATCCAGAAAGTGAACTTCTGGGTGGATGATAGTGGCCTGTCTAAGCAGAGTATGACTCAGGTTCTACAGTCTGCCAAGGAGCAAATTAAGTGGTCTTTACTAAAGTGAAAACCATAGGAGCCAGACCCGTCTGTCTGCCCTATGGACCATTTCCTCAGTTCTGTAATATGCTGAGGACTAAGAGAGACAAGAGGTCCCTCCTTTTGCCCTTCCCAGGCCTCCTCCTAATACTAAAGCAGAATCCTGAGTTCTTAAGCCTTTGATGCATTGATCATAGGGGAACCTATGATTTAAGTGATAAAAGTCTCAGAGCTAAAAGGAACTTTGGTTATTTTCAATATCCAAGCACACAAATATGCATTCCCTCTGCAGTATTCTGAAGTGGACAACCTACTACACTTGTGACTTCCAGTGATAGGGAATTCATTACTTCCCAGCAGCTCATTTCATTTTTACACAATGGTCAGGGTGGTATTCAGTCATTCCTTCCTCTGTCTTTTCCCCCAGGCAACCAAATGAGCTGCCTCCTTAATGGTGGAATCTTGGGACCTGAGATCAAGTCATTGAGGACTACAATAAAAGAACCTTTGTCACAGGAAAAAAAAAAAACTCAATTTGGGCATTATCCCCTTTATCCTTCATTAAAATTGCTTCATTTGGGTTTTTGGTTTTTTTATTCTTAAAATCTTTCCATTCCTGGGACAGCTAGGTGGTTGAGTGGAGAGAGCACTGGCCCTGGAGTCAGGAGGACCTGAGTTCAAATTTGGCCTCAGACACTTAATAATTACCTAGCTTTGGGGGAAATTGTGAAGTGAGCAAAATTTGTATTCAGTGACCCCCAGGTTCCTGTTATGTGGCCATTTCCCCTGTTTAGGGATCTTATTTCTCTTGCACCTCCCATCACCCCAGCTGTCCAGTGTACTTCATTCTACCTTCTCATCTATTCTCAAACCCCAAATTTCTGCTTAGCTGTGGTAATTCATAGGATGATAGATTTAGAGCTGGAAAGGATGTTAGAGATCACTTAGTTCAGTGCTCCTATTTTAAAGTTAAGGAAACTGAGGCCCAAAGATGGGAAGTCATTTATGTGGAGTCATATTTACTTCAGTGGATTCATGTTAACAGCCTTGTGACTACTCTCTTCATTTCCTTCACTGATATAGGCAGAAACTCACCTATATCTTTTCATCCATACAGTATTTGTCAATCAATTAAGCAACCAGCATTTATTAAGCTCTTACTGTGTATTGTGCTAGGTTCTGGGAACACAAAGACAAAAAGTTTAACTCTTCTTGTCCTCATGGAGATTATATTCTATTCTTATCTATGCTTTCCCAAAGACCTTTCATAGAATATCTATCCAAATATGCTAGAATTCTTTCAGTTCTTTTACATTTCATGGATATCCTAGTAACCTGACTTTTCCATCTGTTAAACCTGACTGTGGGGTGACTAGGTGGCGAAGTGGATAGAACAATGGCCCTGGAGTCAGGAGGACCTGAGTTCAAATCCAACCTCAGACACTTAATAATTACCTACCTGTGTAGTCTTGGGCAAGCCACTTAACCCCAATGGCTTGCAAAAAAGAAAAAAAAAACCTGTTACTATAAATTCATTTCATTCCCTGATCATGCATTTCTTAGTTGATATTTCTTAGGAAAGAGAGCAAAGAGAGAGTAAAACCTGGATCAAAAACCTGGATCAAATCCCAACTCTGACTCATATTGACTGTATGACTCTGGGCAGATTGCAACCTCTAATTGCTCCAGCTAATGTTCTAAGATTTTAGTTTGTAGAAAAGATGCTGATGAGATTGGGTAGAGAGAATGTTTTCATCTAGGTGTTGCCTATACACATGAAATAAGAAGTTCAGTTTTTCTTCTAGTCCTTGTGAAACCTTATGTCATCATCACTGGAAATACACTGAAGTCCATTATGCATTCTCCACATTGTCCTCTGGGTCACATGAATTTGATTCTTCAGAGACTGATGTTCTAGGATTTACAATTATATAGCACTTCTTGGGAAAGATTATTGTTAAAAAAGATAGGTCTTACTGTCACAGAGCAGTTGGGAATAACTGAAAGCATTGACCAGTTTTTCAAAGGTAGCTTATTTCTCCAATTCAGTTCTGGGTCCAGTTAATTTTTCATTTGTGGTGTCTGATGGAGACATATGCTTTGATTTACCTTCCAACTGTCTAAACAATAGACATTTTTCATTTACTTTTTTTTATTGTGTAGATTAGATTATTAATTGAATCTCTTTTGAATTCAATTTAGTTGTTAAATCATTTAGCTAATTCTTCCAGTGACTTGTTTCATCAATCCCCTTTTCTCTGCCCACAAAACCCCACTCTAATTCAGGCTCTTATCACTACTTAATTAGATTATTTCAGTAGCCTCCTACTTGGACTCCTCTCCTGAACTCCTTGCCAATCCATTCCTCCAAATTGATAGTCTTTTTTTTTTAGGATTTTTTTTGGCAAGGCAATGGGGTTAAGTGACTTGCCCAAGGCCACACAGTTAGGTAATTATTAAGTATCTGAGGTCAGGTTTGAACTCAGGTACTCCTGATTCCAGGACCAGTGCTCTATCCACTGTGCCACCTAGCCACTTCCAAATTGATAGTCTTAAAGCACTAATCTGATCTGACCACTCTCATTCTCAAGAAAATCTAGTGGTTCCCTCTTGTCCTAAGGGTGAAATATCAATTCTTCCTTTGGACATTTAAAACCTTTTACAATTAGACTATAATCAGTCTTTCTAGGTTCATTACATAATATTCTCCTTCCCCAGCCTTTGTCTGTTATCTTTTCTTCTCACCATCTCTTCTCAGAATCTTGAGCATCTTCCTAAGATGAGCTTCTATTACCTCTGATGTAAAGCCTTTCCTAATGCCCTTAGCTGCTCCTGTCTCCCTCACCTTGAATTATCTTGTTTTTACTTTGCAATCTATCTTGTATATATTTATGTAACAGATTTGTACATACTTAGATCACTTAAGATTGAGGTATCCATGTGAGAAGGATGTTTCTGTGAGACTATATTCTGCATTTCCCTAGCAGGCTTTTCCCATTAGCTGCATAGCTGAAACAGATTATAACTTCAAAAAAAATATACCAGGAAGTTTATATATGGTAGGTACATAAACTGAAACCCAATGAAGTCAAGTAGATTATACAATATCACAATATGCATGCTCAAGTATCATGTTTAATTATCTGCATATAACTTTAAAAAACAAAATAGAAAGAATATTGATGCTGAGATAGCACTTTTAAGTATTTAATCCCCACTCCAACTCTCTTACTCAGCATGATAGGGAATACCACTCTGATACAGGTTGGGAACTTGTTGTTCTTCATAAGACAGAATGTAAAGAAGGAACTGAGAGTGACTCAGTCTTATGACCTCAAGTCATTGGACAATGATCTCAGGAATCATGTGTTGTATGGTCGTTTAGAAAAAGTTTTATTGATATGTTGCTTTTACATTCTAAACATTTACAGATTACTCCCTCTTCATGAGAGGTTTCTGTAACAAAGCAAAACATTCAAGAAAACTTTTTTTTTTACAGTGGCCTCATCTGAAAACACATGTAACATTTCATATTTTGAATGAACACCCCTCCCCCATCTCTCTATTTAAAAAAAAAGAGAAATTAATTTTCTTTCCTTTGTCTCTCCACACCACTGGGAAAAAAAGAAAACAAATTCCTGGTAATAAAATATGCAAAGTTAAGTGAAAAAATTTCCTTCAATGATTACATATGTGTATTTATATATGTATATGTCTATGCCTCATTCTACTCCCTGAATCCATGAATTCTCTATCATGGCTAGCATGTTCATCATCAGCCCTCTGTAATCATCAATGCATTAATTGCATTGATCAGAGTTCATACAGCTCTCAAAGTTGTTTGTTTTTATATTATAAATGGTTTTCTTGGTTTTGCTCATTTCATTCTTCACTAGTTCATAAAAGTCCTTGAAAAATTAAAAAGATTAATTATTTTTCAGATATTGGTGTTTTTTTTAAACAGTGTTACAAATCATTCTTCTGGTTCTGCTTGCTTCACTTTGCATCAATTTATGTATGTCTTTCCAAATCACTCTGAAATCTAGTTCTTCATTTCTTACAGAATTTCCATCACTTTGAAGACATCACTTTGGGGGTATACAAAGAGCACTGGATCTTCAATGAGAGAATTTTATTTGAATCCCAAGCAACTACTAATGGGATCCTGAACAAGTCACTTAACTTTTTTGCCCCTCAGTTTCCTTATTTTATTAAATGAATGAACTAGATGAACTCTAAGGTACTTTCCAGCTCTAGATCCTTTGATATTCATAACTAACAGTTACCCTTTAAGGTTTGAAAATCACTTTACATTTCTGGTCTCATTTGAGACTCACACTCACATGTTGTGGTAAGAAATGCAGGTATTAGCACCTCATATGAATTCTTTGGGGTAAGATGTGTCAGTTACAGGTATTACAATCTAGGTATTATTATCCCTATGAAGTGGGAGTGAGTTGGAGTCAATTAGCAGACTCCTAATCACTTGCTCCCCTTCCTGTTTGCAGGAACTTAAAGAGCAGGATAGTGAGGTGTTAGGTCTTAACTCAAAAACTGAAGATGTATCTATACTTTGTTATTCTTTTTTCTGGGGTATTAAGAAGCTTTTTAGTCAAGTTTGAGGGAATTAGACTATGTCTACTCATTGGTTAGTCATTTTTTCAGTCATGTCTAATTTGTCCTGACCCCATTGCGGGTTTTCTTGGCAAAGTTACTGGAATATTTTGCAATTGCCTGCTCCAATTCATTTTACAAATAAGTAAGTAAGGCAAACATGGTTAAGTGACTTACCCAGGGTCTCACAGCTAGTGAGTGTCTGAAGCTGGATTTGAACTTGGGAAAATAAGGGTTCCTGACTCCAGACCTAGTCCGCTATGAACTATGGTTCCCCTAGCTGTCCCATGTTTCTAGTGGCTCTTTAAAAAAGCAAGATACTGGGGTGGCTAGGTGGTGCAGTGGATAGAGCACCGGTCCTGGAAACAGGAGTACCTGGGTTCAAATCCAATCTCAGACACTTAATAATTACCTAGCTGTGTTTCCTTGGACAAGCCACTTAACCCCATTTGCTTTGCAAAAACCTTAAAAAAAAAAGCAAGATACAGTATCAAGTGAGTAGTAAAGACCACCGGGAACAACATTAAGGAGTTAGCTCTGATCTTTGGGAGTTGAGCTGAATTGTGATTTGCCCATTAGAGATTCTACACCAAGTTGGAACAGCAATAGGAGAAGGGTGAGGGTATCAAGGTCAAAGGTATAAGTTTCCTAGGTCATGGCTGTTTCCTCCATGTTCACCTTTCTACTAGTATGCTCTATGGATCAGTTTGCTTTTCCTACTGATGGTTTGCAATTGATAGATCCTGCACCTCACTTTTATGGGGGAATGTTTATAGCCCCTAATCTTTCTGTTACATTCCAGTAAGTTTCTCTGCTTTATGCTAACTTGGTTGACTGACTTCTAAAGGTAAGTATACAAATGAGAGACTCATGAAATGTGGTTTTTGGCATATAGAGCCTAGGACAGAAGAGTATCATGAAATTGGGATACTTAGGAAATTCAAGAAAATTGAGGTTCCAAGAGTTTTAAGCTCTAACTCAGTTTTCCCTATCTTAATGATAGCACTGTGCTAGTCATCAGCTCAAATTTTGAAGCATGAACTGCTTTACATGATTTGAATTATTAGGGCAGTCTTCTAAAAGAAACAATGAGAAATTAAGTTGAAATTTGTTTGTCAGACTTCCATTTTAATTTAATTTTAGAAACATGGACACCTAGAAAATATCCTGACCTTTTTTCATAATAAATCTTTTCCTTTCAGAATGTATGCTGGACCTTTGAGACCAAACCTCCCAGTCTTCGATGATTTTCATATCTGGATGAACAGTTCACAAAACAGGAAGTATGTATTTTGCACGAACTGAACTCTACAACCTCCAAGATCCTCCTTTGTATCTACATCCTCATTTAGGGTGAACTCAAAGTTCAGAAGGTCAGGCAGAAAATAGTCCATCAGCAGTGGTCACTCTGCTCATGTACCATGTACACTGATAATAGCTTTGGAATTCACTTCTTCACCTGCCCCTGTTCTTTGTTTGTTGCTGAAAACTGCACCAGAGTTTTGTAAAGTGTGTAGGTCATTAGACAGGCTTCCTTTTTGGTGTAAATTCTTTTTATTTTTTGTCATCTCAAAACAGGGTATGCTGGAACCTGTTCCAACTGACTCTTGAAAGCATACAACTAAATTTTCAGTGTGAACGGCAAATCACGGCTTTTTTTCACTTTTTTTGTTGATTATCTAGACTTAAGAAAGTGATGGAGAAAACATTAATGATGCAGATTAATTATGCATTGTGTAAATATTTTTTCAATAGATTAGGTTGTAAAATTTTTTTTCAGTATAACTTTGCCTCAAATTCCTTCTGGAAGCAGATGGAAGTCAAAATTCTAAATATTAAAAAAGAAAAACCAAAAAAAACTGAATGATTACTGGTATCATGTGCCCTTTGATTTACTCTTTATAATAAAGTCGGGGTTTTTTTCCTTCAAAATAAGGGCCCCACTTATCCTTGCAGATTTGTTTATCTCTTTGTTCACTGACTCTTTAGGGACAGTCAACTAGTGTGGACAGGAACCAGATACCTGTGTACTAAAACAATAATAAACAATGGCAACACCATCAGACTTTATGTTGTCTTCAAGGTTTGTTAAGCATTTTTTATACCTTTTCTTATTTGATTTTCTCATTAAAGTCTCAATAAGAGAATAGGGAAGAACCAGAAGATGTATTTATTTATATAAAATCAAATGAGTGGGAAATGTAGTACCGCTTTGCACTACTGTCATTGCATTCACACAACATAGATTGGATCCTCCAAACAGTCAGCTGGTGTATCAGGTTCTAAGGTATTCTTTGGTTTTCTCTGTTAAACCATAGCTCATAAGCCCTGGCCATTGAGCTTTCCTTTAACAGTGAGTAGATATGATTAGCTCAAAGCAAAGGCATTTATTTATTAAGATAGCATAAACATAAAATATTACTCCCATAAAACTAGGGAACACCCTCCAACAATTCTTCATGGGAAGAATTGATAGATATCAACTAAGAGTATAATGATGATGTGAATCATAAGTAGGAGACTCATGTGGTTCAGGCAAGTGAAGCCTCCAATAATCCAGGGCTTAACTTCCTTTCTCTGCTCATGGAATCTTCTCTTTGCTTCCCTCCAATATGATCATCTCTGCTAAGTTGATTATCTGGACTCCCAAGGTCTGTTTCTTTCCATAGTTCTACTCTTGATGGATAGAAATAGCTTCCTCTTGAGTCTATAGCTAGTTTCTTTTTTGTGGTTGGAAATTCCATTCCTTGAAACTCCTTGCACCTTGACTCATTGTGTATGTGTTTAGTGTGTATGCTTGCTCTTTGATGGATGTAGAGTCTCTTACTGGTCAATTAGCTTTGCCATGATTGATGGTGGTGGTAGTGGTAGGGAATGAAGAATAATTCCCTCCTTCTTTGAAATAATATTTCCCTTTCAGAAGTCCTGGTTTTCCCTTTACTATGGGCTCTTCTTTGAATTGGACTCAGAGCTGATGAACTCAACTTTGTGAGAGACCTCAAGGGCCAAGGTGAATTTTTATCCTGGCAGTGATTCAAATCTGAATATGGTACCCCCTCCCACCACTCTATAAACTCCAGTGGCTTCTTATTGCCCCCAGGAACAAATACAAAATGCTCTGTCATTTAAAATTTTTCATGACCTAACTCCCTTTGCTTTTCCAGTCTTCTTATACTTTATCCCTCACCCACACACTTTTCAATGACAATGGCCTCCTGGCAGTTCTATAAATAGTTCTGAGCATTTTCTCTATTTCCCATGCCTGGAATACTTTCCCTTCTAGAGCTGGACTACTGACCTTCCAACTTCCTTTAAATCCCAACTAAAATCCTACCTTCTACAGGAAACCTCCCCAATCCCTCTTAATTCCAGTGACTTCTCTCTGTTACTTATTTCTTATTTTTCCTGAATCTATCTATCATCTATCTATCTATCATCTATCTATCTATCTATCTATCTATCTATCTATCTATCTATCTATCTATCTATCTAGCTTGCTTTGTGTTTTTTTGGACATTCTGGGTCCCCCAATTAGTTTGTAAGTTCCTTGAGGGCATTTGTCCTTTTTGATTCCCCTGAACTTGGCACAATGGCTAGTACCTAATATGCATTTAAACCTTTATTGATTAATTGGTTGAAGTAAGAGAAAGGTATTTACACTTCATAAAGGGATTCAGAGTACTTTGATAAGACAATACCACTGGCCTGTGGTTGTTCCCTATGAATGGGAGAATGAGTTGGTTTGGATAAAACTTCTCTTGGAAGAATTTTTGGTCAAGATGGATTTATCAGCTGTGAAAATCCAGTCAATAAATGTGAGTAAAAGATAGTAATAGGGGCTGATATTTAGTTAATACTTTATGATGGGCAAAACATTTCTATATAGATTTTCATTGGTTTTACAAGAATCCTGTAAAATAGCTGACCTATTTTATGATTATCCCCATTATTTATGTGTGTGTGTGTGTGTGTGTGTGTGTGTGTATAAACATATATGCATGTAAGTATATATACATTTATGAAGAAACAGGGAATTAGGGAGACTGAGTTAAGTAGACCAGGGCTATACAGTTATTAAACAAATTAGGTAAGATTTGGACCCAGATTTTCAGAACTCTAAACCCACATTCTGTCTATTCTAAACCCTGTACCCCTTCCATCATTCTCTACCCTGGGACTTAAATTCAGACTTGAAATTTTTTCTAAGTTTCTGAAATTGAAATTCCCTATTAATTTCAGAAGGAATGGTTAGGAATAATTTTAAAGTAACACCTCTGAAAACTCAGTTTTTTTAAGAAGAAGAACACATTGTCTAAAGAAGATTCAGGGTTTGTATGGCAAATTACCACAGATAAAGTGGTCCCTGAGAAACCCAGGGCTTTTAATTACTCTTATTTAGAAACCTTTAAAAGTTGCTCTTACAACACTAACCTCATTCATAAGCTCCTTTCTAAAGAGTATCCAAAAGAAAAACCCTAAATTACAGAGTTTAGCTTTCTGAACCAATTTCAGAAGCTATTCTGCTTCAATAGGGACCCTGCTGTCACTGTTTGATTCCCACTGCTTCCAAAGACTAGGCTTTTGGGACCAAGGTATATATAAATTGCCAAGACTGGGCCACAGCTGAAATGAGAATAAAGGAAGCTGGCACTGGTTCATCTCAGGAGTGTGAACCCCCATGACCAGGGATTATTCTAACTTTCTCCTTCTATTTGCTGACAAATAAATGTCCACATAATCATTCTTCTCATCTTCTGACATTTTAGGAAGTAAAATTTAGAGGAATATTCAGAGTTTCTTCCTGTAAAATAGGAATTATACTAGTACTAAATACTCTTTATTACTAAGGAAATATGTTCAGTTTCCTGATACAGTTCATTGTTTGTGGAAAGCTGCCAATAGCTACAATAGAGTAAAGCTAATTTGCATAGTTGATGTGGAGCAAAGAGTGGTTGAAGTGAAGTTAGATGTTCTGGGCTCAGGTCCCAGAAGTTATGCCATTTATTATGTCACTTTGGGTAAGTCACCTAACTTCTCTAGACTTCAGTTTCCCCATATGTAAAATGAGAGGGTTGGATAAGGTAATATCTAATACCTCTTTAACCTTGAAATCTGTGCTCCTATTATAGTCTTGGGAAGGAGGTTATTAAATCAAGCATGGCTTCATCAAGAACAGATCATTCTAGACTATTTCATTTTATTTTTTAGGCTTTTTTTTTTTGCAAGGCAATGGGGTTAAATGGCTTGCCCAAGGCCACAGTTAGGTAATTATTAAGTGTCTGAGGTCAGATTTGAACTCAGGTACTCCTGACTGCAGGGCTGGTGCTCTATCCACTGCACCAACCTAGCCGCCCCCTATTTTATTTTATTTTGGCAGGGTGTCTTGATAAATAAATCAAGGCGATGTCAGAGATTTTGTAAACCTGGATTTCAACAAGACATTTGTCATGGTATCTGATAGATGGAGGGATGAGGGTTAGCTGATGGCAGAGTAAATGGGCTTTGGAACTAAGTGACTGATAAAACTTGAATCAAGTAATAAGTCAACTCAGTATGAAAGAAGCTTTCTAGTGGAATGACCCAGTGATCTACTTAATGAGATACCATAGGTAAAGTGCTTTTCAAACCTCAAAATATGATATAAATATTAGTCATTATCATTATTACTCAATTTTATAACTTCAAGTCAACTAGTTTATAAACATTTATTAAACTACTACTACACATACTATGCTTAATATTGGCATTGGAGATACAAAAAAAAAGGCAAAAAAATGTCCCCACTATCAAGGAACTCACAGTTTAATGGGAGGGAAAAACCATGTGCAAACAAGATATATACAGGATAAACTAGAGATAATCACAGAGAGAAAAATGTAAAAAGTAATAAAGACTGGGAAAATTTCTTGCAGAAAGTGGGGTTTTTATTCATTTAATTTTTTTTGTAAGTGACTTGCCCAAGGTCTCACACAACTAGGTAATTATTAAGTGTCTGAGTCTGGATTTGAATTCAGGTCCTCTTGACTCCAGGGCTAGTGCTTTATCCACTGCACCACCTAGCAGCCTACCTTGGGGTTTTTATTGAAATTTAAAAGTAGCTCAGGGAAGCCAAGACTGGGAGGAAGAGGACTCCAGGCTCTGGGAACAACCAGAAAAAAATGCATGTATTTGGAGATGGAATGTTCAAGAAAGAACAAAGAGGCTATTGGATCTCAATGTACATAGAAAGAGTAAGACATAGGAAACCTCAAACTATCAGAAAGACTCATATTACTAAGGTTTAAAATATCATAGAGAGGGTTTTATATTTGATCTCAGGGGTAATGGAGAGCCACTGCAGTTTATTGATTGGGAAGGGCATGTGACATGGTCAGATGATATGAATTTAGGAAGATCACTTTGATAATTGTATGGAGGATGTAATGGAGGAGATAAGGAGACTGTTTAGTGATTAGAGACAAAGTCCTTTGTGTCCTTCTCCTTAGATAAGCCATTTTAATCAGGGACAGGATGAAATGATGCTTATCATATTTAGAGATGATATGAACTGGGACATAAAGATTACACAGTAAATAACCAACTAAGGATCTAAAAATCTTTGTCAAATAATCCTTGTCAGAATAATAGTCCATACTAATAAAATTTGAGATACAAATATAAAGACTTACACATGGATTAAAAAAAATCAATGGAACAGTTGCTGAAGAGAGTGTGGATAGATAATAGCTCAGTTAAAAACATTTGGGGATCTTAGTGGACTGGAAGCTAAACTGTGAATTTATGCTAATGTAATAGTGACCCAAAATCAGGGAGGTGATAATGCCATTATGGGACAACTAGGGGACACAGTGGATAGAGTGTAAGTCCTGGAGTCATAAGGATCTGAGTTCAAATTCAGCCTCAGATACTTCCTAGCTCTCTTGCAGAATCATCTGAGTCCAGGGACCAGATATGAATCAGGACAAATGGAGATGGCTCTGGATGCCAGGCAATCAGGGTTAAGTGACTTATCCAGGGTCACACAGCTAGTAAGTATCAAGTGTCTGGGCTGGATTTGAACTCTGGTCCTCCTGACCAGTGCTCTATCCACTGTGCCACCTGGTTATAGATTAGTTGAAGGATTATCATGTGAAAGAAGCATTATGCTTGTTGTGCTTTGGCTCAGAGGGCAGAACTAAGATAGAATGGGTACCAAGTTGCAGAAATGTAGATTTTATGAATATATAACAAAAAAGTTTTCAATAATTAGAGTTCTCCCAAATTGGAATGGGGTGCCTTGGGAGACAGGAAAAACTTCTTATTGGAAGTTTTTTTAAAATTTTTTTTTTAATTAAAGATATTATTTGAGTTTTACAATCCCCCCCATCTTACACCCTCCCCCCCCCCCCCCCACGGAAAGCAATCTATCAGTCTTTACTTTGTTTCCATGGTATACATTGATCCAAATTGAGTGTGATGAGAGAGAAATCAAGAAATCATATCCTTAAGGAAGAGACAAAAACTCTAAGAGGTAACAAGATCAATAAGATAATCTGTTTTTTCCCCCCTAAATTAAAGGGAATAATCCTTGAACTTTGTTCAAACTCCACATCTCCTTATCTGGATACAGATGACATTCTCCTTTTGCAGACAGCCCCAAATTGTCCCTGATTGTTGCACTGATGGAATGAGCCAGTCCTTCAAGGTTGATCATCACCCCCATGTTGCTGTTAGGGTGTACAGTGTTTTTCTGGTTCTGCTCATCTCACTCAGCATCAGTTCATGCAAATCCCTCCAGGATTCCCTGAAATCCTGTCCCTCCTGGTTTATAATAGAACAATAGTTTTCCATGACATACATATACCACAGTTTGCTAAGCCATTCCCCAACTGAAGGACATTTACTTGAATTCCAATCCTTTACCACTACAAACAGGGCTGCTATAAATATTTTGGGGGGCGGCTAGGTGGTGCAGTGAATAGAGCACCAGCCTTGGAGTCAGGAGTACTTGGGTTCAAATCCGACCTTGGACACTTAGTAATTACCTAGCCATGTGGCCTTGGGCAAATCACTTAACCCCATTGCCTTGAAAAATCTAAAAAAAACCCCCTAAATAAATAAATATAAATATTTTTGTACAAGTGATGTTTTTACCCTTTTTCATCATCTCTTCAGGGTATAGACCCAGTAGTGTTATTGCTGGATCAAAGGGTATGCATATTTTTGTTGCCCTTTGGGTGTAGTTCCAAATTTCTCTCCAGAAAGGTTGGATGAGTTCACAGCTCTAATAGTGTCCCAGATTTCCCACAATCCTTCCAACAATGAACATTATCCTTTCTGGTCATATTGGCCAGTCTGAGAGGTGTGAGGTGGTACCTCAGAGAAGCTTTAATTTGTATTTCTCTAATACTTAGAGCAATTTGTCATATAGCTATGGATTGCTTTGATCTCCTCATCTGTAAATTGCCTTTACATATCCTTTGACCATTTGTCAATTGGGGAATGGCTTTTTGTTTTAAAAATATGATTCAGTTCTCTGTATATTTTAGAAATGAGTCCTTTGTCAGAATCATTAGTTGTAAAGATTGTTTCCCAATTTACTACATTTCTTTTGATCTTGGTTACAGTGGTTTTATCTGTGCAAAAGCTTTTTAATTTAATGTAATCAAAATCATCTAGTTGGTTTTTGGTAATGTTCTCCAACTCTTCCTTAGTCATAAACTGCTCCCCTTTCCATAGATCTGACAGGTAAACTAGTCCTTGATCTTCTAATTTGCTTATAGTATTGTTTTTTATGTCTATGTCCTGTAACCATTTGGATCTTATCTTGGTAAAGGGTGTTAGGTGTTGGTCTAATCTAAGTTTCTTCCATACTAACTTCCGATTTTCCCAGCAGTTTTTAATCAAAGAGAGAGTTTTTATCCCAATAGCTGGACTCTTTGGGTTTATCAAACAGCAGATTACTCCTGCTTTTGCACTAGTCTATTCCACTGGTCCACCACTCTCCAATACCAAACAGTTTTGATGACTGATGGTTTATAATATAATCTTAGATCAGGTAGGGCTAAGCCCCCTTCCTTTGCACCTTTTTTCATTAAGTTCCTGTAAATTCTTGACTTTTTATTTCTCCATATGAATTTACTTATAATTTTTTCTAACTCATTAAAGTAATTTTTTGGAATTTTGATTGGTAGGGCACTAAACAGGTAGTTTAGTTTTGGTAGAATTGTCATTTTTATTATATTAGCTCTACCTATCCATGAGCAGTTGATATTTGCCCAGTTATTTAAATCTGATTTAATTTGTGTGAGAAGTGTTTTATCATTGGAAGTTTTCAAGCAAAGACTGAGTGACTACTTATTGGGGACGTAAATAGAATTCATTTTTCCATATGGATTGCTTCTAAAATTTTATTTTATTTTTTAATAAATATACATGTATTATCCTTCCATTCTACATGTTTTAATGGAGGAAAAAGAAAAACAAAAAGCCTGTAAAAAATGCATAGTCAAGCATAACAAATTCTAGTATTGTCTGTATCTCCAAATATATGTCTCATTCTCCATCCTGAATATAACACGTCTCTGTCAAGAGGGGGATAGCAGTATTTTACAATCTGATCATTTCATTGACCAAAGTTCTTGAGTCTACCAAAGTTGTTTGTCTTTACCACGCTGCATATATTGTTCTCTTATTCTGGTCACTTCACCCTCTATGATTGCAAAGAAGTCTTTACAGGTTTCCCCTGCTTTATCATCATCAATAATAATCTTGAGTGTTTACTATGTTCAAAAGAATGTTCAGAATGGACAAAACTTTTTATTAAGGTCAAGGAACTTAGATAGTAAAACTTAGTAAAACTAGACTACCTTGCAATTCATCTTTCTGAAATTTTTTGGGGGTATTGTGAGATGTCTTTGACTGTAATGATGGAGGTTCTTGCTTTCTGAATGATGGACTCAGTGTGATGTGACTAGGGATTTATTACTGAGGAGGAATATGGAAGAGCAAAGAGACCAAGGTTTCTATTCCAAGACAATCACCACCAAATCAACCAAAACCATTGCCTTCCCAATTTTGTCTAACATTGATCCTTGGTATTGCACCCTGATATTTAAAGCAGAAGAGGATCTGCTTATTGAACCCAAATCCTACTAGGTAGTAAGGCTCTTTTCCCCTTGGAAATATGAACATTTCAGCCTTGTGTAACTCCTAGGGACTTTTCTCAATTGGTGATGGTGAAGATGAAATTCAACCCTTTCCTGAAAAGGAAACTCCCATGACAACTAAAGTATATCCTTTGTTTGACGCCCTCCACTGAGAGCCCACTCCCCCTCAAGGAAGCCCATTACACTTTTGGAAAATTATTTGTTAGGAAAATTTTCTTCACAGCCACCTGAAATCTGAATCTCTCAAAGTCTGAAAGCTTCCAAGCCCATTCTCAGTTCAAGATATACTAGGAACTGGGGTGGCTAGGTAGCGCAGTGGATAGAGTACAAGCCCTGGAGTCAGGAGGACCTGAGTTCAAATCAAGCCTCAGAGACTTAATAATTGCCTAGCTGTGTGACCTTGGGCAAGTCACTTAACTGGATTACCTTGCATAAACAAACAAAAAATGATATACTATGAACTGAAATCACTAACAAGAAAAATATTAAAATCATAATACATGTACACATGTAGATTTTATGATTATCTCCCTGCCTCCATAAAAGGATTACCTGTTATTCAAAAAATAACCATTTAAATTTAAAAAACTATTTTAGGTACCTACTATGAATAAGGCAAACTATGATTGAAGTACAACATTAATATTCATGTAAAAGGGGTCCTTGACATTTTTTTGGATTCTCCTTAGAAATATGAATTTGACTAGGCATCTTTAGGTCTGGAAACATACTGATAAGGCACATATGTGTATGTGTGTGTGTGTGTGGGGGGGGTCACAGAACCTATTTTGGACTTACAAAATGTTCTTCTTTACCTGATCCTTTTGCTGTGCCTGCAGATTCCTGACTCCTCCTGAGACTATCTCCCCTTTTCCCAGATGTAGTTGGACCTGTAGAACATCACATTTCACATGTTGTAAGCCTGTAAGAGGCTTGGAAGTACGGGGTTCTTTCTATGTTAGTAATTATCCGATAAGGAAATATATCTAACTGCTATCTCTGCTTCTGTATCCTGCTTGCTCACATACCCCCCCCCCCCACCCCGCAATACTATAAAAAACCTTGTTCTCTGGACACTAGGGGCTATTCAATTTGAGGGAAAATGTAACTCCACATAGATAATAAATCTCCAAAACTTATCAAATCTGGGTCTCCGTCTTGCTCTTTGGGTTTAGCATGATAATTATATAATAGTGGCCATGGAAGTACCATTTAGTATTCTTAAGTACAGAGACATTTAGGTGGAGCAATAAAGTACTATGTCAGGAAGACCCAAGTTCAGACTTAAGCTTATTGGTTAAGTTCACACTAACTGTGTGAACTGAGCAAGACATTTAACTTCTGTCCACCTCAATTTTCTTAATTATAAAATCAGAATAATAATAATGGCACTTATTAACCTTGTCCTGAATATCAACTGAGAAATTTGTATCATACTTAGTATACTACCCAGCAAATAGTAGGTATTTGTTAACTTCCCTTCTATTGTAAAGTTCTTTCAATCACTAGAGGAAGGAAGCTAATGTAGCTAGAGATAGCTGAAGTGATTGATTAATACCTGTGACTGAAGCCCCTGATTCCAAAGCCATTCTACCTACTGCTTACTTTAGTCTTATCTGAACTGTTCACCTTTAGTGTATTAAGAAGTACCTGAGTTCTGCTTATATTAGAACTATGCCTTGTAAGAGGACCAAACTTTTAATGATTAACTCAATATAAAACAACCCAACTCTCCTAATATAATATATATTACAGAATTGCTTTGCTGCGTAGGCTGCAGTTATCTACTCAGCTTCAATTCTCCATACCAGGTCAAAATGGAGATCCAGGAAGATAATGTCTTGAATCTTTCTTATGTGACTCAATATAGACTATTAGTAAATCCCAGTGTTATGTCAACAAAGTATGAAAAATTATTTCTGTTCCTTGAAATTCCCATTCTGATGATCATACTTCCTTGGTGATTGAGAGGCAGCAAGATGACAGGAAGGGTGCCCAACCATGATATGTCTCTCTTTTGTGTATATGCACAGTAAATTCTAGAATTTCTTTCCTATCATATTAAATAATAAATACTGCCAGACATACTGAAGTTGTTTAAAATTTGAAGGACAGAAAAAATATTAGGATCTCCTGGAATAGTGGATAAAGAGCATGCAAGAGAGTGAGGATATTAAGCCTCAGCTTTGACACATATATTGACTATTGTTAATATAATAATTACTATAAGTTTTCTTAAACTTTTTTCCTGGGCAAAGGTTGATGTTTTTCTTAAGCTATTGTATAAATGGAATGTGTCCTCTTTAAGATTTGGTAAGGAAACCTTGTCCTGCCCTCTTTAATCTCTTTAAAATTTGAAAAGAAAATCTTGCTTGGCCCTACTAAAATCCAGTCCTTTAGACTTCAAAAACAAGTACTTAAACTCAAAAAAAAGAAAGTTACCTCCCTCAAGGAAAATACCTTAGTGAAAGTGTTTCTCCAAGATCAAAAAATATAATTAGTCTCCAGTTAAGTTTAAGGTTTCATCTACTTTTGTTATGTATATTCTGTTCTCCTCCCTTGTTACTGTTTAAATTTTCTGATCTCACTCAATTTGGTGAGATCTTTCTGAGATGGTCTCCATTATCTAATGGTGCTGGACAAGTTCAGAGAAATAAAACTGTCTATTTTTCTTTATTGTTGTTATGTTTTTTTACACTATTTTAAGGTTTTAATTTTAGGTAAACACTATATGGCCTTGGGCAAGTCATTTAACCTCTCAGAGTTCTAGGTAGTTCTCCAAAACTGTTTCAAAGATGCAGAACTGGTTTGGAAGAAATGAGAGTTTTCTTGCCTGAAGAATTCTGTAAACAGTAACAGTGAAATCATAGGTCCAGTTCAAATCTCATTGTTCTTATTTTCCTTATGTAATGACTGTTATTATTCTGTATTGATACTACTGGACAGGTAGACTGATCTTCCTGTGTTCAAATCTGGCCTCAGACACTTATTAGTTAAATGACCCTGGGCAAGTCACTTAATTCTGTTTGGCTCAGTTTCCTCATCTGTAAAATGAAAGGAAATGACAAGTTACTTCAGGATCTTTACCAAGAAAAATAGGGTCATGGAGAGTTAGACACAACTTAAATAACTGAACAATAACAAATTGATTTTTATCAATTTTCTGTCAAAGACTTTTCAAAATGATTAGTAGAATGGGAGCTAGACCCAGAGGGTCTAAATTGAGTGAAGGATGGCAGATTCAGAAATCCAAACCTAAATGAGTTCAGGTTTTGGAGCTGGCAAAGTACACATGAGGCTGTTTGTATACATATTCTGTGCCTCCCAGACAGGGCTCTGGTCAAGCCTTGTGATTCTGGAGAGTAGCTCATTAGCTGAACAATGAAAAACATTCATCCCCTAATTGCCTGCCTTGGAAATCTGTTATACTAATACATATACTATTGCTCTTACAACAATGGATTAGGGAAGAAATAAAATTCAAGTAATTTACTGCTTACTAATTGGGTGAGCTTCTGCTAGCCATTTAAACTTTTTTTGTCTCAGGCTCTAACCACTAATGTCTTTTCCAGATTTAAATGGATGCTCACAGGGCCTTCCTCTGATAATTCCCTTCAAACTCAAGATGTCCACAATGACTTTATAACCTGTCCTCTCTATTTCTACTAGTAGCATTAATTCTTCCGTCTTTGAAACTACCGCATTAGCGCATTAGCTTTTATCCTTCCCTTCCCTCCTCTTTTGATGTAATTAATTACAAAGGCCTTGCAAATTCTGTCATATTTCTTGCTTCTATCTCCAGCTCTCTATTTCCATTGTGACCCTAGAGGCCTTCACTTCTATCATCTGGACTGTTATAATGAAGTGCAATATCAATATTTCTGTAACCCCTGTATAAAAGGGGTCCTTGACACCTTTCTGGGCTCTGAGAAACCCCTCAGAAATATAAACTTGGCTAGGTGCCTTTGGGTCTGAGAATAATCTGATAGGACCCAAATGCTTGACTCAGGATCATGAGATATACCATAAATTTGTCTGAGATACACAAAACACTCTTGTTAACCTAATCATTTTGCTGTATCTGTAAAATTCCTATTTTCTCCCAAGATTGCCTCCCCTTCCCCCAGATCCAGCTGGAACCATAAGATAGTAAATTCCACTCCCCTTGAACCTATGGGAAGCCGTGAATATGTGACTCCCTCTGTCTCGGGAAACATGTTAAGTCATAAAGCAAGATCTATACTAGGCCATATGTTTGCATATTTTTGTAATAGTCTGACAAGGAAATATATCTAACTGCTGTCTCTGCTTCTGTATCCTGCTGGCTCACAATACCCCCCCCCCCAAATACTATAAAAACCTTGTTCTCTGGACACTCAGTGCTATGTGTTTTGAGGAGTTATCCCCACATAGTCATTGGTAATAAAAATGTACTCCCCTAAATTCATAGCTTGGTCTCCATCTTGCTTCTTTGGGTTTAGCAATAATAGCCTCCATACAAATTTTCCCATCTTCACTTTTAATTTGTTATTCAGTCATTTCACTGAATCTGACTTGGTGGTGTCATTTGGGGTTTTCTTGGTGAAGATTTTGGAGTGGTTTGACATTTCCTTCTCCAGATGATTTGGCAGATGAGGAAACTGAGGCAAACAGAGTTAAGTGACTTACCCAGGGTCACACTGCTAGTAAGTATGTGAGGCCAGATTTGAACTCTGGAAAAGGAGTCTTTCTGACTCGAGTCTCAACATTATCCACTATGCCAGCTATTATCCTGTCTCTTCTCTTTCCTCACCCTAAAAACCATTTTTTACTCTGCTTCTAGATATAACCCCTTTATAAATAGGTCTTGCCATATCATCCCTTTGCTCAATTCCTTTACAGGTGATAGAGTGAAAAGAACCCTGGACACAGTCAAGAGACCTAACAATTTCTAGCTGTAGGATTGCAGGCATCCCTTCACATTCCTGAGACTTAAGTTTCCTTTTTGGTAAGATGCAAATACTAAAGCTAGTTTCTAGTGTTGTTTACCTTGTAAACCTTGAAGTGCATATAAATGTGAGTTCTTTATTTACTGAAGGGCAAATAAAAGAGAGGAGATGGAGTGCTGAGCCTGGAGTGGGGAAGACTCTTCTTCCTGGGTTCAAATCTGACCTCAGGCACTTACTACTTCTAACCCTGGGTAAGTCACTAAACCCTGTTTGCTTTGTCAAGAGAATCCCAAGTGGGGTCATGAAGAATGGGACTCCACTGAGAAAAAACAAACAAACATGAGTGAATTATCATGGAACTCAGTTTCAATCTTAGTGTGGCATTCAGTATTCTTTGATCTGGCAACACTCTCTTTTCTGGCTTTATCTCTCACTATTCCCTAATTATACTTTCTACTCCAGCCAGACTTCTACCCATACACACTCAGTGCTTTCCTGTCTCTTTGCTTTTGCTCATTTTGTTCTCAATACCTAGATTGTCCTCAATATAACTTTTACCTATAGAATTGCTATTATTCTTTAAATTCTTTTTTTTTAGGTTGTTTTTTTTTTGCAAGGCAATGGGGTTAAGTGGTTTGCCCAAGGCCACACAGTTAGGTAATTATTGTGTCTGAGGTCGGATTTGAACTCAGGTACTGCTAACTCCAAGGCCAGCGCTTTATCCACTACGCCACCTAGAGGCCCCAAGCCCCTATTCTTTAAATTCCAACTCATTGCTATGTTCTTCAGGAAGCTTGCACTGATTTCTTCCTTTAGTAAACATCATTTTTCCTCTTTCTGTATCACAAACCATTTTGTTCTTTTCATATACACTTATTATTTGTTATATATGTTAAGAGGGCAGCTAGGTGGTACACTGAATAGAGCATTGGCCTTGGATTCAGGAGGACAGGAGTTCAAATCTGATTTTAGACACTTGCCACTTACTAGCTGTGTGACCTTGGACAAGTCACTTAACCCTGATTGTTCCACATCCAGGGCCATCTCCAGTTGTCCTGATTCATATCTGGCCACTGGACCCATATGGCTCTGAAGGAGAAAGTAAGGCTGGTGACTTAGCACAGCTCTCCCTTTCTCAAATCCAATTCACCTGCTTGTTATGGCATCACCTACCTGATGTCAGGTTCTTTGAAATCATAGCTTTTTGTCTCTATTCCCTTAGGAATAGTTCACAGTCAGCCTTTGATACAGACAGACGCTCTGTGACTTTTTAAAGTCTTCTCTAGTCAAATGATTCTTTTAAAAAATAATTTTAAAAAGAAAATTTTATTGATCTTTTGTTTTTACATCATTATCACTATGTTGTCTGTATTTCTTGGATACTAAATCCTTAGTTTAGACATTTAATAAAAAAACTTTTTCCCCTATTCAAATTCTCCCTTTTTTTAAATCTAGACTGCATTAGTTTTGTTTGTCTCTTTCATCTTTGATAATTTCCTATCCCTTATTTAGTTAAGAATGCATCTAGCTATGAAATATATTGTCTTCTAATTTTTTGTGGTCTAGATTTTTTTTGCAAGGCAGTGGGGTTAAGTGACTTGTCCAAGGTCATACAGCTAGTTGTAATTATTAAGTGTCTGAGGTCAAGTTTGAACTCAGATCCTCCTGACTTCAGGACCAATGCACCAACCACTTTGCCACCTAATTTCCCCATGGTATGGTTTTTTTTTTAGTTTTTTTTTGCAAGGCAAATGGGGTTAAGTGGCTTGCCCAAGGCCACACAGCTAGGTAATTATTAAGTGTCTGAGATGGATTTGAACCTGTTGGGAGCCAGGGTCTCTAAGCTGTTTGACACAGTCACGGCAAGAAGACTCAGGGCAGTCACACTGCCTGATGGAACAACATTTCCTTCTTCAATATATATAGGGATTCCATGTATACCCATATTTATAGGTCTATTATTGATTGCAAAACTTACTCATCCTAATAGTGGAATGACTCTAAAGGAAGGATTTCAAAGAAATTCCTTGAATAAAACAGATTGTGAACTCTGTCCAAATTTGACAGGACTGCCTCTCCCTGAGACATACAAAAGGCTTCAACATTATGAAATCTTTGGAAGATACAGCACTGGGAATTCCAGGGAGATGTCAGAATATATACAGGGAAACCAGATACAAGATGGGTCAGATAGAATTCCAGGGAAAGTAACAGTTTTTCCCCCCCTTATCATACACAGGAATATATGATAAAGATGGTGAGAGAATAGTTAGTATAGGTAACCAATATGTGAACTCTAATAGCTTTAGTTTATTGGGAAAGAATAAAAAGTCATAGAAACCGTAGCGTCTACCAACAAGGGCTGAAAGGAAAATTGGTTATTGAAGGAGTCAACGCATGGGTGGACAAACATAACTACCTTCACTATAGGTTGTCAAGGGAGCATATCGAAAAACATTACATATGCGGCACAAAAACATAAAAGCATTCCATTAAACAAATTATATCAAAGATTATTATCAGGAAAGTTCTGTTTAATCAATAACTTTACTATGCAGCAACAAACTAGGCAACAGGCAGGTTGAGGTCATCACTGTCTGAGCAGGGACAAGAAAATTAATTACATGATTGATAATCACACTTGTAACCACTACATGATCAAACTTGTAACCATATGAACTATGTGATTAATGATGAAAATTGTATACTTTTGTAACCAAGGAAATGATTTTAGTTTGCTTGTTTCATATGATTCTAAGACTATAAAAATAAATCTAAGCAGCTGACAGTCAGTCAGCCTGCTCCTGCCTTTACCCACTTGTTGACTCAACTCATTTCGCCGACTCTATCCCTCCTGTCAAGTTCCAAGGACCCCATGGAGGCTGGACCCCCGCATGAACCCAGGTACTCCTGACTCCAGGGCCGGTGCTTATCCACTCGCCACCTAGCCGCCTCCATGGTATAGTTTTTAATATACATATCATGTCCCTATTTTGAATTTATTGTAAATTATGCTGTAAATTGTTGATCTAAGTCTAATTTCTGCCATGATGCATTTCAGTTGTTCCAGCATTTCTTGGCAAATTTGTAGTTCTGTGTAATTTATATTTGCAGGTTTATCCAGCACTGGAATATAATGGGTTCCATTATTTTCCCTGTCTAATCTGCTGACTCCTGGGTCTGTCCCCTGGGCCACCTAGCTGCTCCTCACTACCACAATTTTACTATTTCGCTTGATACTCTGTTTCAACAGACAAATTTTATTATTTAATCAAGTTCCTTAAGGTATACCTTTGATAGTTTGGTACATCATTAAAACTAAATTTTGGTAGTGTTGTCCTTTTTTTTAGAAAAAGGATATTGGTTGGGGGCAGCTAGGTGGAGCAGTGGAGCAGCGCCAGACTTGGAGTCAGTATTGCCTGAGTCCAAATCCAGCTGTGTGGCCTTGGGCAAGCCACTTAACCCCATTGCCTTGCAAAAAAACCCTAAAAAAATAAAAAAGTATATTGGCTGGAGGAGAGAAGAGAAGGTTGAAGAAAAATTGAAACTATATACGATCGCAATTTTATAGTTATTTTGTTTTATTTTTTGGTTTTTGTTTTTTAATTTATTTTTATTAAAGATGTTATTTGAGTTTTACAATTTCTCCCCCAATCTTACTTCCCTCCCCCCACCCCCCCCACGGAAAGCAATCTGTCAGTCTTTACTTTGTTTCCATGTTGTACCTTGATCCAAATTGAGTGTGATGAGAGAGAAATCATATCCTTAGAGAAGAGACAAGAAGTCTAAGAGGTAACAATATCAGACAATAAGATATCTGATTTTTTCTAAATTAAAGGGAATAGTCCTTGAACTTTGTTCAAACTCCACCACTCTTTATCTGGATACAGATGGCATTCTCTTTTGCATACAGCCCAAAATTGCTGCACTGATGGAATGAATGAGTCCTTCAAGGTTGAACGTCACTCCCATGTTAGGGTGTACAGTGTTTTTTCTGTGTTTTTCATCAGTTCATGCAAATCCCTCCAGGCTTCCCTGAAATCCCGTCCCTCCTGGGGACACACAATAGTGTTCCCTGACATACATATACCACAATTTTAGTTATTTTAAATGGTATTTCTCTTTCTATTACTGCTCCTTAGATTTTGTTATTACAAATAAATACTGTTGATTTTGTTTGTTAATCTTTCCATTTATATTGCTGGATACTTGATGATACTACTTGAGTCTATTTACTTTACTTTTCATCTGTCTTCTATGTTTCTCTCTATTCATCATATACATTATTTCTTATAGTATAACACTCCATAACATTCATTTACCATAACTTGTTCAACCTTTCTCATTGATCAGCATCTACATTATTTATAATTCTTGATATTACAATTAATTTTCTTTTTTTTCTTTTTTTTTCTTTTTTAGGGTTTTGCAAGGCAATGGAGTTAAGTGGCTTGCCCAAGACCACACAGCCAGGTAATTATTAAGTGTCTGAGGCCAGATTTGAACCCAGGTACTCCTGACTCCAGGGCCGGTGCTCTATTCACTGAGCCACCTAGCCACCCCTTATTACAATTAATTTTGCTATATAATTTATTACTTTAGTCCACAGTGCCTATGAGCCAGATAACAATATTTTCATAGGCATGTGGAAAGGACTTTGAGGAGTCATTATACCAAGAGGATCTTAGGTCATCACTTCTTAGGAGTCAGTTAGACATATAGGATAACCTCTGCTAATGCAGCAAGAGTCTGACTCATATTTCCAAAGTGTAAATTCTTTTTTAATGACATTAAAGAAGTATCTATAAAACCTGAATCCTTCCACAAATGACTCACTGATTATCTTACATAGAAATTTACGATGTTTAGATGGAGAATGAGACATAAAAAAGAATGAGTCCCAGGGGTGGCTAGGTGGCTCAGTGAATAGAGCACCGGCCCTGGAGTCAGGAGTACCTGGGTTCAAATCTGGCCTCAGACACTTAATAATTACCTGGCTGTGTGGCCTTGGGCAAGCCACTTAACCCCATTTGCCTTGCAAAAACCTTAAAAAAAAAAAAAAGAATGAGTCCCTCTGTCACCTCCAAGTTATTAGGCTTTCAGTGGGTGAGCTCTGTTCACTATGAATGATGTGACTTTGGTCAAATCATTAATGTCCCTGGGCTTTAATTTCCTCTTAAAATAGATGGGAGTTGTATTAGATGATATCTAAGACTATGTCCTATGATCAAGACTTATTGGAAAACACAGATAAGAACTACAAAGCATGAGAAGGCAGGGAGCATTAGAAATCTGAAGTAATGGAGGGATGACTCAACATTGAAATTATAAATTCACTAAAATATTGTCTTCTATGGTTAATTTTAGGATATGTTATTTCCCTAAGAAATGAAGATTTGAGGATTTTGCTTTTAAAAAATTTAGTGGTTTACTACATGTTTGGAGTCTAAAACTGAATTCAGGTAAAGTTTGAGAATTCCCAGAATGTGAGAAACTTGTCAAAAGAGCATGGGAGGGGGTGACTAGGTGGAGTAGTGGATAAAGCACTGTCCTTGGAGTCAGGAGTATCTGGGTTCAAATCTGGTCTCAGACACTTAATAATTACCTAGCTGTGTGGCCTTGGGCACTTAACCCCATTTGCCTTGCAAAAAAAAAAACCTAAAAAAATAAAAAAAAGGAGCATGGGAAAAAAATCTGAGAAATTACCATATTATCCTATTGAATTTAATTAAACTATTTCTTTTAATTCTATATGCATATATAGAAACTCTAGTACATATATATATATATATATATATGATATAGATTTAGAATGAGTACCAAAAAGTCTTTGAACTTTTGTCCTGTGTAAAACTTCCTTATTCTCTCAATTATTAACCCATCTTCTTTGCCAAAAAATAAAAATGATTTTTATGTTGAAATTTTTTTGTTTCTTTTCCATTCACTTCCCTGTGTACATGAAATTTCCCCCAGTAAAATATAAGTCTCTTGTGGGCAGGGACCATTTTGATTTTTGTCTTTGTGAAATGGAGGTTGATGTAGGTACGACATGTATCAGATCAAGTTAGAGAGTTCTTTATAGGACCTATGAAGCATCCCTAGATATTTGGCAATTGATTATTTTGATCTGCTAACCATTCGAAGAATGGAAGGCTCTTTGATGTAACATCCAAATTTGATTGACTAAGGCATCCAAAAGCCTAATGGGCTTCTACCAGCTCTCTCTTGCCACAGTCCCTTTTGGTTGTTTCTGGAGAGGCATTCCTATCAGGAGAATAGGTCTTGGAGCCTTCTCCCCATTGAACCAGTTCTCAGACCCTGAGAAATGAGACTCAGCCCTTAGTCTCTGTATTTGTTCCTTTTTTGTTTTAGGTAGAGGAAACTGGAATCTCCAGCTCTGTGAGTTTTAAAAGGCTAGAAAAGTGAGCCTCAGAAATTTAGAAACTCTAGTTCAAGATAGGTTTTGCAGCCAGCTAGCATTTATGTCCCAAGGAGCAATAATAAGCCTTTGGGAGTGACCTTCTGGAGCCCGGCTAGTGGAAGTTGAGGTGAGTACTAATTTCAAAGTCATGTTGCATCTGGACATTAACTTGGTGGGACCAAAACTAGGTAGGAACTAACCCAAATTTTGAGTCTATACTGTGAAGCCCATTGTGATCTAGGATAAAATATGACACTGGATAATATTGTTATATTTTTGAAGTAAATGTTCTTTTTGTAAGCCCTAATTGATGTTGAGATTAAATGGAACTGAACCCATATTGATTAGCTCCTAACAAACAATTTGAGGAATATAGCCAGTCTGCCTGGAATTGATAATGTTAGAGAAGATACAATCCAATCCCTCAGAGTTACCCCGTGCCCCACCATTTTGAGTGGCAGATGGAAAGTGGACCAGGGATTATCTCTCCTTTTCTACCCCCAAAGATTAGCAGGTTGTGTTGCTCATATTTGGGGGTTAAATACTTATTGGTATCAAAAGATGAAACTGCTAGTAATGGTCACAGTCAAAATATTGTGTATTACCAAGTACAGTCCTGGATTTAAATCACTCTCAGTGCTCCGCAACTCTCAGACTGGCAGCCGCAGAGCTGGTATTAATTTGCATTGTTAGAGGAGAGTTCCTTACATTCATGAAATCTTTCTTCCTTCTCCACATTCCTCCCTCCCCCCTCCCCACACCATTGTGAGCATATGAAGATGAATCATGATAGTGCAATTACAACAGGTAATAAATGTTTTTTGTCCTCCCTATGATATCGTGGAGGGAACAACGTGGCATACAAATAAATTAGATTTTAGTGAGGCAGGACTGGGCAAAGTCACCAGTCTCACTTTCTTTTCTGGAACTCTCTAGGCTGTGACCAGATAAGGATCAAGATGCCTGGGGATGGACCTGGATGCAGTGGAGACCTTAACCCTTAAAGGTCTCTAATTGAGGCCACTCCCATTCAGTGATTAGGCTAGGTAAAAAAGAAATGAAGCCAGACTGGTCTCCTTTACTAGTCAAAAACATTTCATCTGGGAGGGGAAGACCCTCAGGGTTTTTGGGCAAAAGAGAAACAATTTTTATTTACATTTACTCTGGTTCAGTCCAGGCCCATACAGCAACCCAGTGAGGTTTGGCCTGACCTACTGTTGACCAATCAATGAGAGTGTTTCGAGGTTAGTAAATAACAAGGTAAGAATGTGATAACCTGCCAGGTAAGGATGTTATAATGTTTGTGGACAGAAGAAAGGGAAAGGGAAAAAAAAAAGAGGGGCGGCTAGGTGGCTAGTGGATAAAGCACTGGCCTTTGAGTCAGGAGTACCTGGGTTCAAATCCGGTCTCACACACTTAATAATTACCTAGTTGTGTGGCCTTGGGCAAGCCACTTAACCCCATTTGCCTTGCAAAAAAAAAACCTAAAAAAAAGGAAGAAAGGAAAAAGAGAGAAAGAAAAAAGGGAAGGAAGAAAGAAAGAAAAAGGAAGAAGTGAGGGTAGGAGGAAGGAGGGAAGCTATCCAGCTGGACAGCAGTGGAGCAGCAACTTACTATTCACATAGGTTGTTGTTTGTCCTTTGACAAGGCCAAATAGGGACATGATATCTTGATATGCAAGTGAATTGGATTTAAGTGAGGGAAGGCTGCCCAAAGGCACCAGCCATACTTTCTCCTAGAGTCATTTATTTGTTTTTTTGTTTGTTTGTTTTGTTTTTAGGTTTTTACAAGGCAAAAGGGGGTTAAGTGAGACCGGATTTGAACCCAGGTACTCCTCACTCCAAGGCCAGTGCTTTATTCACTACATTCTATTTCCATATTATTTTCCAATTTTATCTGCCTTTACCCCCAACTGGTTCTGTAGTAAAGGTTCTGTGCTTCCCGTGATGAATCACTATTTGACCCAGGAATGCAGGGTGGCAAAAGAAAAATAGAGATTTATTGAGAAGTTAAAAAGAGAGATTAAAGAAAGGTGACTTGCTAATCAACTGGGCTGTCCAGCTGCACAACACCCACCAGAATCTCCTTAAATGCCCCTTCAGGGTCCAGGGGAAGAGGCAGTGTCTTGGGTGTTGTCCAAGTCCTGAATTGGAAAGTTTGCCTTCTGGGGAAGGGTTGAGGGTCTTTGATTCTGGTCTGGGTGGTCTCAAGATGATGTTTCCCACCCTTAGTAATCTAGTTTACTTTACCAATGAAAACCTGACCAAGGTCAGACTGGAAGTAAAGGTGGAGTGTTTTTTTTAATAGAGTGATAGAGGAGCTATAGATTACAAGATTTTAATAGTGCAAGCACAAGATATACAAAATTTGTTTCCAATTAATTTCAATATTCCCTATGCCCATGATTCTCTGCATCAGTTCCACCCTGAGAGTTACCTTTCCTCTTCCTTTCTTTTTTACATTTATGTTTTGTTCAGTCTTCCAGGATAGCTTCAAGTCCCCCTCTTCTATTAAGTTTTTTCTTCCTATTCCAGTGTGTATTCATCTCTCCTTCCTCTAAATTGTGCATTGAACATTGTTTAGTCTATACTACTCTCACGGCCACATGACCATGTGCTGTCCACATATTAAGTATTTCCTGTGGCTCTGTTTTGTTCCAATTAGATTATAAGTACTTTGCAGGTAGGCTATTTTTTTCCTTATTGACTCATAGGAGCACAGGATGTTAGATCCAAAAGAGCCCACAGATCATCAAATCTCTCATTTAAAGGTGAAAAAACTGTGGTTCAGAGAAGCTTCAAGATTTACCCAACACTACATTGGCTAGTAATATGAAGCACTAACTCTATGGTCAATAAGTATCAGTGAGATCAGGGGTTCTTGGCCTTCTTTGTGTCCTGGGTTCCTTTGACAGTCTGATGAAAAGTACAGACTCCCTTCTTAGAACATTTTTAAGTGCATAAAATAAAATATATCGAATTGTAAAGGAAAGAAATTATATTGAAGGAGTTATCAAAAGGTTTTTTACAAAGTTCGTAGATCCTAGGTCAAGAGCCTCTATAAATGAATAAATGAATGAGTAGAACCTATGTGATTATTGATGCTGGAACTAGTTTTTCTACCAGTCACAGGAGTGAATGTGATTTTGCTTCCCTGCCCCACCCCCAAGAAAGTCAATACAGTCAAATAAATGAACAAAAGAAGAAAACTGTCTATTAAGTAATCAATTTGGCCCAGACAGTGTTCTATGCTAGGAAATATATATAAAAGTGAAAATTCTTGACTCAATGAGCTTACATTCTAATTGGGGAGGTAAGACATATCAGGTAGTAGGAAGGTCATTTTTGTCTGTGGAGACAGAGAGATAGTGAGTTGATAGTTAATTGCTATAGCCTTCCTGGGAAAGTAATGGTATTACTGATTTTATTACTATAACCAAAGTAAGAAGAAAGGGTTGACCTGGTGCTGCAGTTGATACCTGGGCAAGTAGGCACAATATATGTTGGATCTGGAGGCAACAAATTTGGTTACAGGGTCATTTAATAGGAATATGATCTTGGGCAACTGTAAAATGGAAATAATGGTGTGTATCACTGACTGCACAGGATTGTAAAGATCATATGGCAATTTTTAAACCAAAAAAGCATAGTACAAAAATTAGTTATATTAAATATTATAGAGGAAGGTAACATGGTATCTTGGAAAAAGGAAATGAGTTCAAAGTCCTGTGTGACCTTGCTCAAGTCATTTAATGTCTCTGAATCTATACTTCTCAGAACTGTGGAGAAAGCCTTAATGAATTATAGAAAGATGAATTGTTCATTTGGTTGTTCAGTCTTTTCAGTCATGTCTGACTCTATGACCTCATTGGGGTTTTTCTTGGTAAAGATACTAGAGTTGTTTGCCATTTCCTTCTCCAGCTCATTTACAGATGAATAAACATAGGCAGTATTATAAAGTGATTTGCCCAGGGTCACACAGCTGGTAAGTGTCAGAGGCCAAATTTGAACTCAGGAAGATGATTTTTCTTGACTCTAGGTTCAATACTGTACCATTGAAGTTGGTCACGTTATTAATAATATTATTTTATTATTGTTAATATTTTTAATAATAGAAATGATATGTATAGCACATCAGAGTTTATAATATTCCCTCATATATAATTATAATTATGCATTATTACCAATAACTCATTTATATAGATCATTATAGTTTTACTTATACAAATTCTTATTAATTAAAAATATTGTTTAAGTGCCTACTAGTTTTTAAAAATTGTTCTCTATATTGTGGCCACAAAGAATAAAATTAAAATTCCTACTCCCAAGAAGCTTATATTCTATTAAGGGGATACAACTCATGCGTAAAAAAAATAAAATTTAAGGCAATTTGAGGAGCTGAGAGGACTGACTGACAATAGGATTGGAAACTTGGAAAACAGGACTTTTGAGAGGCAGCTCATTCCTAGTAAAATGCCAGAGGGGAAAGATGGAATGTTGAATGTAGAGAACAGCTAGTTTTCTAGCTTGGCTGGAGCATAGAGAACAAGAAATATGAAAGAAGGCTTGAAATTTAGGTTGGAGTCAGATTGTGAAGGGTACAAAATGCCAGACTGTTTTTTTTTTTTATGTTTTTTACATTTTTGCAAGGCAGTGGGGTTAAGTGGCTTGCCCAAGGCCACACAGCTAGGTAATTATTAAGTGTCTGAGACCGGATTTGAAGCCAGGTACTTCTGACTCCAGGGCTGGTGCTCTATCCACTGGGCCACCTAGCTGCCCCCAGACTGAGTTTTTACAATAGAACTTTCGAGGGGTACAGTGACAGGTATGACCCAGGCTTTATGGATTCGTAAGGTAGGCAGAGGATGGGTTGGAGAGGAGAGATAATAAAAGCAGTCACTGGAAAGCTCTGCAATAGATAGTCCAGGGGAAAAGTGGTGAGGGCCTGAAGTAGGACAGGATCTATGTCAGAGAAGGGGATTCTGAACAGGGGTCTGTAGAGAGAGAACTGAAGAGACTGGATGGCAACTGATTCGATATGATGAATGAGGGAGAGGGAAGCTCAAGAATAAGTGTGAGGTTGCAAATCTGGGAACCTGGGAGGCTTTGGTAAATTAGAGGATAGTGGAGGGCTGTCTCTTTTAAGGGCGGGGAAGAAAAAATACTTGTCAATATTATCCAGCGTTGAATATTGCTTAATCATTGTGGAAAGGTTGCTAATCCAAGAAACTAGTCTTCAACTAGTTCCCAGTTCCTGCTTTTCTTTTTGTTTTGTTTTGAAATAGAAGAGTCAGAGAAGGCCAAAGCTCTTTTGACTCAAGCACCCAAATAATAGGCAGTGTTGATTTGTTCTCTGAGAGACTTGAAAGTACATGTTCCAACTTCCTGTTCTTTGGAAACGTGATAAAACTCTAACCACAGTAAACAAGACAGCTCAGTGTGTTTGCAAAGACTGTGTAATTTTCATTAATTAATAACTAGAAGCCCATAGAATTGTGAGGGCTTTAATATTTATTAACCATTAATGTTTCTGAAAGAAATATCTATTAAGAGAAATGACAGATGAGCTCAATCAAAATTGAGACTGATTTGAAAAGATAGCTGCATGGGCAATTACAGAGTTTGAATATTTCAGAAAAGAAAGAAAGCAACTACCTTAGAATTATAGAATTTTTTCCTTTTTATTGTTTTTTGAATTTTACAATTTTTCCTCCTAATCTCACTTCCCTTCCCCCCACCCCCACAGATAGTCTTTACATCGTTAGAATCGTAGGATTTTGGAGAGGAGAGATGCTGGAAGATCATTCCAATAGACATTTATTAAGTACCTACTATGTGCTAAGTGCTGGCTTTTCAATTTAACAAAAAGACAGTCCCTGCCCTCTAGAGTTTATGATCTTCCTTCTCTCCTTCTCTCTTTCCTCTTTCTTTCCTTCTTCCTTTTTCCATTATTTCAAAAATAATTTATTTCACATTTAAAATTCATCTTATAAAAGTGCTTAGAGTATAAACTAATTGAGGATACTTTTCCTTTTTCTTTGTTTTCCCTAGCATTTAAAACAGCATCTAGAACCAAGCAAGAACTTGGGTTCTTTATTGTTAATGTTTATTTGTGTTAATATCTGTTATCTACATTGTAAGCCTTGAGGCACTCCATCAGAATGAATCATGCAAGACATCAATATTGTTTAATATAGCATTGTACCCTGAATATAATAGTTATATATAATAACTAGCATTTATATAGTGCTTTAAGGTTTGTAAAGTATTGTTATAAGTCATATCTCATTTAAAAAATATTTTATATATTTATTTTCCCCCACTACATGCAAAGCTAGTTTTCAACAACCATTTTTTGGTAAGTTTTGAGTTTCACATTTTTGTCCCTCCCTCCCTTCCCTCCCCTGCCACCCCTCCCATCCCCCTGATGGAAAGAAATCTAATTTCGGTTATATATGTGTAATTATGTAAAACATATCCATATTAATCAGTATTATAATATTTAATCCTAATCACAATCCTGGGAGGTACATACTATTAAGATCCTTTTTTTTTAGAGATGAAAAAGACAATATTTGCTTGGCAGTATTTGAGACTAGTTTTGAGTCTTTCAAGCCTAGGACTATCTTTTATATTACTCAGCTGACTGATGGTGATAGCATAGGACAGGATAGGTTAGGATGATACATTTACTACTGGATAAATACTAGGAACTGGACAGACTAACCATGGGAGAGAGAGAAACTACTCAGTTTGTCGTAACAGGATATATTTAATTAGACTAGAATTTGATTATTAGATTGTTTGAAGTAAACTGATTTGATTTATCGCATTGACTGCACTAAAACTTGACATGTTTATAGCTGACTGATTTCCCAAAATCCTTTGGAGTCTCTCTGCCTCTGTAAATACTTGATTGCTTTATTATATATGTTGAAATGTTGATGGATGAATAACTAAAAGACCTGCTGTCTCAAGCAATTCTCTTTACGGGCTTCATGTTCTGGGGCAAAGAAAGTACATGTCTTCATCTAGTCAAAAGATGAATGATTAAATGAATTCAGCAAAAGAATCAGACGTTCAGTCAAGTGATCCTATTGGCTGTGTGATTGCATTGCCAAAGCAAATCCTCTGATCATCTTTCCAGGGGAATATTCCTCTTTCTTCTCTTCTCTCTAATCTCTCACTTTTATTCAATCTTTTGGCTGCTGCCTACAAACATGCCCATGTCTTGAAAGATCTTTCATGTGACTCATCCATCTCCGTCTTGTGTTGCCCTATAATCTCTTCCCTTTCATGGTTAAATTTCCTTTTAAGGCTGTGTACAGTCATCTATTTCCTTTCCTCTCACTCTTCTTAATTCTGCAGTCTGACTGCTGACCTCATCATGCAAAACTGCTTTCTTCAAAGTTACCAATGATCTCTTTAGTGCAAAAATCTAGTCTTCATTCTTTCCAGTCCTCATCCTTTTTAAACCTTTCGGCAAACTTTTATACTATCACCCTTTTCTTCTTGATGTCCTCTTCTTTCTAGGTTTTTGAGATACTGCTCTCTTCATATTTTCTTCTTATCTATCTGAACATTTATTCTCATTTTCCTTTGCTGGAACTACATTTAGGTTACCCATTAGCCCAGGGAGTCCCCAAAGTTCTGATATTCTATCCTCTTGTAGCTCTATACTATTTCACTTGGTGGGATCTCATCAGCTTTGACAGATTCAATGATCATCTTTATGCAGATTATTTTCAGATCTATTTGTCTAACCTAACCTAGAGATTATGACTTGTCTCAAGACTTACTATCTCATATCTCCAAACTTCAAACTTCTCAAACTAGATGTCTAGTAGTTATTTAAATTCAACATACTTAAAATCGAGTTCATTATCTTTCCCTTCAAATATTCCCCTATTCCTAAGGTTCTCTTTTGCAGTGGAGGATAACGGTATCCTCCAAGTCGACATCTTTTATATAAACCCTTTTATTTCTTCTGATACTGAGACTATTCAGGTGCAAGCCCCCAAGTCCTCATGCCTAGGTTATTTAAATAACATCCTGATTGGTCTCTCTGCCTCAAATTCCTTTTTACTCCAGTTTATTCTTTATTCAAAAAATAAAATGACCTTCTTTAAAAAAATCTGATTTGGGAGTAGCTAGGTGGTGCAGTAGATAGAGCACTGGCCCTGGAGTCAGGAGAACCTGAGTCCAAATGTGGTCTCAGACATATAATAGTTACCTAGTGTGTGACCTTGGGCAAATCACTTAACCCCATTGCCTTGTTAAAAAAAAAAAACTAAAAAAAATCTGATTTTGTCTTCAAACTATTCAATCTAGTAGCTCCTTGTTACTTTTAGGATCAAATCTAAAATATTCTGGCTTTAAAACACTTCTTAACCTGATCCTTTCCTACCTTATATATACACCTCTTTCCTACCATTTTATATATATCTCAGTCTTTCTCTGTCTCTGTTTCTCTGTATATATATGTACACACATACACATACACACACATTTTATACACCTTATACCTGATAGCTTTCTGTTCTTCACACAAAAAATTCCATCTCTGACTCAATGAATTTTTACAGGCTGTCCCTAATCACTGGAATGCTTTTTTTCTTTATTACCATCTGCTATCATCCCAGGTTTCCTTCAAGTCTCAACTAAAATCTCACCTTCTATAAGAAACCTTTCTTAGCTTCCCTTAATACTAATGCTTTTCTTCTGATATTACAATTTATCCACTATAAAACTTATTTCTATAGTTATTTCACATTGGCTCTTTTATTGGATTGTAAACTCTTTGAGGGCAGAGACTATTTTTTGCCTTTTTTTTTTCTATCTTAAAGGTTCTTAGTCTGTCACATAGAAGGCACTTTAATTCTACATCTGTAAAATCGGGATAGCAATGATACTTACCTTCCAAGGATCAAATGAGATTATTTTTATAAAGCCTAGCACAATATTGATTATATTATAGGTGCTTAAGAAATGTTTACCCATCAGCATGTGGAGGAATGATACTGGGATCCACATCAATGTTATTTGTAGCCATGCCTGTGAGACAACAATCATTTCTTGGTCTTCTCAGAGTTTAAAAATTGCAGCCCTCTTGTGTTACTGTCCTCTAGAAATGTACCTTCACTATAACACATTGAACTTATTAATCAAATTTTAGAAATATAAAGAAAAATTTCTGACATAAAAATTACATTTAAAAAGTATATTTAAACATAACCTTTGCTCTATCCATTCTTCCTATATCCAGTTTCCTGCCTACGTTGCCTATTCTTAGCTCTAGCTCTGCTCACTCCATACCTGTTTTAGGTCCACTCAAAGTTAAAGATAATTAGGCCTAGCTAAAGGCAAATCTGTAAAATAGGCCAAATATCTTTCACTTTCACTTTCAGCCTCCTCTTTCTTACCCATTGCCCCCTCCCCCAATCCTCTACCTAGTTTTATGTATTTTTACCCCTTCTCAGATATATATAGGGCCAGCTGGTCTTTTCATGTTTTTCAGAAAGATTCTGAAATTCATTCCCAATAATAACACAGTGTTATCCTTTCCAAGGGTATATGTTTGCTAAGGGAGATCAAAGCCTGAAGCTAAAGGCATGAAAAAATGATAATAACAAGAAACAGAAAGGGTAGTGCATTTTTGGAGGAGGACAGTAGGGCCTGAGCACTTCTTCAGCTGATAGAATCTAATCATAATGTTTTTCTGTTTTTGCATAAAACAAAGTTTCCTCTTTATCCTCAGTATAGTTCTTCAGGGCACAACACAGCAATACTGACTTGAACCATCTCCCTTTTATGGACTCAAAACCCCCTCATTTCACTCTGACATTTTGTTTTCTTTTCTACATGAACATACAAGAAGCCTGGCAAAGAAGTTTGATATGTAATCAGCAGAAACCCAGCTTTGTTCTTCCTTTATAGTCTGGCATACCATCAAGTTGAAACTTGCACTCCATCGAAACTGTGCTGTTGGAAGCTCTCCCAAACCCTGGGAAGAATGGAATAAGGGGGTCTCTGACATGGATATGAATTTCTTTTATGTAAGGACTTTGAAGAAGGATTTTGTGAAAATATACCAAGGCACACCTCCCTCTTCCTGACCTCCACCCATAGGAAAACAACATTAAAAAAGCACATATCTTGATTTCTCTCTATCACATTCAACCTAGATTAATGTATACCATGGAAACAATGTAAAGACTAACAGACTGCCTTCTGAGGGGAGTGGGGGAAGGGAAGCAAGATTAGGGGAAAAATTGTAAAATTCAAAATAAATAAATAAATTTAAAAGTTAAAAAAGCACATATGATTTAGTTACATAATATGGTATGTATATATATTAAGAATATTAGAAATGAATATGTATTTTGTAATGAAAACTATAGTAAACAGGGTGAGTGAATCAAAAACTATTATCAAGGAAGGACAATGGAAAGATTTCAAAATCATTACTTTTGGAGAGAGAGGGAGAGAGGGAGGGAGGGAGAGACACTGTGTGGTGTGTGGAGATTGAAACCAATTCTGAGATCAATCTTGCCTCTGACAAATACTAGCCAAATATGATTCTAGATAGGTCACTTAACTCTTCAGGCTTCCAAGGCAACCCTTTAACACATAAGTTATAGGTAAGTTGCAAAGTTGAATCAATAGAGAGAGTGTGAGATATTCCTCTTCTCCCCATTATTATCATTAAATTGAGTTTATTCCACATTGGCACCCAATTCAATAAACAGCTTACCATCCAATTAACATATTTTGGCACTGACTGCTGAAATCTAAGCTAACTAAAGATCTTTCAAAGATATCCAAGAGAGAAGGATCTTAGTCTTTAAAAATCTCATGGAGAAATCTGTCATTCCAGTAGCCTATATTTTTTCCTCTTGAAACCTTATTAATTCATCAAGACCCAGATTTTGTTTCACTGCCTCTCAGAAGTTTTTCTTAATTTCAGCATTCCACAATGTCTCTCCATCTTGCAAACTCCTTATCATTTGTTCCCTTATGGTATTTGTATGTATTGTTCTCCTCCCTTTACTGTTGGTAAGCCATTTTTATCTCTCAGTATCAATTTCCTCATTTTCAAAATGAGGAGGGTTGACTGGATCACTGGGTCTGTAAAGCATGTTCCAGCTATAAATCAGTAATCCTAGGACTAAAAACTATGCTTTGCAAATAGTATTTGTTGAATGAACAAATGAACACTCTGCCCATCTTAATTTAGTTCCCATGTTCTTTCTGATTGCATACTCAACTCCTTGTTTCTGGAAATGGCCACTGTGACCTTGTAAGACTAACTTCCCACCCACTCTTCTTTTGCTCTCAGTACAATGAATAAAAGTGTAAGTTATAACTGTTTGCTCAACAAGGAGCTTGGCAAGGTTCAAGGTCTAGCTTCCAATGCTTTCAAATTTTAACATCACTATAATTTGGTATTTGTTAGTGTTTCTCTTTTGTATTTTGGAATGATTGATCTGATTCTTGGTTTACTTATTCAGCATCCTAAACTCTACTAATTTGTCAGCATACTTAAGTACCTTGAATGTCATTGATCCGCTATTGTTAAGAAAATTTTAAGTAACTATTCCACAATTCTGTTTTCAGATGGTCTGCAAATCCTGAATCTATTCAGTAATTGAGGTATCCAATAGTTTTTAAATTTTGAAACATGTGAAAGAGTTAGTCTGCTTGACCTAACACCAGGAAAATGGACTTCACTAGATGGAACCTGCAGGGAAGCAGATAAGCTTAGTTATCTGATCTTTGAGTGTTATTTAGAGGATAGGGGAAAGGGATGCTTATGTTACATATCCTAAATTCTTTTTTTTTAAATTTTTAAAATTTTTTTTTAGGTTTTTTAAGGTACTGGGGTTAAGTGGCTTGTCCAAGGCCACACAGCTAGGTAATTATTAAGTGTCTGAGACTGGATTTGAACCCAGGTACTCCTGACTCCAGGGCTGGTGCTTTATCCACTGCACCACCTAGCCACCCCATATCCTAAATTCTTAACAAGAAGTTTTGTTAGGTCCAAAGTATACAAGAAGAGGTAGAACCAAGATGAAGTAGAGGCATCAACCCAGCTGAATTCTCCCTAGAAACTTTTTTAAAAAAGTTTTTTGCAAGGCAAATGGGGTTAAGTGGCTTGCCCAAGGCCACACTGCTAGGTAATTATGAAGTGTCTGAGGACATATTTGAACTCAGGTACTCCTGACTCCAGGGCCAGTATGCTATCCACCGTGCCACGTAGCTGCCTCCCAGCTGAATTCTCCCAATAATCACCTTCAAAAAAACTTTAAAATGTAACATCAAATTGAATTCTGGAGTGGCATAACCTACAAAAGGTTGGGGTGAGACATTTTTCCAGTTCAATGAAACAAAGGAAGTCAGCAGAAGAGGTCCCTGTGACAAGTAAAGTGAGACCTAGCCCAGAGAACACACTTTGGCAACATCAGTGGTGGGCCTTGGAGGAAGCAGCGATGGGGTGGCAGTAGCATCAGGAACTTTCAGCCCAGGTAAGGGGTCAGGGTTCTGACAACTGATCAGAGACAGATTGTTTGTTGTCACTGAGTGTAAGGCAACTTCATTGCCCATACACAGTGACATGACAGAGAGGAGCGCTATTGCTGATGGTTGCAGGGAAGCAAGGGTGCTGCCCACACATAGTTCCTGGGTGCAGGGACCAAGGCCCCAAGAGGACTAGTGCGTGTGGCTGCAGGAGACTGTGGAATCTTTCCTGGGCAAAGAAAAGAAAACAGGCCAGGAAAGCAGGACCTACCTTTTCTCACATCATGCAACCTTGGAAACTTAACAGAACTAGCTCTGAAAAAGCAACAGAAAAAAGACTGAGGCTTGGGATGGTGGTTTTCTACTCCCAATTTAACAGTTCCAAGTCAAAACATTGTCTGGAGAAATGAACAAAGACAACAACAAGATCAAGCAAAGCCTCAAAGAAAAATGCAGGTTGGATTCAAGTTCAACGACTGTAAAATCTGGAAAAGCACCCCCCCCAAAAGAGAGAGAGAGAGAGAGAGAGAGAGAGAGAAAGAGAATAGTGGTAGAGGGAAAATTGGGGAACAAAATGAGAGATACAAGAAAATTATGAAAAGAGAATTATAGTGACAACTTAGTAAAAGAGGCATAAAAATACTGAAGAAAATAATACTTTAGGACACCTAGGTGGTGTAGTGGGTAGAGCGTTGGTCCTGGAGTCAGGAGAACCTGAGTTCAAATTCTGCCGCAGACACCTTGGGCAAGTCACTTAACCCCAATGCCTTGCAAAAACAAAAAAAATACTATATAAAGTAAAATTGGTCAGATGGAAAAAAGATAAACAAAAGCTTACTGAATAAAACAATTTCTTATAAAGCAGAACTGGGAAAGTAGAACTAATGACTGTACAATACATTAAAAAACAATGAAACAAAATAAAAACAATGAAAAAATAGAAGAAAATATGAAATCTTTCCTTGGGGGGAAAAATTGATCTGGGAAATAGATTGAAGGGAGATCATTTAAGAGAGATCAGAAAGCCATGATTAAAAAAAAAAAAGAGGTTTGGGGTAGATAGAGTACCTGCCCTGGAGTCAGGAGTACCTGAGTTCAAATCCAGCCTCAGACACTTAATAATTGCCTAGCTGTGTGACCTTGGGCAAGTCACTTAACCTCATTGCCTTGTCCAAAGAAAAGAAAAGAAAAGAAAAGAAAAGAAAAGAAAAAAAGAGGTTAGTTATCATATTACAAGAAATTATAAAAAGAAAACTTCCTTGATATCTTAGAACTAGAGGTAAACTAGAAAGTTAAAGAATGTACTGATCACCTCCTGAAAAAGATCTCAAAATGATAACTCCTAGGAATATTATAGCTAACTTCCAGAACTCCTAGTCCAAGGAGAAATATTGCAAATAACAAGAAAAGAATCATTTAAATTTTGGGGAGTCATAGTCAGGATCAAGATTTGGTAGTTTCCATCTTAAAGTGGAGGGCTTGAAAGTACAGGAGACAGGAATAACCTAACCAGAAAAACTTATAGTCATTCAATAGGGAAAAATATGACTTTTTAGTGAAAGAGAACTTTCAATCATTCTTGATAAAAAGATCAGAAATGAATAGAAAATTTGGCATTCAATCACACGACTCAAGATAAAATAAAAAGATAAATTACAAGGAACTGCATGATGAAACATGTAATTTCTAAGAACTTAGGTTATTATCCTTATTAGGGTAGTTAGAAGAAATCTACATTGCTAGAGGCACAGATGTGAGTTGATTGTATTGGGCTGATCTAAAAAAAATGGATGGGTGAGAAAGTAGTACACTGGAAGAAGGGGAAGGAAGAGGAAGAATGGAGAAAATTATCTCATATAAAAGAAGTATGCAAAGAAGAGCTTTTATACTGGAAAGGAAAATGGAATGGGGGGTGATGGGGAAACTGAATCTTGTTCTCATAGGAATTAGTTCAAAGAAGGAATATTTCTTGTATTCAAACATACATACAAACACACACTCAGTTGGATATAGGAATTTCTTATCCAATAGAGAAATAAAGAAAAGGGGTGGTAATAAAGAAAAAAGGAGGATAACTTAAGGGAGGTAGTGGTTAGAAGCAAATTAGACTTGAGGAGGGACAAGATAAAAAAAGAGAGAAGGAAATAGAAGAAAAAAATGGCGGGAAATAGACACTAATCATAACTAATTAAAAACATTAATTTCAATATTATGTAAACAATTTGAAGAAAATAAGTAAAAAAAGGGAGTCTTACCAATTTCCTTGTATGAAACAAATATGGTTTTGATACTTAAAACAAGGAGAGCAAAAATAGAGAAAGCAAACTAAAGACCAATTTCCCTAATGAATGTTGATACAAAAAATTTTAAATAAAATACTAGCAAGGAGATTAGAGCAATGTATGACAAGAATTATAAACTATGATCAGGTGTGATTTATATCAAGAAAGCAGGACTGGTTCAATATTAGAAAAAAGTATCAGCTTAATTTGACCATATCATAACAAAAACAACAAAGATCAAATGAGTCCTCCAATACATGCTGAAAAAGCTTCTGATGACAAAATACCACACTAATTCATATTAAAAAATTCTAGAAAGCATAGAAAAAATTAGAACTTTTTTTTTTTGCAATGCCATGGAGTTAAGTGAGTTGCTCAAGGTCACTCTGATAGGTAATTATCAAATATCTGAGTCTGGATTTGAACTCAGGTTCTCCTGACTCCAGGGCCAGTTCTCTACATATAATGCCACTACCTGCCCCAGAACCATTCTTTTTTTTTTAGTTTTTGTAAGGCAAATGGGGTTAAGTGGCTTGCCCTAGGCCACACAGCTAATGTGTGTGTGTCTGAGGTCAGATTTGAATTCAGGTACTCCTGACTCCAGGGCCCATGCTTTATCCACTGTGCCACCTAGCGGCCCCCAGAACCATTCTTAAAATGATCAGTAATAGCTATCTAAAACTAAGAGCAAGAATTATCTGTAATGGAGATAAACTAGAGAACTCAATAAGATCAAGGGTAAAGCAATATTATCCAATATTGTATTAGAAATACTATCTATAGCAATAAGATGCAATAAAGAAACAAAACTATCATTCCTCACAGATGATATATAGTTAGAGAACTCTAGAAAATCAAATAAAAATCTGGTTGAAACAAGCAAAATTGCATGATATAAAATAAATCCACATCAATCATCAGTATTTCTACATATTACCAACAAAACCTAGCTGGAAGAGATAGAGAAAGACCATTTAAAATGATTGCAGGTATTATAAAATACTTGGAAGTCTCCTTGCCAAGATAAGCCCAGGGACTATATGAACACAATTATAAAAGATTCTTTACACTAATAAAGTCATATCTAAACAAATGGAGAAATAGTAATCGTTCAAGTTTCTCTGATAAAGACCTCATTTCTCAAATATAGAGAGAAACTTAGTTGAATTTCTAAGGTAAGAACTCAGTCCCAACTGATAAATTGTCAAAGTATATGAAGAGTTTTCAGAAGAAGAAATTAATGCTGTCCATAGTTTCATGGAAAAAGGCTCTAAATTACTATTAATTAGAGAAATACAAATTAAAATAGCTATGAGGTACCTATCAGATTGGCTAATATGACAGAAAAGGAAAATGACAAATTCTCTAGTAGATGTTTTTAAAAAACAGGGACATTGGTGCACTGCTGGTGGATTGGTTCAATCATTCTGGAGAACAATTCGAATGATACCCAAAGGACTATAGAATTGCAAACCCTTTGACACAGCAATATCACTACCAGGTCCATATCCCAAACAGATCCAAGAAAAGGACCTATATGTACAAAAATGTGTGTAGAAGTTCTTTTGGTGAAGAAGTAGAAATTGAGGGGATGCTCATTCATTGGGGAATGACTGAACAAGCTGTGTAGGATTGTGATGGAATATTATTGTACGGTAAGAAATGAGTAGGATGGTTTCAGAAAATCCTGGAAGGTCTATATGAATTGAGATAGAGTAAAGCAAGCAAGATTAGGAAATTATTATATACAATAACAACAATATTTAAGAATGATCAACTATGAAAAACTAACTTTAATCATTCAGTGATCCAAGACAATTCCAAAAGACCCATGATGAAAAATGCTATTTACTTCCAGAGAGAGAACTGTTGATGTGAAATACAAATTGAAGCAAAATTTTAAAATTTTCTTTATACTTATTTTTTTTGCAGTATGGCTAATATGAACATTTGATATGATTTCAAATATATAGTTGAAAGCATATTGGTTGACTTCTCAATGGATGGGGAAGGGGAGAAAGGGAGGGAATTTGGAATTCAAAAAGTTTTTAAAAGAATGTTGACTAATATAGAAATATGTTAAACATAATTGCACATGTATAAAGTATATCATATTACTTTCTGTCATAGGGAGGGATGGAAATGAGGCAGAAAAGTATGCAACTCAAAAGCTTATAAAAAGATGAATTTTGAAAACCATCCTTGCATGTAATTGAAAAATTAATATAAAAACACTCAAAACAAAAGAATGTCTAAAGAATATTTAAAAAAAAAGGATTCTCTAACACACACACACTCAACAAAGTACAAAAGAGGGATAGTTATGTTGTTAGAGTGAAAAGAACATTAGAATCAGGAAGACTTGAGTTCAAATGCTGTCTCATACACTATATATATGTCTGTGTGATTCTGGGCAAGTCATTTAACCTCAACAGCCTCAAAAAAAAAATCAACCCAACCCCAAACAAGCAAGCAAAAACAAGAAATTCCTTATCTAGTATAGAATCTGACTCAGTAAGCACTTAAAAAGTGCTTGTTGATTGTCAATTATTTAATATTCAGGATGTACCTAATATAACCTCAAGCCAGGTTAGATTATAATAAAGATAAGATTTTTGCAGTTATACTAAAGATCTCATCTTCCAAAGAGAACTCCAGGGAGGGAATTTCCAGGCCTTCAAAGCACACCATGGAGTTTCTAGAAATGATATCTCTTTGGGCCAATGGGTCCCCAGAATTCAAAGTTGTCTGATTCAACCTCTCCTCCATTCAATCACTGCACCCTTATGAAGAAGCACCAGAAGTTTCTTAGTACATGGTATGGTGCTATTAAAAAGGCACTATATTTAAAATTCATATAATAATATTATAATACTTAAAGATCTGCAAAGTGCCTTATATACTGTCTCATAGGCTGGTTGATATGAATGGAGCTAGAAGACATTCAGGAGTCATTTAGTGTGACCCCTTCACTTCACTAGAAAGAAATGGAGATCTAGGTAAATCAAATAACCTGTTCAAGGTCACGTAATAAGCAGATATTTCTCTGACTATATCCTCCTATTAATCCATGACTCCCCATATCTCAACCAAACTATCTGCTCTTTCCTCTCAGAGTCCTTCATTCTCCCCATTCCTCTGCCCTTTTTGGGTCTTTATCTCTGTTCTGAATTCACTCTCCTCCCTCTTTAACTTGAATCCAACAGTTAGTCATTTCAGCTCTACACTGTCCTTTGCTTTTGAATCCTTTGTCCTTTGGTTCTTTGGCTGCTCTTAGGTCAAACCTCAACCTTCTACTATCTCCTGCCCCATCCACCCTCTCTATCCACCATCCCCACCTCACTGGGGCTGAATTGTACTGAAGGAAGTTCCACAACTGCACGGATTAGGTGTCTCACATACTCATACTCGAGTTAATCAGAGTTCTTTTCTAATGGCTTCCCTACTGCACTCCCTATAGACACTTTCCCATACTTTTCTTTTCTCCTGAAGTTTCCCCCACACCCTTGTCCTGTTTTCTCTCAGTTAAGGACCTTTACTATTACTTGACTTGAAAATTGAGAAGATTCCATGAAAACTATTTCTCCTGCTTGTTTCTCTCTCTCTCTCTCTCTCTCTCTCTCTCTCTCAAGAAAATCACCCCTTTTTTGTTCTACTAATGTCATGGAAATGCTTGTTGTATTTCTTTAATTAAGAATAAAATGAAATAAAAAAAGTTAGCTCTTTTTCACAGTCTTTCCTAATCCCCCTACTTTTATGGCCCTCTTTCCCAAACTATCTTTTATACACACACACACACACACACACACACACACATTATATGTATAGAATTACTTTTATTTATATGTGTATATTCATTATATACAAATATGATACAAATTTTTATTTTTTTCTTGTCCTCCCCTCCATTAGAAGCAACAAGACATTGCAGGGGATAAAGTGACAGACCTAGAGTTATGAAGACTAACTAACTAACCAAGTTAGTTCAAATCTTGTTGTGTTAACCTGGACAAGTCACCTTCTCTCAGATCTGGTCTCGACAAATGGTATTAATAAAAGGTACAACTTCTAAGGATTATCATGAGGATCAAAGGAGAAAAGATCCATAAAATGCTTTGTCGACCTTAAGGCACTACATGAATGTTGTTATTATTTTTATTATTATTATCATTACATAAGTTCACTTTGAGTAGGGTTCATTTTGTACTTTGTACTTGCATCCCCAGTATTTAGTACAGGGCTCAACCTTGCCCTTTGCTTGTTGTGGATTTTGATGGCAGATTGTTTAGTTCCAGAATCAATGTTTTCTCCACTTGGTCTGGTGCTTTTTAAGGAGAGAGTAGCATGTTCCAGGAGAAAGGAGTCCTGGAGACCTGAGTTGTAATCTTGCTTTTCATGCTAGCAGTTTATGTCCCCATTCCATGAGCCTAGTTCCATTCCAAGAGATCAATCTCCCATGATCCTAGTGGCCTCTGCCTATAAGACTGGCAGAACTCTTAGACCCATTCTGAGGAGTCAGGACAAGAAGGCAGCCTGGGTTCCAGGAACTCCTGGACAGATGTATAGCATCGAGTTGCTCCCAAGGTAATCTGCTTCTCCCGGTGACTTTAGGTGACAATGCAGCCTAGCATCAGCCAGCACTGAGCATGGTGTGTTCTGGATCCCCAAACAATATTCTCCAGAGGAGGATGACACATCCAGTGCCTGTCACCCCTCAGGGACCTGTCTCTCAGGGCTCATGATCCCCGGAATCTAGGAAATACACAGGCATGGACTCCATCCTGGTTCTATCACCATGGCCCTTTTAAAGATAAATTTTGTATGATTTGTATTGTAATGTTTGGTAAGAGAGAAAGCAGAGCATAGCAAACACAGGACCAGCTCTGAAGCCCAGAGTTCAAGTGCTGACTCTGAGGCAAACAGACTGCAAAGATGAACAGTCCCTCAGGGATATTGTCACATCTGTTGAAGCTGCAGAGGAAGGGATACCCTGTATTTATAGGGGAGTTGTCCTTACCTGGGGGGCTTCCCATCCTAGTGAAAGTCTGGGTCTTCTGTGTGTGTGTGTGTGTGTGTGTGTGTGTGTGGTGGGGGGAAGAGAGAGAGAGAGAGAGAGAGAGAGAGAGAGAGAGAGAGAGAGAGAGAGAGAGAGAGAGAGAGAGAGGAGAGAGAGAAGATGGAAGAGAAAGTGTCAAACTCTTGGCCAAAAACATCCCTGAGTTCTCTTTTGGGAATTTTCCCTCTGTAGCAAAAAAGGAACATGTGGTTTTCTTCCTCTGAAAGGCTTACAACCACTAAACCTACTTTTGTTCGAACTGTTCAGAAAAATCTCATGGTTGGATTAAGATCAAGAAAGGAAACTCAAACTAATGAAAAGTAGGGCAAACCAGTTGAAGCCTACTGGCCTGAGGAACCACTGAGTGATTTCATCTGAATATACTATGGATCATTTGTCTACAGCCCTGACTTGGTGCACTTTGGGAGCAGTCGATGGAAAAAACAAGTGAGGATGTGAGCCGGGTGAGAACAACTCGTGCTTTGGGGTGGAGGATCCTTATGTTCTGGCCATCAGCCAGCCCAGCAGCTGTTTCTTTTCAAGCTTCCACAAAGAGAAAAGAAGGCCTTTGCTTCTTCCCCTCCCCCATAACTTTCCCAAGTCATCTTTCTCCCTATGTGTAGTTCAATTAACATGGTGCTGAGCCCAAGGCTCTGGGCTGTTTTGCCTTCTTCCTGCTTACTAAAAGGGTTCCACAGCTCTAGACCTAGACATATAGTGACCAGGTTCATACTTGAGGGAGTCAAAGAGGAAGTTCAATTACTTTTGACTCATTTCTTTTTAAAACAGTTTTATTGCAATCTTTTGTTTTTACATTGCCTGCTTCTCCTTCATAACCCTTTCCTCCCTCCCAGAGTCACAAAGAAAAAGAAGAAAGGAAGGAAGGAAGAGAGAGGGAGGGAGGGAAGAAGGAAAGAAAAAGGGAGGAAAGACAGAAGGAAAGAGAAAAATTCCACTTTACTGGCAGATGCTAGTCTTAGCCACCCTGGAAAAGCAGGTTACCTTTGGAGCAAATCTTGGTGATTTATAGATGTTCTGGAGAGTCTTCTCAGAGCCCAGGCTGCCTTCTAGCCCTGACTCCTAAGAAGGTAGGCAGTTCCAGCCTCCAGCATCACAACCCTACTCGTCATTGCCTTCCTCTTGCTCCCTGGCTTCTCATTACCTCAGAAAGGGTCTAAGAGTTCTGCCAGTCTTATAGGCAGAGGCCACTAGGGTCATAGACGGCTGATCTCTTGGAATGGAAGTAGGCTCATGGAATGGGTACATAAACTGCAAGCATGAGAAGCAAGATTCCAACTCGGGTCTCCTGTACTACTTTCCCCTGGAACATGCTACTCTCTCCTTGATAAGCAGCAGAGCACATGGAAAAAATACTGATTCTGGACCTAAACCTTTTACCCTCAAAGGCTACCACAAGCAAAGTGTAAGGTTAAGCATTGCAATAAATACCAAGGATGCAAATACAAAGTACAAAATAAATCCTACTCAAAGTGGTAAAAGTTGAATATATACATTCATGTTTAACATATTAGTCGTGTTGTGAAAAAGGAGTTAGAAAGAAAAAGCATAAAAGAAATTTTTAAAAAGAGAACATAGGGGTGGCTAGGTGGTGCAGTGGATAGAGAATCGGCCTTGGAGTCAGGAGTACCTGAGTTCAAATCTGACCTCAGACACTTAATAATTACCTAGCTGTGTGGCCTTAGGCAAGCCACTTAACCCCATTGCCTTGCAAAAAAAAAACAAAAAACTGAACATAATATACATTCATGTTGTGGGAGGGTTTGGGGTCCGGAAATAAAGATTGAGAGACCTTAATATGACCAGAAAGGATAATGATCATTGTTGGAAGGTTGTGGGAAATCTAGGACACTATTACATTGCTGGTGGAGCTATGAACTCATCCAACCTTTCTGGAGAGCAATTTGGAACTTTTGCCCAAAGGGCAACAAAAATATTCATACCCTTTGATCCAGCAATACCACTACTGGGTCTATACCCTGAAGAAATGATGAAAAAAAAGGTAAAAACATCACTTGTACAAAAATATTTATAGCAGCCCTGTTTGTTGTGGCAAAGAATTGGAAATCAAGTAAATGTCCTTCAATTGGGGAATAGCTTAGCAAACTGTGGTATATGTATGTCATGGAACACTATTGTTCTATTAGAAACCAGGAGGGATGGGAATTCAGGGAAGCCTGGAGGGATTTGCATGAACTGATGCTGAGTGAGATGAGCAGAACCAGAAAAAACATTGTACAGCCTAACACCAACATGGGGGTGATGATCAACCTTGATGGACTTGCTCATTCCATCAGTGCAACAATCAGGGACAATTTGGGGCTGTCTACAATGGATAATACCATCTGTATCCAGAGAAAGAATTGTGGAGTTAAACAAAGACCAAGGACTATTACCTTTAATTTAGAAAAAAAACCCACCTGATATCTTATTGTCTGATCTTGCTTTTACTTTATCTCTTTTACTTTTTGTTTCTTCCTTAAGGATATGATTTCTCTCTCATCACATTCAATTTGGATCAATGTATACCATAGAAACAATGTAAATACTGGCAAATTGCCTTCTTTTGGGGGGGAAGGGAAGTAAGATTAGGGGAAAAATTGTGAAACTCAAAATAAATAAAATTAAAAAAAAGAAAAAAGATTGAGAGGCTTGAATAGTGAATGATTTCACGTCCATGCCTGGGATTTAAAACTGCTCAGGATTTATTATGGAAGGCTACAAAATATACAGATTAAAAATGAAAGAGAGACAGACAGAGAGAGACAGAGAGACAGAGAGACAGAGGGACAGAGAGCAACAGAGAGAGAGCCAACCAGCAATAAGGGCTGGCTTAGGCTGGCCACATGGCATAGGGGCCCATAGTCCTGGTGGGAACCTCGGTCGGAGCTTGTGGTGAGAGAGATAGCCATCCTTGCAAGGAGAAGGTAGAGTGAAAAAGAGCAAAAAGCTTGGAGCCAAGATGGCAGTGTGAAGGCAGTATGTCCCAGAAACTCCTTCCCTCCAAAACTCAAAAAGTTGTCAAACTATGACTCTAGCCAAAATTTAGAGGGGTAGGACCCACAGAAAGATAACTTAGATAACTTAGAAGTTCCGTGGGAAAGTCGTGTTTTACCAGGACCAGGGGCTGGAAAAAAGCCTGGGTGGTGGATCAGCGCTGCCCATCCCAGCCCAGCCCAGCCAGTCCAGGGATCACTGGGAACAGCTTGAAGGGGAGGTGAGAGAACTCTGCTGGACCTGAATGAGTGTGGAGTGAGGAGCACTGGCCTCAGAGAAGCCCTGCAGCCAGAACCTGCAGCAGAAATCTGGGGAAACCAGCCTGTATTTCCAAAGCACAGCCCACAGATGGTAAGGGGGTCAGGGGAGACTGAAGAAACCTCTCTGTACTCCCTGGGGCAGGACAATGCTGTTTTCCCACACTCAAATCCAGGATTCAGTTTGGCCTTCCATACTAAGATAGCAGGAATCCTCCTCACAGCTCCAGGGCAGAGGGGAGTGCCAGTGGCCATCTATATCAAAGCACAGGCAAGAGAGCATAAGACCTTGGAGGAATAAAGGTTCTAGTGGGTGTCTCCCCAAAAAACCCCAAAACCTTGGAAGTGCTGTAAATTAGTCTTGGGCTGAGGAAATGAGTAAACAACAGAAAAAGAATAATCTGATCATAGAAAATTACTTTAGTCCCATGGAAGATCAAAACACAGATGACCCAGTGGGGTGTCCCAAACCCCTCAAAGCGAGTTTTCCAATAATACTCAAAGGCTCAGGAAGCACCCCAAAACCAGGCACAGGCTGGAGAAATGAGTAAACCGAGAAAAAAAGAAGAATACTATTGAGAAATTCTTTGTCTATGATTCCAAGAAGAATTAAAATACTCAATCTGAAGATGAGGAAGTATAAGCTCCTGCATCTAAAGACTCCAAAAAAAAAATGGAATTTAGGCTCGGGCTATGACAGAGCTCAAAAAGAGATTTTGAAAATCAAGTAAGGGAGATAGAAGAAAAATTGGGAAAAGAAATGAGAGAGATGCAGGAAAAAACATGAAAAAGAAGTCAACAGCTCAGTCAAGGAGATCCAAAAAAATGCTGAAGAAAATAACATGTTAAAAACCAGCTTAAATCAAATGGATAAAACAGTTCAAAAAGTTATTGCAAAGAAGACTGCTTTAAGAAGCAGAATTGGACAGATGGAAAAGGAGATAAGAAAGCTCTCTGAGGAAAACACATCCTTCAGATGTAGAATGGAGCTAATGGAGCTAAAGGAAACTGTAGACTTTCCATGAAGTCAAGACACAATACTTCAATACCAAAAGAATGAAAAATTAGAAGAAAATGTGAAACATCTCATTAAAAAAAACAACTAATCTGAAAAAACAAATTCAGGAAAGATAATTTAAAAATTATTGGAATACCTGAAAATCATGATCAGGAAAAGAGCCTTGACCCTTTTAAAGAATTCCTACAGGAAAATTGCCCTGATATCCTAGAAGCAGAGGGCAAAATAGAAATTGAGAGAATCCACTGATCTCCCCCTGAAAGAGATCCAAAAAACCCCAACCCCCAGGAATATTATAGAGAAGTTCCAGAACTCCTAAGTCAAAGAAAAAATATTACAAGTAGCCAGAAGGACACAATTCAAATATTGTGGAACTACAGGTAGGATCACACAGGACTTAGCAGCAATTACATTAAGGGCTTTCTATGGATTGGAATATAATATTCTGGAAGGCAAAAGAGCTTGGAATGCAACCAAGAATCAACTACCCAGCAAAACTGAATATCCTCTTCCAGGGGAAAAGATGGCCTTTCAATGAACCAGGGGAATTTCAAATGCTCCTGTTGAAATGACCAGAGCTGAACAGAAAGTTTGACCTTCAAATACAGACTCAGGTGAAGCATAGAGAGTAGAGGAGAAGGGTAAAATATGAGGGACTTGATGATGATGAACTACATGTATTCCTGCATAGAAAAATGATACTGATAATACTCATATGAAACTTCTTATTTAATAGAGCAGGCAGAAGGAGCTTTTTGTAGATAAAGCATAGGAGAGAGCTGAATTTGAAGATATAATATATTGTAAAAATGGAGTCAATGGCTAAAATGGAAATGCACTGGGAGTAAGAAAAAGGAGAGGTGGAATAGGCTATGATATTTCATATAAAAGATATATATATATATTTACAATGAGTTTTTGCAATGATATGGAAGGGGGGAAAGGCAAGGGGGAATGAGGGAACCTTCACTCTAATCAGAAATGACTCAGGGGGTGGCTAGGTGGTGCAGTGGATAGCTCACTGGCCTTGGAGTCAGGAGTACCTGAGTTCAAATCTGGCCTCAGATACTTAATAATTACCTAAATGTGTGGCTTTGGGAAAGCCACTTAACCCCATTGCCTTACAAAAAAAAAAAGAAATGACTCAAAGAAGAAACACCATACACACTCAAAAGGGTATAGACATCTAGAGTAAAACAGAGAGAAGGAGAAAAGGGGGAAGGGAGGAATGTGGGTGATAGAGGAAAGGGTGAATCATAGGAGAGAATAGTCAGATATAACACATTTTCTTTTTTACTTCTTGCAAGGGGCTGGGATTGGGTGACCTGTCTGAGACCACGGGCTGGGTGGTTGCTGGGTCTCAGGGGTGGTATGTGGGTTTGGGGCCTCTTGGCCCCAGGGCTGGTGATCAGTCCGCTGGGCCACTCAGCTACCCTACAGAACATTTTAGAAGAGGGAAGAGTGAAAGGAGAGAGAAAATATAATATATGGTAGTGGAGAGGAATGGATGGAGGGAATTATAATCAGAAACAGCAACTGGAAAAATATGGAAGTAACTTCTAGGATAGGCTTATGATAAAGTATGTGATTCAAGGGGTGGCTAGGTGGCACAGTGGATAGAGTACTGGCCCTGGAGTCAGGCGTACCTGAGTTCAAATTTAACCTCACACACTTAATAATTACCTAGCTGTGTGGCCTTGGGCAAGCCACTTAACCCCACTTCCTTGCAAACCCCCCCCCCCAAACAAAAACAATAAAAGAATGTGATTCACTCAAGACAGAGCTGGTGGCATCAGAACACAGAATGAAACACATTTTTTTCCCTCTTTCCTTTACTTTATTTCTTATGAGGGTCTATATTTCTTAAATATTCTTAACCAAGAAGGGGTGGCTAGGTTGTACAGTGGATAGAGCACTGGCCCTCGAGTCAGGAGTACCTGAGTTCAAATTCAACCTCAGACACTTCATAATCACCTAGCTGTGTGAACTTGGGCAAGCCACTTAACCCCATTGTCTTGCAAAAAAAATATTCTTAAACAAGTATATTTTAGTAATGTACATAAAAAAAAATCACCTGTACAAAAAAAAAGCTTGGAGCCCCTCTTCCAGGGGGCTTAAATTCACTTTTGTAGTGGGTGGCACTTGGGGAGTGGTGTAGTACCTGGCTCAGGTATTCTCCAATAGGTGAGCTGTATGCTATGCTGGTTCTTCCTGTCCCAAGGTACCTGACCAGCATAAGCTTGACCCTCAGTCAGGTAACAGGAAACCAGAAACTGGAGGAAAAGAATGGGAAGTTGAGGAAAAGTGAACAAGGCAAGGCCACTCCCATACCTGAGGGAATAGAGTCACTTTGAACTATGGAGTTTCCCAGGTAGGTACAAACACTACTTTTCCTTCCACATAATTTCCCTGCATCATTCAGACTCCGTAGTTCTTTCTCTGAGCATGGATGGCATTGCTCATAGCAGGCCTCTCAGGGTTGTCCCGGGTCTCTGAACTGCTGAGAGGAGCTGCATCCATCATGGGTGATCATCTCACAGTGTTGTTAATGTGTGCAATGTTCTCATTTTTCTGTCCCTTCACTCAGTATTGGCTCATATAATTCTTGCCACGCTTCTCTGAAGTCAGGCTACTCATGATTTCTTATATAATGATACTACCCCATGACATTCATATACTATAATTTGTTCAGCTATTCCCCATTGTTGGACATCCCCTAATTTCCAATTCTTTACCACTACAAAAAGAGTTGACAATCAGGAATTAAACAAGAATTATTAAGGACTTTCTAACCCTGATCTTGAGACAAATATATATATTGCCATAGTATAAGGGAGTAAGGAGAAAATATAGATTAACTACCACTAGTATTATTTATGTGGTTGGCTGTTCCACCAACCAAAAGGACAATCATTAGGACTGAAGAGTCTCTTGGAAAGAAAAGGCTGAATATAAGTAAGGTTCTTCAAATGTACAGATTTCATTTGTGTGTGGAGGAAGGGAGAAAAGTAGAGGACTTTCTTATCTCATATTGTTTTAGTGAAGGGCCTGCCTCCCTGAAAATATTGAAAAATATGACTGGACTCTAAATTGATGCAAAGATTAGGGGAGCAGGAATGGGCATATTCAGAAATGAATATTATAGGAAAACATAAGGTATCAATACCTCTTTCTAGAAAATAAGAACAGTGGTAGAACCCCGTTTTCCTTTTATGAGGAAGAGATAACAGTTCAGCTAATTATTGTAGTAAAGACTGAAGCTGGGAGCAGAGACAAGTTTCATAGTCATTTGACCAATGAAATCCCATCCCACACCGAGCACTAGGCAAGCTCAGAAGTATTTGGCAGGGAGTACAAAACCAACATGTTTGTAAGTGGTGAGTAGTGACAGCAGCAGGGAGTGAGCCCAGTGAGAGAGGCAGCATGACTTCATCAGAAGACACCAGGGGCCTCACACTTTCCTTGTGTTCACACCTCTCCATGTGTGTCCAGGCTTCAAGTGTTCCTTTCATAGGTTCTTTTCTGTCCTTTCCACATGTGTGTATTTCCTCAGTTTTGCTCTAGGTTTGTGGGGAAAGTGTTCTCTGGCTTCTCCTTACATTCATTGCCTTTGAGTATGGCATCCCTGGCTGGTGGTGATCAGCCAACCATAACTTGATTAATTTCAGTTAAGAGAAGGTTAATTTTTTGTAAGGTTTAATGGTTCAATCATCAGAAAATTCTTTGACTCAAAAAAAAAAGAGAGAAGATATTCAAAAATTTTCACTTATGCTTACCTCTCACGTAGTTTGGAGAAAATGAGATAATGCATCTAAAGAGTATTGTAAACTTTGAAGCCATATATCACATTTATTAAATCTAAGACAAATATAGTTAGTTCTAGAATAGAACTACTTGCTGACCCAGCCTTCATTTCTAGAATGAACTTTTCTCCATATCACCTTGAAAGCCCTCCATTTCTCATTCTCCTGTGCTTGTGACAGTACTTACATCCTTTTTTAAAAATTTTTTTCATGTTTAATTAGAATTTCAGAAAGTGTTTTGGTCCTCTCCTAGGACTAGAGCACATTAATTTTCCTCTTAATATTGAAAACCTTGTTATAGAAATTATTTCTTCTATCCTATATAGTGCTTTACATTTTATAAAACACTTTGACAAGCATCATTTCCTTTTTTAATTTTTTAAAATTTATTTTTATTCTCATTTTGTACAAATTTTTTTTACATTAATAAAATATTCTTGTTTACAAGTAAACAAAATACCCCTCCCCCCATGAATATAGATAGACTTGCTTGGGCAAAAAAAGTAAAGGGGAGAGAAAAAAAATTGGAATTAAAAAAAATAATAATAATTGTAGGTATGGCCAGGTGGTGCAATGGACGAAGCACCAGCCCTGGAGCCACGAGCACCAGAGCCCACATCCAGCCCCGAAGACCCAACAATTACCCAGCCATGTGACATGCAAGCCGCCCGAACTCCAATGCCCTGCAAAAACCAAAAAGAAGAAAAAAAAAGACCCTAAATAAAAAAAAAATAGTAATAATAGTAGGGGTGGCTGGGTGGAAGACAGAGCATTGGCCCTTGAGCCAGGAGCACCTGGGTCCAAATCCGGCCCCAGACACCCAAAGATCATCCTGCTATGTGGCCCCAGGAAGGCCACCCAGCCCCACTTGCCCTGCACCCTCCCCCAAATAATAATAACAAAAAATGTGCTTCAGTCTTTGTTCCAACACCAACAACTCTGTCGTGGGTGAATCACATTCTTTATGGTAAGTCCATCACAAAAGTTACTTCCATATTTTTCCAACGTTGCCATTGCTGATCGCAACTCCCTCCTTTCTTATTTCTCCACTACCATTTACTATATTTTCTCTCTCCTTTCACTATGACTGCTGTAGGGTCGCTGAGTGGTGCAGCAGACAGATCCCTGGTCCTGGGGCCAAGAAGCCCTGAGCCTCCATACCACCCCTTAGGCCCAGAATCCACCTGGCCCTATGGTCCTGGGCAGGCCATCTAATCCCAGCCCCTTGCAAGAAGTAAAAAAGAAAATGTGTTATATCTGACCACTGTCCCCCCATGGTCCATCCTCTCCTCCTTTATTCACCTCCCCATCCCTTCCCCCTGCTCTCCCCTCCTTCTTACTCCAGTTGTCTATACCCCATTGAGTATATTTGCTCTTTCCTCTCCTAGCCACCTCTGATGAGAGCAAAGGTTCCCTCATTCTCCCTTGCCTCCCCCCTTCCATATCATTGCAATAGCTCATTGTAATAAAAAAAAATCTTATTATGTGAAATATCTTGGACTACTCCCCCTCTCCTTTTTCTTTCTTCCATTCCATTTCCCTTTTTTTCTATTGACTCCATTTTTACACCATAGTTTATCTTCGAATTCAGCTTTCTCCTGTGCTTCAACTATAAAAGCTCCCTCTACCTGCTCTATTAACTGAGAAGGTTCATATGAATATTATCAGTATCATTTTTCTATACATGCAGTTCATCCTCATTAAGTCCCTCATATTTCCCCCCTCTCCTGCAATCTCCATGCTTCACCTGAGTCCTGTATCTGAAGATCAAACCTTCTGTTCAGCTCTAGCCATTCCAAAAGGAACATTTGAAATTCCCCTGGTTCATTGAAAGTCCATCTTTTTCCCTGGAAGAGGACATTCAGCCTTGCTGGGTAGTTCATTCTTGGCTGCATTCTAAGCTCTTTTGCCTTCCGGTATATTGTATTCCAAGCCCTGCGAGCTTCCAATGTAGTTGCTGCTAAGTCCTGTGTGATCCTGACTGCAGCTCCATGACATTCAAACTGTGTCCTGGCTGCTTGTAATATTTTCTCTTTGACTTGGGAGTTCTGGAACTTGGCTATAATATTCCTAGGGGTTGGTTTTTTGGGATCTCTTTCTCGGGGGGATCGGTGGATTCTCTCCATTTCTATTTTGCCCTCTGCTTCTAGAATATCAGGGCAAATTTCCTGTAGTAATTCTTTGAAAATGATGTCAAGGCTCTTTTCCTGATCATGATTTTCAGGTATTCCAATAATTTTTAAATTATCTTTCCTAAGTCTGTTTTCCATATCAGTTGTTTTTTCAATGAGATATTTCACATTTTCTTCTAATTTTTCATTTTTTTGGTTTTAAAGTATTGATTCCTGATTTTTGGTAAATTCATCAATCTCCCTGAATTCTATTCTTTGTCTGAATGATTTGTTCTCCTCAGAGAGTTTTCTTATCTCTTTTTCCATCTGCCCCATTCTGCTTTTTAAAGCATTCTTCTCCTCAATAACTTTTTGAACTGTTTTATCCATTTGATCTAAGCTGGTTTTTAGCATGCTATTTTCTTCAGGATATTTTTGGATTTCCTTGACTAAGCTGCTGACTTCATTTTCATGTTTTTCCTGCATCTCTCTCCTTTCTTTTCCCAGTTTTTCTTCCAACTCCCTCATTTGATTTTCAAAGTCTTTTTTGAGCTCTGTCATAGCCTGAGCCCAATTTCTGTTTTTCTTGGAGTCTTTAGATGCAGGAGCTTGTGCTTCCTCATCTTCAGACTGAGTATTTTGATCCTTCTTGGGCTCATTTGCAAAATATTTCTCAATAGTCTTCCTCTTATTTCTCTGCTTGCTCATTTTCCCAGCCTGGGCCTGGTTTGGGGGTGCTTCCTGAGCTTTTGGGACACTCCAACAAGGGTCTCAGTGTTTGAGGCTCTGTCCTCCCTCCTGGTCTGCGAATGACCATAAGTTCCCCGCTCTGCCACGGGGCCGAGGTGGGGGGGCCCTGTTGTTCTATGGGGGTCCTAGACTGGGATCAGGATCTGAATGTGGTCAGAACCCCAGAGTCCTGTTCCAGGGGCAGAGGACAGAGTTCTGTCACCATCCACTTACATCCTTTAAAGACCAGATCATTCAAGAGCCATCTCCTCTTTGAACATTTGCTTGAAAATGCTGTCTCAAATTTTTCATAATGCTTTGTCTAGTTCTCTCCCTTGGATTTATTATATTATCTTCTATTAATTTACTCTTTTTTTTTTAGGTTCTTGCAAGGCAAATGGGGTTAAGTGGCTTGCCCAAGGCCACACAGCTAGGTAATTATTAAGTGTCTGAGACCAGATTTGAACCCAGGTACTCCTGACTCCAAGGCTGGTGCTTTATCCACTACGCCACCTAGCCGCCCCTTAATGTACTCTTAAACATGTGATTTTATCTATATAAACACATGCAAATATGATCATAAATTACTTAATGACAAAAATTCAATGACTTTTATTATTTCCCATTTACTAACATAGTGTCTGGCATGTAGCAGGCACTTTTAAATTGTTTGCTGTAATTAAATGAATGGAATGGAATAAATTTTATGATAATTCTCTTTGTGCTATTTGGGGCATCCACTTCTGCACATGTGGGATCACCAGAAAAGCAGGTTGGTTGGTTATTGTCCTTTGATCTCAAAGAAGACCAAAATGACATCACTATGTAGAGTCTAGTTGTGTGTCCAACTGTGACTGATCAGACTAACACTCAGAATACTCTACCACAGCTCAGGATTAAATAGTCCTTGTGAACATTTGCAGTGGATTCTCTAAATCTGTGCATATCACATTTCTTTTGAGATACTTCAATTCTGCTTTGCTCATAGAGTATAGTACCTTCTCTGATGAGGGTAATCTATGCTTGGGTGGTCCTGTGCCAATGTCTTCCATGACACACAATCAATTCCAAAATTCTTTTTATTTATTTACTTGGCTATTTATTTAATTTCATTTGTTTACTACTTATATTATTTTTCCCCTAATTAAAAGCAAAGGTAGTTTTTAACATTCATCCTTTTTTTATAATTTTTAAATTTTTAAAAATTTATTTACACATTACTAGAAAATTCTTGTTTAAGAGTTTAATTTAAAAAATTCTTATTTAGGACCTCTTCCCCCACAAAAAATATAGAACCTCATGAAAAATAAAGTGAAAGAAAGAGAAAAAAATGTGTTTCAGTCTGTGTCCTGCTACCATCAGCTCTCTCTCTCTGGGATGGATCACTTTCTTTATCATAAGTCCACCATAGAAGTTCCTTCCATATTTTTCCACAGTTGCTGTTGCTGATTGTAATTTCCTCCATCCATTCCTCCCCACAACCATCTAGTATATTTTATCCCTCCTTTCAGTCTGTCCCTCTTCAAAAATGTGCTGTGGGGCAGCTGAGTGGCACAGAGGACAGAACACCAGCCCTGGGGCCAAGAGGCCCCAAGCCTACATCCCACCCCAGAGACCCAGAAGCCACCTAGCCTTGTGGTCCTGGACAAGCCACTCAATCCCACCACCTTACAAAAATAAAAAAAGAAAATGTGTTATATTTGAGTATCCTCTCCAATCTTCTGTACTCTCCTGTATCACCCACATCACCCCTCCCCTCCTCCTGTTCCCCTTCTCTCCTTTTCTTTTATAGCCCTACTATACCCTATTGAGTGTGTATGCTGTTTCCTCTCTGAGCCACTTCCAATGAGAATGAAGTTTCACTCATTACCCCTTGCCTTTCCCCCCTTCCATACCCTTGCAAAAGCTACATGAAATATCTTAGCCTATTCTACTTCTCCTTTCTCTTTCTCCCAGTACATTTTCCTTTCACCCATTGACTCCATTTTTACAATATATTATCTTCATATTCAGCTCTCTCCTGTGTTTCATCTATAAAAGCTCCTTCTATCTGCTCTATTAAATGAGAAGGTTCATATAAGTATTTTTTTACATTTCTTTTATTATTATTATTTTTTAATTTCTTTTTTATTTTCATTTTGTACAAATGTTTTTTTACATTAATAAAATATTCTTGTTTACAAGTAAACAAAATACCCCTCCCCCCATGAATATAGATAGACTTGCTTGGGCGAAAAAAGTAAAGGGGAGAGAAAAAAAAATTAAAATTAAAAAAAAATAATAGTGATAATTGTAGGTATGGCCAGGTGGCACAATGGACGAAGCACCAGCCCTGGAGCTACGAGCACCCGAGTCCATATCCAGCCTCATAAACCCAACAATCACCTAGCCATGTGACATGCAAGCCACTGGATCCCCACTGCCCAGCAAAAACCAAAAAGAAGGAAAAAAAAGACCCCAAATAAAATAGTAATAATAGTAGGGGTGGCTGGGTGGCAGACAGAGCATTGGCCCTTGAGCCAGGAGCACCTGGGTCCAAATTCGGCCCCAGACACCCAAAGATCACCCTGCTATGTGGCCCCAGGCAGGCCACCCAGCCCCACTTGCCCTGCACCCTCCCCCAAATAATAACAAAAAATGTGCTTCAGTCTTTGTTCCAACACCAACAACTCTGTCACGGGTGGATCACATTCTTTATGATAAGTCCATCACAAAAGTTACTTCCATATTTTTCCAATGTTGCCATTGCTGATTGCAACTCCCTCCTTTCTTATTTCTCCACTACCATGTTTTCTCTCTCCTTTCACTCTGACTCTGCTGTAGGGTCCCTGAGTGGTGCAACAGACAGATCCCTGGTCCTGGGGCCAAGAAGCCCTGAGCCCCCATACCACCCCTTAGGCCCAGAATCCACCTGGCCCTATGGTCCTGGGCAGGCCTTCCAATCCCAGCCCCTTGCAAGAAGTAAAAAAGAAAATGTGTTATATTTGACTACTCTCCCCCCATGGTCCATCCTCTCCTCCTTTATTTACATCCCCACCCCTTCCCCCTGCTCCCCCCTCCTTCTTACTCCAGATGTCTATACCCCATTGAGTATATTTGCTGTTTCCTCTCCTAGCCATCTCTGATGAGAGCAAAGGTTCCCTCATTCCCCCTTGCCTCCCCACTTCCATATCATTGCAATAGCTCATTGTAATAAAAAAAAATTTATTATGTGAAATATCTTGGACTATTCCCCCTCTCCTTTTTCTTTCTTCCATTCCATTTCCCTTTTTTTCTATTGACTCCATTTTTACACCATATTTTATCTTCGAATTCAGCTTTCTCCTGTGCTTAAACTATAAAAGCTCCCTCTACATGCTCTATTAACTGAGAAGGTTCATATGAGTATTAACGGTATCATCTTTCCATTCAGGAATGCATGCAATTCATCATCATTAAGTCCCTCATAATTTACCCTTCTTCTCCACTCTCTTTGTTTCACCTGAAGGTCAAATTTTCTGTTCAGCTCTGGTCATTTCAACAGGAATATTTGAAATTCCCCCATCTCATTGAAAGTTCATCTTTTCCCCCTGAAAATAGATGTTCAGTTTTGCTGGGTAGTTGATTCTCAGTTGCATTCCAAGCTCTTTTGCCTTCTGGAACTTTATATTCCAAGCCCTGCGAGCCATTAAAGTAGATGCTGCTAAGTCCTGGGTAATCTTGACTACAGCTCCATGATAAATGAATTGTTTTCTTTTGGCTGCTTGTAATATTTTATTGTTGACTTAGGAGTTCTGGAACTTGGCTGTAATATTCCTGGGGGTTGTTTTTTTTTTTATCTTTTTCAGGGGGAGATTGGTAGATTCTCTCAATTTCTATTTTACCCTCTGCTTCTAGGATATCAAGGAAATTTTCCTGTAGAAATTCTTTAAAAATGAGGTCAAGGTTCTTTTCCTGATCATGACTTTCAGGTAACCTAATAATTTTAAATTTATCTTTTCTAGATCTGTTTTCCCAGATCAGTTAGTTTTTCAATGAGATATTTCATATTTTCTCTAGTTTTTCATTCTTTTGGTGTGAATTATTGCGTCTTGATTTGTCACAAAGTCTTTAGCTTCCTTTAGCTCCATTCTACATCTGAAGGATTTGTTTTCCTCAGAGAAATCTCTTATCTCCTTTTCCATCTGGCCAATTCTGTTTTTTAAAGCATTCTTCTCCTTAATAACTTTTTTTTATAGTTTTTTGCAAGGCAAATGGGTTTAAGTGGCTTGCCCAAGGCCACACAACTAGGTAATTATTAAGTATCTGAGACTGGATTTAAACCCAGGTACTCCTGACCCCAGGGCTGGTGCTTTATCCACTGTGCCACCTAGCCACCCCTTCCTTAATAACTTTTTGAACTGTTTTATCCATTTGACCTAAACTGGTTTTTCATATGTTATTTTCTTCAGCATTTCTTTGGCTCTCCATGACTAAGCTGCTGACTTCGTTTTCATGTTTTTTTTTCTGCATTTCTCTCATTTCTTTTTCCCAGTTTTTCTTCTACTTCCCTTACTTGGTTTTCAAAATCTTTTTTGAGCTCTGTCATAGCCTGAGTCCAACTTCTAAATTTCTTGGAGCTTTTAGATACAGAACCTTGTACTTCCTCATCTTCAGATTGCGTATTTTGGTCCTCCATGGGACCAAAGTAATTGTCTATATCAGATTACTTTTTTTCCCATATTTGATATGTTGTAAAAGAGGACTAAGGGCAAAAAACAATGAGAAAGAAAGGAAAAAACATAAAAGAATTAAAAAGTGTACATAAAATGCTTAGTTCTGCATTCAGGCTCAATAGTTTTGTTTTATTCCCTGGATATGGATGGCATTTTTTTTTATAACAAGTCTCTTAGGACTATCCTTGATCACTGAACTGCTGAGAGAAGTTGTTTCCATCATAGTTGATCATCTCACGATGTTGCTGTTAAAGTGTACGGTGTTCTCTTGGTTCTGTTCACTTCACTCAGCATCAGTTCATGCAAGTCTTTCTAGGTTTTTCTAAAGTTTGGCCATTTATGATTTCTTATGAAACACTAGTAATCTGAAATATTCATATATTATAACTTGTTCTGCCATTCTCAATTGATGAGCTTCCCCTCAATTTACAATTCTTTGACACTACAAATAGAGCTGCTTTAAATATTTTTGAACATGTAGATGGAAAAACAAATAAATAAAAATATTTAAATTTTAGAAAAACAAGAAAGAACTAATCACGTGCAATGTGAAATGTATCCTCTTTTTTATGATCTCTTTGGGAATCAGAACTAGTAGTGGTATTGCTGAATCAAAGGATGTGCACAATTTTATTGCCCTTTGGGTAAAGTTCCAAATTGATTTCCAGGATGGTTAGATCAGTTCACAACTCTATCAGCTGGGTATTAGTGTCCCAATTTTCCCACATCCTCTCCAACATTGATTGTTTTCCCTTTTTTTGTCATTTTAGTCAATCTGATCAGAATTGTTTTAATTTGCATTTGTCTAATCAATAACAACTTGGAACATTTTTTTATATGATTATAGATAGCTTTAATTTGTCCATCTGGAAACAAACTGCTTATTTATATCCTTTGATCATTTATCAATTGGGGAATGACTTGTATTCTTGTAAATTTGACTCAATTCCCTATAGATTTTAGAATTGAGTCCTTTAGCAGAAATACTAGCTGTGAAAATTATTTCCCAGCTTTCAGCATTCCTTCTAATCTTGGTTGCATTGATTTTGTTTGTACAAAAACTTTTTAATTTAGTAGTCAAAATTATTCATTTTGCAATTTACAATGTTCTCTATTTCTCATTTGGTCAAAAAACTCCCCTCTCCATGTATCTGACAGACAGACTATCCCTAGTTCTTCTAATTGGCTTATGTTATCATCTTTTATGTCTGTATTCTGGACCCATTTCAGCTGATTTATCTTGGTATAGAGTGTGAAATATTGATCTATGCCTAATCTTTGCCATACTACCAGTTTTCTTGGTAGTTTTTGTCAAACAGTGAACTCTTATCTCAGAAACTCGGAAGTTCTTACCTTAATAGTGGATTACTATAATGATTTACCACTATTTCTTTTGCGCCTAATACTGTATTTCCCCATGTGTAACACACACCTTAATTTTGGGGCCTGAAATTTGAAAAAAAGTATTACATAAAAGTCATTGAATTCAAGTTTTATTCATCATAAAATTCATACAACTCATAATTGTTACAAATCCCATCCCTTAGCTTGTCCTTATCTGTGTCTGATGATGAATCACTGTCTTAGGAGAAGCTCTGACTGCTCTCCTGCCTGTGCTCTGCTTCTGGGGTTGACCTCAAGCACTCCCTGGGAACATGGACACAGGCTTAGTCCATTCCATTTCATGAACCTGAAGCACCCATTGTGTCCTCCTTTGAAATCAGTCACTTCTTTTTTATCAGCAATTCTTCTGGCCTCCTGTTGAACCATCTTTGTGGACACAGGAATTCCAATGGCCATTTGTTCTTCCATCCTTCTCTTTAATTCCCTCTCTAGATCAGACCATTTGGCTACCTTGTTTCTCATGGCCTTCTTCTGCTGGGACATTTTCAGTTGGGTTTCTTCTTCCCATAGCCAGTCTCAGATTGTCTTCTCAGTTGGAGGAGGACCAAGCTGACATTCAGCAGCATGATTTCCATTCACTTTTGCAAACTAGGTCACTTTTCACTTGAATTCAGCAATGAATGAAAGTCTTTTCTGAGCCATTTCTGGGCATAATTTTGCAAAATATAACCTAACATACCAGTAACAAATGCTAAAAAATGAACACAAAGACAATAAGCTCGAAAATGTAGGAAATACATGTAAAAAAAGTCTACAAGCACTGTATGATATTCCCAGTTATTAGACCCCAATTTTTTCTGAAAAGTATATTTCACTAATCCACTTCTCTATTTCTCAACCAGTACCAGTTTTGATGACTACCCCTCTTTATACAGTTTTCAATGTGGTATGGGTAGGTCCCCTTCCTTTCCATTTTTTTTCCATTAATTCCCTTGATAGTCTTGATTTGATAATGTGTTGTCATGCAAAACATTTCCATAATAGTCATGTTGTGAAAGAAAACATAGACTACCCACATCCCCTTCAACCAAAAAGAAAAAGGAAATTTCAAGAAAAATAAAGCAAAAAAAAAATATGCTTCAGTCTGTATCCAGGTACCATCTGTTCTCTCTCTCTCTCTGGGGATGGATTGCATTCTTTAATCATAAAACCTTTAGAAGTGTCTTGGTTCATAGTCCTGATGAAAAAAATCAAATCATTCATAGCTGGTCATCCTATAATATTACTGCTACTTTGAATTCAATACATTTCACATTGTACAAGATTCGTTTTTTCCTGTTTTTTAGAATTTTAATATTTTTACCTATTTGTTTTTCCATCTACATGCAATGGTAGGTTTCACCAATCTTTTTTTGGAAAGGTTTTGAGTTTTATAATTTTTTTCCTCCCTGTTTTCCCTCTCCCCTCCCCTTGGACTGAAAGCAATCTAATTATAGACTCTACATGTTATAACTATGCTAAACATAGATTCATATTAATGATATTATGAAAGAAGAATCAAATCTAATTGGAAGAAAAAACAGAGAGGAAAAATACACAAGGCATCTTTTTTTTTTATACCAATTGAAGACAGTAAGCTTTGGTCTGCAACAAAATTCCACAGTTCCTTCTCCAGCTATAGATGATATTTTCCATCCAAGTCTTTTTAGAATTGCCTTTAATTATTGTATTGCTGAAATGAACAAGTCTATCATAATTGATCAAATCACTCCATGTTGTTGTTAGTGTGTATAATGTCAAGATTAGTTTTGAATAGCAAAACCTCCACCATTTTCACTGCCTTCTCTTCACTATGGTCAATCCAGGAAAAATGCCACCCAACTCCAACATCAGGAAGTTGGCCTTCATTTGCTAGTTACCCTTTGTGTAGAGTTGTGACTACATTCTTAGTATATCTACATCTGTTGCAATAGGACTTTGAGATGGGCAAAAATGATATAATGTATGGATGATGTTTTCTGATTTGTGTGTAAATTGTATTCAAGTGAGGCAGAGTTGCATGATGTCATAGGTTTCACTCTCTCTTCCAGAGTCATCACAAGTCTAGAGGCAGTACAAAGTTAAGAAGACTGGTAATGACTCAAGACGCAGTGGATAACATGGGGCCTTTGATGTCTTACCAAGCTCTAAGTGTTCCATTGTGCCAGCATCTGCCCATTCATCCAAGGGAAGTCTTCACATGCTTGGGGTGGACACCCCCTAACTCATTGATGGGTTTGAGACCCCTCTGTTTGAACCCATCTATGAAAGCAGTTTATTGGGGTATGGCTGCTGGGTATGTTTCCTTGGAGCCATAGGTTTCTAAGGTGGATCAGATGGACATCAAAAGTAGCAAGCAGCCTGGAAAAGGGTTCATCAGTTCTCAAAGAGTTGCTAGTTTTCCCTAAACACACCTTACACCCCAGAAAATTTCAAAGAACCCTCTGATTTTCCACTTCAAACTGCCTCTCACAAGCCCCTATGTGAGTACATATATGATGACATTCAATATAATTCTCAGCCTAAGAAAATAATAATAGTCAAGCTTAAATTTGAAATCAAAAGCTGAAAAAATGTCTCTATACTTTTTAGTGTTCCAAGGAAATCCACTGAATGTTCAAGTGCGTCCAAGGAATTCAATGAAGAAATAAGAGTTAAAAGGCTGTTTAAGAGGAACAAAAGGAGTGAGGAAAATATTAGAAGGGAAGATTTCAAGGTAGATAATTTTGATTGATAAATTGAAATATTTTTATCAAATGTTTTAAGTTCAAACCTCCAGAGCTGAAGTTACAAAATATTTTTTTAATCCTCAAGAAAGTTCTTAAGATATTGGTAGAAAATTGTAATTCATGGTCATTGCAACCACTAGAAGACATTTAGGAAAGTGAGCATATGCCCAATGCAATGGAGCACTGAGGTGAATTTTTAAAAAAAATTTATTTATTTAAGGCAATATGGTTAAGTGACTTGTCCAAGGTCATACAGCTAGGCAAATATTAAATGTCTGAGACCGAATTTGACCTCAGGCCCTCCTGAATCCAGGGCCAGTGCTCTATCTACTATGCCACCTAGCTGCCTCCTAAGGTGAATTTTTAAAAAATTGGCAAACTGTGTTTAGTTATATCATACGAATTCCTAGTATATTTTCCACTAAATTCTTTATAATGTACAACGCTAAAAAAACCTAAGGAAATAAAAATTAAAGGAATGATTTTGACTAGTAGTAATGCAACTTTACACATTATTGATTTTATGTTTGGTGAAAGGATGTATGTGTTTAAGAAGTTATTTCTTAATATTCATTACTTTTTGTGACACTATATATATTTTACTACATCCATACAATTTCTTAAACCATTTCCTAAACAATTGGTATCTCCTCTGTTTTTAGTTTTTTGTTATCACAAAAAATGGTGTTATTAATATATTGTTATAAATAGTACCTTTATGTATTTGACTACTTTGAGAATATATCCCCCAAAATGGGTGCTCTGGGTCAAATATGAGTTTTTCTTTTAAGGTGAATTTTTCTTATAAGCAATTTGAAATAATCCTTCATATAATGTAGGGGCAGGGAACTTCCCACCCAGGCTATTGTTGGTCTGGCATTGCCAAGGCAACCTCATTTGGGGACTCTAAAGTCAATAAATCTAGTAAATTTTGGGGGGTGAATTCAGGGGTGAATTAAATGTTTGACCAAAAATAGTCCACGAATGATGTTATAAATATCCAAATGGCCCTTAGAAGGAAAAAAGTTCCTCATCCCTGAAATGGATTTGCAGTTGGTTTGATCATTTGCAATTCCTTTGAAAACTACCCATCCTTTAACTACTACTTATTTAATTTTTTTTCCAAAATTTTTTTGTATTTATTTAAGGCAGTAGGGTTAAGTGACTTGTCCAAGGTCACACAGCTAGGCAATTATTAAGTGTCTGAGGCCAGATTTGAAGTCAGGTCGACTCCAGGGCTGGTGTTCTGTCCACTATGTCACCTAGCTGCCCCTGGAATTTTTAAAATAATAATCACCTCTGCTTCCCACTACTTCCCTACACCATACACAGCTAGGTAGAATATTAGCAGTGAAAAAATAAAACGCCAGTGTCCCTGGGCAAATCCTTAACCCTAATTGCCACTGAAAAAGAAAAAAGAGAAAAAGTAAGCACCAGATCAATCATTGGCTGAGTGTGTGGGGAGGAGCAATAAATACATTGAGCAAATGTCCACACTTTCAGGCCAGAGGCTAGCATTTCATTTACTCCAACAGATTTGAAGACTTACGGAGTGAAACAAATATTCAAAGGAATTTCATAATTCCAGAAATCTAGGAAAGCCCCACTTCCACACTCCAAGAAGGTAAAAAAATCATGTGGTATCTTAACTGTGGGCACAGATTTTGAACTAATTCAACAATCAAATTTCTAGAATTCTCTTTATTATGACTGATCCATGAAGGAAGTCAGAGATAGTTGTATAATGGATATAGTATTTAACTCAGAATCAAGAAGACCTGAGTTCAAAACTTACTTCTGTGTGATTTTGAACAAGTCACTTTGTTTCTCTGCATTGTTTTCTCATATGTAAAGTGGGATGATAATAGTTCCTATCTTATGAAGTTGTTGTAAGGATAGATGGAAGGAAGAAAGGAAGGAAAAAAAAGGAAAGGAAGAAAATACAAATGCAAGATTGAGATTTATCTAACTGAACAAAATTCGTTTTCAATTTTAGAAATAACAGTGGAAAACATTTTTATTGATTTTTTTTTTAAACAATGGGGGCAGCTAGGTGGCACAGTGGATAAAGCACCGGCCCTGGAGTCAGGAGTACCTGGGTTCAAATCTGGCCTCAGACACTTAATAATTACCTAGCTGTGTGGCCTTGGGCAAGCCACTTAACCCCATTTGCCTTGCAAAAAACCTAAAAACTAAAAAAACCCCTAAAACTAAAACAATGAATTTTTTTTATTTTTTAAAAAGATTTTATTTATTTTGAATTTTACAATTTCCCCCCAATCTTGCTTCCCTCCCCCCTCAGAAGGTAGTCTGTTAGTCTTTACATTGCTTCCATGCTATACATTAATCTAAATTGAATGTGTTGAGAGAGAAATCATATCCTTAAGAAGAAAAAAAAATATAAGAGATAGCAAGATTACATAATAAGATAAAGGGTTTTTTTTTAAATTAAAGGTAATACTCTTTGGTCTTTGTTCGAACTCCACAATTCTTTCTCTGGATACAGATGGTATCTCCATTGCAGGTACCCCAAAATTGTGCCTGATTGTTGTACTGATGGAATGAGCAAGTCCATTAAGGTTGATCATCACCCCCATGTTGTTGTTAGGGTGTACGAGGTTCTTTTCATTTCACTCAGCATCAGTTCATGAAAATCCTTCCAGGCTTCCCTGAATTTCCATCCTTCCTGGTTTCTAGTAGAACAAGTGTTTCAATCACATACATATACCACAGTTTGTTAAGCCATTTCCCATTTGAAGGACATTCATTCTATTTCCAATTCTTTGCCACAACAAACAAGGCTGCTATGAATATTTTTGTACAAGTGATGTTTTTAATCCTTTTTCATAATTTCTTCAGGCTATAGATCCTGAAGATACTTGGATAGTGGTATTGGTGGATCAAAGGGTACACACATTTTTGTTGCCTTTTGAGAGTAATTCCAAATTGCTCTCCAGAAAGGCTGGATGAGTTCACAGCTCCATGAACAATGCATTAGTGTTCCAGATTTCCCACATCCTTTCCAGCATTGATCATTGTCCTTTCTGGTCATATTGGCCAGTCTGAGAGGTGTGATAAAACGAAGAATTTTTAAAAGTTAATAAAAGTATCTTTTAAAAGAAATAATTATTTCATTATTTTTAAATAAAGAAAAAGTTTTTAAAAATCTAATATATTTTGAATGTATTAAGTTTTCTAATGGCAAGAAAAAAATATCAGCTTAATTATTGATCAAGTAAAACTGTTCCTTTTCTTTGGACAGGTCCTGTCTGAATATTTGTAGATAGTCTGACTTGTTTGTGCTTAAACCTACATGTGAATAACAATATCATGATGGCATCATATCTAATTTGATGGTAGTGGTTGCGGCTACTATTGCAGTCTGCTGTCTAAATCTTAGCTTTCTCCACTGACTGAAGAAAAAAGGAGTGGCTATTCCATGCTGCCGCTTACCCTGCATCATCAGAGATATGTTTGGCCAGAATCTTCCAAAACTTCCTGTTCTGACCCAACTCCTTTCCCTTATTTATTATTTTCTTCATGTTTTCCACAACACAGGAAATCCGGTGCTCTCAGTACATTCCTACCCAGGGTGAGGGGTAGCTAAATTTAAATTAAACAGTTCTTAGATGTGTAAATATATTTAAGAAAAAATTCTTTCAAATTTTGTTCTTATCTATTCTAAGTTGTTGTTCATCTCTTCTTTGGCCAAATGTTCTCATTTATCTCATTCACTTTGAGAATGCCTTGAGTTCCCCAGTGCCCCTTTGCATTCCTTATTTCTGGGCAAAACTGACAAAGACAACAATCTTCCAGTGTTTTAGAAAAGCATTCAAGTTGACTGCAAACAATGATACTCAAACATAATAACCATTCAACTATAAGCATGTAAACATTCAAAGAAAATAAAGTATTTCCAGCTTATGAAAACAGCATTGTCTGTGACCATTATCAAGATTATTCAGGCTGGGAAAGTAATTGTATCTAAAAGATTCAGAACAAGAATGTACCTGAAAGATTCAGAACTAGGAAGTACAAATCTTTATCTCTATTGCTTAATCTCAAACATTTATAGAAAACCTCAGGGGTTATCCAATCCAACCTCCTCATTTTATAGAATAGAAAGCTGAGACCACAGGTGGTTGAGAAAATAAAATCACAGATTTAGACCAAAGAAGTTTTTTATCTATCAATCACTTCTCTATCTCTTAAGTATTATCAGGGGGATTCCTTTGTTATATGGGTTGGATTATATTCCCAACCTCCTCTTCAAATCTCTGTGATATATGGATGTGTCACACTGTGTGTGAATCTATATCTATATCTAATCTAATCTATATCTATATCTAATCTATATCTATATCTATATTTATATCATCTATATCTATATCATCTATATCTATATCTATATCTATATCTATAGCTATATCTATAGCTATATCTATGTAGATATATAATACACATATGTGTGTGCATACATACAACTGTTCTTGGTCAGTCATTTCAGTCATGTCTGATTCTTCATGATCACATTGTGGGTTTTCTGGGCAGAGATACTGGAGTTGTTTGATATTTCCTTCTCTAACTCCTTTTACAGGTGAGGAAACTGAGGCAAACAGGGTTAAGTGACTTGCCCAGGGTCACATAGGTAGGAAGTTTCTCAGACTCTCTAAGACAGTACCCAATACAAAGCAGATACATGTTTATATTGGGAGATGAAGTTTCCTCACCTGGGAAGTCCCTACGTGAATATCTATATGCTTGTGGGACAGCACTTGTGATTTCATCATTTTCACAATAACTTTGAGAAGTAAGTACCCTGATACAGATACTGAGGTAGACAGAGATTAAATGACTTGCCCAGAATCACACAGCTAGTAAATTCTAAGGTCAGTTTTTGAATTCAGGTCTTCCCAACTCCAGATCCAAAACTATCTATCCACTGTACCATCTAGCTGACTCATTGATAGGAAGACTGCCCAGTGTGAGGAATGATAGGTCTCATTCCAAGGCTAAGCCCAGTACGCTGAAAAAAATGGAGGCTATATATAATGGGAAAATATCAACCATGTCTTTGGGGTAGTGGATTGAGCCCAGGACTTAGACCTGGGAAGATGGGTTCTGATTATAGCTGGGCTTCTTACCACCTGAGCAATCACAACTTTTCTGACCCCATTTCTTTCTTCTATAAAATGTAGGGGTTATGGGATGGCTAGGTGGCGCAGTGGACAGAGCATTGGCCTTGAAGTCAGGAGTACCTGAGTTCAAATCTGGCCTCAGACACTTAATAATTACCTAGCTGTGTGGCCTTGGGCAAGCCACTTAACCCGATTGCCTTGAAAAATCCAAAAATAAATAAGTAAATAAATAGATAAATAAATAAATAAAATGTAGGGGTTGGATTAGATAACCTCTCAGATCCTTTCTAGGTGTAAAGCTATGAACTATGACCATATAGTGAAATCCCAGGGGGGACATTTTGCTCTGGATCAATCCACTGCTGATCTTTCTCTCCACTCAAGTGAATCTTGGGACCCTAGCTTCTTTCTGTCTATGTTCTCTAGGATTTGCACTTGATTTTAGGTCAAACTGCACTTTAGAAAGTCCCTTTAGATGCCAAAACTCTCTTGATCTCTTACACACAGAACTTTTTTGAAGTGGCTTTTATTCTTTTCATTTATTAATTGCTTGCTTTTGAGCTTAACTAAACCAAGGCTGGCTTCTCTTACTGTTTGCTGACCCTTCCCCTCTTTTCTCTCATTTCACATATTTTTCCTTATTCCTAGTTGTCTGGCTTCAACCATTCACTCAATGTGAGCTCCCTACCAGTAAATTCCAGGGCTCTTCTGATGACTCTTACAAACTTAGGCATCTTTCATTCTATAGAACTTCACTGACTCTTCCCTATGACCCCTAAGTAAGGTGGAGGTGCTAGTCAGTCCTTCATTAAAATCAGGATTTTACAAAAGTCAGAAAGAAAAAAGACTCCCAGGAAATTTTTATCTTTTTTTATTGGCGTTTCTTTAGAAGGAGTGGGGTGGAGTGGGGAATCCTGTAGCCTATAATCCATTGGCTCCAGAAGTTTGTGAACTTGGCTAGGGAAAAAAAAAGATATTGTTTCAATATAACTACTTTCCTTTGAAATTCTGTTCACTTTATTTTAATAATTTTAAAAACATGATTCTGAGGTAGGTTCTATAGGTTTTCCCAGGCTATAAAGGTGTCCATAATCCCAAAACATCAAGAATTCATGCTTTAGAATAAAGGTCTTCCAAAGTAAGAAGTTTTTATAATAAATTAGAATGGAACACAATGAACGTGAGGAATGACTCTTCAGTGACTGCTTTTAAAAACTCTCATTATCTCCGAACTGGAGCATTACAAATTGCCTTCTAAAAGACCCTTAATTTCCTTTCTTTAATTCATTTTCTCTGTGTCTTCCCAAGGACAGCTTAAAGCACAAGTCTAATCACGGTATTTCTCTTCTCTATGAAATTCAGTGACTCCCTATTGTCTCTGGGAAAGAATTTCACAATACAAATACCTTTGGCATATAAAGTCCTTCCCAAACTGAGTCCAACCTAGCTTTCCTTTTTTTTTTTTGTAAGGCGATGGAGTTAAGTGACTTTCTCAAGGTCACACAGCTAGGCAATTATTAAATTGTGTTTGAGATCAGATTTAAACTCAGGTCTTCCTGAATCCAGGGCAGGTGCTGTACCTACTATGGCACTTAGATGCCCCCAACCTAGCTTTCCTAATTGGGGACATTGACCCAATTCTAGTCACACTGGTTCCCTTGCTTTGTTTTCCAATTCCTATGTCTGTTCATATACACAGGTTTTATCCACCAAGTCTAGGATGTTCTTCCTCTTGTTGTTCACCTCTTGGCATCCTGTTCCCTTCATAGTTTATCTCATGTGTTAATACCTTCAAGAGGTTTCTTTTAATTTTTTCATGCTGTTCTCACCCTGAAATGACTTTGTACATATTATGCTTATATTTTGCATATGCCCTTACCCTCAAAGAATTTATAGTCTATCAGAGAAAAACAACATGGCTATATGAATTTGTATTTTTTTTCCTTTCCTTCTCAATGAGTAAGAGAGGCTGATGGGGGAAGGAGAGAATTTGGAACTGAAAATAAAATAAAACTGAATTTTAAAAACTCCAAAATACCTGGTTCCTTTATAAATGTTTATTAAATTGAATAGAACACGAAAACCACTACAGTGGACTAGAGCATGGCCCAATTATCTATCTCTGAAAGTGAGCCCAAGAGAAACTTGTAAGGTGCATCATTGCCCCTGAAACTGGCCAGGTTCAAAGCAGTTTAGGAATGCAGCCTCAAGACCAACTATATTCTTCAATAGCCTGCTATATATCTATCCTACATGATTTACCTCAACCTTTTGGGAAGCTTCCTATATTTCTGACTGTTGCTTCCTTTTGCGGGAACAGTATCCTTGTACTTACTACCTGTCTGATAAAATAAGAGTAGTTTTTATTGGTATGCAATTAATCTCATTCTCAGTGCAAAAGCCCTATCAGTTTCTACATGGAGCTAGATTTGGAAAGTGTATTTTTTCTCTATGTGTAATTTTATCATTTTTGTAAACTTTGATCTCAGTCACTTGTTAAATATTCTTCATTCTGTAATGAAGGATGCTAATTCTTTTGATTTGATATTATTTTATAACACCCTCCCAGATCTCCATTCCTTTGATGAGTTTAATAACTGGTCAAAGCCCAATCACATTTAATTTTGTCTCATAAGGAATCATGTTTTTTTTTTTTGATTCCCACAACAATCCTGTGAGGTAAACACTAATAATATGTATGATTGATTGATTATCTTTTGAAGTTTTTTTAACAATTAAGATTTTTTTTTTCATTTTGTTAAGTGACTGCATTTTGTTCAGTGATGGCATTGAAAAGCTCCAACAACAAATTCCAACAACATAACAATTTACAAATATAATAGGACTGACAAAACTAACTGACAGAACTACTTTCCTATATTGCTTTTCTTTTTAAGAATAAATTCAATATGTAATTTTTAATGTCTTTCTTGTCTATGATTACTTCATTTTATAGATGTGGGTTCAGTGTAAGCTCTCAGATTATTGAGCCATGTTTTTTCATGATGCGCTTGACTGATTCTAGAACTTTGACTGTGGAGGGTTGTCATGGATGTGATCTCGCTAAGAAGCCAGATTTCTTTGATCTATCAATTCTAGTTTCTTTTTTTTCCTTTTTTCTTTGAGGTTTTTGCAAGGCAATGGGGTTAAGTGGCTTGCCCAAGGCCACACAGCTAGGTAATTATTAAGTATCTGAGGCTGAATTTGAACTCAGGTACTCCTGACTCCAGGGTCGGTGCTCTATCTACTAGGCCACCTAGCTGCCCCAATCAATTCTAGTTTCTAAGAGCTTCTAACTTCTCCATCATTGCTTAATAGGTATTAGTAACTAGATAACAAGTGGATTGCAACTATTTATTTTATGATGGAATTAACAATAATTACATTGGCTAACATGCTTTATGTAATGTCACAGGTGCATTCTCACTCAGGGTAAGCTCTGCATCTGAGGACAATTCCCTTGGGACAAATGGCAACTGCTATGCTATCTGTGAAGGGGAAAGAGGTGCTTTAAGGGAAACCAGATACAGGAAAACTCATATTTATGAATCCAAGGATTATTTGAAAGGTCACAAAAGTATTCTCTTTACATTAGCATTAAATGCAGGGTTAATGTAAGTCATGAACTTTAACCCAGTTAAAAGAATGATGTCAAGTCACAATGTCAGATTTAGCAAGGGATCTTAAATACTCTAATCACCTTCATTTTACAAATGAGGAAAATAAGTCCTAGAGAAATGATAGATGTGTCCAAAATGGCACCAGTCAGTTGCAGAGGAAAAAATAGTTGCCCCTAACTCTCAGTCCAAAGGTCTATTTGATTTTAAAAATGATCTAAGTTCCTCATTAAATTGTTGACCCTTTCTGAACAGGGGTCATGCTTTAAACCTTTATTGTTTCTCCAGAATTGATGAAATACTCTGAACATAAGGGGCACTTAATAACTATCTATTGATGAGGCAGAGCATATGTTTCAGTATTTCATTCTCAAAGAGGACCATGGCATCAGAGAAGTGATGCCATGGTAAGAGTGAATTAGATTTAAGTGAGGGAGAGCTGTGTAAAGTCACCACTTCACTTTCTTTTCTGTAGCCATCTGGGTTTAATGGTCAGTTATGGGGCAGAATGACTGGAAATAGCCCAAGATGCTGTGAGAGACCTTCCTCTTTTTCAGCTAAGTTTTTTGACAAGTTTGTTTGGCTGAGGCAATATCCATTCAGTGATTAAGGCAGTTAAGAAAGAAACAAGGCAAAAAAATGGAGCATTTATATCAATTATATAAACCAAGGTTCACTGAGAAACCATTTCTGGCCAACCATCTCTTTCCTTAACCTCTAGGCTGTGCAGGTATTGGGGCAGTGGAGGAGAAAGTCTTCTCTTACAAGCAGAGACTTCTACCTTATTTACCCCTTTAATGTCCTTTGTTCATGTTTTCCTTTTAATAATGAAACTGCCTTGAATTTGTAAAGCAGTTTTAAACTTTTCAGATTAAATTCAATTTAGTTCAATGCACCATTTGCAAGGCATTGTGCTTTTGGTTAATCCATCAATCCATTAGTCAATCGAAAGCATTTCTTAACACCCACCATGGACCAGATATCTCTAGAGACAAGAGATAAAAAGATAGTTATTAAAGCTAAAAAATTTTTCTTCTCTTATTGCTATAGTTAACTATATTGAGAATGGGTATTCTTGCTTCATGTATATTCTTAATAGGAAGACTTCTAGCTTATGCCCATTACAGATAATGTTTGCTTAAAGCTTAAAATTGGGCAGCTAAGTGGCACACTGTATAGAATGCCAACCTGAGGTCCTGAGTTCAAATCTGACCTCAGAAACTTAATAGCTGTGTAACTCTGGGCAAGTCACTTAACACCATTACCACCCCACCAAAATCAAGAATACCAAGGCTTTTGGGAAACTTTGTGTGTGCATTTTCTCCCTTGAACATACATTCACACACACACACAGACACACATACACAAGTGTGTAAGGGTAACTCACCTGGGGAGAAAGGAAATTTATTAACAGCTAAGGGCAGAGGTGGGGAATAAGAAATGTCTCATATAGAAAATAGCCCTTGACTTGAATCACAAAAGCAATAAGGGATGCCCAAGATGCAGAGAGGTAAAGTGGGAATTCATTTCAGGCATGGAGAGTAATGTGAGTAGACACAGAGACAGTATTGAATATAGTGGCAAAAGGTACAATATAAGACTAGAAAGGTAGTCTGGAGCCACATTACAGAGGATCTTGAATTCCAGGTTATTTTCCCAGAGGCAGAATAGTAGTAGTAGTAGTAGTAGTAGTAGTAGTAGTAGTAGTAGTAGTAGTAGTAGTAGTAGTAGTAGTAGTAGCAGTAATAGTAGAAAAGAAGAGAAAGCAGAGGAAGAAGAAGGAGAAAGAGAAGAAAGAAGAGGTGAAGCAGGAGGAGGAGAAAGAGGAGGAAAAGAAGGAAGATGAGGGGGAGGAGAAACAGTAGCATTGAAAGGGACATAAGATCTGGGTTTCCTTTCTCTTTCTGCCACTGTCAGATTTAGCAATGGATCTTAAATACTCTAATCACCTTCATTTTACAAATGAGGAAAATTAGTCCTAGAGAAATGACAGATGTGTCCAAAATGGCTTGAAATTGCTTGACCGCAGACATATAATTTCCCCTTAGTTTTCTCATCTGAACAGCAGGATAATTACAGGCCTTAAAGGCTGACAGTTTCATAAGGTTGGTGTGGGGAAAATTCTTTTGTAAACCTAATACATTATATAAACATGAGAATCTTAGTCTTAAGCCAGAAATCAGAGAAGAATCCATCTAGTTCAACCTTGCCTGAAGCATAAATTGTCTCTATAATCTCCTCTACATTCAACTTGTCTGGAAGGTCTGTGCTGACAGCAGAATTAGAACTCCACTTAATAGAAAATGGCTTTGTAACATGTGAGTGACCTGATCCTTAAGATCATGAACCTTAGGAAGATTAACTGGTAATTGGCTATAAAATGAGGTAGTGGGGAGACTGAAGGCAGAGATTAACCAAAAAGCTACTAAGGAGGTCAGGAGGGAGATGATGACATTTCATTTATCATAACTGGTGCTGCCAGGAAAGAATTGGATAGATACAGGAAATATCAGAGAGAACAAATAGACAGGACCTGACAAGTAATTGGAGGGGATGATGGCTGAGGGAGACTAAGTCAATGAGGATTTAAGATTAACTCTGGGTATTTGGGGAACAGTCGTGTCATTAACAGAAACAAGTGAGGACTGGGGATGGCAAAGGGGAGAAAGAAAACAAGTGAACATCTTTGCAATTCCAAGAGGAGGGGTCCACCGGGGGCTTGGGAAGGGAGGGTCTAGAGCTATTACACTGGCATCATTAAACAACCTTTGGATGTGATCAGGAGGCAAAGTGATTTCCATCCACAGTCTTATTTAATCTTTACAAGAGCTATAAGGCAGGTGAAGTCAGAATTATTAACTTTATTTTTCAGATGAGGTACAGCATAGGCTGTCTAAGGCAGAATGTCAGAAAAGTAAGGGAGAGAGACACAGAAGATTGAGGAGAGAACAGATGCATTTTAATTCGAGTGATTCTTTTCTATTAGTGTGAAAAACATGTTATTGTATCATGTTTCACCTATGAAGAAAACCTTTCATCTTCACCTTGTTTAATAGACAAGGGCACTTGAGCTTTCTGCTTCACTCCTCACATCCTTAAAATTACCAAGTCCTGTCAATTTTACATCTTTTACCTCTGATGCATTATTTTAAGGTTTTTGCAAGGCAAAAGGGGTTAAGTGGCTTGCCCAAGGCCACACAGCTAGGTAATTATTAAGTGTCTGAGACTGGATTTGAACCCAGGTAGTCCTGACTCCAGGGCCAGTGCTTTATCCACTGAGCCACCCAGCTGCCCCTCTGATGCATTTCTTTAAAGATTTTATTTATTTTGAGTTTTACAATTTCCCCCCTAATCTTACTTCCCTCCCCCCCCACAGAAGGCAATTTGTCAGTCTTTACATTGTTTCCATGATATACATTGATCCAAATTGAATGTGATGAGAGAGAAATCATATCCTTAAGGAAGAAACATAAAGTAAAAGAGATAGCAAGATCTGATCCATTTTTTAAAAAAATTTCTATGTGCAATCTAGTAGGGCTCATGAGTCTCCTTGCAGGTCTTCCCATTTCTGTAGTTTTTCCTTCTCTCTGGTTATATCTTCAGATTTAGCTTCCTCATGCAAAAAAATCTGTCTATGCTACTTTCCTGTCAATAAACTTTGATTCCGTAGGTCACTGATGACTGAGCAAAGTTCAAATTCCTTGGCCTGGCTTTCAAGGGCCCCTCCTCCAAATCTGGCAGTCCCCTACTTTTTCAGTATCATTTACCTTCCATATAATTTATGATTCAGTCAACATGAATTGTCACCACCATAAAATTCTGGGGTTTTTCCCTTAAAGGGTCATGGTTTTTCTCAGACAGTTCCTTTTGCCTTTCAGGCTTTGCACATCTTGCAAAGTCCAGTTCATAAGGTGCCTCCTCCAAGAATCTTTCCCTCCTTCCTGCCCAAGAACCTTTCCTTCATTCCCCTCCAAGCAAATCATGGATTTTCATCCTAGGGACCAATTATTGATGAAAAAGGTTGGTTGGTTATTTGTGGAAGGCTAAGAATAACAGGGATAGCTAGAACACTGTACTGATCCAGTTTCCCTCTATCTCCATATCTTAGAAGACCCTGAGAGAGGCTGCTAACATGTTGGGAGCACTCTTTTGAGAGACTTTATGGATGGATGTGGGCAAGTCATGGAGAAAGGGGCAGCTAGGTGGCATAGTGGATAGAGCACTGGCCCTGGATCCAGGAGGATCTGAGTTCAAATTTGACCTAGTTGTGTGACCTTGGATAAGTCACTTAATCCTATTGTCTTGCAAACCCTCCCCCCCAAAAAAAGTCATCCAGAATTAGAAACGTTATAACTGGCTTACCAACTGCAAGTCTGGGAGCAGCATTCACATTGGTGACATGCAACATGCCTAGAAGTATAAAAGATTAAGAGTATGACTCAATGTGCTCTTTGTGAGGTTCTCAGGGTTCTGAATGCAGAAGGTGCTTTTTTTAAAATTAAAGATTTTATTTATTTTGTTTTACAATTTTCCCCCTAATTTTGCTTCTCTCCCCCCCTCCCCGCACAGAAGGCAATTTGCCAGTCTTTACATTGTTTCCATGTTGTACGCTGATCCAAGTTGAGTGTGATGAGAGAGAAATCATATCCTTAAGGAAGAAACAAAGTATAAGAGAGCAAAGAAGGTACTTCTTAATGTCTGTCCATCTTAATAGAACTGCAATTCTGAAGTGAAGAAGGCTAGATCCCGGGAGGCTCCTCCTCATCTGGTCTCCGAAGGCATCGAAAGGATGCAAGAACAAACAAGACAACTTTCATAGCTTGAAACAATAAATGAACCACCTCCCCCCATCACACAAGAGAGGGTCAGGTCCTGGTTCCATTTGCCTCAGAAGAGCAACAAGCGTCAGGGTACCTACACACACACCCCACCCTCTCCTTAAACCGCAGCCTGCTGGCTCAGCGCATGTTTTTCCTCTTTCTAGCTGAGGAAAGAATGTGACTTGGAAGTTCGCCTCCCCCCGCCCCCCGCCCCCCGCCCCCCGACTGTACCATTCAAGCCAAGGCAACGGGGAGGGGGACGTTTTCAGAACTAAGTGATATTGTGGCTTGGCCGGGCGCTCCCCGCCCCCCCCCGCTGTCAGTCACGTGAGTCACCCCGGGGCCCCGGGGGACCAGCTGGGCGCGCGAGGTCGCCCCGTCCCGGAGCCCTGAACTCTGGCCCTGCGCGGAGCTGGGAGATAAACAAGCGCGGTATAAATAGCGGCCGGCCGGGCGGCCCGGGCTCAGCGCGCCGGGCCGGGGCTCGGGGGCCGCCGCCGCCGCACAGCCGGGCCGGGCCGGGCACCACGCGCCGCGGACCGTAAGTGGGCACCGGCACGGGGCCTTAACCCACGCGTGTCCACACACCCGCATGCACACATCACGCACGCAACACAGAAAGGTGCTTTGCGGAAAATTGAAAACCCAAAGCAGCCAGCGGCGAAGCGGGCTAGGAAGGCGTCCGTGGGGTGCCGGGGTGGGTCGGGGGCAGCTGGACGCAAGGGATGAAGCAGGAGGCGGCCGCAGCGGCTCTAGAACCCCGCGCTTGCAAGGCTGCGCTTTGCTCTGCACGGGACGCGAGGCCCAGGGAGGAGGGCAGGGTCCGCGCGCCCCTTCCCCTTAGCCAGGCCGGGGGTCCCTGGCCCGCGAGCCCCTCAGCCAGGAGGGAATTTTGCGCGAAGTGGAGACAGAGGAAGAAACTTGCAGATCTGTCTCCCGCGCCGGGACAGCCGGAATGGAGTGGGTGGGCGTTGATGATGGTCACTAAGGTGGGGTCACCAGCCTAGTCGCCTGTGCTGCCAAGTCGTCTGTTACCCTTAACAAGGAGCATCAACATGCTGTCGCCTAAAGGACCAACGCGCGGTGACCATCGGCCTGTTTCAAGGTCCTCTGGATTACAAGTCCAGAATTCTGCTTGGAGGGCCGCCATATGTTACATACATGTCCTTGAGGTCGGTAGGCAGGAGACAGAATTATTTCTCATTGGTGAAGCATAAGGCTTTAATCACTTTAACTTTTGAGATTCCATAGTATTGGCTCCAAACGTTTTATATGTCCGTTGTTGTCTTTGCTGGAAACTTACTCTTTTTTTTTTTAGAATGTTATTTTATTTTTTCAATTCCGTGCAAAGCTAGTTTTCAATATTTATCTTTTTGTAAGCTTTTGAGTTCTGCATGTTTCTTCCTTCTTCTCTTCTCTCCTTCCTCCCCATACTGGTGAGTAATCCAATATGTTATATATGTGCAACTGAGTTTAACATATTTCCATATTAATCTTGTTGGGAAGGATAAATCGGAACTAAAAGGAAAATAGGTTTTGAAAAAGTGAAAACAGAATGCTTTGATCTGCATTCAGACTCAGCGTTGAGGTCACTTTCAAATAGCTAAAACTCTGGAGAAATGCAGTCAGTAAAGCAGGAGAATTTAAGTCTCATTAGTTATAAAGGTCTTTAACCAATGGAAACTAACAAAGCTGTCAAATTAAAGGAACAAAGTTATTATAAGTAATTTGTCTACTAATATGACTGAGTGACTGTATCATTAGGAGTATCCTAGAATGACTTCAGTAGATACAGGCGTAAAGTGCTTTGTCTTTCACTTGGAGAACTCCAGAGGGAGCTTCAGAATTATGATACAGAATCATACATCTGGAAACGGCCTTAAGAGGTCATATCATATTACCTATTCCTTTGTAAATAGAATTTTATCCTGTTTTTCAAGTGGGTGTGAGTCATGCTCAAACCCTTTCTTCTTCTCCATAGAAGAGCATGCAAGGATCCAAATGAATCTTGACATGAATTCCTTGCAGAAGTCATCATAAAATCTTCAGCTAGGCTGGCTATCCTCTTGTTTTCCAGGAGCTTGTTTGATTTCCAATTTATTGGATAATATATTGTTATAACACCATGCCTCCTCTAATGTTCATTCCATTGTCAATTTTCTCATCTAGTTTTGATTGTTTCCAAAACATATTCTTTTTGACTGGTTCTGGGAATTCTATACAACAAAAAAGCCTCCTGGTTATGTAATTCTGACCTCATCTTCTGCCTCTATACTCCAGTGACTAAACCAGTTTCACTTGTCTTTAGTAGTTTCCTTTTTCAAAGTATTTCCTTTTCAAAAAACACCTTGGTTAATTAGTTTTCTGTAAAATGGCATTTCAGATCTTTATGGCCATTTATTCATAATCCTCCAATCAGAGAGCAGTAACTAGCAAGCTCATAGCCCTAGTTTTGATCTCATGTAACTTTCATTTTTCTCAGTAGAGGTAGTTGTTTCCTCCAAAACTTTAAACTTCTGAACATGGAGGATATCCTTATACCAGATAAGCTTGAGAGTTTGACAATAGCTGGATGCCATTGAATAAAACCATTTTCTATCTGAGCCTGTTTCTTCATCCAAAAGGTTGAGAGAATAATACTTGCACTTATCTATCTCATAATGTTGTGAGAAAAACATTTTAAATACCTTAAAGCACTATATAAGTGAGTAGTTGATAATAATAATTATTCCCCCCCCCAAAAAAAAAAAGATTCCCCCGGTGCTTCTTATTCTGTGTTTCTCTTGGGTAGAGTTGCCTTTAGGAATCTAATGGCAGTTAGCTTTACCTTAGTAAAATCCTTGCTAATTAAACAATGGGATAGACTTACAGGAATGGCAGATAAAAAACAGGGAGACTATGGGAGTTAGAAAATCCATCCAGTGATTCTAAAGTTAGCTTTATTCATTTGATGATACTTTCCTTGGCTTTCTTCCTGCCCTATTTGTTTTAAAGCCAGTTATTTTGATTAATAGCCCCCTGCCCCCCCAGGTCTATGTTCTTTCAGTCTCAGTAGACAAGATAATCTTATTTTTTATGAAAGAACAATAACAAATCATATTTATTTACTATTAACCAAATATTTCAATCTATTCTCCTCAATTCCTCCTAGAAAACATTCTTTATATCTAAAACTAAAACCAACAGAGAAAATATTCATCAAAATTAACCAACATCAAAAAATCTTAAGGATAGCAGAGACCCTACTCATAGTCTATTGCCTCTGCTAAGAACTGCAGAAGAGAATGATTTCTAATACTTTTTCAGGTTGTTTTGTTCTTTATATTTATAGACAAGATATTCTTAACTTGGGGTCAATGGATAGATTTCAGTGAACATGGTTGAGGGGAGAAATTATCCTTCATAATTTTATTTGCTTATTTTAAGAATTTTAAAACTTTTTTTTTGCAAATGGATACCTTGGCTTCACCAGACTGCCAAAGGAGTCCAAATTATAAATCACTGTAATAGAGGAATCAAATTAACAATTTATGTTGAGCATGCTCTATACTCATATAAAATTTTATTTATTAAAAAAAATTTATCAAGTAACATGATTCAGTGGCTAAAACATCAACTTTATACTAAACAAACTGAGTTTATACAGGTATTGGCCCCGAGTACAATAAAACTGGGATAGAGCCAACTGGTATTTAAAGGGCAATTATAGTGATTCTAAAACTTTGTAGAAACACCTGAGCCTAGCACCTAGTTAGTTAGGATATTTAGTTAAAATAGGAAGCTTAGTTGCTTCCCTCTCGGGAGGCTGTTTTCCAGGTGAACTCCCCTCACACCCCTTTCCATCTTCCATAACCTCTGAAGCCCTGGCATTGAGGTGTCTTGAGGTATCTCTGTTCTTCTTCCTGCCCCTCCCACCCCATTTTGTGCTACTTGCTTTGGGGACCAAAAGTTTTCCACTGGGCAAAGTTTTTATATTTTTATCTTACCTTTCTTTTTTTGGGAGGGGGGAGCACAGTACTTTAGCTGTTAAGTAGATTTGGTTGGGGCATCTTATATTACAAGGACAACCTAATATAGTCTCAAAGACATTATAGTAAGTAGAATCTGCACCCCAAGGGTGAAATTTTAGTTACTTGCCAGGGGTATGATCCTTGGAAATGGTGCTTTGTGATAACTGACTTTTTCAGTTGGCTTTGGTATTTTAGAGTCCTTCAAGGAGAACACATTGTAGCCTGGTATAAGGTCTGGAGTCTTGGAGTTAGAAGAATACTGTGTTTGAACTCTGCCCCCTGACACTAGCAGTGAAACTGTGAATTATGATCTTTCTGAGTCTCAGTTTCCTCACATGTAAAATGGGGATACTAATATCTGTAGGGTCTCACCTTGTCATTTTGAAGTTCAAATGAGATCGTATCTCTCTAGATCTTAGCATGGTGCTAAGAAACTCATTCAAGTCTTAAGATACCACATCATGTCAGTGATTGTCATCATTGGTATTACATAGCAAGTTTCTTTTTTTTTTCCCAGGAAAACCTTCACAATGTGGAGAGGCCTGGGGCTTGCCCTGGCTCTCTGTCTCCTCCCCTTTGGAGGAACAGAGAGCCAGGTGCAAAATGTCCGGTGCCAAGAAGCTCCAAAATGGAACATAAGAGGACAAGATCCAATGCTGGACTCTCTGGGGAGAGTGACTGTGGTTGCTCTCCTCCAAGCCAGCTGATACTTGTGCATTCTGCAGGCCTCCAGGTAGGATGGTTTCAAGAAGCACACTTCTAAACATCTTCATTTCTGTATTTTACCAAACATTTTTTCACCTCTCTGATGCATGTCATAAAATTGAGTATGTATTGATTGCAGTTGCCTGTCTTAGTGCATTTTCCATCTCCTTGATCATAATTTTAATATGGGCAGGGACATGTCTTTTACTTGAATAGCTTTATATGGAATTTATATTTTATTATTTTGAATATAATATAATAAATATAAAAATAATGTACAAATATAAAATATATTAAATTAAATTTATATTGAAAACTTTGCAACTTTTTCTTAATCACTGGTCCTCTGATGGCATCGACGTGGATATTTTAACCCCAGTACGACAGAGCATATCACATACATGCCTTCTAATCTTTATTATTTGCATTTTCACAAAGAATATTAATTGCATGTCAGGATTAGCTTAAATTCCTGGAAGATGTGAATGAGACAGCATTTATCCCTGAAAGACTTAACTATTTCTGCAACTAAGTAATAACTTCACTAAATTTTTGAAGTTTTGAGAAATTCAAGGAAGAAAAGGGGCTTCTAGTTTCCTTAGGATGATCTAATTAATTCATAACACATCTGGAAAATGTGTCTGGGGAGAAAAGATAACTTATTCAACAAGCATCTCTTGGACAACCAATATGTAACAGAGCACCAATATGTATGGTGGAGAAGAATGGCATAACATGAATATGTTGAAAATGCATCTTTCCTCAAAATCATTCAGAACAGTTAGATTTTAAAAAACTTCTGGCAGTTTGAATTCTATATTTAGTGCAAGGCTGACCAAAATGCAGCCCACAGGGCAATTTTATGTAGCTACCTGTGGGTTTACTAAATGTTTTAGTAAATGAAGCTGAGCTACCACAGAGCTCTCACTAAAATGACAAATCAAAATATATTATTGTTTCAATACAAACTATTTTAAAATTTTTTTTGAATTTTACAATCCCCCCCCACAGAAGACAGTCTGATAGTCTTTTCATTTAAAAACTTTCTTTTAGTTTTTTTTGCAAGGCAAATGGAGTTAAGTTGACTTGCCCAAGGCCACACAGCTAGGTAATTATTAAGTGTCTGAGACCAGATTTGAACCCAGGCACTCCTGACTCCAGGGCCGGTGTTCTATCCACTGCACCACCTAGCCACCCCATAAAACTTTTTTTTTTCAATAAAAACTGTTAAAAGTAAGAATGAACAGTCCTGATTTGGGGCAGCTAGAAGTGAATTATGTCTAAATGTGTTATGTATTGGTGGTAATTGCCATGATTTTCACTACCCATACCTATTTTTTTATCAATAAAAAATCTTTAAAAATATCAGTTATCAGTGAATAATTCCTGGATTTATTAGACTCTGAAGTCACTGAGTTTATTGACTGAAGCAAACCTAATCTTTTTTTTTTTGTGTGTGTGTGTGTGTGTGGGGCAATGGGGTCAAGTAACTTGCCCAAGGTCACCAGCTAGCAAGCTTCAAAGTCTGAGGCTGGGTTTAAAATTAAGTCTGTCCTAACTCCAGGGCTGGTGCTTTATTCACTACACTTCCTAGCTGCCACACAAAACTTACCTTTTAACAATCACTGATTTCCAATTGTCACTGAAGAGGACCTGTTGACCCTCTCTAACTCTTAACAGTAAGTACATCGGATTGTTTCAGGACCAGGTCTGTCTGTCAGTAGCTGGGTGCCCTTGAGTGATATCCCTTAACTCCCTTGAGCACCAGTTTCATCATCTGTAAAAGGGGCACAATCTTCCGTGCATTGCCTACTCCAACAGGGCTGTTGGGAGGCTAGGAGAGATTATGTAAAACTCCCTTGTACTAAATATCTGTAAATTATTGGTATTCTTGATAGGCCTTCCTCGTTCACACACTTCAGGGCTGGTAGCTTAAGAATAGGGTTTGGCTGTCTCCCAGATCTTACTGTCCCATTCTCCTAAATTCCTCAAGCTGTTTTTCACCCTCACCACGATAGTCCTCTCACAGCATTTTCCACACGAGCAATGTGAGCATCATGAGTTTGGACTGACACTTTCTGTTCCCCAAAAGCCAGTGGTCCACACCTTGCCATCTCCACAGCTGTCTTGGGGTGTTCCCTGGCACTCACTCTGATCTTTCTTGCCCTACATTCAGATTCGATTTCTTTAGGCCAGAAGTTGTAGGATGGGGAAATAGGAGGAAGAAAAAATTGAAGAAAAAAGGAGACGTGAAGACAAGGAAAAAAGAGAAGTGAAAGATAAGAGGAGAAAGGCTCTGGGGAGGCTGCTGATTCATAACTAATAAGAATATATCTATTACTTAAATAAAGAGAGAAATTTTTTCTCAACAAATATTTTAGATTGGAAGACCTGCGAATGAAATTGGAGAGAGAAGGATTTTCCAATATCTCATACATTGTTGTTAACCATCAAGGAAACCCATCTCAGTTAAATTTCAAAGCATTAAAAGACAAGGTTTCAGAGAATATCACTGTTTATCAACAAGAGGTAAATCAACAAGATGTCTGGACTACATTAAATGGTCATAAGGATGACTTTCTCATATACGACAGGTATGTTTTCTATATATGCAACTACAGTGTTAAACAAAAGAAACCTGACTTTTCATATTTGTACTGTTAGCCATTTGTAAAAAAAATGTTTTTGCTTTACTACAAAACCACATTTTACATCTAAAGAAGTGCATTATTGTGTTTTGGTTTTATGTTTAATTTTTTCCTTCTGAATAAGCAAAGCACTTAATATTAGGATATTTCACTTTTCTAGCATGCATGGGCATAAATACAATTGATATCAATAAATTGGGCAAAAAGCTTCCATTGTATATTTGCATATTAGAGTGTTACAAAGAAAAATCAACTTTTGCATCATATCTAGTTCTAATCATATAATATCGGCTAACATAGTCAATAATTGGAGGCAACATACCATAGCCAATAGGACACTGGACTTGGAGTGAGGTGACCTAGGTTCAGACATTCTTTGATATGTCTGATATATCCCTGTGATTTTGCATGTCACTTCATCTTACTGTACCTCAGGTTTCTCTTGTAAAATGAGGATGTTGGACTTGATCCCTTTCTGTTCTAACTCTTTGCTGCTCTATGGGGCCTTTAGGATCCTTAAAGGTTTGATATTATTTATTATAAGAAAGCCTAAACTTCTGTATTCTGGAGCATGTTTTAAACATAATATCCCCATTTAATTTGCATTAACCAACTTTTTTGATGAGAGGATCATAAACTTTATGAAAGAATAAGGCATTTATATTTTTTGGGAATCTCAGTGGAAATGTTTGATGTTTGGAATCATTCAAAGTTAGTGCTATGTTTTACTTTAGGTGGTCAAGTAGAGTGAACAAAAACTGTTAGGACCTGGGCCATTCTAATTTAGGCATTTTGGGATGGTATGCTTTTGTTTTCTGTACCAGTCCCTGTTCCCTGGGGCAGGCATAGACTGAAGCGACATCCCATGGGCTCAGTGCATTCTCACATCAGATCTGCCAAGCTGTGCGATATGATATTTTAATACTCCCTAAATATTGTACAGAGATGTTTCTGGGTTAAGAGTTCTGGAACTAGGTCCAGGCAATTAATTCCATGGTTGTCTTCTTAGAATTTTTGCTCTATGTGGAAAAATTGTATAGGGGCAGAGATGTCAAACAAGGAGCTCTGGCTGCAGTAATCCTAAACTAGAGGAACTTCAATTGAGAAATGTTTAATAAGATAGATAAAAATACAATGGAACATAGATGTTATTTTTTTATTTTCTAAGTCAATGTGTGGTCCACAGGGATCATCTTATATATGGTTTAGTGGTCCTCATTTCTGAGTTTGACATCACTGGTATAGGATACTAAACAAGAAACTTCTAGGGGTCCTGAATGTGACCTGCCTATTTAGGAAACCTCTAAAATAGAGCTGATCATAGCTGAAGATTTCCTAAAGCTCATTTTGGTCTGGTCTGGTCCTTCCAAATTTCCCTTAGTGGGTAGAAACAAAAGGTTGATATCAGGAGATTATTCTGACATTCAGCCTGCTTAGAAGGAAGCCAAGTGAACCCACTAAAGTCAATTTTAAGGGTTTAGAATCCCAATTACTTGACTGTTAAATTTTTTTTAATATCCACTGTTATTTGAAACAAAGCAACTATCAGATAAAATTTGAAATTTTTGAATCATCCTGAAATTTCTCATCATAGTATTTGGCCTAAGAGCAAAGCAAATGCCATCTCTAGGATACTATTATAATTAGAAGAAAGTAATTCATGCTTTGGCCAGTTCTAACTCTGTTGGAAAGCTTTATTTGACCTCTTTACAACTACTGTACTTGACTTTGGTGACATATTTTTGAGCTAAAAATGCCAATAAATTTTTAAAATGCTATATCTTGTTATTATATACATAAACACTATAACATGCCATTCAGTTGAGGCAGTTCTCCTTTTTGTCCTCTATCCGAGGGAATTTGTTGTTCAAAGTTCAAGATGTATCAGGATTTCACTTATACTGTGCTTTCTCATAGGATGGACCTCAGTGGTAGAGTGAGGTTCCAGGACAGAGAACAATGTATTAAGTATTCAGTATTGTTAAATTAAAAAAATGATGATACAGTATAATCTCTTTGTTTAGATGTAACCGTCTTGTGTACCATCTTGGTTTGCCTTACTCCTTTCTGACTTTCTCATATGTGGAAGAAGCCATTAAAATTGCTTACTGTGAAAAAAGCTGTGGAAACTGCTCATACACGGTATTTTCATTTAATTAATTGTAAGGGAAAAGAAAATAATTCTAGGAGATAAAATTTGAGAAAGTTGTATTGTGACTAAGCTAATCAAAGTAATTTATTATCAATTTACTATCAAAGTAATTTACAACAATATTATTTAAAACAACACATTTTTCAGTATGCTAGGTGTAATTTTGAAAATCATTGCTAACCTGAAAAATGAGTATGCATGATATGATCTGGGCTGTGTTAATATCAAAGTTTTGTTTCCATTCCTGCCACTGGTTATTATTGCAGTTATGAATAGAAAATTTTTTTGTAAGTTACATTTAGTGGAAGGATTTTGAATCATTTTCTATTCAAGAGTTTAGCATTCCACCCAAATTTATGCAGATATAGATTGAGTGTGGGGGTCTCCAGATAGCTAGATACCATATTATTAGTTGACCTACATGGAATTTTTCCCCTAATAATAGAATTGATTATCATGATATTTGGTCTATGATGCCTACTGGGCCTAAAGAACAAATGCAGCTTCCTCTAGTGCCTAATGACAGTTTTGTCTGTATGTCTCTGGTGCCTTGCCACAGGGTTCTGCACATTGGAGGTACTCAAAATTTACCTATGGAATTGAGAGGAACAAAGCTATATTACGTGATAGGTTGTCAAGGCACAAAAGGGTTCCCAGCTTTTTTAGGTATCTCACTTCACATCTTCTGATTTCCTCCTTCAGTGTTTTGGATTCACTTGCACCTGGATTAATACTCAAGTATGACAAGCAAATATACAGTCCCTTTCAACCCTAAATTTACAGTCCTGCCTAATAGAAATATCCCAGTTAGAAAATTTTATAAAAGTAATAAAGGATCTTAATTTTGGTACTGGGGAAACCCTAGGAATTCCTTAAATAGAAGGTAGTAAATTTATCTACATCTATCTTTATATGTTTAGATATAGACATATACATGTACATGTATACACATATCTGAATGTGTGTTTACAGTGCCTATTTGACATGCAACAACTTCTTAATTTCTGAAAAACTGCTTAGCAAGATTATTTTCTTCTATTATTCTGTTCCTTTTTTAAGAAATCTCCACTCTTAAACACTGTTCATGAATAAATGTTAAATGCTTCCAGGTTCTTCATTAACACAGTTGTGATGAAGATATGATTTTAAAAGCTTGCTACCTAGTAGTCAAATACTAATAACTCAGTGGAATGTCTGTGACTTCCAATGTGAGACCTAGTGTTAGAGAACATATCTCTGATGTGCTCTGATTTCTCACACTGATTTTAGTGTGTTTGATTTTTGAAGAGCAAAAATTAGATTTAGGCTTAATTTTGATCTGTTCTATAAGCAGACTTGAGATTCCCCATCCTCACTAATCTCCCTTGCTTTATCTATGGGTATCTCAAAGAAACTTGGGAGTTCTGAAGAAATAGATGAGTAAATTGTTAACTTTGGTTGGCAGTGCTCTGCTTGGCAATGGATTTATCAATGAGACCATTGTGTTAGGGAAAGTTAAAAAAACTCCCAAGAAGTTTCAAAACAGTCCTATTGTTTGAAGAACTACCTGTTTTGCAGAATGTATGGCTAGCATTTTGATTTTGAGTTTCAGTGAGAGGTTAATTTGCCCTGGAAACAATGCAGAAAAACATTCATATTGCTGACCTAGCCATGTAGACCAACAAATGGCAATACCTGTCTGGAGACCTTTACTCCAAATGTATCATATTCAGCTTCTGTGATTGGATATGCCAAGTAATGGAATTAACTCAAGTCAAAAATAAAGTAGGTTATAAACACAATATTCTTCCTGTAACAGCACTGACAACCAGTGTTAGAAATGGGGAAAAAAAAATGACTTTAGTGGTTGTACTGTTTAAATGGTTTGTGTGTGTGTGTGTGTGTGTGTGTGTGTGTGTGTGTGTGTGTGTATGTATGTACGACAGATCTGTCAGTAAGACAATATGTTTTTAATAGTATGTTGATAAGGGGGGGCAGCTAGGTGGCACAGTGGATAGAGTACCTGCCCTAGAGTCAGGAGGACCTGAGTTCAAATTTGATCTCAGACACTTAATTGCATAACTATGCAACCTTGGGCAAGTCATTTAACCTCACTGCCTTAATTTAATTTTTTTATTTAAGGCAATGAGGTTAAGTGACTTGCCCAAGGTCACACAGCTAGGCAATTATTAAGTGTCTGAGGCTGGATTTGAACTCAAACCCTCCTGACTTCAGGGTCAGTGCTCTATCAACTCCACCACCTAGGTGCCCCAACCCTTATATAAATAAATATAAATTTAATAAATACATTTAAATAAATAAAAATAAATAAATTTATACATACATATAAATATATATTTAGTATATATTATATTATAAATTATATATTATATAAATATATTATATATATAAATATATATAAAATAAATTAAAAAATACCTAAATAGTGTGTTGATCAGTCAGAGATGATGAATTTATCTTTATTGTATCCCTTCTTTTCCTCCTAAGTCAGTGTTTTAATATTATATATTTTAATAAGTGGCTTATTTAGTGGTATTACTCTATTTCAGACCCTAGATGATGAAAGCTTTTGTAAGAATGCAACTTCAGTGACTCAAGAAGAAACAACCACAACTCCTCCACCCCACCACCATGCCCATGGCCAGCACCATCACCATGGCCACCACCACCACCACCACCATCACCACCAGCAGCAGCATCATCACAGGCATGGGCACCAGTCTTCAGAGCATAATAAACCAGAAGGTTCTGAGACAGTTGTTGATGCTCACACTACAGAAGTTCTTCTTCATCCTCATGGGCTTACACACCATGAACGCAGTCACACAGACCACCCAGGGAGCCAGGAAAATCCAGAAATCAGAGTTTTGGAGCTTTCTGTTCCAAGAAGGAAACTCTGACGAAAGAGAGTTTCTGGTTGTGCAAACAATCTACTCTGAAATTTGTCCCAAAGTTCAGAGTCAGCTCCTCGGAGTTGATGCTGACACTGTCGACATTTAATATTTGAACATTTAGGCAATTCAGTCACCTGACATTGTAAAGGCACTATGCTTCCTTCCTCATGTAGCTGACAGGGGCAACGGGCAGAGGAAAACATCACTGAATCCTGACAGTGACGTTCGCCTCCGGCTGCCTGATATCCTGGTCGGCAGCTTGAGCCCACAGAAGCTAGTGCTGCTTGAAAATGAAAAAATAAGGCAGGAAGTTGAAAATGATCCACAAATTAAATTTCTTAAATATGGAAAAACCCCTCCAAATTTGTACATGATTCCACTGCCAACCAATTGGTAATGAACATAAATTTTATTTTAAAGATTTTTGATATTTGTCCATTTCCAAACTCCCAATTAATAAAAAGTGATCCTAAATTAGAATTGAATTTGTGTAGATTTGAACGTCAGACCTTTAAACATTCAAATGACTACTATATTGGCTTCCAAAATGATAACTTCCTGCCAAAGAAATTGAGAACCAAACCACATTATTTCAGTGCCAACCAAAAGGTGACTGCAGCATTTGGTTAATATGTCTTTCTTGTTTCTCTTCCTGTGATCTGATTGCATTAATGAGGATAGAAGCGTAAACTATAACTTAGGGGCTTCTGTTGGATAATTTGCAATTCAGAATGGAAGAAAAACAAAAAAAACATTTACCTTATTTTATATTACTTTTCTCTTTAGATATCTTTTTAATACTACTTTTTTCTAAGCTGAGGAATTAAAGAATCACATCTTATAGTTCAAGGTGCAAATATACAATACATGTTAACTTTTCTTTAAAAAAGCTATGAAATTACATTTCTTTAAAATAACAGCTTTTATTATTTTTTGCATTTAACTCATGTATTTGATTTTGGAGAGTTAGATACATGAATAAAACTTTTGCAATGTCTTGTTTTCTTTATTTAGCCCTGCATCATTTTGTTTAAACTTTTGAGAGTTTTTCTTTAGTAAGGTCTGGAATGAAAGAATAAAAAGTTGGCATCTTATTAGCAGGTTGCTTAGAAAGTATTCCCATAGTCAATGATGGTTCAATAGGTAAATTTACTTCTATGGACCTGAACTCTTTTATGGTTAATACTAATAAGCAAGAATGTTAACTAGAACTTGAAAAGCAGAAAAAAAATGTGTGGAATTGTAAAAAAGATGAACAAACTCTCAATAAAACAAAATTTAAGCTTTGCATGTGTTTGTGTTTGTTAGATTAGTTATATGATACTGACCATTCCTACTATATATAAAGAGGCCATTTGGAAAGTAGAGTTCACAGTTGTGATCAGGGTCATTTTCGCTTGAGATGAGAATCCCTGCTAACAGTGAGGCGGTACTCTAAATCTCGAATAGTATCACGAAGAATGGCAATTTCCTTGTTTTTTTCTTCTTGGAGATGCTGGAGCTTCTGAATGAAGTAGTAAATATTTTGTTAGACCAGTATGGGAATAATAGCTCACATTTACACTTTCCTCAATACCTAATGAGATATTAGGGATTTGTTTGGTTTTGGGGAGGGTTGTAGTGATTTCATTGCTGTAGGGAACTTCTGTGGTGAAACTCCTGCTAATGCAGGATGATAACTACTTTGTAACTTAGGGTCTTACAGAGTTACAGCAGGCATTAATGACTTGTCTAGGGTTATGAAGTTAGTCAGTGCAAGTAGTGGACTTTAGATTCAGATCTGTCATTGTAATTTTTTTTTTTTAGTTTTTACGAGACAATGGGGTTAAGTGGCTTGCCCAAGGTCACACAGCTAGGTAATTATTAAGTGTCTGAGGCCGTATTTGAACTGGGGTCCTCCTGACTCCAGGGCTGGTGCTCTAACCACTGTGCCATCTAGCTGCTCCATCACTGTAATATTTTATTTTATTTTATTATTATTATTTTTTAGGTTTTTGCAAGGCAAATGGGGTTAAGTGGCTTGCCCAAGGCCACACAGCTAGGTAATTATTAAGTGTCTGAGGCCGTATTTGAACTTGGGTACTCCTGACTCCAGGGCCAGTGCTTTATCTACTGCACCACCTAGCCACCCCCATTGTAATATTTTAAAGCACAATTTTCTTCTTCACTTAGAACTTCTTGAAGACAATCATATAACTATTGTGGTACCACAAAGCACAATATGTCTATGAAAGGTATAGTTTCAGGATGAGGATATTCACGTTTTAGTCAAGTAGTTACTTTAAAATCTCATGTGTAGTGCTTTCTAATGTCCAACTTAATAAGATTTTACAAATGGCACCCTTTATAATAAAATAGTCTCCAAGAATAAAGCTGCAGACACAGATTTGTCTATCATTTCCCTCTTGGAGTTTTAAATTCTTACACAGTTATACACATTATATTTTCAAACTGGCAGGAATCTTTATCCTTCTGGTATTACAGAGGATATCTTTTAGATCTTCATAATAGTGCTATGAATTATCATAAGTAAGGAACAGCTTATTTTTTCATTTTGGTGATATTTAAATACAATATACTGGATGTTTCTCAAAACTACATTTCTGAATACTATATTTTTATTAGCCTCCAAAACAAAAGATGGTTAAGTACTGTAAGAGGAGTTTTGTGGAAGGAAAGTAATGATGTTGGCCCTTCATTCTCAAAGAAGGTTATGACCTCAGGGAGGTGATGCCATGACATGCACAGTAATTGGATTTGAGTGGGGAGGGCTGTGCTAAGTCACCAAGCCTCACTTTCTTCCCTGGAACCATCTGGGTCCAGTGGCCAGACCTCTGGTCATGTGCCTATATCAAGTTGTACAAGTTACTATACCCTTGAAATGATTCTGGGGGGGTCCAAGGAGTGGAGAAAGAAATGAAAATAATTTTCAAATGGTTATAATACAAATATATGTTGGGCACCAACTTTGCATGGAAAATGAGTTGGGAAATGATTTTAGCACACATAGAGCAATCTGATCATTTGATTTATATTCCAGCTCCTGACTAATGCAGATTGGTTCCAAAGTGACTTTTAGGATTTTGTGGGGAAGTCTCAGTATTAAGGATCTAGAACTTTGTATTTTAGAAAATAACTGGGCACACATGTGAAGCTCAACCCTAGCTCAGCATCATTCATATCTGTTAACAAGGTTTTGGCTATGTCTATAAATAGGGCCAGATTTGACACTAATTACCTATCATTATTTAGCCATTGATCTCCAATAAGGGAAAACATAATGAAAGAAAAAAATAAAACCACATACCCTTCTGTAGATATTCTGAGGAAAACCAGTAGAATCAGGATATGGTTTCGGTGTTGATTTCATCTGAGCTCTTGCCAGCTGAGCCTTAAACTGAATCAAATACATAAAATAATTGAGAATTTTAAAATTATATGGTTCATTATGGCATTTTTAATATCATATGATGGAATAATCCCATGCTTTTTTAAAAATTTTATTTAAGGCAATGGGGTTAAGTGACTTGCCCAATGTCACACAGCTAGGAAATTATTAAGTGTTTGATGCTGGATTTGAACTCAGGTACTCCTGACTCCAGGGCTGGTGGTACGCTATCTACTGCATCACCTAACTGCCCCCTTCCATGATTTTTTGATGTATGATTTGCCAATTAAACTATATTAAGCTATTGTTTAATTTGTAATATAAGTTCTTTTTAAGGAATAGTTCTTTTAAAAATTATTATATTTTATTAATGCCTTTATTTTTTATATCACATTGATTTCCAGATATACATATCTTTACCCTTGAACATTTCCTTGTAACAAAGCAAGACAGTTAAAATAAAACCAGTTGTCACAGTTAATGTGACATATCTGACAGTATGAGCCCAATATTCCCCTTCTGAACAGTTCTCTAACACTTAACAGAGAGGAGAGAGCTGTTATTTGTGTTCCTGGACCAAGAGGGAGTATGATAATTACATAGAGTTTGGTTTTCTTTAGGAATGATTCTTGAGAAAGGAAGAGTTCCCCCCCCCCAAAAAAAAAAACAACTAATAGACCATTTATTCCTTAAAAAAGGGATATTACAAACTTTTCAATTAAGACATGTCTTGTTTTTTGACAAGTATATTAAATAAAAATATTCTTAAGGTGTTTGCTTCATTCAAAAGTAAATAAAATTTAGTGCAAAACATCCATTTTCTGTCAAATTAATTCTCTCTTAGATTTAAAGGATGTTAGCTCTCTTCTTCTGTCTGCTACATTCTTCCCTTTATCTAGGATTACACCAGAAAGCTCGACCTAGCAGGGTAAGAGATCCAGGACAAATAAAAGTACTGACCAGGCTCCAAGCCATGATAATTCTAGGAACGTGGCCACTAGAGACAAACTGACCTTTATAAAAAACACATTTCTAGATCACAGGGCCCTAGTTGGTAGACTTTTTTTTTAGTTTTTTCAAGGCAAATGGGTTTAAGTGGCTTTCCCAAGGTCACAAAGCTAGGTAATTATTAAGTGTACTCAGGTCCTCCTGACTCCAGGGCCGGTGCTCTATCCACTGCATCACCTAGCTGCCCTGGTAGACTTAGTTTTTTCTGTTATTCTTGCTTCTCCATGTTTTGTTAGGATTCTCAGCAGTAAGGAGATCAGTGATTCCACTGCTTTGCTTCCCTGGATATATTCACTTTGAGTAGTAGCATCCTCCTCCCTACTCCTCTTCCTATCTCTCCATGATATAAAAACTGAGGGAAGGAAGGTGGGAAAAATAATTGCTCACAAAAGGTTGGAGATCCTCGGATTAAAGCATCAAGCTCAGAAAAGTAAGTGTTTTACAGTGGGATGCTTCAGAGATACACAGGCAAGGGACTGTGCTTAGTGGACAAGAACTCTGGCTGTGGAGTCAGAAAGAATTGGGAGGAGGACAAGGTCATCTAACCTCTCTGGGTCTCAGTTTGCATTTGATGAGCTCTAAGGTTGTTTTCAGCTTTAAAGAGTTATGAAATGTCAAGAAATGAGAAGGCATAGATGAACTTGTCCTATTGTTTTACCAGCCCTGTGGAAGTCTTTTTCATTCATCATTTTTGTTAATCCCTTTCACAATTTTGAGGAGAAAGGGCTTTCTGTAATTGCTGGAAGGGAGTGTCTGATACCTGAAACATAATGTTTGATAATGCTTCCAATATTATTTATAATGGCTAAATTCTTTGTAGATTCTGAACTTTTAAAATTCTGGTAATCTGCAAGGGTGGTATACATGTAATGTTGGAGCTTTTAACTCAATCTGGCAGTTGGAGAACTACCTCTATCTGTAGCTTGATTATTTCATTCTGTTTTTCCATATCTTGAGTTCTTAACTTTGTGGTCAACTCTGAAATTTCCATTTCCTTTTTCTCCATCAGTTCTTTGTGTTTTTCTTCATTTAGCTCAACTAATAAAAAGAAAAAATATCAAATGAGACTTTAATAATACAATTTGATACGATTTAAATACAATTTAGTACAACTTAAATACATGATTTTAAAGGAAATAAACCTATTCTTGAAGAGCTCTATTTGTCAAATCCAGGATTCTCAAGCAATTCTCTTATTCTTACTCTAAAATATCAATGGTAGCAGCAATAGCTATCATTTATATAGTTTGCAAAACACTTTAAAAATTAACTCGTTTTATCCTCAGAATTCTTCAACTTTAAACTTTTCAAAACTTTAACTTTAAACTTTGCAGATTCTATACAAATATTAACTCATCTTATTGTCTTTTTTTTTTTTTTTTTTTTTTTTTTAGTTTTTGCAAGGCAATGGGGTTAAGTGGCTTGCCCAAGGCCCACTGCTAGGTCATTATTAAGTGTCTGAGGCCGCATTTGAACTCAGGTCCTCCTGACTCCAGGGCCGGCTTCCCCCCACTCTTCTTATTCTCACAACAACCCAGTTTGCAGATGAAGAAGGCCAGGCGGGCAGCAGCCACGCAACTTGCCGGGGTCCCATGGCCCGGACCCCGTGGAGGCCGCATTCGGACTCAGGCCTTCCCGGTTCCCCGGGGCACCCCGGGCAGGATGCACAAAGGCTCCGGGATGTGGGGGGCTGAGGGGCGCAGGGGCGCAGGTGCAGGCAGGCCCGCCTCCCGGGGGCCGCTCCGGGCCGGGGCGCCGGGGCCGGCTCGGCCGCCTTAGCTACACTTAGCTACACGTCTGGAGCTCAGGCGTCCTTCGCACTGTCAGTCGGTTTTTTAGGGAGATTGTCTTCGTTCTGAGTTCTCCCCCCCCCCCCCCCCGCACCTGTCCGCCCTGGCCCTGGCCCTGGCCCAGCAGCCGACTCATCCCGCGACTCTCCGGGGCGCCCGCTCGGGGCCACGCTACCCAAGAGCGCGGGCCGGGCTTTCCCTTTCGCGGCTGTGCAGACTCTTCACCGTTACAACGCCGCCAAGCTCGCGGGGCGCAGCGGGTGCTCCAGGGCGGGCCCCTGGGGGCCCCTGGGGGCCCTCCCGCACTGCGCGGCCGCCGCCCCCTCCCTGTGGCCCCGAGGCTCCGCGGAGTTCAAGCGCAGCCAGTCGTTGGAGGGCGCACTTCCCTCGTGGGGCTGCTGGGGAGATGCCCAGACGCGCGGGCACCCCGGGCCAGGGGAAAGCGCCGGGGCGTGGCGCCGTCTTTGTTCCAGGTGGCATAGACGGGCCGGCGAACGTAAAGAGTTTTCATTAAAGCGGCATACATCACAGCCCAAGTCCCTGTGTGCGCACAGGTATCTGTGCTAATGCACACATGCGTACCTATGTCTGTCTGTCTGTCTGAGTATCCTAGGACCTTCGGGGGCACGTGCCACTTCTTCCCTGGATACACGGATATGCCATCCCGCTTAGCCTTGGCGGCCCTCTGGGGCTGGCAGTCATCACAACAGACCGGCTCTCACCCTGGAAGGGGCACAGAGGCCTGCATTCCCGTCAGACTCCTCCCCGGCCTGCAGGGAGTGAGCCAGTGGCCTGCGGCCAGAAAGACCTTGCAGTGATTCTGTGGGAGAGAGAGACCTTGGGGTCCGCCTTAGCCACCTGTTTGTCCGATAACGGACTGTGAGAACAGCAGCAGGCCTTCTCTTGTCTGAGAAGTGCTAAACTACCAAGATCTCGCATCCCCAGACATTAATTCATTTAACAGAAGGTCATTAGAAATCTTCTGATCCCCTCCCATCTGGATGGGGAGGTGATATTTTATGAAAATATTCTATACTTTTTTTGTTGCTGGGTAGGTTTTTCGTGTAAATATTGTAATAACCTTAACCGATCAGGTTGGAAGAGAGGGGGCTGGGGGGGGATGTACTAAGCCATGTAATCTTGCTTGACTGTCACCTGGGGCAGCTCCTTGATCTCCACTACCTTTGTGAGATTTGGGGGTGCCCTTTTCTCTAGAAAAGCCAAAATAAACTTGCCTTTTTGCTCAGAGGAGTCTATTTTTTTTAAAAGTGGATTCTTATCCCACACATCCTCAGTAAGAGGGGTTAAGAGGTGGACAAAGTTCTTGGAGTCACAAAAGACTTAAATTCAAATCCAGCATAAGAAACTTCCTTGTTGTGTGACCTTGAGCAAGTCATTTAACCTCTGTTTGCCCCTGGAGAAAGAAATAGCAAAACAATCCACTATCTCTGCCAGGAAAATCCTGAGGACAGAGTCAAGGTCATGAGGAGTCAGACATGACTGAATGCACTGAACAACATTATCAGTTTCTAAACTGGACAGACCATGACTCAAGAGGAATTCTTTTGAAAAGAATAAAATTTGTTCAATCATAAATGGCAGGCACGAAAAATACCTAGATAAGTTATTTCTCTTTCAATTAAGAGTACAAACTTTTAAAAGATATAATATTTCATAATATCAATTAATTGGTTTGGGGTGAAATGTCAAATACAAATTACCAAGATTGATTTTTAAAAAATTTAAATATAATGCATTTTAAAATGTGATAGATCTAGATATAAAGGTGAAATTACTAAGGCAGCAAAATTATGAAAATTAGATTTTGGGGGATAGGAATGTGATACAACGATGATTTAAAAATCATATAAATAGAAAGTTTTAAGGCACCTACATTTTTTTTGTATATCCAGATGAATTTTTCTAATTTCCATCTTGTGTTCTTCCTCATTAATTTGAATTTCCTTCAAGAGTTTGTCAATCTGATGCTTATATTCCTGTAAAAGAAAACATCATTTTATATGTATATACTAAATGTGCCTCATAATTGTCCATGTAGCATTTCCTCAGGATATTAGTTCCAATCTGTACTAGCACCTGTGGGTACCTAGTGATGGCTAATCCTAAAGCTATTTATTATTCATAAGCTCCTATCAATGTGCTCCCTAAAAACTTGTTGAAGAAGGATATAGTATCTACTCAAAGGAGGGTAGGAGGGGTAAGGTATAGTCTCTACTTACGGGCAGGCCTCTCTTAGTACCTAGACTCCTTGTACTTAATCCCTTTTTCCTTCAGCCTTCCTATTAAAGACCAAATCCAAGTTCAGATATCAGCTTCAGGAGCAAGAAGGTGATGAATATTCATATCAACAAAATGTGGTTTATTTAGTGATACCCAGAACAAGGTGAAATCTAACAGCTGTTAAGGGCATATCATCATGTCAGGGAGAAAGAACAAGCTTCTGAACTTGGAAAACCTGGGTTCATGTCTCTCCTTCTGACAAAGACTGGCTCTTTATTGTGTTTTTGAGGGGCAGCTAGATGGTATAGTGGATGGAGCACCAGCCTTGGAATCCAGAGGACCTAAGTTCAAATCTCGCCTCAGGTACTTGACATTTACTTATATGAATTTGGGCAAGTCATTTAACCCTGATTGCCTCAAATTCAGAGCCATCTCCAGTTATTCTGATCCATATGTGACCACCATATGAAGCCCAGATGGCTTCAGAGGAGAGAGTGAGGTTGATGATTTAGCATAGCCCCCACCTCCACTCAAATTCAATTCATGTGTTTGTCATGATATCACCTCCCTGATGACATGGTCTTCTTTGAGAATGTAGGGTAAACATCATCAGCTATTAGATACAATTAGTTCAAAGCAATTGATTACTGAGCTGGCATAGTAAGGAAAATGGGTACAAAACATTCTTCCCCCCAAACCTTGGGCACATTCTTTCCCCAAATACACATAACATTTATGAGAAGAGTGAGCTCAGTTTTAAAGTAAAATGGTCATGGGGAACATGGTTAGGATATAGCAAAGGCAACTCATGACTCCTAATGCTTCTTGGCCAGGAAGTTTTCTCTTTTCCCAGACTCTTCATGCATTTTCTCTTGATTGCTGCAACTCTGCTGAATAAATTACTCAGGTGGGTTTCCAGAATTTGCTGGATTATGTGTCCACTCCATCATTTGTGTTTTGAACTCTCTCCAATGAGCAAGCTTTTGACCTGCTCGATGAAGTGTTTCTCTCTGGGCAGGGCATTGCTGGACAAATGAGATCTCCCTTAAGGGACCTCTTTCAAAAATTGCACCACTGAACTGCCCCAACTTGGTCAGAGCTTAATTATTTAAAACTCTGAAAAGGTTTTCCATCAATTGCAGAAAAAAAAAACATGTTCACATTTCAAAAAGGGATCAAGTATTAGCACCTCGTTAACATATTAGCATACCTTACCTGAAGGAATAGAGCCCAATTCCTCTTTTCTTACAGAAAGAACTAATTATCATGTATTAATTGTCATGATATAAATATTCTTTGAATAATCTGCTTTGAAACCAGTTCTTGCAAAGCAAAAATTCAAATTTAAATTTAAACATTAAAAGTTGTAGTCATGTCTTCTGGACACCAGAGAGCACCAAAACATTAGTGTTCCTGTTAGTATGAGCCCAACTTTCAAATGTGGCTCTGAACAGAGCCTCTTATTCAGAACCACAGAAACTTAAGTCATAGAGTACTTAAAAGTAACCTCTTACCAAATTCAGAATCCCTTCAACATGTGTACATATATGTACATACTTTCAGTAATGAAACTTATTGCTTAATAAGACATGATCAATTTTAATTAGAAAAGTCTTTTTTTTATATTGTGCTAAAAATGTCCCTCCCTGAAACTTCTCTTCATTAATCCTATCTAAGATTAATTTCTCTTTCCTGGAGTCTCTTTTTTTTTTAGGTTTTTGTAAGGCAAATGGGGTTAAGTGGCTTGCCCAAGACCACACAGCTAGGTAATTATTAAGTGTTTGAGACCGGACTTGAACTCAGGTACTCCTGACTCCAGGGCCGGTGCTCTATCCACTGCGCCACCTAGCCGCCTCCCTGGAGTCTCTTTGAAAAAACTCTTCTTACCACTTGTCCCTTCAAGTTTTTTCTTCTTCAGGGTAATAGTTCCAGTTTGTTTAATTACTCCTCATATGAAATGGTTTCCATGTTGACTTCTGTACCATCCTATTTATCTTCCTCTGGACTCATTCTATTAATGTCTTCTTTAAATTAAAACCTTTGGTACTGAAAACCAGTCATACCCAGAACAAGGTAAAGTCTTGCAGTTTGACAAGAGCTGAGTATGATAGAAAATATCATATTCCTAATTCTAGGCACTGTACTATCATTGATAATAGAGCTTAGCTTATTAGGTAACCATGTCATACAACTGGCTCATTCAGGGTTTATTGTCTACTAAAATCCTATGAAGAGTAGCTGACTAATTCTCTTTCAATTTTTCTTATGGTATAAACTTTATCTGTGTTGTCTTTATGTGGTTTAAGATTCTGTTTCTATGTTGTATTTATATGGTTTAATTTAAATGGCACAGCGGATAGAGTACTAGCCTTGGAGTTAGAAGGACAGGAGTTTGACAGCCTCAGACATTTACTAACAAGTCACCTAATCCTACTTTTTTTGCATGCAAGGTCATCTCCAGTTGTTCTCATTCATATGTGGACACTGGACCCAGATGGTTCTAGTGGAGAAAGTGAGGCTGGTGACTTAGCACAGCATTCCTCACACTCCAATTCAATTCATGTACTTGTCATGGCATCACCTCCCTGATGTCATGATCTTCAAGAATGAAGGATATTGGGGCAGCTAGGTGGCGCAGTGGATAGAGCACCGGCCCTGGAGTCAGGAGTACCTGAGTTCAAATCCAACCTCAGACACTTAATAATTACCTAGCTGTGTGGCCTTGGGCAAGCCACTTAACCCCATTGCCTTGCAAAAAACCCAACAACCTAAAAACAAAAACAAAAATAAAATGCATTTAATTGGGGTGACTAGGTTGCACAGTGGATAGAGCACTGGCCCTGGAGTCAGGAGTACCTGGGTTCAAATACGGCCTCAGACATTAGCTGTGTGACCTTGGGCAAGCCACTTAATCCCATTGCCTTGCAAAAAAAAAAAACCCTAAAAAGAATAAAGGATAAACCCTATGTTCTCAGGTTTATTAAACACTGAATTGAGTTCACTTCTTATTTTTTCATTATCTAGTCTGTTCCAAGTTTATTTTTCTATTTTTAACCATTTCTAAATGTGACTTTCAATATCTAAGGCATGTATCAATTTATTGAATTCTTTTTTTTTTTTTTGCAAGGCAATGGGGTTAAGTGGCTTGCCCAAGGCCACACAGAGCCAGGTAATTATTAAGTGTCTGAGACTGCATTTGAACCCAGGTACTCCTGACTCCAGGGCCGGTGCTTTATCCACTGCGCCACCTAGCCGCCCCTGGCATGTATCAATTTAAAGGATATTTTTAGGTATTTTCTGTGAATGTTAGTCTATATCTAGCTTTTTCCAGAGAGTATGCTTGGTTTCCTCAACAGGGTTATCAAAGAATAAATTTTTTACTATAGGACCTGGGGCCTTTGGATTCATCAAACATTAGCCATTATAGTCATTTGCCTTTTTATGTTGTGTACCTAATTTATTTCACTGATTTTTTTAAACCAGTAGTAAATAACTTTGTTGATTACAGTTTGTAGTGTAGTTTGAAAACTGCTAGGTTTCCTTTACTCCAACTTTTCCCCCTTTATTTCTTTTGAGATTCTTGATTTTTTTTTCTTCCATAGAAATTTCATTTTTTTTCTAGATCTATACAATAATCCTTTGGGAGACTGATTGGCATGATCCCACATAAGTAAATTAATTTAGAGATTATTGTTATTTTTATTACATAATTAAATTCTGCTCAAGAACAAATATTTCTAGACTTATTGAGGTTTCTATTTCTATATTGCAAATTTAAAGCTTTCTATAAAAGTTTTGTTATATTCACATGGTTCCTGTATGAGAGAATGTAGGTAGATTCCCAAATATTTTGTTCATTCTATAGTTATACTGAACGGAATCTCTTTTTCCATCTTGAGCTAATCTGTTTTACTGGTAATATAAATAAATCTAATGTATATAGATTTATTTAACATAGTAAATTTTGCTGAATTTAATACTATTTTAGGTTTTTTTTAGTTTTGGGTTCTTTTGGGGATTCTTTTAGTTTTGGGGTTAGTTTTGGTAATATATATCTGCAGGAAATGATAGTTTTAATTTGCATTTTTCTTATTATCAGTGGATTTGGGACATTTATTTCATATGGCTACTGATAGCTTGGGATTTCTTCCATTTTCAAATTATCCTTTGTCAACTTGCACATGATCCTTGTTCATACAAAATTTGAATCAATTACTTAGCTGTCTGGAAATGAGAATCTTATCAGATAAACCTATTGCAAAGATTCTTCTCGTCTCCCCAGTTATGTGTTCCTTCTAATTTTAGCTGTATTGGTTTTGCTTATGCAAAACTTTTGAAATTTTATGTAATCAAAGTTGTCTCTTTTATCTTCTGAGTTCCTCTCCATTCCTTGTTTAGTAATGAACTCTCTTTCCCTCTTCATAAATCTGAAAGATAATTTCTTCCTTCCTCTTCTACTTTGATTATGATGTCACCCCTTATGTCTAAATCATATAGATTCATTATAGCTTATTTTATTAATCAGTAGAAGATGTTGGTATGTATCTATTTTCTGCCAGATTGCTTTACAATATTCCCAAGGATTTTTTTTAAAGCAAAGGATTAGTTCTTTCCTCAGTATCTGGGGTACTTGAAAATACCAAACACAAATCTGTATTCATTTCCTTATGTATATTGTATACTAATTTGTTCCACTGATAAAGCTCTATTTCTTAAGCAGTATCAAACTATTTTGTTGATTGCCACTTTAGCATAATTTGAGATCAGGTACTGTTAGATTTTCTTCCTTCCCTTTTTTCCCCCACTACTTCTTTTTAAAGTATTGAATATTTGTTTCTCTAAATTAATTTCATTATTATTAATTTTTCTGTCTCTAAAAACTAATTATTTGTTAGTTTGGTTGGCATGGCACTGAAAATTTCAAAAAATGAAAATTAAAAGTAAATTAATTTAGATAGTATTGCCATTTTTATTATTTTGCCATAGTCAAACAACAAATAATGATTATTTCTCTACTAATTTAGGTCTATATTTATTCTTATAATAAATGTGATTAAAATTTATGTAGTTCTTGTGGGTATTGATAGAGCTTGCAAATATTTTATATGTTCTGTAGCTATTTTGAGTGGATTTTTACTTTCTACCTCTTCCTTCTGGAGTTCTGTTGATACTATACAGAAATGCTGATGAATTATGAAGATTTACAATATTTTTGTTTCCTCCTTTTTTTCTTATACTTTTATTCAGTTTTATTCAGTTTCTTTTTGTTGTATATCAGAGAGCAAATCGAAGGAGATAACATATATAAGCACTTTGCAAATGTTAAAGTACAATATAAAAGTTAGTTTTAACTAGTACCAGTATCACTACCACTACTACCACCACTGCTACATTAAATATTATTGATGATAATGGATCTCCCTTCTCCATTACATATAATATTGGCTTTTGGTTTTAGAATTTACCATATCAAGGAGATAGTACATTTATTCCTATTTCCTACTTTGTTTGTTTGTTTTTTAACAGAAATAGGTGATGGATTTATGAAAAGTTTTTTCTAGCATCTATTGAAATAACCAGGTTCGTTGTGTTATTTTTGCTATTAATTTTGCCTATCATGTTTATAGTTTTCCTTATATAATGGGGGAAAGGAGGAATGTCTAATGAAGACCCTTGTTGGAGTACATGCTAAGGCCTATTCTCCCTATAATATTTGTTGAACTGATTTTGTATTTCTCAGATAACCCCAACCTGATTATAATGTCTAATATTTTTAACAAGATGAAATTTTTTAGCTATTAAAAATATTTACATTAGGTTTATTAGGAACATTGGTTTAAAGTTTTTTTTCTTGCCTTTGTTTTTCCCTGGTTTAGGTATCAAAAACATAATTGAATCAGAGTTTGAAAGTATCCTTTCTTTTTCTGTTTTTGTAAATTGTTTATATAATACTGGAATAATTACTCTTTGAAAGTTTGAGGGAATTCATTTGAAGATTCATCTGGTTCTCAAATTTCTTTAGATTTTCAAATATTTTTGTTCAACCCAATTATTGGTTTTGTTGGTACCAGACTGGACAGAATAGTTCTTGATAATTGATTTATTTCATTTTTTGCGAATTCTCCTTTTTAATTTTAGATACAATTTCCCCCCCTCTCTTTAAAATCAGACTAGCTAATTCTTTACATATTGCACTAGGTTTTTAAACTCCAACATTATTTACCAAATTTGTTTGTTTTTAATTTTTTTAAAATCTTTTTTGATTTTCAAACTTTCTATTTTGATGTGTAAGTGAAAATTTTTAGTTGGCTACTTTTCTAGTTATTTTAGAATTCCCACGGCCAATTCATTGTCCTTTGTTGATGAATACATTTAAATAAATGAATTTCTCCCAAAAAGATTGCTTTAGCTACATTACAAAAGTTCTGGTATGTTGTTTCATTGTTGCCATTTTGTTTGCTAAAATTTTTTTTGCTTTTGTATCTATTGTGTGTCTTTTTAATTCATTAATTCTTCAGGATTAAATTATTTAGTCTTGGATAATTTTTTAAAAATTAATTTTAAAAATTAAGAATAATTTTTTATAACTAATTTTAATTAATTTATATTGCTTTCTTCAAAGACTCATTATGGAATACAAATTTTACTTCATTATGTTAATAAAGTATATTCTTAATAATTCTTCTTTTCCTGCATCTATTTGTGAAGTTTTTATGCCCCTAAATGTGGTCAATTTTCATAAAAATGTCATGCTTCAATGGGGAAATATATAAATTTCTTTCTATCCTTATTTTGTATGTCAACAGATATTAATATTTTGTAGTTTTTTGGGGGTGCTTCTTTTTGGTAAGATATTAGGGTTAAGTGACTTGCCCAAAATCACACAGCTAAGTAAGTATTAAGTGTTTGAGATCACATTTAAACTCAGGTTCCCCTGACTCCAGGGATGGTACTCTATCCACTGTGCTGCCTAGTTGCCCCCATGTCTAGTTTAACAAAGTTTTATTGAGGTTCTTAACTACTACTATATATTTATCTTTTTTATCAGATTTCTTTAGATTTGAAAGGCATAAACTGAGGTTCCTTCTAATTTGGTTTTACTGTTTATTTCTTTCTACAATTCAAAGAGCATCTTAATTGAGTTTAGATGCAATGTCATTCACTGCATATGTATATGCCAATATCAGTAATTTATACATATCAATAATTTATATATGTATTCAATGATATATATATATATATATATTTATGTAAATATATAAATGCAGTGGCTAATTATAGATGATGCCTTTAATCATAATTTTCCATGGTTATCTTTTTTATTACATCTATTTTTATTGTCATTGTTTCTTGAAATCATGACTGATCCCTTGAATTTACCTGATTCAATAGATTTGCTCCAGACCCTCTATTTTAACTGTATGTGAATATTTAGGTTTCAAGTTTATCTCTTGTAAATAAACATACTGTTGGATTTTGCTTTTTAATCCTTTCTGCTGTTTGCTTCTATTCTGTTGGAGAATTCCTTCCATTTCACATTCATTATTATGCTTATTTATTGTGTATCTCCCTCCATCCTATCCACTTGTAATTTTTCTTATCTTTGTTCTTGATTCCTCATTTACAAAAGGGAAGGTGACAAAAGAGATTTCACTCTAATGATCTATAATTGAAGCATCAGTTTTTGCTGCATCACCCCATCTCATATTCTCTTTTTCCAAATTTTACATTTTCATTCTTTCATTCATTTCCTCCTTTATACTTTATACTCAGATTGTTTTGTTTGGTTTCTCATTGCTCCCTAACCTATCCTGCTCTCTGCTCTCTCTCTCTCTCTCTCTCTCTCTTTTTAGTTTTTTTTGCAAGGCAAATGGGGTTAAGTGGCTTGCCCAAGGCCACACAGCTAGGTAATTATTAAGTGTCTGAGACTGAATTTGAACTCAGGTACTCCTGACTCCAGGGCTGGTGCTTTATCCACTATGCCACCTAGCTGCCCCTCTGCTCTCTCTCTTAAATCTTTCTCTCTACTTTGTTTTTCTATCCTCTCCTATTTCCCTATTGAGTTTAAAGTACCTCTCCCCAAAACTGTGCATATTCATCCTTCTTTTGTCTAGTTCAGATGAAACTAGCTTCATGAGATACCTATTCCCTTGACTCTGTTCTTCTGTTTGTTCACTCTTCATATCTTGTATCCCTATTATTGATTACTAGGTTCTCTTCCCTTTCTTCCTTCTCCCTCCAGCATTTCCTTTCCCCTTCTGTTTCCTTCTCCTTAAACCATCAAAGTAGAATAAAACTGTGTCCTGATTCTGTGTCTGGTGACCTTTGATGATATTGGGGTTCTCAAGAAGAGAGTTTTTCCTCCCCCTATTGAAAGTAAAACAAATTATCAGGGAATAATCTCTTCCAACTAATCAAAAGTAATTATCTTTCTAGATTTCTCTTAAATCCTATAGCTGCATTTGAAATTTTCTAATCCTTTTTGTCTTTTTATCAATCATACTTGGAAATCTCTATTTCATTAAAAGTTCATTTTCCTTTCTGAGATTATACATAGTTTTGCCAGATAGTTTATTCTTGCTAGTAAGACTTTTTGCCTTTTAAAATACTGTATTCCTTGCTGTCCTTTTCTTTATAATGATACCTGCCAAGTCAGGGTGATCCTGACAGTGGATCTTTGACATTCTTTTTTTTTTTTAAAGCTGTTTGTAACATTTTTTTCCCTTTGATTTGGAAGTTGTGAAGTTTACCTACAGTGTTATTGAGAAATTTCATTTTGGAGTTTCTTTAAGGTGGCAGCCAGTGGATTCTTTACATTTTCATATTATCCTCTGATCCAAGAATCTGAGCAGTTTTCATTTATAATTTCTTTTTTTTTTTGCAAGGCAATGTGGTTAAGTAGCTTGTCCAAGGCCACACAGCTAGGTGATTATTAAATGTCTGAGGCCGGATTTGAACTCAGGTACTCCTGACTCCAGGGCCAGTGCTCTATCCACTGTGCCACCTAGCTGCCCCCATTTATAATTTCTTTAAACATTTTATTTAAGATTTTTTTCAGGGGGATGAGGGTAATCTTAATTTTCTGACAATTATTCTTAGGTGATTGATCCATGATTTATTTTTTAGGTCAATTGCTTCTGATAGTATGGAACTACATTTTCTTCTGTTTCCATTCTTTCCACCCAATCATTTTTTTTTTTGAACATTTCCTGCTATGTTTTTTAATAGGCTAATTTTAATTTGGGGGTGAAGTTTATCATTCTTTGTTTAAAGCTATTTTAATGTTCTTTGTCATGCCTTCCCCACTAGTCATAGTTTCTTTCAACACAATATCTTGTATTTATTTTAAAATTTCTTCCAGGTACTCTGGCAGTCTTTGTGGATAGGACTTTCTCTGAGACTCTACTTTGACCTTTTCTGGGTCTACTCTTTGGCCTTCTTTCAATGTACAATATTTCTTCATTTCAAACATTTCTTCAGTTTACTCTTATCTCCTATCTCAGTTTCTGGAGTAGGATTTTGTGCTTAGGTCAGATTCAGATTTTTCTCTTACTCTTGGATGGTATAGGCAAATTGTATCTAGTATTTGATGTAGTTAAGATTAGTTGCTGCTGGGGCAGCTAGGTGGCGCAGTGAATGGAGCACCAACAGCCCTGGAGTCAGGAGGATCTGAGTTCAAATCCAGTCTCAGACACTTAATAATTACCTAGCTGTGTGACCTTGGGCAAGTTACTTAACCCCATTGACTTGTTACCCCCCCCCCCCAAAAAAAAAGATTAGTTTCTGCTTTCTGATTTCTGCATGAATTCCTGGGTTTTGGCTTGGTCTCTCAATGTTACTGACTGAGTTTTTGACTTGGCTTCTTTGTCTCCTGCTCCTACAGGCATGAAACCAGGGTTGATCTGTCAGTTGTGAGCCTGACAGATCTCTACCAGCTGTGATTGACTGTTGCCTAGGTGTTGGTAGCATGGCTGCTGCATACACCTAACTACTTTACCTCCCAGAGGTTGTGCTGGCCATTTCTTCTGCTATAGCTCCAGCATCAACTGCTTGGGTGCTAGGCTAGCATCTTTTTCTGCTATTGTTAAGGCACAGACTCTGCAAACTTGATTCATGCCTGAATTTGGATCTGAGGTTTCGACTTTTTAATAGAAGTTAAAAATGGCAGAAGCTTTAGAGGGCCTTCTGGAAGCAGTTCACTTGTAATCCACTTAAAGTGCTTCATCACGTAGATGACAAATGGAAAGTGCAATGGTTAACTGAAGATGAGAAAAAAAAATTTCCATATACAAATATATTTATATATGTTGCATATATGCAACAAACACATCTGGAGAGGCAGCATAATACAATAGATAGAAAACTATTCTCAGAATTGGGAAGATTTGTGTTCAAATCTTTTTTTATTTTTATTTTTTTGTTCAAATCTTTTTTTTTTTAGGTTTTTGCAAGGCAATGGGGTTAAGTGGCTTGCCCAAGGCCACACAGCTAGGTACTTATTAAGTGTTTGAGACCAGATTTGAACCCAGGTACTCCTGACTTCAGGGCCGGTGCTTTATCCACTGTGCCACCTAGCTGCCCCCTGTTCAAATCTTGATATGAGAAATACACACTGGTTATGTGGACCTAGGCAAGATACTTAAACACTCAGGAGCTTTTTCATTGGAGTTACCTCTACCAATAAAATCAAAGACCTGAGAGGGAGGGAGGGAGGGAGGGAGGGAGGGAGGGGAGAGAGAGAGAGAGAGAGAGAGAGAGAGAGAGAGAGAGAGAGAGAGAGAGAGAGAGAGAGATATTTGTCTACTTTATAATTTAAAAACATTAAGACTCATTTAGGAGTGTTATGAACAATCAAGAACCCCATTAAAAGAATGAAAGAAGAATGTGTTAGAGAAAGTAGAACCTATTTGTTGTTTAATGCAGTAAAAGAAATTTACTGGTACAATTCTGATTGATATTCTCTATATTCTTTTTGGACTCCACACCGATTCTTCTTCTTCCTTGGAAGTTAAATTCTACTTTAGAAAAAAGTGTTTCAATAACTTTTCATTGTATTTTGTAAATTGAAGTTCAATTCACTTCAATTACTCAACATGCCATAATGAGTTTTTGAAGACTATATTCAATGGAAAGGCATTGAATGTGGGCTTGGAGACCAGCCCAGCTAAATTCAAAAAAGCATGTCATTTAATGGTTGGTCACCAGGGAGTAAATAATTTGGCAATTCATAAAGGTCATCTAAAATATGGAGTTGCTATCTGCATCAATGGAGTGTTCCCACTTATGATATAATAAATATATTGAAGTACCAAAACAAAAAAAAGTATTTTGCAAATATAACCATTCTTTTTTTATCTTTTTTCCCTTTCAATTTAAGGTCTCAGCACATTAAGTCTCACCTGCTCATGAGATTTTAACTTCTCCCTCAGGATACCATTGTTTTTCTTTAGCTGCTCATTTTCATCTGTATAAAAACATTAAGATACATGTTTATACATTGTACTACTTTCCTACCTAAATGTTCTCTCATTGTGTCACTGAGCTTAAGTCACAATTTCATATTTTTATACATAATTGCAAAAAAAATCAAAGTACTTAATTTTTTGACTTTGCTAACTATCCACTAATGACAAGTAATAACCTTTCATTTCTCTTATCTGTTGAAAGTGTGTAATAATAGTTACATTATCTACCTTTCAAATATATATGTAGACACATTTGCAAATAAATATGTATGTTTTGTAAACCACCACCATATATTGCAATTACTTATGATACTCGTAAGTTGAAGTATATACATATAAACTATCATTACAACTCAAAATATTTGCATTTATTTCTATAACTAATAAGGCCTATCTAGTCAAATAAGATACTTTCAAAGATGTGACAACTGTAAGGGGGTGGGTGGTGCTTGTTTTTTGCTGCATAAATCTCAATTTGCTGTTCATTTGGCCTCCATATTTTTAGACTTGAGCACTTGATTTTTTTTTTGATGTCTTTCACTTTTTAGCAGTGCATAGGCCGATTTGCACAGCAATTCAATAGAAAAAACTTTCTGTACCCTTTAAATTTCAGATAGATTAAAAAAACTTTCTTCCAAAATCCAAACTAAATAAAATTTCATTCTGATTTAGTTATCTTATGAGACAAAAGATTATTAAACACATGTCTAATACATTTCATAATAAGTGGTAAGAGAATATAAAGTTGGTGGATCATTACCACATGAATAAAAACTGTATCACATAAATAAGGCTTTCTTTTGCTAAGTAGAGATTAATACTTCTTTATGCCATTCATCAACCAACCAAATAAGTATACTATCTCCAACATTCACTAGTATCATCTCATCTTCTTTGCCAATTTGTTGAATATGAGGTGAAACCTCTATGTTGTTTTGATTTCTATTATTTTTTATTATTAGGATTTGGAACTTTCATATGGTTGCTAATATTCAACAATTCTTCTTTTGAGGAATGTTTATCCATTTATTTTGACCAATTATCCACTAGGGAATGGCTTAGTCTTAGATATTTCTATCAATTTTCTACAAATCTTGGATACCAGATTCTTTTTTTTTCTTTTTTTTTTAGATTTTTGCAAGGCAAATGGGGTTCAGTGGCTTGCCCAAGGCCACACAGCTAGGTAATTATTAAGTGTCTGAGAGCGGATTTGAACTCAGGTACTCCTGACTCCAGGGACGGTGCTTTATCTACTGCGCCACCCAGCTGCCCCTGGATACCAGATTCTTGTCAGAGGTAAAAACTGTTGTTTTTCCCAGTTGACCATTTTTTTCTAACCCTAGTTTAGTTAACAAAATTAATTTTGTTAATATGAAATTTCAATTTTAGATAATCAAAATATTTAGTTTATCATATATATATCTGACACACACATATATGTATGTGTGTATATCTGTTAAGAATTTACACTTACAGCAGAACTAGCTCAGGTTTCTGAGCAAGGACTCCTCATTTGGCCCTTATTTTACAGACTTGACAATGTTGATAGGAGGGAGAACAAGAGTCAGATGCGACTTGACATGGCAAAGCAGAAAAGCTCAAAGTTGTCATTCTCAACATCTTTCCATGTTTATTTTATTCATTCATTCATTCATTCATTCATTCATTCATTTATTTATTTAGGTTTTTGCAAGGCAATGGGGTTAAGTGGCTTGCCCAAGGCCACACAGCTAGGTAATTATTAAGTGTCTGAGGTCACATTTGAACCCAGGTACTCCTGACTCCAGGGCCAGTGCTCTATCCACTGTGCCACCTAGCTGCCTCCATGTTTATATTTAATTAAATTTAATAAGAATATAGAATCCTCAACATTTTAGGAAGGCCACTGATAAACTGGAGTGAATCTAGAAATAGATAATCAGGATAGAGAAAACTGAAGATTGTGTCATACAAATATGGATGGAGAGAATTTTGCCTGGGGAAGAAAATACTTGTGAACACTGACAGGTGCTTCTGAGTTCTCAAAGGGCTGTTATTCCTCATTTGCAAAATGGGAATGGTGGGGAGTGTTATACTTGATGGCCTCTAAGGTGTCTTCCAGCTCTGAATCTATGATCCTAAGATCCCAATGTAGAAAGGAAATAGGACTTATTAGAGATGCCAAAGGACAAAGTCTGGAGCACACTCTCCTTTTTCTTGGAAAGAGTGGGCCCAAACTAAATCTCACTGTTAGAAATGTTTCCCTCACCAAATTCTCCTCTAGTGCTAGTCAAGAAAATGGTTGTCCACTAGTTTACTGGATATATTCTGCTGGACTAGTTCAATGCTGGGCTGGCTCCTCACCTGATCCAGCTATTACAGCTCTAACAGATGGCGATTGACTACATTTGTCAGACCTCTGGAGACTCTTCTTTTTGAAGATCACCAGATCTTGATATTTCACCAACAAAGATGAGGAAGGAACGAACATGGTTGGGGCAGAAGAGACAGAGACGGGCATGTATTCATGGTCCCTTGGTGATAGGGTGAGGAGGGAGAGTAGCCAGAGACAGGCATGTGTTCATGATCACATGATGATCTGGGTGAGGAGGGAGGGTAGCCACAGAAAATGTTACTTTTCTCCTTGCTTGGAGGTTATACGGCAGTTCTTCATGCCCACTCAAAAGTTGCCTTGAGAGAAAGAGCTTTTGTCTGTTCAGGCTTTTTGTCTGCCCATTCCATTTTGACATAGTTGCCAGTAAACAAGATATTTTGTCACCATGTAAGTAAATCAAGAGGGAATAGAGAATATCTGGAAGTACTCCAACTGGGGAAAGACTCTTTTATGACATATGCCTGAAAGCAGGTTCACTAAGCCTCCCCAAAGACTGATTGCAGACAGAGCACATTGTGCATACTCTTTTTTAAAGAAAGATTTTATTTATTTTGCATGTTACAATTTTCCCCCTAATCTTGCTTCCCCCCCCCCAAGGCAGTCTGTTAGTCTTTACATTGTTTCCATGGTAAGCATTGATCTAAGTTGAATGTGATGAGAGAGAAATCATATCCCTAAGGAAGAAACATAAAGTATGATATATAGCAGAATTACATAATAAGATAACATTTTTTAAAAATTAAAAGTAATAGTCTTTGGTCTTTGTTCAAACTTCACTATTCTTTCTCAGGATACAGATGGCATTCTCCATCAAGATGCCCCCAAATTGTGCCTGATTGTTGCCCTGTTGGTATGAGCAAGTCCATTAAGTTTGATCATCTCTCCCACGTTGCTGTTAGGGTGTACAATATTCTCATCTCGCTCAGCATCAATTCATGCAAATCCTTCCAGGCTTCCCTGAATTCCCATCCCTCCTGGTTTCTAATAGAATAATAGTGTTCCATGACATACATACACCAAGTTTATTAAGCCACTCTCCAACTGATGGATATTGACTCAATTTCCAATTCCTTGCTACCACAAACAAAGCTGCTATGAACATTTTTGTACAAGTAATGTTTTTACCCTTTTTTCATGATCTCTTCAGGGTATAGATCCTGCAGATACTTGGGTAGTGGTATTGGTGGATCAAAGGGTATGCACATTTTTGTTGCCCTTTGAGAATAATTCCAAATTGATCTCCAGAAAGGTTGGATGAGTTCACAGCTCCACCAACAATGTATTAGTGTCTCAGATTTCCCACATCCCTTCCAACATTGATCATTGTCCTTTCTGTTCATATTGGCAAATCTGAGAGGTGTGAGGTGGTGTCTCAGAGATGCTTTAATTTGCATTTCTCTAATAATTAGTGATTTAGATGTACACACTCTTAGGATGGGTCCCTCAATGGCCAGTCTCCCATATGTCTACCTTGGCCCTTGGGTTTGGAATTGCCTCTCTAAGCTTTCCCTATTCAGTCATCTAAAGGGGAAAACAGAAGACACATGGAGTTAAAAAAACAAACTAGGGAACCCTAACTTTGAAGCAGTTTGGTAGTTATGAGGTAAATAAATGAATATTGGTTTATAGCCTAGCTTTCACAGACTGAAAGTTGGGAAGTATGTCAACCAATCACCAAATATAGGTGAAGTTTCTGAGAGATTTAAATCCCTGGATGAGTAAGAACAATCCAAGGAAAAGATAGTTAGCTAGGGACATCTTGCATTTTGTTCTAAAGAATAAATTAAAAATTAAATTAAAATGAAAAAAGAAGAAAATCACATCGGATATCTTTTACAGTTATGGCTATAGTATGATTTCTTAATCAAATAAAAAATATTGGTAACCAAAAAAGATAAAATGGGATGAAATATTACTGTACCAAAAGACATAATGAATATATAAAGGAATGAGAAGATATAGATTGATACAAAGTGAAGTAAGCAGGACCAGGAAAAAATATACAATGACTATAATAATATAAATGGAAAGGACCATAAAATTAAAATAGAATGAATAAAAAGCTGAAAATGCATCCCCTTCTTTCTGTTAAAGTGGGGAACTATGGATACTGAACACTACATATAATGTGAACTTACCTGATAGGTTTATTATTTTTGATGAATTGCTTTTTAAAAATCCTTTGTTATAAAGGATGGTTCTCTAGATGAAAAAGAGGGGATACAATGGGAAATGGAACTAATATAGACATAAAAGGTACTATCAAAATATTATCAATTTTTTTTGTTTTAGATTTTTCAAGGCAATGGGGTTAAGTGGCTTGCCCAAGGCCACACAGCTAGGTAAATATTAAGTGTTGGAGGCTGGATTTGAAGTCAGGTACTCCTCATTCCAAGGCCAGTGGTCTATCCACTGTACCACTTAACTGCCCCAAAATATTATCAATTTTTAAAAAATAGCATAGTATTTTGCAACTGAGGATCTCCTATTGAGGGAGATAAGAGACTTAAGGAGTTGGGACAAGATGGGAAGGTTTTTGCTGGCTCCCAGGCAATTTTCTGTTTTTTCTTAAAAAATTAGAAATAATGTGTAGGTCTTAAGCTGACAGAAAATAAGATCACTACTCTTAGCCAAAGATTTCAGCTAGAATAGAAACAAGGCAGTGGAACATATACCAGAGCAATGTCCAACAGAGGCTAAGTCTACACTTAAGCACTGTCATCTGGTAAAGACTATAGCCAAGGAGCAACTATCAGTTCAGAAGACCAGAGTTAACAATGGAGACTATAAGTCTAGGGGAGCAGTGTTTAGCAGTGGAGATTACAAATCCAGATAGGAGACCAGAGGCAGTGGGGATGCTGCAATGACATTACCAAAAGATGAGTAGTCCTGCAGCATCAGATGCATGAATTGACATTATACTCATGTATAGTGGTGATTAATTATGTATATAATGAATGTGAGCTGTCCACACACCTCAGATGTTGATACATTGGCCATATGTGTTTTCTATATGCATGTCTCACCATGATGGTTTACTATATATATTATATATATATATATGTATATACACATATATATATATATATATATATATTCATCTTAATGATGCTCTGTGGGAATATCTAAGGTTTATGGGCAGGTTTTGTTGCTACTCTTCTTATTATGCCATTTTATTAAATGTATTTCTTTTAAGTTAACTGACTTCTCTATTAAAGATATACATATCAGTGGGGCCTCCTGATCTATAATTTTAGGGATATAGACTTGAAGTTGAGAAAGCTAACCCAAGTATTGGCAGACCTGTCCTGCCAATTGGAGTGTGCCTCCAGGAATAATAAAAACTATCCCAAAATGGATACCTTGGGATATACAAAAATGAAGGTCCTCACATTGAGGCAGGAGAAATGTCAGGAATGTTGCAGAAGAGATTTTTGATTAGTTGGGATATGATTTCTAAGAGCATGTGATTCTGTAGCAGGGAGTGTAGGATCATAGATGAGAGATGAAGGAAGTTAGAAATCAGAAAGGGGAACAAGTGGTCCAAAACATGGAGAAAAGAGAAAGTGTGAAATGGTGAGTCACATGTTGTTTAAATCTTTGTGCATTTGAGTGTTGTGTTGGTATCAGCAAGAGGCAAATAATAAACAATATTTCAACATAAATGAACATAATTATTTAGAAATTACTCTTGAAAAATTTTGTTTCAGAGTTACACTGCAACTTTCAAATACAACTCTAAAAATGAAAAAATATTGTATAAAGCTTCTGAATATATTCATATATATATATATATATATATGTCTATTAGATACCTTTCACCTTAGTTGAGATAATATTTTTTTAACCAGTAAAAGGTCTCTTTTTACAAGGTTATCTCTGTGATAAATTGATAAATTAATGAATATAGATATATGAAATGAACCCATTTTAGAAGCTATATTGTCCATATAATTTTTGCTTCCTTCATGTCTATGATTCTTAAGAATTTTAGGGCAAAAGTCAAGACGACTTGGCTTAAAAGGATTCTAATAGTTCTGCTATCCAGCTATCCTTGGGCTTTTGTTTTTGAAGTTTATAAAAGAAGTGGTAATACACTGAACACTATGCACCCAGAACCTTATCAGTATCTTTTTTTTTTTAGGTTTTTTCAAGGCAAACGAGGTTAAGTGGCTTGCCCAAGGCCACACAGCTAGGTAATTATTAAGTGTCTGAGGCCGGATTTGGACTCAGGTACTCTTGACACCAGGGCCGGCACTCTATCCAAGCTGCCCCTTTATCAGTATCTTGACCAAATATGGTACCAAGAAACCACTCTGGTTTAGTTCCATATTTTCTAAAAAAAATAATGACTAGTAAAAAATGATTAAAGTTCAGGTGACCAGAATAATCTCCAGGACTTGTTCTTATTTGTTTTATGGGTCTTCTATTAAGTGTGGATGGAGATAGACAAGTCAATGCTTGTGGGCCAGTCTTCCAACACTTTGCTTCATGGAATTCTTAGAAATGTGCTCTATCAGGGGCAGCTAGGTGGTGCAGTGAATAGAGCACCGGCCCTGGAGTCAGGAGTACCTGAGTTCAAATCCGGCCACAGACACTTAATAATTACCTAGCTGTGTGACCTTGGGCAAACCACTTAACCCCATTGCCTTGCAAAAAAAAAATGTGCTCTATCCTTTCAGTCTGTATATTTGAGAGTGATGAAGTGATAATGGAAGCTTGGATAAGGTTTCTATAAATTCCTAAATTCAAATGAAATAAATGGAAACTCAATATTATAAAATATGCTAATAAACAAGTCATGTATTGCAAGTAAAGCAAGAGTTCTTAACCTGTGAACTTATACTATGAACTTTGCTGAGAAAAAAGTTACATATTTATTTTCACCAACCTTTGATTTCCTTTGCAATTCTATGTATCTTAATGTATGCATTTAAAAACATTATTTGGGGGCGGCTAGGTGGTAGTGGATAAAGCACTGGCCTTGGAGTCAGGAGTACCTGGGTTCAAATCTGGTCTCAGATACTTAATAATTACCTAGCTGTGTGGCCTTGGGCAAGCCATTTAACCTCATTTACCTTGCAAAAAAAACCCCACTATTTTTATGTATTGACTTTATTAAACATTTAAAGGGGCCTACTACACAAAAAAACCCTGAACTAGAGAAAGACTTGATTGTTACAGGGAAGGATTGATATGGAATAATGGGCAAGCACTTTGAGCCCTTTTAAGAGTCTACAACAAGCAAAAAATTTGGGGTTGATATCTTGGCCATGTTTATTTATTATCACATGACTTTGGCATCTAACATTTATTTATCTTGGTTTTCTCATCTGAAAAATTTAGGGGTTTGGACTAAAACTATGTATATAATCCTTTTCAAATCTAAATTGTTATTCTCCTGAAATTGTACTACAAAATCAGCTTGGAGTTTTGATGAAGATTTTTTCTAATGAAAAGAAAGTACTTTTGGTGGGTTATGCCAAGTAACTTGGTTTTCTTGTCTCAAATATCCAGGTTTAACTATTATTCAAAATGGGAATTGGTACCAGACATGTTTTGAGATTTGTGGTTTCATCTATGTGGTTACTTTCTCCAAAAATACAGATAGAAAACTCTCCATGACTTTGCATTCTATATCCAAATTTTTTCTTAATTCCTCAAAACATTTATTCAACACATACAAAATGCCTCCCATTTTTGTTATATGATTGGCTCACATTTTCTGATCATTTACATTCTCAATTATGTCCTTTACACTACTTCTTACATGCAAGCTCTTACTGGCAACATCCTCTAGCAGGCACATGCACACACATACATACTCACAAACATGCATACACATATCTCTTTCCATTGCTCTTTGGTTCATTTGTGATGCTGTTTTATGATTCAAAGTCTCCTGGCTTCATATGGAGAATATTGGTATTGTTAACAACAAAATGACTATAGTTAAAAGAACATAACTGAAAATACAGATACATAATTTATACACTATGTTGAGACAAGGCTATCACAAGAAGGGCTATAAAAACAACTTCATGAGACAACTATCCTGTGAAAATTAATGAATGAAAAAGCATTTATTAAACCCTCACTATGTGTAAAGCACTGTGCTAAGTATTGGGGTTACAAATTAAAAATTAAGACAGTCTGGTCTTTCAAAAAAGTTCACATACTACAGAAGAGACATCACTTCTGAAAAGTTTCTGCTTTTTATATGATACTGTAATAAATCATATATACAGTATGCTAGAATGAATAAGCATTTCATTCTGAGAGCTACAAGTGTTTATGTTTAGTTTTATGAGTTATGCTTACTGCAGTTTGGGCCTTTTGAATCCAAGTTTTGGTGAATCAAAATGGCTTCCTTTTGAAACACTTGATTAATTCGTGTTTTCCGGTAAATGCTATTACTGTGGCTGTGATAATAAAACATTCTGTGTTTATGGAATTGCAAGGTTATGAAAAATTAAAACCAAATGGATTAAATTAAAAACATATGAATATCTGTCTATTCATTTGTAATATACAAATATATCCTCTGTATCTTAAACCATTTAAAATTTAAAGTGCTAAGCTATAGATTTTATTTGAAAATATCATTTAAATTTTATTATTTCAAGAATATTCTTAACTTGTAAAGTGTTATTTTTGTCAGTTTTACAGAAAATAGACTAACTACAAAGAATCTTGTACTCAAGTCTGAAATATTCTAACTGTGCAAGTAAAATGGCATTTTTTTCTAACCAAAATAAACACATTGGATAATAAAATTATAGTCAAAGTTGGCTGCTATAGTGTCCCTTCTAAAACTAAGCTTATATCTATTTAGTAAAGTACTAAAATGCTTTAGTGTTACATTTAAAAAATACAGTGCTTAGTTTTTATGGTGCTTTTCATCAGAAATTCCTGTCCCCCCCCCCCACCCCCTTTGTAAAATAAACTTCATGGGACAAGGTTTATTTATTACCAGTTAAGAGTCTTCTTTTAAGAATGGCAATGTTCTGAAGAGCAATGGATGTAAGTGGCAATATGGTGCAGAAGATCATGTGCTAGCCTTAGTTAGAAAGATCTGGGTTCATATTCAGCTTCCAACAAGGGCAACTTGGGATGATGAATACAAACAAGCACCTGATTTCTTTAAGCTTCGATTTCCTCTTCTGCAAAATGGGGATATTAGTATCTACAGTACTCACAAGAACTCTTCTGAAGATCAAATGAGATAATGTATGCAAAATGCTTTGCAAGGTCTGAAGCATTCTAAACATGTATTCAATGGGGTTATTCTTTAACTACACATATTCAAGATAACTATTCCATTTGAAAAGGAGAGGCTTTGAATATGATGTTTACTTCTTTTTCACCTATAATATTGGTCAGAGTCATTTTGGGAGGGAGGAGGGGCAATTATGAATATGTGACTTAAAACATTACCATAGTTATCACTATTAAAATTGAGGTAATAAATCATTAGCTAAAATGCATTTAATTGATAATCATCTATTTTTCTTTATATATCTACATATATCTCTTAGAAATATGAAAACAAGAATTTTAGAATGAAGTGTCTTTAGAGGGTATTAAATGATAACAAATGAGTCTGTTTTTCTGTTTTTGTTATTCAGATTTGCAGTTTTACTAGGGCCAACTTATCACAATACTTAGATGTAGGGGGTTGTCTATAAAGTGACATTTATCGATTCATTGGCTTCAATTCAATAAAACAAACATTAAGTATCTACTATGTGCACAGCACTGTGCTAGGTGCTGGTCACAATACTGTCATTTCTATTTCTGTGCAACATACCAGATAAATTTTTGGAATGACAGGGAACTATCAATAGAAAAATTCTGCCAGAAAATTGAATAGCCCATTAAAATGCTGAACTGCTTACACATTATTTGGCTCAATCCCTCCTCTATAACTGATCTGAACTGAGGCTCATAATCTTATCTGGGAACAAAAGCCTAATACTGAAAGGAAATCCAAAATAGTTAAATTTGAGAATGTTCTCTCTCCTGCAGGGCAATCAACTTATGACCATGGTCGGCACTAGTTTCTTTCATCTTCCAGCCAGAGTTCTTTATTAGAAATGTTAAGCACATTTACTTTCACTCTGGCGATTCTTTCAAGACCTCAGGCTCTTGCTCTTCTGAATGGTTAGAGGTCTTAAAATTCAAATGGCATTTTGAGTCACTAATTCTGGGCTGACTCAGTCCCTAAACTAGACAAGTAACCTCTTTCTCTGTTCATCTTGGCAAAAGCCATAAGAATCTTGGGTTTAAAGAACTTGGTCGTTTGTGTGTGTGTGTGTGTGTGTGTGTGTGTGCAATGATTATAGTTTTGTACTTTTTTCATTATTTCCCATGAGATTCTTTTGCTGCAAGATGTTGAAAAATAATTGTGATTCTATTTTTCCCCACAAGTCCTTCTACTGCCTTTTAAAAATGGCTTTTCAAATTTATTATTCATCTAATTTTTAACATTTTTTCTTTTTAAAATTTAAATTCAATTTTTTCTTCCCTTCTAGCTCCTCCCCCAGTCTCTGAAAAGGCAAGCATTATATATATTTATACATTATATATACATATTTCCATATTAGCCATATTGCCAAAAAAGGAAGAAAAATAAAGTGAGCAAATTATACTTCAATTGGAACTTACAGTTCATCAGTTTTCTCTCTAAAAGTGGATAGCATTTTTTTTTATCATGTGCCCTTTGAAATTGTCTTGGTTCACAGTATTGATCAGAGTAGTCAAAACTCAGTTGATCAACATTACAACATTGCTGTTATGTTCTATGATCTTTCGATCCTTCCTATTTCACTTTGAATCAGTTCATGTATGTCTTGCCATGTTTTTCTGTAACCACCAATCTTTTCATTTCCCATTGCCCAACACACATCCATCACAATCATATGCCACAACTCCTTCAGCCATTCTCAACTGATGAACATCCCTACAATTTTCAATTCTTTGCCATCATAAAAAGAACTGCTATACATATTTTTGTATAGGTCCTTTCCCTTTTTCTTTTATCTCTCTGGGATACGGTCTTAATAGTGGTATTGCTAAGTCAAACGTATGCAGTTTTATAGCCCTTTGGGGCTATTTGGGGTTCTGTTCTGAATTGTTCTCCAGAATGGTTGGACCAATTTACTACTCCTGCATCAGTTCATTAGTGTACCTATTTTTCCCTTATTCCCTCCAGCATTTGTAATTTCTGACAAATATGTGCCATTTCTGACAAAGGTGTGAAGTGGTACCTCAAGAATCCTTTCAATTTGCTTTTCTCTAATCGATAGTGATTTGCAGCATTTTTTCAAATGACTTTGATTTCTTCTGAAAAATGACTTTATATCTTTGGCTATCAGTTGGGGAATGACTTTTTAAAAATTAATTTGACTCAGTTCTATACTCAATCTGTATTTGAGAAATGAGGCCTTTATTAGAGAAACTTGCTATAATTTTTTTAATGTTACTTTATTTCCTATGATACCTTTTTGCAAAATGTCTTTTATTTTTGCTTTGTCTGAGATTGCTAATACCTTTTTTCAGTTCTGATGAAGCATATTAGATTCTGCTCCTGTTCTTCATTTTTAACTCTGTGTGTCCATTTCAGGTATCTCTTGTTTGTGTGTCTCAAGTTTTGCTTTGTTTCGAGTGTATCTCTTGTATAAAATATTGTTAGATTCTGGTTTCTAATCCATTCTGCTAACTGTTTCAATTTTATGGTTGAGGTCATCCCATTCACACTTGTAGTTAATATCATTGCATTTCCTTCCATCCCATTTTCTCCTGTTCTTTTTTTAAATCTTGCCCCCCCCCAAAGTCTATTTTATCTCTCTGGCTCCCTTAATTTGCTCTGTTTTTTTTTTATCAACCCCTCCACTTTGTCTTATGCCTTTCCTGTTCTATTTCCCCAATGGGTAAGTTATGTTTTTAAAGAAAGTGAATGTGTGTGTGTGTGTGTGTGTGTGTGTGTATACAGATATATCTATTATATCTCTATATAAAACACATATATATATGTAACACACACACACACACACACATATATATTCATATTCTTCCCTCTTTAAATAAATTCTAAAGAAAGTGAGGTCTAAGAACTGTTTGCCAACCCCACCCCCTTAGTTCCTTTCCACTTAAAAGTTTTTTCATCCATGCTTTTTTTATATGGGAGAAAATTTTCCCCATTCTTCCTCTCTCTTCCCCCTTCTTCGAGTGCATTCCTCTTCTCAACCCTTCATTTTTTCTGAATATCATTCTAACATAATTGACTCATATCCATGCTGTTTATGTAAACTGTTTTTAATAAAATAGAAGTCATTTAGGAGTCACACATATCATCTTCTCATATAGGAATATAAACAGTTTAATTTTATTGAGACCCTTATAATTACTTTTACTTTTTCAAGAATGCCTTTTCATTTTCTATTGAGTCTTATGTTTGAATGTCAAATTTTCTATTCAACTCTGATCTTTTCAATAGGAACACTTGAACGTCCTCTTTTTCATTAAATATTAATTTCTTCTCCCTGAAGGATTATATTCAGTTTTGCTAGAAAGGGGATTCTTTGGTTGCAATCCTTCTCCTTTGCCTTCCAGAATATCATATTCTAAACCCTCTTGCCCTTTAACATAAAAACTACTAAATCTCATGTGCTCTTGTTTTTGGCTCCACAAAATTTGACTTGTTTCTTTCTGGCTGCTGGAAGTATTTTTCTTTGACTTGGGAGCTCTAGAATTTGGTGATATTCCTGGGAGTTATCATCTTGGTATCTCTTGCAGGAGATCTCTTGCATTACAATTGGTAGATTCTTTCAATTTCTATTTTGCCCTCTGGATCTAAAAATATCATCTTGATAATTTTTTTTTTAGGTTTTTGCAAGGCAGATGGGGTTAAGTGGCTTGCCCAAGGCCACACGGCTAGGTAATTATTAAGCATCTGAGACTGGATTTGAACCCAGGTACTCCTGACTTCAGGGCCAGTGCTTTATCCACTGCACCACCTAGCCGCCCCTTGATAATTTCTTAAAATGTGAAGTCTAGGCTCTTTCTTTGTTCATGACTTTCAGGTAGTCCAAAAATTCTTAAAATCTCTCTACTTGTTCTATTTTTCAGAAAAATTGTTTTTTTTCCAGTGAGATAGTTTACATTTTCTTCTTTTTTTTACTTTTTCTTGTTGTCTTAGAGTTATTATTAGCTTCTCCTTGCCCAATTTTAATTTTAAAGATTTATTTATTTTAATTTTATTTTTTTTAGATTTTTCAAGGCAATAGGGCTAAGTGGCTTGTCCAAGGCCACACAGCTAGGTAATTATTAAGTGTCTGAGGCTGGATTTGAACTCAGGTAATCCTGACTACAAGGCCAGTGCTCTTATCCACTGCACCACCTAGCCGCTCCAAGATTTATTTTCTTTAGTGAGCTTTTGTACCTTTCCATTTGGCCTATTCGGCTGCTATAGAGTTTTTCCTTCTGTGAATTTCTTGTGTCTCTTTTACCATTAAGTCATTTACGTTTTTTTTTAAGGTATTATTTTTCTTTAGTATTCTTTTTTTTTTTTTTAGGTTTTTGCAAGGCAAATGGGGTTGAGTGGCTTGCTCAAGGCCACACGGCTAGGTAATTATTAAGCATCTGAGACTGGATTTGAACCCAGGTACTCCTGACTCCAGGGCTGGTGCTTTATCCACTACGACACCTAGCTACCCCCTTTTTTTTTTTAGTTTTTTTTGCAAGGCAATGGGGTTAAGTGGCTTGCCCACGGCCACACAGCTAGGTAATTATTAAGTGTCTGAGACTGGATTTGAACCCAGGTACTACTGACTCCAAGGCCAGTGCTTTATCCACTGTGCCACCTAAGCCACCCCTTTCAGTATTCTTTTACCAAGCTGTTAATATTCTTTTTATAATTTTCTTTTATCAATTTCATTTCTTTTCTAAATTTTTCTTCTACAACTCTTTAGCTCTTTCTTTGGCTCTCTAAGAATTCATATTGAGCTTGTGTCCGATTTACATTTTTCTTTGATGCTTTCATTGTAGTTGTTTTTATATGACTAACTCCCAGTGCTCCTTTATACTCTAGAACTGTGACCTAGAACTTCGAATGAGCTAGAGTTGCCAGTTGGTGCCAGGTATATCCAGTGCTAGCAAAGGGTCTCCTATAATTTCTTTCTGATCAGTTGTCCAATCTCTCCTTACTGTCTCTAGACTAAGAACTACTGAGAATGTGCTCTTGCATTTGCTGTTACTACTGCTACATATGTAGTCTCTGGTCAGATTTCTACTTCAGTATCACAAACTCCCCCTGACAACCTACCAATTTTTCTTATGTTAAAAGAATGTCTCACAATGACCTTTAGTTGACCTTGATGTTCCAAAATTTGAGTAAGGTATTATTTTAAAGTTGTTGGAGGGGGGAAGTTGAAAGAGTTTCAGCTGGATTGCCTCTAATTTTCATCTTGGCTCCACCCCCTACCCTTGGTCTTTTCCCAAGTTGTTTACAATTCTCTGACTTATAGCTACAGAAAGAGAAAACACTTAGATGTTTTTTCTGCTGACCTCAGGACCAAAGTTCCCTTTGACTTCCTTGGTCACTTACTTATAATTTGGTTGCCTGATTATGGGATATTTATGCTTTCTTAAGATGGTATGGATTTTCTTTGCTCTGAAGAGTGCTATGTGATTTCCTAGTTAATGTTAAGTTGATTTAAGTTGACCACATCTCCAAGTAGTATCCACCAGAGTTGTTCATTTTCCCCATATATAAAAGTAGCATTTCTCAAATGATGTGCTTCAGAAACTTGGGATTTCAGGAAGTAGTCTAAAGGGTTCTACAGAGGAAATAGTTACAATGGTAGCTAAGCATATACATGAAACCCATTTTTAGAAAATGTGCCAATTGCATATTAAGTGCAAACGCAGTTAATGGAGGTAACCATAGGAAATTCCTTGAACTCAATCACAGGACCAAAAAAATTAATATCTTATTGATCTAGAACCAATCACTGAATGCATCCAGTGGTGTGTGACACACAATCAACTGATAGCACTGTTTTTAATATATAGATTCATTTCCTTACCTTTAATTTTTTTACTATTTTTGCACTGCTCATAACGCATATTCGAGTAAAATTGGGAAGTTTAAAGAGATGATTGCAAGAAAATAACAATATCAGAGAATGGCAAAGAAGTAAACTGACAGTTTCCTAAATCAAGAATGAATCCTATATGGAGAAAATGAGATCTTATTTTTTCTCCATATTAAGTTTATTTTTATTAATCTTGTTGTGGGTTCAATTGTTTTTTAAAATTTTCTTTATTTAAGGCAATGGGATTAAGTGACTTACCCAAGGTCACACAGCTAGGCAATTAATAAGTGTCTGAGGTTGGATTTGAACTCAGATCCTCCTGAATTCAGGACTGGTGCTCTCTCCACTGTGCCACCTAGTTGCATCTGGGAGTTCTAATGTTGTTACCAAAATTTAGAAAGTTAGTTCCATTGTTAAAGTAAAATTACAAAGGTGTTCACAAACATTCCAATGACTTTAGGATTAAAATTCTTGATTTTCTTAAAGAAAATACAGTGAATTGAAACAATTATAAATAAAGGAGAAAATAAAAACTATTGTAAACAGAGTATCTGTTATATCCAATATTGCTCCTAATTGGGCAGTAATTACATTTGTGGATGCTGCATGTAATAGTAATTGTTTTTTGTTTTCAGTTGAATTTAAGATCCTTTAAAAAAACGGCTCATGTCATTTTTCACCCATAAGAGTATTCCTTTTAAGATCATTTTTTCATTGCTAAAGATTTGCAATCAAAGAATCTATGTTTGAATTATGGCCCTGTCAATTTTTTATTTGTGTGACCTTGGTCAACTCACTTAACCCTTTTGGATCTCAGCTTTCTCCTTTGTAAAATGAAGGGATTAAAGTAGATGACTTTGTAAGGCCATAGATCATAGTATCAAGAAGGAATCTTAGAAGTCAGTGAATTCCACCCCCTCATTTTATAGATGAGAGACCTGAGACAAAGGCAGGTTAAATAAAATACTGAATATCACATTAGTAACAAGTGAGCTTTGAGTCTTTGGACACAATATTTGATACTCTGGAAATACTCATAATATACAGGTAATGGAGGAGTGTCTGAAATGACAAGTTATTTAATTTTAACTAGAAGGATATTAAATAAATTTGGAAACCCCTGAACAAGAAAGTAACTAAATGCAGGGTGAGAAGTAGTTTCCTGGTTTGAGATAAAGACGGATGAATGGTTCAGTTCTTTAGGTCACATGGAAAAATCTGTTCTATGCTAATATACTCTAATACTCATTTCTTATGCTATTTCCTAGGTTCTGATGAGTGAATTTTTGTCTTAACTTACCTGGAACTGGGTTTCTGTCTCATTTTCCAGCCACCATTTCCAAATGCTAATGTTACATGCAGATTTTACCCCTTCTCAACTCTCCATTATGTGATTGATGTCTTCTCCCATTAGAATGTAAACTCTTTGAGAGCAGGAATTAACTTGATTGCTTGTATTTATATCCTTTACGCTTTTTTTTTTTTTTTTTTTTTTTTAGTTTTTGCAAGGTGATGGGGTTAACTGGCTTGCCCAAGGCCACATGGCTAGGTAATTATTAAGTGTCTGAGGTCAGATTTGAACTCAGGAACTCCTGACTCCAGGGCTGGTGCCCTATTTACTGTGCCACCTAGCTGCCCCTATCCTTTACACTTAATATAGCGTCTGTCAAATGTTCTATCTATCTATCTTGGGAGGAAGGAGATTGATCTTCTGAACTGTAAGTGCAGTAGTCACCCACAGGCTGATCTTAATGCTGTTCATTGGGGAAGGTTTAACAAACTTTATTTTTCTAATTGAAGCTAGTTCACTTCTCCTTAGGCAGTTTGGCATTCCTCCACTCCTAAGGGCTTACCACAGTGTGAGCATCTGACTGGTTTTAGTTTTACTGCTGCTTAAAACCCCATAACTCAAGTGATTCATCAGCTGTGGCCTTTCTGAGATTACAAGGGTATACCACTATGCCCAATGATCTATGTATCTAATTTACCTACCTACCCATATAGAGTAGGTGAGAAGATGAGAAGTGAATAGATGAGAGATGTTTCACAGGAGTATCAAGTAAATTTGGTTGTTTTGTAGAAAATATATGGTCTCAGGCATTAGGATCCCCACAGTCTGGATGTCTTTGGAATTTGACTGCTCCAAGGATGTTCACTTTCACTGGGTAGTTGATTCTCAGGTGTAATCCAAGATCCAGAATATCATAATCCAAGCCTTATGAGCCCCTTAATGCAGATGCTGCTAAATCTTGTTTAATCCTGACTATAGTTCCACAATAATTGAATTATTTCTTTCTGGCTGCTTGTAATATTTTCTCTTTGACGTGGGAGTTCTGGAATTTGGTTATAATATTCCTGAGAGTTTTTATTTTGGAATCTCTTTCAGGAGATGATCAGAGGATTCCCTCAATTTCTATTTTACCTTCTGCTTCTAGGATATCAGAGAAATTTTTGCTGGATTATTTCTTGAAAAATGAAGTCTAGGTTCTTTTCCTTTATCTTTCTTGGATCTGTTTTCCAGGTCAGTTGTTTTTCCAATGAAATATTTCACATATTCTTCTAGTTTTTGTTTTATTGTTTCTTGATTTCTTACAAAGTCATCAGCTTCCCTTAGCTCCATTCTACATTTGAAGGAATCACTTTCTTCAGAGAGCTTTTGTATCTCCTTTTGCAACTGGCCAATTCTACTTTTTAAGGTATTTTTCTTATTTGCCTTTTGGTTTGCTTTTTTCCATTTGACCCAAAATGGTTTTTAAGATGTCACTGTCGTCAGTAATTTTTTTGTATTTTATTCACCAAGTTGCTGACTTGGTTTTCACGATTTTCCCACATCACCGTCATTTCTCTTTCCAACTTTTCCTCTACTTCCCCTACTTGATCTTCAAATTTTTTTTGAGCTCTTCTATAGCCTGAGACCAATTCATATTTTTTCTTGAAGATCTTGGATACAGAAGCTTTGACTTTATCTTTTGAATGTGTATTTTGATCTTCCATAGGACCAAAGTAATTGTCTATGGTATGATTTTTTTCTTCTGGTTGTTTGCTCATTTCCCTAGTCTATGACTTGATTCAATGTACTGTCCCAAGCATTTGAGGGGTTTTTTTTTGCAGCTGTTGTCAGGGATACCCACAAGGACTTCAGTTCCTTCAAGGTCTTATGAGAGGTTATGACTATACTCCTGGCCTGTGCTCTGCTCCTTTTTGCCCTGGAACTGTGAGGAGAGTCCCTACTCCACTATGGCAATAAAGCTCCTTTTGCTGAGACTGGGGCCCTGGTGTGTTACATGGATCTGAGCATGGGCAAAAGAAGTCCCCCTCAGGGATAGGAAAAAGACCTCTGCAATCTCCACTGATCCCCTTACTATCTGTGGGTTGAGCTCTGTGGAAGCAGTTGACTAAGTAGCCCTTGGCCAGGTAGCTCCCAGGCTTGTTCCTGGTTCCTGGAGCTGGGTTGGCACTGGACTGGGCTCCCCTCTCACTCTGGTGCTGCAGAGTTTTCCTGCTAAGCTTCCTAATTGTCATTGGCAATCCCTGGATCCCTGGTCTGAGAGGTTGGAAACTGCCACCACTTCTACAGACTCAACCCCATGGGCTGGTCCTAGATGGATGGAGCCGGTTTGCTCCAGGGTAGCCAAAGCTTTCTAACCCCAATGTAACAGAGTCTTCCAGTGGATCTTCCAAGTTGTTTTGGGTTGGAAAATTATTTCACTCAGTCTTTTTGTGGGTTCTGCCACTCTAGAATTATTTAAAGGTATTTAGAATGGTTTCAGGGAAAGCTTTCAGGAGTTCCTGCTTCCATTCCACCATCTTGACTCCACAGTGGTTCTCAATTTTTTGATCAACCTTTTTTTGTAGCTCTCTTGCTCTAGTAGTAATAATAATATATATTCCACATATCAGACATAATCCATATGTATATACATATATATTGTTCTACATGATCCTAGGATCAGAAGTAGTAGTAACAAAAGCATAATGTTTCATAGTTCTTGGCAGTGATAATTCTTTTTCTTTTAAAAAATCTGAAAAATCTGATTAATTTCATCATGAAATCATACAGGAGGATATGAAAAACCCAGTTTTTCATTTATTCTTTGAAATTGCAGTGGAATGATTACCTAGCTGTGTGGCCTTGGGCAAGCCACTTAACCCCATTTGCCTTGCAAAAACCTTAAAAAAAAAAGAAAGAAATTGCAGAGGCACTGACAAAATATTGTTCTTTACCTTAGCAAGGGACCCCAACCACTTTTCTGTATGTTCTTTCCATAGGGGAGGAAAAATAATCCAGTATAAACAGAGGTGCCCAAAGTTTATGAAGCAGTCACAGATGTGATCCTCTAGAGAATTTGAGAGAGAATGGGAAATTAAGGTGGCAAGAGTAGGACTACTTTCTGAAGAAATTTCAAAGTTCACTATCTGAAAAAGATACTCCTCTATTGGAAACAACTGCCTTTGCTGATAAAGCACTGATATGGAACAGTTAGCATGGAAAGACATAAGCAAAAATTAGTTAAATCAATCCTTGAGATCACATATAAAGTTTATAAGTGCTATACATACATTATAGCATTTGATCCTTATAATAAGTTTGTGAGGAAGGTGCTTGAGTTATTCCTATTTCCATTTTACAGTTGAGAAAACTGAATCTTATAAAGGTAAATGATTTACTTATCCAATGTCGGTCAGCTTGTTATCTCAATCAGTGGGATTTGAAACCAGTTTTCTCCTGATTCTGAGGAGATAATTGAGTCAGATAATTGACCCTACCATTGCTTAGTACATTGAAGAAGAAAAATTAATATTTCAATATTAAATATTTATTTTATTATTCATATTAATACATTTTATTGACAGATACTATATTACACATTTTGAGTTAGTCACACATTAATCTATTTACAGACCTGTAAAATATCTCACATTTTTTCTTTTTTAAAATAATATTTTCCCCAATTACATGATCTCCCATTCTTTTAAGCAAAAGTGATGAACCTTTCAAATACTCCTTTAAACAAAAATGATGCTCAACATAGATTCAGAACTTTATCTTTATAAGGGTTTAAATGGTTTTACTTTGAACTTGTATCAGTTTGTTGCTTTTAAAGAAACCTTGAGATAGCTTTAGATTTACTCAAATTCTAAAAATGATAGGCCATAAGAAACCACTTGATCCTATGGAATCTGAGGAGATTCTATTAAAATTCTATTAACTCATTAATACCATGGAAGAATATATTTTACTCCAAACTGAATGTAGATCTTTGAATTCTGAACAAGGAACTTTCTTTTTTTAAATTTATTTTTATTTATTTTTAGCTTTTTTTAAAATTTATTTTGAGTTTTATAATTTTCTCCCAGTCTTACTTCTCTCCCCCCACTCCCCCCACAGAAAGCAATCTGTCAGTCTTTACATTGTTTCCATGTTGTACATTGATCCAAATTGAGTATGATGAGAGAGAGAAATCATATCCTTAAAGAAGAAACAAAGTACTGCGGGTAGCTAGGTGGCTAATGGATAAAGCACTGGCCTTGGAGTCAGGAGTAGCTGGGTTCAAATCCGGGCTCAGACACCTAATAATTACCTAGCTGTGTGGCCTTGGGCAAGCCACTTAACCCCATTTGCCTTGCAAAAAAAAAAAAGAAGAAACAAAGTATAAGATAACAAGATCAGACAATAAGACAGCAGTTTTTTTCTAAATTAAAGGGAATAGTCCTTGAACTTTGATCAACAAGGAACTTTCAAATTGATCTATCTAAATATCTATCTATCTATCTATCTATCTATCTATCTATCTATGGAGTGGGGCTCCATCTATGCTTTAGGAAAGAACTTTAAGGAAAAGGAAAGAGTAAGAGAAGATAATTAGAAGTATTTCTAATAAAAGAGGATAAATACAACATAAATATATATGAAATATATATGTAAATTTTTTTTACCCTTAAGAAATTTGCAATAACTCAAGTTTATGAGGTGCTTGGAAGAACAATGGTTTGTTTGAGATATTGTTTGATTTAAACTGAATTGGAGAAGTGACATGTTGACAGACATATATTTATAGCTAAATGAGAAAAGGGCAAGAGTGACTGGTCTGTCCATTTGATTGGAACCCTTATAAAAATAAAATAGGCTTAACCCAAAGAGTCCAGCTATTGGGATAAAAACTGTCTCTTCGATAACTGTTGGGAAAATTGGAAGTTAGTATGGAAAAAACTTAGATCAGACCAACACCTCACACCCTATACCAAGATAAGATACAAATGGATATAGGATTTAGATATAAAAAAATATTATAAGTAAACTAGAAGATCAAGTAGTAGTTTACCTGTCAGATCTATGGAAAGGGAAGCAGTTTATGACCAAGGAAGAGATGGAGAACATCATTAAAAACAAATTAGAGGGGCGACTAGGTGGTGCAGTGGATAGAGCACCGGCCCTGGAGTCAGGAGTATCTGGGTTCAAATCAGGCCTCAGACACTTAATAATTACCTAGCTGTGTGGCCTTGGGCAAGCCACTTAACATTGCCCTGGGGAAAAAAAATCAAACTAGGTAATTTTGATTACATTAAATTAAAAAGCTTTTGCACAGACAAAACCACTGTAACCAAGATCAAAAGAAATGTAGTAAATTGGGAAACAATTTTTGCAACTAGTATTTCTGACAAAGCACTCATTTCTGAAATATACTGAGAACTGAATCAAATTTTCAAAAAAAATAAGCCATTTCCCAATTGACGAATGGTCAAAAGATATGCAAAGGCAATTTACAGCTGAGGAAATCAAAGCAATCTATAGTCATATGAAAAATTGCTCCAAAACATTACTGATTCGAGAAATGCAAATTAAAATATCTCTGAGATACCACCTCACACCTCTCAGACTGGGCAGTATGAAAGGACAATCATCAATGTTGGAAGGGATGAAGGAAATCTGGGAAACGAATATGTTGTTGGTGGAGCTGTGAACTCATCCAACCTTTCTGGAGAGCAATTTGGAATTGTGCCCAAACGGCAATAAAAATGTGCATACCCTTTGATCTAGCAATACCACTACTGGGTCTATACCCTGGAGAGATTATGAAAAAGGGTAAAAACATCACTTGTACAAAAATATTCATAGCAGCACTGTTTATAGTGGCAAAGAATTGGAAATTAAGTGAATGTCCTTTAATTGGGGAATGGGCTTAACAAACTGTGGTATATGTATGTCATGGAACACTATTGTTCTATTAGAAACCAGGAGGGATAGGAATTCAGGGAAGCCTAGAAGGATTTGCATGAACTGATGCTGAGCGAGATGAGCAGAACCAGAAAAACCTTGTACACCCTAACAGCAACATGGGGGTGATGATCAACCTTGATGGACTTGCTCATTCCATCAGTGCAACAACCAGGGACAATTCTGGGCTATCTGCAATGGAGAATACCATCTGTATCCAGAGAAAGAATTATGGACTTTGAACAAAGATCAAAGATTATTACCTTCAAATTAGAAAAAAAAGTTCAGTTATCTCAATATGTAATTTTACTATCTCATAACTTTATTTTTCTTCCTTAAGGACATGATTTCTTTTTTATCACATTCAACTGAGATCAATGTATACCATGGAAACAATGTAAAGACTAGTTTTCTGTGGGGGGTAGGGGGAGGGAAGCAAGAATGGGTGGAAAATTGTAAAACTCAAAATAAACAAAATCTTTCTTTTTTTTTTAACTTTCAAAGAATTTATTTGTACTTCAAACTTCAACTTAATATTGGAATTTTGTAAGTACAGCAACCTGAAACAAATGCTTAATTACCTTTTAAATTTACAGATACCATATTTGTAAATACCTGAAATCACATTAAAGAAAACAAAATGATCACTATAAATAATTATACTTTCTTTGAACTTTTTAATAGGACAAATATATGCAAAATAATATTTTTTCAGCAACCAAAAGCATTAACTCAATATTCAGAATCACAGTGTCATTTAACTAATACTTTTAAAGAACTAAGGTAAAAGTCTCTTTAGCTTTATTAGATTTGGGAAGAAAATAACCAAGTTGAATTTATAAACAACACAGAAAAAATAAGTAGAGCTTTCCCACATGAGTACAAAAAGCTTCCCTTGAGTTAGTTTTTATGTTTCATCAAACCTGAAGAGAAACAATAACTAAAAGTAACTCCAAATCATAAACTCAGCCCTAAGAAGTCTTTAGGTGGACTCTGAGTATTTATTATCTGTAGTACAAACAGAGGTTCAACTTGAGGTCCTAAAATTAAAATCAGACAATGACTCCCACCACCAAAACACAAATATCCCTTTAAAAGAAGTTCCACATGCTGGGTTGCATTTAAATAAAAATCTTTCTTAAAAAATAAAAAAATAAAAGTATAACAGGCTTAGGACCAATTGTGGTCCTAGGCATATGCAGTTGTGCCATGAATAACTGTATGGTCCAAATGTTTTTTTATGTTACGTATCTAAGATATGATCTCAGCCCATGACCAAAACCCCCTCCAAACTCATTGTATAGGAAAAATATCAGTCACTACCATTACATAATCTCTAAGCACTAAACATTTTACTTCAAGAATACACTGACTTATTAAGAAAATTAAGAATATTCAGAGTAGAAAATACCTTTGACTTTTTTGAAGTTGATTAAAGTATTTGCTATGATTAACTCAGAAGTTTTACCTGATGCCACTTTCAAAAGAGAGAATTCTAAGAAGGATGAATCATTGCTCAGATACAACATGGAACCTCTTAAATATTTTATTAATAATTTAAGAAAGCCTGAACAGAAAGTTTGATCTCCAAGTACAGGACTCAGGTGAAGCATAGGAAGGTGAACAAGAAGGATTAATTGGGAACTTAATAATGTTGAACTGTTTGTATTCCTGAATGGGAAGAAGATACTGATAACTTATATGAACCTTCTCATTTATAAGAGCAGTTAGAAGGAACATATAGACAAGGCATAGGAGGGAGCTGAAAATGATATTTTATGGTATAAAGATGAAGTCAATGGGTGATAAAGGAAAGTACTGGAAGGAAGGCAAAAGAGAGGAAGAAAAGCAAAGAAAAGAGTCAAGAAAAAGCTTTTGCAATGGAGTGAAATGGGGGAAGGTGGGGGGGGATTCTTCATTCTCAATCAGAAGTAGCTCAGAGAGGAAATAACATACATACTTAATAGGGTATAGAAATCTATCTTACCCTAGAGAAAAATGAGAGGAAATGGATGGGATAAGTGGGAATAGGGAGAGGAAAAGGGGAGTGGGTGATAGAAGAGAGGGAAGATTGTGGGACACTTCTGAACAGGGACAGAGTGAAAGGATCAAGAGAATAGAATAAGTGAGAGTGGGGAGGAATAGAGTGGAAGTAGATATAGCTAGTAATATCAACTGTGGGAAAAGATATTGAAGCAACTGCTCTGGTGGACTTATGATAAAAAAGCAACTCATCCCAGAGTCAGAGCTGTTGGAATCTGAACACAGACTGAAGTACACCTTTTCCCCTCTCTCACTATTCTTGAGGTTTCTCTAGCTTTTTTTTGGAGGGGAGGGAGAGGGTTTATCTTTACTTTCACAACAAGATTATTGAAATAATATAAAATAAATAAATCAAATTGTCACTCAAAAATAATTTAACATTAAATAAATCAAGTACTTGTGGTTTTGAAGACAACTAAATAAAGCCAAATTAGTGGGCTCTTATTGTTAATGGGGTTAAGGCTTCCATTTTTTAAGAGGTTCTAAAGTAAATCAGATCTATGTCTTCAATGAAATGAACTAAAATTCAACTTTTAAAACTTTACCTTTCAAATTATAATGATTTTCAATAGTTTTCTGGAGTCCATTTATCACATTCTGCAAAACTGTGCATTCTAAAAAATAAAAGTAAAAAATTCACTTGTAAACTTTTTAAAAAGTCAATTTTTATTGTATTCCTTTTTTTAAATTTTATTTTTAAATTTTTGCAATTTTTCCTCTAATCTTGCTTCCCTCCCCCCCACCCCCTCAGAAGGCAGTCTGTTAGTCTTTACATTGTCTACATGGTATACACTGATCTAAGTTGAATGTGATGACAGAGAAATCATATCCTTAAGGAAGAAAAATAAAGTATTGTGCCTGATTGTTGCACCAATGGAATGAACAAGTCCATCAAGATTGGTCATCACCCCCATGTTGCCACTAGGGTGTACAATGGTCCTCTGGTTCTGCTCATTTCGCTCAGCATTACTCCATGCAAATCTTTCTGGGCTTCCCTGAATTCCCATCCCTCCTGGCTTCTAATAAAACAATAGTGTTCTATCACATGCATATACCACATTTTATTAAGCCACTCCCCAAATGATGGACATTTACATTAATTTCCAATTCTTTGCCACTACAAACAGAGCTACTATGAATATTTTTGTGCAAGTGATTTTTTTCATGTATTACTAAAATATTCTTGTTTAAGAGTAAACATAATACCCCTCCCCCCATATAGACCCTCATGAAAAATAAAATAAAGAGGAAAAAAAATGTTTCATTCTGTGTTCTGATACCATCAGCTCTGTCTTGGGTGGATCACAATTCTTTATGATAAGTCCATCATAAAAGTTACTTACATATTTTTCCACTGTTGCTGATTATAATTCTCCCCATCCATTCTTCCCTACTACCATATATTATATTTTCTCTCTCCTTTCACTCTGTCCTTCTTCTAAAATGTGCTGTAGGGTAGCTAAGCAGCACAGCAGACTGATCACCGGCCCAGGGACAAAGAGACCCTGAGCCCTCATACCACCCCTGAGACCCAGCAACCACCCGACCCCATGGTTCCGGACAGGCCACCCAATCCCAGTCCCTTGCAATAAGTAAAAAAGAAAATGTGTTATATCTGACTTTTCTCTCCTATGGTCTACCCTCTCCCTCTATCATCCACATTTCCTCCCCCGCTTCCCCTCCTCTTCGTTTTACTCTAGATGTCTATACCCTGTTGAGTGTGTATGCTGTTTCCTCTCTGAGTCATTTCTGATGAGAGTGAAGGTTACCTCATTTTCCCTTCGCCTTCCCCCCTTCCATATCATTGCAAAAGCTCATTGTAAAATATATATATATATATATATATATATATGTATATATATATATATATATATCTTTTATATGAAATATCTTAGCCTATTCCACCTTTCCTTTTTCTTACTCCCAGTACATTTCCCTTTTAGCCATTGACTCCATCCTTACAATACATTATATCTTCAAATTCAGTTCTTTCCTGTGCTTCATCTATAAAAGCTTCTTCTACCTGCTTTATTAAATGAGATGTTTCATATGAGTATTATCAGTATCACTTTTCTATGCAGGCATACATGCAGTTCATCATCATTAAGTCTCTAATATTTAATTTTTTTTAAAATTTACAGCAATGGGATTGACTTGCCCAAGGTCACACAGCTAGGCACTTATTTAGTGTCTGAGGCTGCATTTGAACTCAGGTACTCCTGACTCCAAGGCTGGTATAAATCCACTGCTTCACCTAGCTGCCCCAGTCCCTCATATTTTACCCTTCTCCTCTGCTCTCTATGCTTCACCTGAGTCCTGTATTTGAAGGTCAAACTTTCTGTTCAGCTCTGGTTGTTTTAGCAGGAACATCTGGAATTCCCCTGGTTCACTGAAAGTCCATCTTTCCCCCTGGAAGAGGACGTCCAATTTTGCTGGGTAGTTGATTCTGGGTTGTATTCCAAGCTATTTTGCCTTCTGGAATATTATATTCCAAGCCCTATGAGCCCTTAATGTAGTTGCTGCTAAGTCCTGTGTGATCCTAACTGCAGCTCTACAATATTTGAATTGTGTCCTTCTGGCTGCTTGTAATATTTTCTCTTAGACTTGGGAATTCTGCAAATTGGTTATAATAATCCTGGGTTTTTTTTTTGGATCTTTTCCAGGGGAAATTGGTGGATTCCCTAAATTTCTATTTTACCCTCTGCTTCTAGAATATTGGGGTAATTTTCCTGTAGGATTTCTTTAAAAATAAGGTCAAAGCTCTTTTCTTGATCATGACTTTCAGGTATCCCAATCATTTTTAAATTATCTTTCCTGAATTTGTTTTCCAGATAAGCTGTTTTTTTTTAATGAGATGTTTCCACATTTTCTTCTAATTTTTCATTCTTTTGGTGATGAAGTACTGTGTCTTGACTTCTCATAAAGTCATCAGCTTCCTTTAGCTCCATTCTACATCTGAAGGATTTGTTTTCCTCAGAGAGCTATTCTTATCACCTTTTCCATCTGGTCAATTCTGCTTTTTAAATCATTCTTCTCCTCAATAACTTTTTGAACTGTTTTATCCATTTGACCTATGCCGGTTTTTAACATGTTATTTTCTTCAGCATTTTTTTGGATTTCCTTGACTAAGCCAATGACCTGTTTTTCATGTTTTTCCTGCATTTCTCTCATTCTCCCCCCAATTTCTCTTCTATCTCCCTTATTTGATTTTCAAAATCTTTTTTGAGCTCTGTCATAGTGTAAGGGGATAATAGACAGAGTATGTGGCCATGAGGAGTTCATCCTGAGAGTCATTGAGACCTGGGACAACAGGAATGTCCATACCAGAGTGCTCTGAACTCAGGAAGGAGCTCTGGCCCTTCTCTCTCTCTTTGTTCTCCTGCCTTTCATCCTTATCTTGTTGAATATTCTCAGGAAGGACCTTCTGTCCTTATCCCTCTGCCTTTCATCCTCATCTTATTCAAGTGTCCCAGGATGGAATTCTGGTACTTATCTCTTTACCTTTCATCTTTATCTTGCTGAAGATTCCACATCTTTCCAGGATACAGACCTTTTGTGGCATGCCCCTTATACTTCCACAGGCCTGGAGATGAGGGATGCTGATACAAGGGGACTAGGCTTATATATACCCTTATTTCAACTATGTAAGTCAGAGATGTAGCATATACCTGCAATAAACTCCTTGCTTATCTCTCACTGGCTGACTTTCGTTATTGAACATGCGGGACATGTCCGGCGGAGCTCCCCGAAGAGTTGTGTGAATTAAACTGAGACCCGGATGCCCAGAGTGGACCGCAACAGAATTGGCATCCGAATAGGGACTAAAGGTAAGCGCAGGAAAGAGAACTGGGACCTTGTCAGTAGGACAAGAAGATAGTGAAAGTACCTTCGCTACTTGAGTAGGTGGGAAAGATGGGGAATAGGTTCCCATGGTTAAGCCAGAGGAAAGTGAAATTTGGGCCAGACGGTTATACAAAGTTATTAAGAAACAAGGGATTACTATACAACTAAAAGATTTATGGACATTCATTGAAAAAATACAGACTATATCACCATGGGCCCAGAATATAGAAATAACAAAAGATAAATGGCAGGTAATAGGAGAACAGATGACTAGCTATGAACAAGAATGCCCTGATTATCTTAAAGAACTAGATTTCTTGATAATTAGTATAGTGAAAAATGCTTTTGAGGGAATGGAGTGACATTTCTCTATAGAAAGCCAAACAGACAGTAAAACTATATTAAAAAAAGAAAAGAAAAGAAAGAAAAGAAATAAAGTTGTACAGGAGGATGAAATTTGGCCTCCTCCTCCCCTACCAGCTCCTTCTTACTAGTTTAAGAGAGAATCTCCCCTCACGGCATTCCTGAGACGTCAGGAATTTGCCATTGGTCTGTGTTTGTGGATATGTGTTGAGATTGTCAGTTTGGAAAATTCTGTTGTGTTTGTGCCTTGTCTGTCTTTATGTGTTTAGATTGTCTGTTTACTTGTGTGTTCAGGTTCTTCTATTGATTTGCTAGATGGGGAGAAAAGTTCCCCTAAAATTGTCCTTGGGTTGCCTCATTTAAATTGCTGCTCTTTGTTATTTTGGCATCTAATGCCCTCACTGGCTCTCCCCTTGAACCTGCTTTCTGTGTGTAATCTGATCCCCCTCCTCTTCCAGGATTTTTTGTTTTTATTTTAAAAAAGGAATGGATTTTGGTGTTAAATTGACTGAGGCCAAACTACTCACCCTGTTATTTTACTATTATGAGAATCCCCCTCCCCCCATTCCTTGTTTATGTTCCCTTCTCTTTCTCGTTCTCCTTGATTCTGTGCTGCCGGTGTGTTTCCCTCTCCCTCCCACTTTCAGGAGGGAGAGCTACTTCAGGAAGAATTAGTAAAGTAAGTGTTAAAAAGGACATTGAAGTTAAAGAAACAGCAAATATTACCAAATATGTTAAACAAAGAAATCATAGAAAGAAATGCTATTTTAATTTGAAAATAGGGAAAATAAATTTCAGAAAGACAAGAGAGTCAGGTTAATCCTAAAGTGTATAATGTGGTTACCAAAATGCCCATATAAGGGAAACTAAATAATTAATTTTTTTTCCAGAATGATATGGCATCATTAGAGCTTCAGGAGTTTATCAATATAGATTCAGATATTGTTAGTTATTACAGAAAATTATGGGACATGTAAGGGTTGAAGAATAGAAGACCACCACCCCCAGAAAGAATCTAGGATGGTCTCTCTCTATAAAAGTTATTTAGTTTACTCTATTTGAAGAAGGGGGGCAGGAAATATTCTAATTAGGCTAAGGGATTTTTGAATGACTGCCTTCTCCAGGATTTTAGCAGTTGTAATCAAGAAATGTTAAATATTAAAACCTTGGAAGGAAAAATGCATTGTGAGAAGTGGAATCATATCTGTAGTTATATAGCTGTATAAGCTATGTGACTCTAGTTCGGAATAGTATGAATTAAAGTCAAGAAGAGCTAATGAAAAGGAATGGTGGAAAAATGTGAGTGGTATAGTTTGATTAAGAGATTCTGAAAGTACTGGAAAGAAAATCCAGACTTAAGAGACAATTGGGGTTTCTTTTGAAACACTTGTTAAGTATGGAGAGGTTTGAGCAGGGTTGACTTTGTATACAAAAAAATGGATTTTGGGAACTCTGGAAAATGGTGTACAAATCATTATAAGAAAAGAAGAAAGTATAGAACTGTAAGTCTATAGGGACATATGTGTTTATATGAGGTTGGGCTGATTTAAAATTGCATTAAATTGGTAATTTTTGCAATGTTTGGCAATGAATTGATTAGAAAAATAATAAACCCCATAAAGTAAAAAGTTTGATATGAAAACAACTGTAAAGTAAATGTTAATTATGTTATTATTGATCTTATAGTATGCTAATCTAAAGATACATGTAAATTGAATTAAGGGGTTTGTAAAGAATATGTTTGAGTTTGGATTCTGATGTTTTATGGCTCCTCCAGAGTTATGGGAGTCAGGACAGACTTGTGAGTTAGCTTTAGGATAACTAAGAGGAAGTTAATATTTTACACTGATTGGGATGTGGATCATGTATCTGGGAAGAATCTGGAATGAGTGAGTAATGATAAACAGTAAAGGTAAAGAATTAGTACATATCACGTTGATATCTCAAATTGTGGGGAATCTCTCATTCCCAGAATATAGAATGTTCTAATATTAAGAAATGTTGGTCAGTAAGGATAGAAAGTTTTTATAAATGAAAGCATTGAGAAGTTAGTATTGCACTGATAAAAATAAGAATTTGCAAAGTTTTTAGGCTTTTGAAAAGAAGATGATTTAAAACTAATTTGAATATGACTTTTGGAATTTAAGAGAAGTATGAAGAAAATCTTACAGTCATAAGAAGGGATTTTTTAGCAACAATTGGTCTTAAGAAATCTTTGTAATTTAAAAGTTTTAGGGAATAAAGCATGTCACTGGAATTCCTTACAATCCTACATGTCAGGCCATAGTGGAACATGCTAATAGAAATATTAAGGCGATCCTTGCTAAACAAGAAAGGGGAAGAGGACGTTTATCACAAGGAATTCTAGACAAAGCAATATATACGTATAATTTTTTACAAATTTCTAAATTGGACAATTTGTCTCCAGCCATGAGACATTTTATACAAATTAAGAAACAGTTGGAAAGAAAATACTTTAAAAATAATTCTGAAAATAAAATCTATGGTATTGGTAAAGGAGCTCGATGGCTCATGGTATGGACCTTACAGAGTATTAATATGGGGTCCAGGTTTTCTTTGTGTTTCCACAGATCATGGAGACAAATGGGTTTCTGCAAAAAGAATAAGAAATGTGGAAACTGAGGAAGAATCGATGAAAGAGAAGGCAAAACAAGAGAGGAAGAAAGAATCATGCTCATAAAAGACAATTAAAGATACTCATAAGAACATTTATGATGATGCACTTGTTAACTGTAGGAAAGGCTAATATGACTGATCATTGATGGGTTCTCATTCCGTCTCCACCATGGTTGAAAACACTATCCTGGACAGACACTATGCTAGAATTTATTTTACATGGAAATCTTTCTTGCATATACAATGAAGGGAGTGTTGAAGAAATAACAAGTAATGAATCCATACAGAACTTTAACAAAAAATGACTTTCATGGGATTGATTAAAGGATTTCCTGTGTACTTCCAGAAACAAATGGGAGGAATCTGGTTGAGCACTGAATGGAATTACACTAAAAGTATTGTACCTGCTGATAGATGGTGTACTCAGATTGTGGATGGAAGGATATATTTGTGGGATATTGCTGTAAAAACAAATAAGAATTCTATACAAATTGACACCAGGAAATATAACTTATATACATGGAGATTAAATGGCACTGAGATACCTTTGAATGAAACTAAACAATATCAAGGAAACAGGTTAAGTTCTTGTAATTCTATTCACTTATGTATCATTATCCTGGTTTCATGCCCTTTAAATATTGCCATACTCATCAGTGCATCAAAGTACCTTTAGACTTTATGAATTATACAGAATATTTAATATCTTGTCATAATACCACAAGAGACATGCAAAATAGAGGAGCAGTAAATGATCCTCGACTGCAATATATATATATATTAGAGGTTAAAGGGATAGAAACATTTGTTGCATTGGTTGGGGGACATACTGTGCAAGGAATGCCTGAATTGGTTAATATTGATATAAGGAATAATATAACTAGTAATATCACTATTAGTGCCAGGGTATGCTTGGGTGAGGAATATGCATTTTTAGTAGAAGGAAAATCTAATATTACATTAACTAAATATTCTGATGGGGTGTTCAATTTAACCTGTATGAATTGTTTAGTAAGAACCTGCATAGGCCCTAAATTTGCTGTAGGTAGAAAAGTTTTCAAAGTAACATGACCACATTATGCATTTACTATTGTAAAAAACAAAAAAATTGTTATAGAACACATAGTGATCACATTTTTGAGACAATTAATGAGAAAATATTATCCTTTCAACAGAGAAACAAGATATATTTTTTTGTGTTATTTTGGGCATTACATTACTGGTAGAAGCCATTGTGGCTTCTACAGCCCTTGCTATGTCAATATCTAATACTCAGAATTGAATAGTTGAAGCACAGGGATTACAAGAATTAATGTAGAATGTTTCAGTGGGATTTAAACACCAGCTTCAGGTAGATGAGCAATTTTATAAAGCATTATATCAATTGCATAAGGCCACTATGTTTTTGGGAGAAGAAGTACAATATTTGGAATTACAACAAAGGTTACAATGTGATTATAGACATAATCAATATTGTTTGACCAAAGAGCAATATAATGAATCTCAAGTAGAATGGAATGTTATTAGAGCCCAGCTGCATGGATTGAGTATGGAAAATGTTACATTAGAATTGTCAAAATTAGCCCAAATAGCTGATTATATTGACCAGGCAGCAGATTCTGATCAGTTCTTTCATGCTCAATCTGGTGGTCTGTTGCATATATTTTTACCTTATATATTGTTTGGTATTGGACTTTTATTATTTTGCTTGTGTGTGCCCCTTGTGATGCAAGTCTTCATCTCATGCATAAGAAAGGTTCTGACTGATGTTTTTGTTGATCCTCCAAGACAACCCTTTTCTGGGAATCTATAGGGTGCTTTGCACTTAAACAAGAAAGGGGAATTGTAAGGGGATAATAGACAAGAGTATGTGGCCATGAGGAGTTCATCCTGAGAGTCATTGAGACCTGGGACAACAGGAATGTCCATACCAGAGTGCTCTGAACTCAGGAAGGAGCTCTGGCCCTTCTCTCTCTCTTTGTTCTCCTGCCTTTCATCCTTATCTTGTTGAATATTCTCAGGAAGGACCTTCTGTCCTTATCCCTCTGCCTTTCATCCTCATCTTGTTCAAGTGTCCCAGGAAGGAGTTCTGGTACTTATCTCTTTACCTTTCATCTTTATCTTGCTGAAGATTCCACATCTTTCCAGGATACAGACCTTTTGTGGCATGCCCCTTATACTTCCACAGGCCTGGAGATGAGGGATGCTGATACAAGGGGACTAGGCTTATATATACCCTTATTTCAACTATGTAAGTCAGAGATGTAGCATATACCTGCAATAAACTCCTTGCTTATCTCTCACTGGCTGACTTTCGTTATTGAACATGCGGGACATGTCCGGCGGAGCTCCCCGAAGAGTTGTGTGAATTAAACTGAGACCCGGCTGCCCAGAGTGGACCGCAACAGAATTGGCATCCGAATAGGGACTAAAGGTAAGCGCAGGAAAGAGAACTGGGACCTTGTCAGTAGGACAAGAAGATAGTGAAAGTACCTTCGCTACTTGAGTAGGTGGGAAAGATGGGGAATAGGTTCCCATGGTTAAGCCAGAGGAAAGTGAAATTTGGGCCAGACGGTTATACAAAGTTATTAAGAAACAAGGGATTACTATACAACTAAAAGATTTATGGACATTCATTGAAAAAATACAGACTATATCACCATGGGCCCAGAATATAGAAATAACAAAAGATAAATGGCAGGTAATAGGAGAACAGATGACTAGCTATGAACAAGAATGCCCTGATTATCTTAAAGAACTAGATTTCTTGATAATTAGTATAGTGAAAAATGCTTTTGAGGGAATGGAGTGACATTTCTCTATAGAAAGCCAAACAGACAGTAAAACTATATTAAAAAAAGAAAAGAAAAGAAAGAAAAGAAATAAAGTTGTACAGGAGGATGAAATTTGGCCTCCTCCTCCCCTACCAGCTCCTTCTTACTAGTTTAAGAGAGAATCTCCCCTCACGGCATTCCTGAGACGTCAGGAATTTGCCATTGGTCTGTGTTTGTGGATATGTGTTGAGATTGTCAGTTTGGAAAATTCTGTTGTGTTTGTGCCTTGTCTGTCTTTATGTGTTTAGATTGTCTGTTTACTTGTGTGTTCAGGTTCTTCTATTGATTTGCTAGATGGGGAGAAAAGTTCCCCTAAAATTGTCCTTGGGTTGCCTCATTTAAATTGCTGCTCTTTGTTATTTTGGCATCTAATGCCCTCACTGGCTCTCCCCTTGAACCTGCTTTCTGTGTGTAATCTGATCCCCCTCCTCTTCCAGGATTTTTTGTTTTTATTTTAAAAAAGGAATGGATTTTGGTGTTAAATTGACTGAGGCCAAACTACTCACCCTGTTATTTTACTATTATGAGAATCCCCCTCCCCCCATTCCTTGTTTATGTTCCCTTCTCTTTCTCGTTCTCCTTGATTCTGTGCTGCCGGTGTGTTTCCCTCTCCCTCCCACTTTCAGGAGGGAGAGCTACTTCAGGAAGAATTAGTAAAGTAAGTGTTAAAAAGGACATTGAAGTTAAAGAAACAGCAAATATTACCAAATATTTTAAACAAAGAAATCATAGAAAGAAATGCTATTTTAATTTGAAAATAGGGAAAATAAATTTCAGAAAGACAAGAGAGTCAGGTTAATCCTAAAGTGTATAATGTGGTTACCAAAATGCCCATATAAGGGAAACTAAATAATTAATTTTTTTTCCAGAATGATATGGCATCATTAGAGCTTCAGGAGTTTATCAATATAGATTCAGATATTGTTAGTTATTACAGAAAATTATGGGACATGTAAGGGTTGAAGAATAGAAGACCACCACCCCCAGAAAGAATCTAGGATTCTCTCTCTATAAAAGTTATTCAGTTTACTCTATTTGAAGAAGGGGGGCAGGAAATATTCTAATTAGGCTAAGGGATTTTTGAATGACTGCCTTCTCCAGGATTTTAGCAATTGTAATCAAGAAATGTTAAATATTAAAACCTTGGAAGGAAAAATGCATTGTGAGAAGTGGAATCATATCTGTAGTTATATAGCTGTATAAGCTATGTGACTCTAGTTCGGAATAGTATGAATTAAAGTCAAGAAGAGCTAATGAAAAGGAATGGTGGAAAAATGTGAGTGGTATAGTTTGATTAAGAGATTCTGAAAGTACTGGAAAGAAAATCCAGACTTAAGAGACAATTGGGGTTTCTTTTGAAACACTTGTTAAGTATGGAGAGGTTTGAGCAGGGTTGACTTTGTATACAAAAAAATGGATTTTGGGAACTCTGGAAAATGGTGTACAAATCATTATAAGAAAAGAAGAAAGTATAGAACTGTAAGTCTATAGGGACATATGTGTTTATATGAGGTTGGGCTGATTTAAAATTGCATTAAATTGGTAATTTTTGCAATGTTTGGCAATGAATTGATTAGAAAAATAATAAACCCCATAAAGTAAAAAGTTTGATATGAAAACAACTGTAAAGTAAATGTTAATTATGTTATTATTGATCTTATAGTATGCTAATCTAAAGATACATGTAAATTGAATTAAGGGGTTTGTAAAGAATATGTTTGAGTTTGGATTCTGATGTTTTATGGCTCCTCCAGAGTTATGGGAGTCAGGACAGACTTGTGAGTTAGCTTTAGGATAACTAAGAGGAAGTTAATATTTTACACTGATTGGGATGTGGATCATGTATCTGGGAAGAATCTGGAATGAGTGAGTAATGATAAACAGTAAAGGTAAAGAATTAGTACATATCACGTTGATATCTCAAATTGTGGGGAATCTCTCATTCCCAGAATATAGAATGTTCTAATATTAAGAAATGTTGGTCAGTAAGGATAGAAAGTTTTTATAAATGAAAGCATTGAGAAGTTAGTATTGCACTGATAAAAATAAGAATTTGCAAAGTTTTTAGGCTTTTGAAAAGAAGATGATTTAAAACTAATTTGAATATGACTTTTGGAATTTAAGAGAAGTATGAAGAAAATCTTACAGTCATAAGAAGGGATTTTTTAGCAACAATTGGTCTTAAGAAATCTTTGTAATTTAAAAGTTTTAGGGAATAAAGCATGTCACTGGAATTCCTTACAATCCTACATGTCAGGCCATAGTGGAACATGCTAATAGAAATATTAAGGCGATCCTTGCTAAACAAGAAAGGGGAAGAGGACGTTTATCACAAGGAATTCTAGACAAAGCAATATATACGTATAATTTTTTACAAATTTCTAAATTGGACAATTTGTCTCCAGCCATGAGACATTTTATACAAATTAAGAAACAGTTGGAAAGAAAATACTTTAAAAATAATTCTGAAAATAAAATCTATGGTATTGGTAAAGGAGCTCGATGGCTCATGGTATGGACCTTACAGAGTATTAATATGGGGTCCAGGTTTTCTTTGTGTTTCCACAGATCATGGAGACAAATGGGTTTCTGCAAAAAGAATAAGAAATGTGGAAACTGAGGAAGAATCGATGAAAGAGAAGGCAAAACAAGAGAGGAAGAAAGAATCATGCTCATAAAAGACAATTAAAGATACTCATAAGAACATTTATGATGATGCACTTGTTAACTGTAGGAAAGGCTAATATGACTGATCATTGATGGGTTCTCATTCCGTCTCCACCATGGTTGAAAACACTATCCTGGACAGACACTATGCTAGAATTTATTTTACATGGAAATCTTTCTTGCATATACAATGAAGGGAGTGTTGAAGAAATAACAAGTAATGAATCCATACAGAACTTTAACAAAAAATGACTTTCATGGGATTGATTAAAGGATTTCCTGTGTACTTCCAGAAACAAATGGGAGGAATCTGGTTGAGCACTGAATGGAATTACACTAAAAGTATTGTACCTGCTGATAGATGGTGTACTCAGATTGTGGATGGAAGGATATATTTGTGGGATATTGCTGTAAAAACAAATAAGAATTCTATACAAATTGACACCAGGAAATATAACTTATATACATGGAGATTAAATGGCACTGAGATACCTTTGAATGAAACTAAACAATATCAAGGAAACAGGTTAAGTTCTTGTAATTCTATTCACTTATGTATCATTATCCTGGTTTCATGCCCTTTAAATATTGCCATACTCATCAGTGCATCAAAGTACCTTTAGACTTTATGAATTATACAGAATATTTAATATCTTGTCATAATACCACAAGAGACATGCAAAATAGAGGAGCAGTAAATGATCCTCGACTGCAATATATATATATATATATATATATATATATATATATATATATATATATATATATATATTAGAGGTTAAAGGGATAGAAACATTTGTTGCATTGGTTGGGGGACATACTGTGCAAGGAATGCCTGAATTGGTTAATATTGATATAAGGAATAATATAACTAGTAATATCACTATTAGTGCCAGGGTATGCTTGGGTGAGGAATATGCATTTTTAGTAGAAGGAAAATCTAATATTACATTAACTAAATATTCTGATGGGGTGTTCAATTTAACCTGTATGAATTGTTTAGTAAGAACCTGCATAGGCCCTAAATTTGCTGTAGGTAGAAAAGTTTTCAAAGTAACATGACCACATTATGCATTTACTATTGTAAAAAACAAAAAAATTGTTATAGAACACATAGTGATCACATTTTTGAGACAATTAATGAGAAAATATTATCCTTTCAACAGAGAAACAAGATATATTTTTTTGTGTTATTTTGGGCATTACATTACTGGTAGAAGCCATTGTGGCTTCTACAGCCCTTGCTATGTCAATATCTAATACTCAGAATTGAATAGTTGAAGCACAGGGATTACAAGAATTAATGTAGAATGTTTCAGTGGGATTTAAACACCAGCTTCAGGTAGATGAGCAATTTTATAAAGCATTATATCAATTGCATAAGGCCACTATGTTTTTGGGAGAAGAAGTACAATATTTGGAATTACAACAAAGGTTACAATGTGATTATAGACATAATCAATATTGTTTGACCAAAGAGCAATATAATGAATCTCAAGTAGAATGGAATGTTATTAGAGCCCAGCTGCATGGATTGAGTATGGAAAATGTTACATTAGAATTGTCAAAATTAGCCCAAATAGCTGATTATATTGACCAGGCAGCAGATTCTGATCAGTTCTTTCATGCTCAATCTGGTGGTCTGTTGCATATATTTTTACCTTATATATTGTTTGGTATTGGACTTTTATTATTTTGCTTGTGTGTGCCCCTTGTGATGCAAGTCTTCATCTCATGCATAAGAAAGGTTCTGACTGATGTTTTTGTTGATCCTCCAAGACAACCCTTTTCTGGGAATCTATAGGGCGCTTTGCACTTAAACAAGAAAGGGGAATTGTAAGGGGATAATAGACAAGAGTATGTGGCCATGAGGAGTTCATCCTGAGAGTCATTGAGACCTGGGACAACAGGAATGTCCATACCAGAGTGCTCTGAACTCAGGAAGGAGCTCTGGCCCTTCTCTCTCTTTGTTCTCCTGCCTTTCATCCTTATCTTGTTGAATATTCTCAGGAAGGACCTTTTGTCCTTATCCCTCTGCCTTTCATCCTCATCTTGTTCAAGTGTCCCAGGAAGGAGTTCTGGTACTTATCTCTTTACCTTTCATCTTTATCTTGCTGAAGATTCCACATTTTTCCAGGATACAGACCTTTTGTGGCATGCCCCTTATACTTCCACAGGCCTGGAGATGAGGGATGCTGATACAAGGGGACTAGGCTTATATATACCCTTATTTCAACTATGTAAGTCAGAGATGTAGCATATACCTGCAATAAACTCCTTGCTTATCTCTCACTGGCTGACTTTCATTATTGAACATGCGGGACATGTCCGGCGGAGTTCCCCGAAGAGTTGTGTGAATTAAACTGAGACCCGGCTGCCCAGAGTGGACTGCAACATCATAGCCTGCTCCCAACTTCCGTTTTCATGGAGTCTTTAGATGTAAGAGCTTGTACTTCCTCATCTTCAAATTGAGGATAATTCTTGGGATCATAGACAAAGAATTTCTCAATGGTGTTCCTCTTTTTTGTGTGTTTACTTATTTCTCCAGCCTGTGCCTGGTTTTGGAGTGCTTTCTGAGCTTTTGAGTATTATTGGGACACTGCTTTGGGTTTTTTTTTGGGACACCCCAATGGGATCTTTATTCTTCCAAGGTCTTATGCTCTCTTCCTATGCTTTGATATGTAGATGACCACTGGGCACTCCCCTCTGCCCTGGAGCTGTGAGGAGGGTCCCTTCTATCTTAGTATGGAAGGCCAAACTGCAACCTGGATCTAAGTGTGGGCAAACAGCAGAATCCTGCCCCAGGGAGAGCAGAGAGATTTTTCCCCTGACCCGCTTACCACCTGTAGGTTGTGCTCTGGACATGCAGGCTGGTTTCTCCCGATTCTCCCTGCAGGTTCTATGGCCAGTGCTCCTCACTCCACATTCATTCTGGTGTAGCAGAGTTTTCTCATGGCCCCTTCAAGCTGTTGCTGGTGATCCCTGGGTTGGGCTGTACTGGGCTGTACTGTGCCTGTGTTTTTTCCCCCAAACCCCGGTCCTGGTGAAACACACCTTTCCTGTGGAACTTCTGAGTTATCTTGGACTGGGAAAATGTATCACTCAGTCTTTCTCTGGCTTCTGCCCCTCCAAATTTTGATTAAAGTCATAATTTGCTGACTGTTGGAGTCTGATGGGAAAGGATTTTCTGGGAAATGCTGCCTTCACTCTGCCATCTTGGTTCCGCCCCCACTTGTAAACTTTTAAACCTACTTTTTGCAATTATTTTGTTGCAATGTTTAAGAAAGAGTATCTTAGGTGAAAATATTAAATACCAATAAAAAAGCTAATTACCTCAAAGAAAAATATAAATGAATGAAAGTCATATTTTTAGTCATGAATGTTCTACTATTAAATCATAGGTTTTCTTTTTTTTTAAAAAAATTCAACTTATTATCAGTTCCAAATTTGCTCTTTCTTCCTTCCCCTCTCCCACTCATTAAGAAGGCAATAAAAAATAAAAATAATTACAAATATATATATGCATGCAAAATTTTTTCCATATTAGTTATATTGTCTGCCAGACACACATATACATACAAATAGAAGAAAATTTGCTTTAATCTACACTCTGAATCCATCAGTTGTCTTTCTGGGGGTATGTTTCATATTTCATCATGATGCCTTTGAAACTAGTTACTGTGTTGTTAAATTACTAAGCATTTTAAATTTAATTATCTTTACAATTTTGCTATAATTGTAGAAATTCTTCTGGTTCTGCTAAATTTACTTTGCATCAGCTCATCTAAGTCTTCATTGCTTTTTTCTGAGACAAGTTCTTTCTTCATTTCTTATGGTACAATACTATTTCATCACAATCATATACGATAACTTGCTCAATCATTCTTTCTTTATTCACTTTCAATTCTTTGTTACCAAACAAAGAACAGTTATAAATATTTTTATATGTAAAATCATAAGATTTCTGAAGCATAAAATAATACAGGTTAAGTTTATAATGACATTACTTCAGTTAAAACATCAAAGCAGAAAATAACTTTTAGTATTTTTAAAAGACTTTAACATAAACTTAATTTTCCTTTAAGTCTCTGGCTTAATAGTTAATATATACACTAAAGCACTGGCTTGTGTAAATTCTCAGTAATAAAGCTGACTGTGAGTTGCCCAGTTTGGGGAGAAAATCATGCTTTTTACCTTAAAAGAAGAGAGGCCCTACATATAGTAATTACATACTATCTTAAAGTAAGTCTGTACATGTGAATACTTTGTGAATAACAACAACAAAAAGAATCTACATATTTGCAAGGTATTGCTATTATTTATCTTCCCTGTAGGAATAAAAAGTTGTTCTCATCTTGCTGTTTCTAGGAACCAAAGTGTTAACTGTCAGCTACATCTTTAGGCAGCTAGGTTCCATAATAAGTACTAGGCAGAGTTAGGAAGACTTAAGTTCAAATTTGACCTCAGATAGTTACTAGCTAGGTAACCCTGAGCAAGTCACTTAGCCTTTGTCTGCTTCAGTTTCTTCAACTGTAAAATAGGGATAATAATAGCACCTATTTCCTGGGGTTGCTATAAGGATTAAATGATATAATATTTTGTAAAGCATTTAGCACAGTACACAAGACACAGTTGTTGATTAATATTGACTTTCTCCCTCCCTCCCTTCTTCTTTTCCTTTTTGTAAAGCACTAAGCACAGTACCCAGGATACAAGTGATGATTAATACTAATTTCCTTCTTCCTTTCCTTTCTCCTTTCCTTACTTCCTCCCTCCCATCCTCCCTCTCTTCCTCCATGTCTCCCTCCCTCTCGTTCTTTCTTTGTCAATTTATTCCCTTAATTCAATGACTTCTATACCTTTTTTTTTAGGTTTTTTTTTTGCAAGGCAAATGGGGTTAAGTGGCTTGCCCAAGGCCACACAGCTAGGCAATTATTAAGTGTCTGAGACCGGATTTGAACCCAGGTACTCCTGACTCCAGGGCTGGTGCTTTATCCACTACACCACCTAGCCGCCCCTTCTATACCTTTTTAATATGAGGCTCCAGTAGCGCATAGGAAAACTACAGGTAATAGGGAGAGTGGTTCAGTTCTGACCTCAAGAATAATCAAACATAGAGGAAGAATTCTGGAAAAGTATAGTATTTTGGTGTTTTAAAATGTGTAATTTCAGTACATGAACACAAGATGGACCTCCTGTAATATACTGCACTATAAATTCATACAGTTCTATATGCTTCTTTAAAAAGAATACATTATACATTTAAAATACATTTAAAATACATTTAAAAAGATACATTATAAAAAGAACCTAAATTAAAGTACAACATAATTCAGGATATAAGAATTATAATTGATTTTTTTCTTTGTACATCTTAGTCTCTATAGTATTTAGGGTTAAAGTACGATTCTTGGGATAGTATCCTATTAAGCTAAACTACGGATATCAAACTAGAAAGATATGTGCTAGGGCTGCTAGGTGGCTAGTGGATAAAGCACCGGCCCTGGAGTCAGGAGTACCTGGGTTCAAATCCGGTCTCAGACACTTAATAATTACCTAGCTGTGTGGCCTTGGGCAAGCCACTTAACCCCGTTTGCCTTGCAAAAAAAAAAACAACCTAAAAAAAAGAGATATGTGCTGCCTTTATTAAATGGGTTAGCAACCAAATAATTATTTTAGATTAAGAAAATAAATACCAAACTCGTTGTACTAAATTCCTAACCAGTGTCTTGTATTTTAAATATTGAGACTTTGTCATGTTTGACTCTTTATGACTCCATTTGGGATTTTCTTGGCAGATATACTGGAGTAGTTTGCTATTTCTTTCTCAGCTCATTTCACAGATGAAGGAACTGAGGTAAACAGGGTTAAATGACTTGCCCAGAGGCACACAGCTGGTAGTAAGTGTCTAAAGCCAGATTTAAACTCAGGAGGATGAGTCTTTCTGACTCCAGGTTCAGCACTCCATGTACTGTGCTACCTAGTGCCATAGCCAGGGTATAATTCAAACAGTATAAAATCCTTTCACAATGTTCTCTCGTGTTCTCTCTCTCTCTCTCTCTCTCATTTTGTGACACTTAATTCTCTTAGTCCTTAGATCACTTCTCTTAGATATCCTCTTCCTTCATGAATTTTTTTACTCTTCTATGAGAGATCTGCCTCATGAACATGGGAGCAACTTGTTACTTTCCACACCCAATGTTCTGGGACATTAAACAGTTGTTTGTTCATAAAACTTCCTAAATTATCCAATTCTTCACAAATATTTTGCTGGACAGAATGGGATGGAAATACAGAGAGAGGGCAAAGAGTTGAATCCTAATTCTTCTCCAACTTTCTTCTTCCCTGGAAATGTCCACCTATGACTGTATGTCTAAGGACTGGAAAAGCTGGTAAAAGGAAGCTGGGTTCTTACTGGCCTATCAAACTCTGTTCCCAGATTTCTATTATAGTACAGGATATTTACTCTACTTCTGATGGATTTTTGTCATTTCATAGCCAGTCCCTAAAGTAGCAGTGTCTCCATAGAGTAGGCCTTGAATGGCTTCCAGATGCCTGTTCTCTAAGGTAACCACTTGCCAGATTCCCCTTTAACAAGTTTTCCTGCAACCAAGTTAGTATCGGAGGGTTTGAACTGGTTGTTTCTAATCCAGCAGTTCTAATAAAAGGAAGGCAACCTTGGATTTCCAGCTATGTATGAGCCACTCCACCAAAATCCTGAAATTTGCATCAGACCAAATAATGATCAAGAAAACCAATGAAAAGCTACAATAAGTAATTGTACAAAAAACCAATCAGAATTGCACAAAAAAGTCAACATAAAGTCCATGGGTAAAAGGAAATGGGATTTCCCAAATAATATGAGAATTAGTGAGATAGGACACATGTAGGTTGAAGGCAGCAGAAGTAGAAGACCTTGAAAGTCCCACTGCTGTGTTGTTCTTAGCACTGGCAAGGTCCACATGGTGCCTAATGGGTAGTGCTGCAGTAATCAGATCAATACCTGAATATGCTTTTTGCCTGAATTTACTTATTTATTAAGAGTATTTTTCTGGCGGGGGGGTGGAGCCAAGATGGCGGCATGAAGGCAGCGTTTCTCGGGAACTCCCCACCCCTAAAACTCCAAAAAAAACCCCAATAATATTTTTCCCTTTTTCTTTCTTGATTAATTGGGAGGGGGAGACATCAGTCATAGATATGTCAAAATGATTAATTTTGTATTATTTACTTTTTTCCAAAATGAATATTTTAATAAAACATAAAATAGAATTGGATATTTGATTTCAAATTAAAAATGAACTCTATGGGAAAAAAATTACTTTTGGAAGAGTAAAAACTTTTAATGAAAAATTTCCAAGCATAATGAAAAGATTTCTTCTCTTTTATATTATACGTGAATTCAACAAATCAGAGCAATCCTACTGGCCGAAATAAATGGGCTGTTACTTTGTTGACTGGAGTTAGGCTTATCCTGGGAGAAACATTTCTGAAAGACCTTAGTCCCAGATGATGGTTATCAAGAGAATTCTTCATCAGATGTCAATAAGCAAAATAAATTCCTCAGTACTAATGAATTTGGCCAGTGTATCCACATCCCAAAATAACTTTGTTTAACTCAGTGACCCTCAATGTCTGATGTAGTTTCTTCTCTTTACCCAGATTCCTATGAGTAAAATCTAGCTTCTTCTTGCTTCAGCTCCAATGGTTCCATTAGATTTCTTCTTCTAATTCAATTCCTTTAGATTCAACTTCAGAAGCATTTTTTAACTATTTACTATGTACCAGGCCCTGTGATCACCACTCACAATTTCTCTATAGCATTCACACACATACACACACCCCTCACACCCATGGGTTATGGAATTGGCATTCTTTTAATCAATAAAGTTCAATAAAATCTCATGATTTTAAATTAGTAATTATATAAAATTTAATCCTCTAGTGATGGAAGATGGGGAGCTAATTTAAATGTTTTAATAGTATTTAGATACATTATTCATTTTTTATTTTTGTGGGTCAATGGAGTTAAGAGACTTGCCCAAGGTCACCAACTGGTATGTATCAGGTGTCTGAGACTGGGATTTGAACTCAGGGCCTATCCATTGTACCACCTAGATGCCCCTTAGTTATATTATTTAAATTTGGAAATTAGTAACTATATAAATTTTTTAGAATATAGATTTAGATCTTTATAAATATCACCATATAACAAACTAACCAAATCAAAGCAAGGAATAATTTTTTTCATAAATTGCAATTACCATCATTAATTTTCTAGAATCCACTTTGGTGGGACTAAAATAACTTTTTAAAAAAAGGGAAAACAACAAGAAACTTGCTATCCCAAGAATGAATCTATCCATTGGAAATATTTAACTTTTTGCTTATTAAAGATATAAAAGCAGTATTCTTGAACAAGTACTATCTGCTCTGGTACTGGAAGTGAAGTGGTTGATTAACTAGGTGTCCCTTCCTCCCTCTTTACCTCCCTCCCTCCCTCTTATTCAGACATTGAGGGACTTTTCTGTTTTTTTTTTTTTGGCAAGGCATGGGGTAAAATGATTTGCCCAAGGTCACACAGCTAGGTAATTATTAAGTGTCTGAGATTGGATTTGAACTCAGGTGCTCCTGACTCCAGGGCCGGTGCTCTATCCACTGCACCACCTAGCTGTCCCCCTCAATAAGGGATGTTCTAACTAGCTTCCTATTCCATTATCTCATATATGATCTTTTTGAGATGATGACATAAAGGTTGTAGAAGAGGCTAGCTCTTTTACACACATCCCAAAAAAAGAATATCAAAGGAAAACAAAATTAAGCTAACCTATTCAGTCAAGAACTACTTTAGGGGCACCTAGGTGGAGCACCGGCCCTGGAGTCAGGAGTACATGAGTTCAAATCCGGCCTCAGACACTTTATAATTACCTAGCTGTGTGGCCTTGGGCAAGCCACTTAACCCCATTGCCTTGCAAAAAACAAAACAAAAAAAAACTGCTTTAAAGGATAGCAGGAAATCAGTAGTATCTGGAAGATAGTTGATACAAGAAAAATTCAGTCTAAATCTAAGAAATTATAAGATGCTTATAAGTGCTAAGTAAGGAACCATGCCAAGGAAAGCATAAGTAAATAGAAGACAACATCAAACATAATAAAGAAAAATAAGAGTAAACAGAAGACATCAAAGATGTAAAGATATACTGTGAATTTAGATAAATGCAAAAGGTAATCTGAAGTGAAAAAGTTAACAATACATGTACAAGCAAAACTGTAAAGAAAAAAATTGCTTGACCACAAGAGTCTCTAAGAATGGTGTTAAAGAGAAGTGAAGTGATAAACAATGAAATCAGAACTGAAATAATTTTGGTGGAAAAAATTGGACAAGAATAAATACTTCAGATCAAACGTTAGGAAAATCCAAGTAATATATCCCTGAAAAACTAAAATGAAGGATTCAGAATTCAATGTCTCCATGAAATAATAAGAAATATTAGAACAAAATGAAAAGATTGGGAAACTGAAGAAAAAAGTATCTACTATCAAAAATAACTGACCTGAAAAATACATTAAGGAAAGACAATTTAAGAATCATTAGACTCCTTGAAAATCATGGCCAGAACAAAAAAAAAAATCTCCTTTAATGAAGTACATATGTTCCTGATATTTAATCCAATTAGAGATAAAGCAGAGAATAAAGAGAAAGTAAAGAAAACATAAACCAAAATTTCCAATGAATGTTGATACAAAATGTTGAATAAAATATTAAAAAAGAAGGTATCAAATATATTATATACTATGATCAAACTGAAATGCTAAGAGGTGTTAATTCAAAAATGAGGAAACATAAACATAATAGGTCATATTAATAACAAGAAACACCACAATTTATGCAAACAAATGTTAAAAAACTTTTGAGAAAACATATCCCTTTATATAAAAAATGTTTTAATAAAGGATAGCAACAAAAGGATCCTTAATGTTAAATTAACATCTATTTAAAACCAAAAGTGAGTTTTTTTTGGTCATGAAGAAAAGGGAGAGAGAGAGAGAGAGGGAGAGAGAGAGAGAGAGAGAGAGAGAGAGAGACCGACCTTTCCAATAAGCTTAGGAGTAAATTAAAGATACCTACTGTTACCGCTATTATTTTATGAAGTTCTAAAAATCCTAGCTATGAAAACAATTGAAGAAAAAGAAATGGATAGAATAAATACAGCCAAAGATAGTCATTTTTGCAGTCAAGAATCCAAAAACTTGAAGCAAAATTAAGAACACACAATCTAAAAGAGAAAACAATATGCAGATAGATACAGTATAAATTAGAGATGATCCTACTGTGAAGGCACCAAGATGAAGGCTGAAAAGAGTTCCTTGTAGAAGGTGACACTTTAGTTGAGATTAAAAAAAATTACTTATTTAAGGCAATGGGGTTAAATGACTTGCTCAAGATCATATAGATAGGCATGTATCTGAACCCAGGTTTGAACTCAGGTCTTCCTGATTGTAGGTCTAGGGTTCTAACTACTGCTCCACCTAGCTGCCCCTTCAGTTGAGACTTTTAAGGAAGTCAGGAGACTGAGATAGGGAGGGAAGGCTTCACGGATGGAAGATAACAAGAAAAAAAAAGCTCAGAGCTACAAGAAAGAATTAAAGCAAGAAGATCAGCCAGCAGATCACTATAACAGTGCAGGAGTGAAGTAATGAGGGTCACTATCATGGTGGTGGCATTGTAGAGGAAAGGAGCCAAAGACAGAAATGGATGACTGGATATGGGGAGTGTGAGTAAGGTATCAAGGATGAAACTTAGGCAGGAAGTCTGGTGAATAGGTATGCTACCTACAACAATAATAAGGAAGTTAGGAAGAAGAGAGAGTTTGGGAAAAACATAATGAATTTAGTTTTTAATAGCAGAATGTTAATAAAACCAAGGATTGTAGCTCTTGGGGGGTTTGGACACTTATCATTTGACAAAAATTTGTAATGGAAAGCAGTCTGACAAAATTTGTAATGGAAAGCTGTCTGACAAAACTTCGGTTAGATCACAGTCTCACTCCATATTTTATAATAAACTCTAAGTGGATATATAACTTAGATATAAAAGATCATGTCATTCACATGTAATTTGTTTATAACATTGTTTTCTCTATTAGAATGTAAGCTTCTTGTGAACAGTTAATTTTATTATTTGACCTTGTGTCTCTAGCACATAAGAATTTAATAAATTCTTGCTGATTGGTTGATCAATTAAAATTTTTGAAGACTGGCACCAAAGAAAATCCATCAATCCTATTGCTTATTCTTATCTGACAGACACATGGTTGGAAGATCAAAGGAACCTAGGGGTATCCTTATTCTAGAGAAGTCTATTTTAAAGGATTGTGGCTTATTTTGGCTACCTCTGGAAAAACCATATCAGGTTCCTGACCTCTTAGACTATTCCAAATCAGTTTAATTTATATAGAATAATTTCCTGGGTTGCAATTACATTATTACATGTAAGACTTAATTTCCAAGAACCAGACAAAGATTGAGGCTCAAGGTGATATTGAGGTAGAAACATATGTCTTCTTGTAACTTTTTATGGGAATTAGTATTATTATCAGTAGTTTATATGTCATTAATAAGTCTGTGGTTCGACTGGAATTGAGTATGACCATTTCAGTTCCCTGAGATGTAGAACCAGATTTAATGGATCACTTTGTCTTATTTTTTTTTTTGCTCCAAATAGCTTGGTCATTGAATTCCTTCATCAATCTAATTATGCATTACTTTAGATTGTTTAAAAAAATCATTTTCATCTTCAAAGTAGGACTTTTGACTACCGATTAGGATATTCAAGAGAATGTAACAGGGGGCTCTAAAGAAAGTTCCAAAAATATTTTGAGCAATGGTGGCACGATTGGAGAAACGAATAACTTTGCAAAATGAATAACCTAAAGGGACACATTCATATGGACAAACAAATACCACCAAGTTTGCAAAAAAAAAAAATGTTGTTTTACATTCACTCCTTGACAAAAAGCCTAGACATGAGTGATTTCAAACAAAGTCCATTTCATATGTCCTGTGTCACACTCTTCTATTTATAAATCTTGTAGTGCCATGCTACTACATTTAGCTTGTGGTTCACCACAACTCTCTGATCTTCTCTCATTAAAAAGTTAGATCTGAGTCATGTATATTAGTGTGATGTTTTTCTTTCCTTTTCTTTTTCTCACACTTCTTTACAACCAGTCATGCTCATTTTCCATTCAACTTTGATTTTCCAAGATTCTTCCCTGGTTATCATTTGGTTATTGGAAAATTTAATAAGTATTTTTATTAGAAATAATTTGCTTATGGAAATAACTTCTTACCTTCTTTAAAGGAGTTTTCTTTGGTTTGCATAAATTTTAATAAAGTGTTGTTCTTTTCCAATTGAATATCTAATTTGTTGTTCTTTGAATTGATTTCTGACATTCTCTGTGGAAAATATAATATATTTAGTTTAATGACATGGAAAAATTAAATTTTAATTCTTTTTATCTTAAGCAAGATACTTTTTGAAGTTTTCAGAAATGAGGACTTTAGTGTTTAACTAAAGAATAAAACAGAACTATGTGAAAGCTATATCGAAAGCTGCCTAGACTTTCATTTTTTTTAAGAAAGATTTTATTTATTTATTTTGAGTTTTACAATTTTCCCCCTATTCTTGCTTCCCTCCCCCACCCCTCATAGAAGGTAGTCTGTTAGCCTAGACTTTCATTTTACCAAAGTCACATTCTCCCCACTTTTATATATATATATATATATATATATATATATATATATATATATATATATATATATAGCACTTAAGATAATACAAGCTAATGTCTTCAGCAAAACAGACTCAAGACACAAATTTCTAGAAAAATCCATATAAACGTGGGCAGTCTTGAAAAGAGAAGATCAGGGAATGAAATTGGGGAAGAAGAGAAGAAAAAGGAAAGCAGCAAATGAAAATGATCACAAGGTTATGACCTGTAAGGATCTTTTTAAATTTATTATTTTATTTTTTTAACATTTGTTTTTATTGAAAGGTTACCTAGTCTAACTTGCTCCCTCATTATAGATGAGAAAAATGAGAACTGGAAAAAGTAAAAGGTCACATAGCTAGTTAGTGTCAGAGCCTGTACAGGGATTCATGTCAATATTCTCTTACTTTGTGTTTTTTCTTATTATCTAACCTAGGCTTCCCTGGAAACAAAAAATGGGAAGAATAAGAAAGTCTAGAGTCAGATAAAAGAAGGCTGAAAGATTGATTGAAAGCATTTCTTACTTGACCAATGCCTGAGTTCAAGTACCTTTCAGGCTTGTTTCAATTCCTTTTCTATATTTTGTTTATTACATTCATTTACATCTTTCCTTTTCACATTCCCTTCTCCATCAATTCCATAGGTCCCTTTTAATCATTTAATTCAAGCACCATTGCATGGTACTTCTACATACCTTTTCTATTTGTGAGAAGTCATTTATAAGCTTGTCAATATTCACCATGCTTATCTTTTTCATACTTGTTTCATCAGTTTCATTCATATTTCTAAAAAAAAACCCCAATAATATTTAATGCAAAATAGTAAAAACTCCAGAAAAGAAACCCCTCCTATTAGCACCTTATTAGCATGGAATGGTTGATAATATAAGTTGCTACCTCAGGAGCTTCTAAAGGCCCTTGGGGTGAAAAAGAAAAAAGAGGTGATGAGGTAAGGCCTGATCATGATAGCTCACAATTATACTGCATTGATAGATTTGCTTTTATTCTTTTTTTATATTTATTTTTATTTTTGTACAAATGTTTTTTATACATTACTAAAATATTCTTGTTTAAGAATAAACATAATACTCCCCCCAAATATAAAGCCTCATGAGCAATAAAGTAAAGAGAAAAAAATAATAATAATGATAAAGGCAACCAGGTGGCACAGTGGACAAAGCACTGGCCCTGGAGCCGTGAATGCCCAAGCCCAATTCTAGCCTTAGACTCCCCAAAATCACCCAGCTGTGTGACCCTGGGCAAGCCACCCCAACCCCATTGTCCCACAAAAACCCCAAATACAATAAAATAATAATAATAACAATATTAGAGATGGCCAGGTGGCACAGTGAACAGAGCACTGGCCCTGGATCCCAGAGTACCTGGGTCCAAATCTGGATTCAGACACCCAACAATCACCCAGTTGTGTGGCCCGTCAAGCCACCCAACCCCATTTGCCCTGCAACCCTGTCCCATAATAATAATAATAATAATAACAACAATAATAATAATTGTGCTTCAATCTGTGTTCCAACACCTCCAGCTCTGTCGTGGGTGGATCACTTTCTTTATGATAAGTTCATCACAAAAACTACTTCCATATTTTTCTACCGTTGTCATTGCTGACCGCAACTCCCTCCATTTGTACTTCCCCACTACCATATACTATATTTTCTCTTTCCTTTCACTCTGTCCCTCTTCTTAAATGTGCTGTAGGGTAGCTGAGTGGTGCAGTAAACAGATCACCGACCAAGAGGCCCCGACCCCACATACCACCCCTTAGGCTCAGTAACCACCCAGCCCTTTGATCCCAGACAGGCCCGTCCCATCCCAGCCCCTTGCAAGAAGTAAAAAAGAAAATGTGTTATATCTGACCACTCTCCCCCAAGGTCCACCCTGTCCCCCTTCTCTTCTTCTTACTCTAGATGTCTACACCCCATTGAGTATATATGCTGTTTCTTCTCCTAGCCACCTCTGATGCAAGTGAAGGTTCCCTCATTCCCCCTCGCCTCCTCCCCTTCCGTATCATTGCAATAGTTCATTGTAATAAAAAAAAACTTATTATATGAAATATCTTAGCCTATTCCACCTCTCCTTTTTTTCCTCCCATTACATTTCCCTTTTAGACAATGACTCTATTTTTACACTGTTATATCGTCAAATTTAGCTTTCTCCTGTGCTTCATCTATAAAAGCTCCTTCTACCCGCTCTATTAAATGATAAGGTTCATATGGGTATTATCAGTATCATTTTTCTATGCAGGAATACATGCAGTTCATCATCAAGTCCCTTATATTTTACCCTTCTCCTCCACTCTCTATGTTTCACCTGAGTCCTGTATTTGAAGATCAAACTTTCTGTTCAACTCTGGCCATTTCAACAGGAACATTTGAAATTCCCCTGGTTCATCAAAAGTCCATCTTTTTTCCCTGGAAGTGGATGTTCAGTTTTGCTGGGTAGTTAATTCTTGGTTGCATTCTGAGCTCTTTTGCCTTTCAGAATATTATATTTCAAGTCCTACTTGTCTTTAATGTAGTTGCTGCTAAGTCCTGTGTGATCCTGACTACAGCTCAACGATATTTGAACTGTGTCCTTCTGGCTGCTTGTAATATTTTCTCTTTGACTTGGGAGTTCTGGAACTTGGCTATAATATTCCTGGGGGTGATTTCTATTTTTGCCCTCTGCTTCTAGGATATCCGGGCAATTTTCCTGTAGGAATTCTTTGAAAATGATGTCAAGGCTCTTTTCCTAATCATGACTTTCAGGTATCCCAATAATTTTAAAATTATATTTCCTGAATCTGTTTTCCAGATCAGCTGTTTTTTCAATGAGATGTTTCACATTTTCTTCAAATTTTTTCTTCTTTTGGTTTTTGAACTATTGTATCTTGATTTCTCGTAAAGTCAGCAGCCTCCCTCAGTTCCATTATACATCTGAAGAATTTGTTTTCTTCAGAGAGCTTTCTTATCTCTTTTTCCATCTGGTCAGTTCTGCTTTTTAAAGTCTTCTTCTCCCCAATAACTTTTTGAACTGTTTTATCCATTTGACCTAAGCTGGTTTTTAACATGTTATTTTCTTCAGCATTTTTTTGGATCTCCTTGACTAAGCTGCTGATTTCTTTTTCATGTTTTTTTCCCTGCATCTCTCTCATTCTGTTTCCCAATTTTTCTTCTATCTCCCTCAGTTGATTTTCAAAATTTTTTTTGAGCTCTGTCATAGCCTGAGCCCAATTTCCGTTTTTCTTGGAGTCTTTAGATGCAGGGGCTTGGACTTCCTCATCTTCAGACTGAAAATTTCAATCTTTCTTGGGATCATAGACAATGTATTTCTCAATGGTGTTCCTCTTTTTTTGTTCTATTTACTCATTTCCCTGGCCTGTGCCTGGTCTTGGGGTACTGCGAAGCTCTGTTTCCCTCTTGGTCTGTGAATGAACACAAGCATACCCTTCTGTCATGGAGCTGAGGTGGCAGGGGCCCTGCTGTTCTATGGGGGATCTAGACTGTGAACAGGATCTGAATGTGGTCAGAGCCCCAAAGTCTTGTTCCAGGTACAGAGGATAGACCTTGGAAGTCTCTCTCCATTCCTCTACCTAGGCTGAATAGTTGCCTGGGGGCTCCTGCTTACCGGTTGGCCTGCTTCCGGTTCCTGGATCTGGACTGCTGCAGCCACACTGCTCGCTGAGTGCCCTGAGGGCTGGGCTTCATGCATCTGCTCTGGCAGAGGTCCCCCCACTGATCTTCCAAGTTGTGTCCGGTGCTCCCTGGGGTGGAGGAAACTGCCCCCACTGCCGTGAGCCAGGACTCCCAGGCACCCTGGGGCTGCCTCCCAGAGGCTGAAGTTCCTTTGCTCTAGCAGCCACCCACCCCTCTAGCCCCTTGGAGTGGGGCCTTTCTGTTCTTTTCCAGGTTACCTTGGGCTGGAAGACTCCCTCACTGGATCCCTCTGTGGGTTCTGTCTCTTGAAAATTTAGTTAGAGTCCTTAGTTTATAAGTTTTGAGAGAGAGCACCTAAGAGAGACTCTTTTCCTGTAGCCATCTTGGCTCCCCCCACCCCAAATTCTAGGTTGTTTCTGTGTTTGTTCTGGGAAGAGTCAATTTCTCCCATAGGGATGGGGGGGCACTAAACCTGGAAAATAAGGGGCTGGGTGCCCTGGTATTCCAGGCCAGCAGAACTGACCAAATTGATGTCTAGCCACTGTGCTGGTGTTCTCCTGCCTACTGCTGGAACTCTTCCTCCAACCTTGCTGGAGCTCTCCTGCCTACTTAGAAAGCCAAAGCTTTTGCAGCTTTTCTCAGGTTAGACCCAGGTCTTACCCCACTGCCCTTGCTTAGGCTCTCTGCTCTCTGTCCCTGGCTCACCCATGTTCCCGAGATCAACCTTGTTGGTAGATATTCTTCTCCTTTGTTCTTTCTGGATTTTGTGGATCTGAATTCTGTTAAGAGGCTTGATTCATGTTAGTTCTGAGTGAAAGCCAGGAGACCTTAGGACAGTGCCTGGCTTCTCCCTGCCATCTTCTGGGGTTTTCCTTGGAAAAGATATTAGAGTCATTTGCCATTTTCTTTTCCAGTTCAGTTTACAGATAAGGAAACTGTGGCAAACAGGGTTAAGTGACTTGCCCAGGGTCACATAGCTAGCAAGTATCAGAGGCTGGATTAGGACTCAAGAAGAGATGTCTTCCTGACTGCAGGCATGGTACTTTATTTATTGTTCCATCTAGCTATTGTTCCATAGTAGGCATTTTAAAAATGTTAAATGACTGACTGACTATGTCTTCTAGCCTAGACCCACAAAGGCAGGCACACAATAAAGCAAACACTATCAAAAACTTTGTTTCTCAGGGCAGCTAGGTGGCATAGTGGATAAAGCACCGGCCCTGGAGTCAGGAGTACCTGGGTTCAAATCCGGTCTCAGACACTTAATAATTACCTAGCTGTGTGGCCTTGGGCAAGCCATTTAACCCCATTTGCCTTGCAAAAACCTAAAAAAAAAAAAATTCAAAAACTTTGTTTCTCCAAGGAGAATTTGTGAGTCATCCTGATATTTAGTTATAACTTTCTATTGTTTTCTGGTTTCATTCATAGTTTAAATATCAGGGCAGATCTGAGTCATATCTCCAATGAAACCATCACTAGAATTGTCCTCTAGTAGTCTACTTTTCACCTGGATAAGGACCTCACATTTGGAGCAGCAGCAGTGAGGTTAGCTTTTACAGAGGTTACAGGTACACTACATCCACTTTTCTACTCCTTTGTCACCATTACTACAGAAGTGGAAGGGGCCCTGCATAGAACTAGGGGAGAATTTATGACTTTCTCTGATTCACAGGTTGTCATAGTCAAGGAACTTATCTCCAAGTGGGAAACACACTGTTGACAAGAATCTCTAAATTTAGACTGGTCCACAGAAAGCAGGCATAGTCAACTTCTAGAACTATGGTCTGCACTCTACTACCACAGCCTTGCAAAACCTAGAGGTACTTCTATGTCCTGATTAGTAATCAGAGAAGGGCCTCAATTAACAGATAAGTTTTTATTTGATATGGAAAATTTTTCTTATTCAATTTAGGGAGTGAAACAAATTATTTATGGAGTGGGATTATTCTTAAATAAGAAAGACAGCATTATTCCATTTATACTTTGGTTTATAGGAGAATGCCTAAAAAGAAAGATTTGGACCATTCTATTACTGTCCCTTTTTAAAACAACTATATAAGAAAAGAAAATTGATATTTTAATATTATCTTTTTTCTTTTTTAAAAATATTTTATTGATACTCTAAAAAAAAATATCACTGATCATCGCACCCCTCTCCACACAAATTAAACAAAAGAATCCTCCCTGGTGACAAAGTAGTACAATTAAGCCAAAAAAAAAATCAACACATAGGCCATGTGTGATAATGTGTGCCTCATTCACGAACTACAGTTGGTTACTTTTTACTGAGAAGAGAGAGGCATGCTTCACTGAAAGTCCTCTGAAGTCATAATCTTTTAATATTGCTTTCTTTTACTTTAATCGGGACATAATGTAAATCGTTCTCCTAATCTGCTTAATTAACTTTGAATCAGTTTCTACTGTCGTCCCAAGTTTCTCTGAATTTGTAGCATTTGACACTGACACTTCTTACTGGGCAGTAATATTTCATTATACTAACACACTAACAATTTGTTTAGTTATTCCAAGCATCAGCCATGATTTTAAAAATGATCCCTTTTCTAGTTTGAGTCATTTTATTGATACCATTAACAAACTAGATTTTAGGAGCAACTAGGTGGGACAGTGGATAGAGTACCAGCTTTGGAGTCAGGAGGATCTGAGATCAAATCGGCCTCAGACACTTAATAATTACCTAGCTATGTGACCTTGGGCAAATCACTTAACCCCACTGCCTTGCAAAAACCAAACCAAAACCAAAAAACCCCCTAAATTTTAAAAACTTTAATTCCTGTAAAATAAGAAAAAAGAAAGAGGAAGAGGCAGGAAGGAAAGAAGAAAAAAAAAGGAAGAAGGAACTTAGGAAGGAAGGGAGAAATTTTTCACTTTTGTGGAAGTTTACTCCTTTTATTTACCTTTCCTCTCCCAACTCAAGGAGAGCTTTACAATAGGAAACATATGATCAACTTCCCACATCTCCAAAAGGTTACGACTCTAAAACTGTGGGGAATTATGTAGGGATGAGGGAGTCAGGTGATGAGAGAAGCACTTGGTGTCAGAATTTCTACTTTATGAACTCATAGAACAGGAAAATTCAAGATGTGAAAGAATTGGGAACTACATATGTTTGAATAAGATAAATTTTAATTTCCTTTCATAAACTTTTTTTCTGTCTTTTTAAGAAGTCTATATTGGAAGAGATCTTGGACTTGTTAAAACAGTACTTGATTAAGATTCCCCTCAATAACATGCATGAAAAACGGAAACACACTTTGTTTGAATGTGAAAAGCGATGATCAGATGACCGTGAGATGTTCTAACTACACCTTCTTACCACCACCTCAAAACAGCAAGAAATGAGTCATATGAACAATGACAATAAAAAAGGAAAAAATCACATCAAAGTAATTACTGCTGCCTGTTGGAGTGGTATATACGTAAGCCCAATCTCCCAGTGGCTGTAGCTACATTTACAGTTACTTCTGAGTCTCCATCTGGCAGTATCCCAGCCAGACTCAACCCTTACCCCTGAGTGAAGTGAAGAACATGAATTTGATCTTCCTGCTCTCTGTTGTCTTGCTTCTCTCAAATTTCAGCTCAAATCTAATCTTCTTGAAGAAGCCTTTCTAATTCTCCCTTAAGGTTAGTGCCTCTCTGAGATAATATACAATTTATTGTGCATATATATTTATATGTATGTATATAGACACACACACACACACACACACACACACACACACACACACACACACAGAGTTTGCAAAGAGTTATTTGCATTTTGTCTCCCCATTCAATTGTAAGCTCTTTGAGGGTAGAGGGTGCTTTTGACTTGCTTTGTATTCCCTAGCACTTAGCCCAGTGACTGCTTACATAGGAGGTATTACTAAATACTTGTTGACTTGATTTGATCAGGATGAATGAGTGGCTGCTATTGAACTGTCTGGGTCCCCACCAACTCTCTCCCCCTGCACCACCAAGAAAAATGTCTAGAGTATCAGTGAAATAATCAGTATAGATAATTAGTAGCCTTTGTAAGTGGTAGGATACAATATAACTTCACAAAAACTATTAGTATTTAAATTTATCAATAAGAAAAAATAAGAGGAAATGATTCAACCAAGGTCTCAGGTATAATCTAAATTAATTAAAAGATATGGTGCTTTAATAAACAAAGTTATTTTATAGAACTAGAAAAAAATCAAAATTTAAAGAACTAAAAAGGTCAAGAATTTCAGGGGAAAATGAAAAAATCCATATCATCAAAATCATTTCATCTGGGAACAGCGATACTATCAAACCCAAGACTGAAGACAGTAGGAGGCTAATGTTCAGAGATCCAACAGTATGTTATGAAAAACTTCCTTAAAAAATCTAAGCTGAAGCTAATTTATTGACTTAACAAAGGCATATAGTTCTTGACAATCCTCTATATATGGAAGCCTTCAGAATAGAAACCTATTTCCCAAAAGAAAATTCATTCAAACCATTTAAGATCACATTTGAAAGAAAAATCTAACCTTTAACATTGATGAAAAAGGGCAGTTGTTTCTTCCTGTAATTAGTGCTGAAAACAAGTCAACATTTCAAACTGATCAGTTATCCAATCCCTCACAACACTGATGAATACAATCCTCCTCTCCCCCAACATGACCACCCACTTTGGTTTGACTAAGCTTAAGAAAACTCTCAGGACCATAAAAAATTCCCTAAGAACTCTGAAGAGTTTGTTAAGGAATATATAGAAAAGCACCAGTGGAGGAAAATATTCCACGATTAATTCAAAAACGTGAGAGAACACCCAGAGAAATGCATTTTAAATCCTCTGCACAGCAGGACTCTTTGGAACATTGACAGGCATGCTACTACCTAGGGTTTATGTTACCTTGTGGGAGGTATTAGTTTTTGCCAGTTTTCTTTAAAAAATGGTTGAGGGTGGGGCGGCTAGGTGGTGCAGTGAATAAAGCACCAGCCCTGGAGTCAGGAGTACCTGGGTTCAAATCCGGCCTGGCACACTTAATAATTACCTAGCAGTGTGGTCTTGGGCAAGCCACTTAACCCCATTTGCCTTGCAAAAAAAATGGTTGAGATAAACCTATAAATGAGTGATTAAAAATTTAAGATGTTCTTATTTGGCTTTGTATTTAAAATGCTTCAACTGTTCTTAAAGGATGGAATGTTGGGGGTTTTTTTTTGTCTAAATTTATTCCAAATCACTCATTTCTCTTCAGTTAAAAAAAATGAATGAGTGACGCACTTCTCTATCTGGACTCCACTTTGATGGTCCTACTTTATTGCAATCGTTTTGTTTTCATTCAAATCCACTAAGCCAATTTTCAGCTCTACTGATCTCCAGGTTTGCATGTTTAGATACCTATTAGACATCTAGATATCCTAAAGAGAATTAAGCTCAATATACCCCAAATTGAATTCATTACCTTTCTCCCCCCAACTATCTCATCTTCCTAGCTTCTCTACTATTGTCAAGGATGTCACCCTCATCTCAATCACTCTGACTTGAAAGCTAGGTATCATCCTTCACTCCTCCAGCTCTCACCCTGCTCATATCCAATCTGCTGACAAGGTCAATTTCGTCTCTTTGACATATCCCGAATAGGCCTACTTTTCTTCTCTGACACTGCCACCACCTTGTGTGGCCCTCATCTGGTCATACCTGGACTACTGCAATAGCTTTATGGCTGGTCTCCTGTCACAAATTTTTCCCAACTCCAAGCCATCCAGCTGCTAAAGTAAGCTTCTTATGTATAACCAAGTCAACTCCTTCAAATCCCCCCCACCCCCTGTACCGATATACACTCAATAAACTCCATGAGTTTTTGTGGCCTCAGACCTCAATTATAAAATTATGATTCCAATTCAAAGCTTTTCATAAATTGGCCTCCTACTTTTTCCAGTTGTCTTACACCTGACACCACACAGCCTATGTCGAGGTGGTGTCAGTCTCTGAGGAAAGAACATAGTGTACTGGTAGGGACAGTATTATGGGTTGGAAGGTGATGGGAGTGGACAGTATAAAGTAAAACATTAATAATATTTTTTGGCAGCTAGGTAGCTCAGCAGATAGAGAACTGGACTCCTCCATAAGATGAGGAATTTCTTGAGAGCAGGGACTAACTTTTGCCTTTCTCTTTTTTATATAGTGCTACTATTGAAGGCAGGTATGGAGAGCTGCAGGGTGAACTATGGGGCCTGGAGTCAGGAAGACCTGAGTTCAAAGCCTGCTTCAGCAACCTGTTAGCTATATGATCCTAGACAAGTCACTTCACCTCTATTTGCCTGGTTTCCTCATCTGTAAAATGGGGATAATCACAGTACCGACTTGTGAAGATGAAATGAGATAACTGCAAAATGCTTAACAGAGTCCTTGGCACACAATAGGCATCCTATAAAAGCAAAGCATTATTATTGTTATTACCATCATCACAATGGCAAACTACTCCAGTATCTTTGTCAAGAAAATGGCAAATGGGATCACAAAGAGTTGGACATGTCTGAATCCTCCCCACCCCTTCAAAGGAGCTGATGAATCTAAGATGATTTGGGACTTATAAAGTCCCCATCAAAGTTCAAACTTTGCCATCTATACTGATTGGCTATGTGAGGGTCAAATGAAAATGCTCAATGTTATCATTATTACTCTTCACAGGGTTGCTGTGTGGATCAAATGAGAGAACATAGACAAATGTTATAGACGAGTGATAGCCTCAGTAATTGATAGAAATACAATACAAATCGACAAAAATGATTAGTATTTAAGTTTATCGTTAACAAAAACCCTAAGTTGATATATGAAGAAATCTATCATTATTGTTTTGAAGTGTATTAATTACTGCTGGAGGGGGGAGAAGGGGCATTCACCCCTTCTAGCAGTTTTATGGGGAGAGAGAGAGAGAGAGAGAGAGATAGAAAGACACGGAGAGATAGAGAGGGACAGAGATAGAGAGATTGAGAGAGACAGAGACCGAGAGGAGAGGGAGAGAGATAGATGTATAGATAGAGAGATTGAGACAGGGATTGAGAGGAGAGGGAGAGAGATATATAGATAGAGAGATTGAGACAGGGATTGAGAGGAGAGGGAGAGAGATAGATGTATAGATAGAGAGATTGAGACAGAGATAGAGAGGAGAGGGAGAGAGATATATAGATAGAGAGACTGAGACAGGGATTGAGAGGAGAGGGAGAGAGATATATAGATAGAGAGATTGAGAGAGACAGAGGTTGAGAGGAGAGGGAGAGAGATAGATGTATAGATAGAGAGATTGAGACAGAGATAGAGAGGAGAGGGAGAGAGATATATAGATAGAGAGATTGAGACAGGGATTGAGAGGAGAGGGAGAGAGATAGATGTATAGATAGAGAGATTGAGACAGAGATAGAGAGGAGAGGGAGAGAGATAGATGTATAGATAGAGAGATTGAGACAGAGATAGAGAGGAGAGGGAGAGAGATAGATAGAGAGATAGAGAGATAGAGAGACAGAGAGAGACAGAGAGAGACAGAGACAGAGAGAACTCCAAGATGGCGCCTACCATGCCGTCAGCACGCGTCACGCGCCCCCCGTTCCCCATTGGCCCCGGGGCCCCTTGGCAGCAGTCCCCCCGGGCCCCAACTCCAGGCCGCGCGCCTGGAGCCCTCCCTTCTCCTGCAGCCCGGGCCCTCCGCCCTCATCCCGGCCGGCCCGCCTCCACTTCCCGGCGGCCGCTCTCACCTGCGGCTCCCGGGCCTCCTCTGGCCCAGCCCGCGCCGCCCGGCCCGCGGCCTCCCAAGCAAGGCCCCGCCCCTCGCTCGCCCCGCCCCTCGCTCGCCCCGCCCCTCGCCCGCCCCGCCCCCTCTTCGCGCCGCGGGCGCTGGGAGCTCGGGGCTGGCTCCTCGAGGCCACGCAGGCCGGGAAGAGGGCAGAGCCACCCGGAGCCGCGTGCTGTCGCGTTTCTTGTGTGACCTCCGGGGAGCCTTTTCACTTCTCTGGCACTCAGTGTCTCCACTCAGGGCCGGGCCCTCGCTGGCCTTGACCTTCCGCGCCCCCACTTTCTCTCCCGCTTATGGTCCCCTCCAAGGCATCCACCCCAGTGCTCTGCAGAAAGCGATTCCTTTGTTCACCCTGCATTTTTGATGGCATGATTAATTAGCCTCCTTGTTTTCCATTAGAATCGAAGGGTTCATTGTTTTATTCATGGCGTCCATATTATTTTTAATACCTAAAAATACTTTAACTAGTTCAAGATCATGAAAATAAATCAAATGAAAGAATCCTTAATGTTCTTTATCTACACGGCGGGCCCGAAGTGCAGGGTGCCGGGCCTGGAGTCAGAAGGACGCACTTTGGAAACTAGCTGGGCCAGTCGTGTTTGCCTCAGTTTCCTCATCTGTAGGATGAGCTGGAGATGGCAAGCTACTCTAGTATCCTTGCCAAGAAAACCCCAAATGGTGGGGGGGAGGGAAGCAAGATTGGGGGAAAATTGTAAAACTCAAATAATATCTTTAATAAAAATACATTTAAAAAAACCCAAATGGAGTCACAAAGAGTTGGACACGTCTGAATCCTCCCCACTCCTCCAAGGCGAGTCTCAGAAAGTCCCCGTCCTTGCCTTTCCCATTGACTAGGTGACTCTGGTTCAGTCATTCAGACCTTCCTGAGGTTTCCAGTTGTCTTCGATTCTTCACGACCTCATTTGGAGCTTTCTTGGCAAAAATACTAGAATGATTTGCCAATTCCTTCTCTTACTCATTTTAAAGATGAGGAAACTTAGGCAAACAGGGTTAAGTGACTTGCCCAGGGTCATCCAGCTCGTAGGTGTGTAAGGCTCGATTCGAACTCAGGAAGATGAGTCTTCTTGACTCCAGGCTCGGTACTCTACCTTATCTACAATGCCATTAGCGGCACTCTGTGAGACTCAGTTTTCTTAATGTCTAAATAAGAGGGTTGGACTTATGTGACCTATGGGGGGTTTCCTTCAATCCAATAAAACAAGAACTTTGACTCTGGGTGTTATGGATGGCCTCTTCCAGCTCTATGATTTTGTTCTACTTCTACTTCTAGACTCCTTTTCTTCTTTTTTTTCCTAAGGAGAAGATAGTTTCTCTATGCCTTTGGTGGTTCTACATTGCATAATTTTTCAACAATGAGGGAAATGTAATAATTTGATGTAGTAACAAAAGTTCTTTGTTATTTGGAAAGTAGAATGGTCTGTAATGTAGGATACCAATGTTCTAGATCCAGTTTATCAGAATTCTTAGCCAAAATATTTTTCCTTAGTTTAAGAGTTGGATTAGCTAACCTTTAAGATCCCTTTTTGTCTTCAATATCTTAAGTTTCTATTCTAGATCTAAAATAATAAAGGCTTGCATAACTAGCAACTAAAATATTTGCCAATGTCCCTTTATGCTTTATTGATTTCACAGAGGTTGGTGTGTTGACTTTGCGTACATCCATGTATTTTTATTGAACTTTTTGAAATGTCTGTCTGCACTTCTCATTGTCAATAGAAGAACCACAGAAGCATCCAGGGTGGCCCTTACAATTGGTGGTTTTAATTCATCAGAGACCCATGAATCTTCTCATGTTACTTAGATTACACAAAACTCACATAATAAGCCTCTACTTGTTGCTGAGCATAAACCTAACTTTCAGTAAATTGACCTGATCACCCTGTAGTAATGTAGGGCATGTGTATTCTTCCTCCTCTGATCCCTTAATGACACCTGGTACCCTTTCATGGCACATGTCAAACACTACCCTGCATTCTGGTTATTTCTCTACTCTTCTTTGCTAATAGGAGCTAAAACTTCAGGGAAATAGGGATGGAATCTTTTTTTATTTTTGTGCCTCCCACCCCCAGTGGATAACATAATATCTTTTGGGGGTGGGTTTTTAAATGAATGAGGCAAAAGCAAACCAAGAAAATTTTTGTTTTCTGTCAGATGTATTCTGATTTAGATTGTGCCATACATTTCTCTTACAGTTTTGTTTACAAATGGCAGTGTTCGTAATGAAACATGGAGGTGGGGAGGAGGGCCACCCCCAGTGGTTTCAAACTGTGTGTGTGTGTGTGTCTACTAGAAACCACATTAGTTCTTTGCCCCTTCAGCTACTGAGGAGAATGTTTTTAACACAGCTGTATTTAAGTATGTTCCTTCTCCATCTGTACCTCCCCCCGCCCCCATCAAACACCAACAGTCTAGGAAATAGAAAGGACACATTGAATATTTACTTGGAAACTGCTGCCTGGGAAACCACAAGAGGAAAATGTATTAAATTCCTATGATAGAATATCCTAAGGAAAGAGTATCAGAATTTTGACAGTCTACCTGGATTTGGATTAGATGCTCATCTATGTCCTAATGGATCAAATTAGAATGCAGGGATTTTAGAGAAGGAAGGCCCCCAGACACTGTCATAGTTATTGACTTGTTGGAATAAGAACCTTGCTTAAAGAGTTTCATTAACTTGTTCAAGCAACTGGGGTGTACCTGTAGTTAGTTAGTTAATTAAGACAATATCTACCTTATTACAAATGATTTAGGGAGTGAAATTCAAATCTATTACCATAATTATTTTCTGCCAACATAGCATACAGATATAGAATCTATTTAATTGCAAGTTCCTTTCTTTATTGATATTTTATTGTATTTTCCAATTACGTGTTATGCAAGTTTTTCAACATTCATCCATTTACATATTTATAAATTGCACAATTTTCTTCCACCCTTCCCCCCCCCCCCATGCAGTAGTGAATAGTTTAGTGGAAGGAAATTCCATTAAAACTAGCCTACCAGGGCGGCTAGGTGGTGTAGTGGACAAAGCACCGGCCTTGGAGTCAGGAGTACCTGGGTTCAACTCCGGTCTCAGACACTTAATAATTACCTAGCTGTGTGGCCTTGGGCAAGCCACTTAACCCTGTTTGCCTTGCAAAAACCTAAAAAAAAAAAAAACCCAAACAAAAAATAACTAGCCTACCACATCATATGAATCCCCTGTTCTAGTCAGATCATTTTGCCCATTGCCACCCACATAACTTTTTTACTTCTCTCTTTGTTCCTAGAATATGCCCTCTAAATGAAATATCATCTTCCTTTCTCTACCTATCTAAATCCTTATCTTCTCTACCTATCTAAATTCAGATCTTTAAGATCCATAGCAGGTCTTTTCTTTTTTCTTCCTTAGGCTGCTCCAGCCCATACTTTTCCTCTTGATAAATCTCATTCACATACCAATCATTTAGTAATTTATCATCTATCTTGTGTTAATATTGCTTGTATATTAGAACAGGGCAATGAAATGGAAAACAATGTGGTATTCACAACTTGTTCATAGACAAAACTATTACTTCAAATCTTCCTGACAAAATGATGATCCGCAAATATTTAAGAACATTTTACATAGATTGTATCATACCAAATACTCATATATCATCCAGGTATGTGGGTTTAGAAGCTTTCAAAATCTAGAGAGTTTGTGGAAGAAGTAAAAACCACATGGGAACAAGATGAAATCCAGATTGCCCCCTCATCCTGTCTGCTGTTGAAGTTATTCTTTTTAAAAAATTTTTATTTAAGGCAATGGGGTTTAAGTGACTTGCCCAAGGTCACACAGCTAGGCAATTATTAGGTATCTGAGGTTAAATTTGAACTCAGGTCCTCCAGACTCCAGGGCCAGGGCTCTATCCACTTTGCCACCTAGATGCCCCCTATTGAAGTTATTCTGAAGAACTTTCAGTGGAGTTACAGAAAAATGAGTTTATAGTACAATACTTTGATGCAACTACAAAAAGAAATTGTTTTGTGCATCGTCGCAATAGTCTGTAAAATGTTAAATGTGAAAGAAAAATTACAGAATAATGACATCCTAGAATATGAACTCTATTTTTAAAGAGATGAGAAAGAAATTAATATTAACATCGATATGGTGTTTTTATGCTCAAATTAGTCAAGAAGCTTTAGATTTGAATCCTGTCTCTGACACTTACTAGCTGATGACCTTGGGTGCGATCTTTAACTCTCAGCCTCAGTTTCTTTCTCTGTAAAATGAGACTCATAAGAGAATCTGCTTATTTCAAAGTAGTTGTGAGTTGTTGTGAGGATCAGATGAGATACTGTGTGTGTGAAGTGCTTTCCAAACCTTAAAGTAGTATATAAATGCCAGTTGTGTTAATTCTTTACTAATTCTCAATTATAAAATGGAATTGCTGATACCTGTACAACATAATTCACAGGAATATTGTAAAGGGAAGTTATCTGCAAATCTAACTATTGGACTGTGGCATATCATTATTATTATTTTGTACTTATTTTACTTTTCTATATTTAACTTTTTGTGTATTTAAGATTATTTCTGTTCCATCTAATTCTGGTGTCTCCTTGAATGGTGGACTATTGGGCTTGCCATCATGTAGATAATCATACCTGAAATCAAAACTTAGAATAAATCAGATTATAGACCCACAAGATTTTGCCTCAGATAGCATTAACTACAATTTAGGGCTATTCTTATGCTACACTTGTTATTATTTCTCTCTTGGTTTTGAAATAATAAAAGTTTTTCAGATCTTTAAAATTTACTCAGTACCCTTCCCTCCTTTTCTTCTCCTGGCATAAAAATCAATATTAGAAAACAAGAAAATAATTACATTCTGGAATTCCACATTATATGATAGTTTTCTCAAAAACCCAGAATACTGGCAATTGCTGTAAATCTCCAGATTAAGAAATGTCCAGCTCTTACGATATTGTATATTTACCCCTCAAGGCAAAAAACAAAACTTCAATACTAGCTTGTTGAGACCAAGTTGGCTGAAGATTTAACTTCAATTTCTGCTCTTCTAGGTATAATTTCATAAGCTCTACAAGTGATAATAATCTTAGGGGAAAAGCACTCTTTACTATAAGCAGACTTGAAAATTTCACTCCGCCCAACTTTGCAAGGAGGTAGAGGAGAGGGGTTTCCATTTTCTCAGCAAACCAATTCATTGCTTAGGAATTTCACAAAACTAACAAATTCTTTCATAGGGTTGATAAGATTTTATGACACTGCCCAAGTAGATGGTCTCAAGAAACCCTGTAAATCTACAAATTTGCAAATATCTTAAAGGATAAAAGTTATTCTGTTTCTGACTAATATCCTGCTTATTTCTACTAATAAAGGAAAAAAGTTAAGAAAAGTTATAGTATTTTTAGGATTGATAGTATGAAGACAGGGTTTGAAAGTAAAGGGTTTTGGATGTTTGGAAGGAGGAAAATGAAGTGTTTTCTCTCATTTAGATATAAGGAAACTTTATGTGATTATCCATTATGATATTTGTTTTTTTACAAGGCAATGGAGTTAAGTGACTTGCCCAAGGTCACACAGCGAAGGTAATTATTAAATGTCTGAGGCTGGATTTGAACTCAGGTCCTCCTCACTCCAGGGCCAGGTCTCTATCCACTGTACCACCTAGCACCTTGCTTTATGATATTTATAAATGATTTTACAAGATCTTTTCTTTATGCCTTTTTAAACACAGTAATTATCAATCTTATCTTCTAAAATGTACCTATGTAAATACTTGATAGGTTTTTATTGTTTTTTGAATTTTACAATTTTCCCCCCAATCTCTCTTCCCTCCCCCCACAACCCACAGAAGGCAGTCTGATAGTCTTTACATTATTTCCATGCTATACATTGATCAAAATTTAATGTGCTGAGAGAGAAAACATCCTTAAGGAAAAAATAAAATATATGAGATATCATAATTACCTAAGAAGACACCCCCCCTTTTTTAAATTAAAGGTAATAGTCTTCATTTTTTTTTTAAACTCCACAATTCTTTCTTTGGATACAGATGGTATTCTCCATCGCAGATACCCTAAAATTGTCCCTGATTATTGCACTGATGAAATGAGCAAGTCCATTAAGATTCATCATACTTGAAAGGTTTTTAATATTATGATAATAACCCCTAATAATGAGTAATTTTCATAACTGAAAGCCAAACAATTTAAAGCAAAATTTTTTATGGTCAGGTTCTTTACTTTTCTTTTTTCTTTTGCTTATTTTCACAGCCTATTTCTTGACTTTTGAATTTATGTTAAAGTTGGACTCTGTTCCCAGGGTGGAGGGGGCATTTGCCCCAAGCTTTTTTTTTTTAATTTGGGTAATGCTATTTTCAGAGCTAGTTCTGGGGATCTTTCCGTTCTTTCAAGGTGGCATGATCTAGTCAAAGAGGGGTTTACTACTCTCCTGGCCTGTGGTATGGTCTATAAGTGACCACTTGCACTCATTTCTACCCTGGAACTGTAACCTGGGTTTCTGCTCCTCTTTGTGCATAAACTCTGGTGTGCTAGTATTTCTCTTGCCCTGAGATTGTGAACTGGATCCATATATGAACAGTAGAACCCAGTACCAGCAAAAGGACCCAAAAATCTCCTGTTGATCAGTTGTGGAACCCCCCTAACCATCTTTAGATGCTGTGGTTGATTCAGTTGCCTCCAAGGTCTGATGATATCTTACTTGGTCATTACCTGTGTTGATCTGTGCTTCACTTTCACTCTGGTGTGACAATCCTTTCCTGCTGATCTTCGTTATTTTGGGTTGGAAAATTGCTTCACACCATCATTTTGTGTGTTCTATCCCTCCAGTATTAATTTTGAGGCATTATTTTAAAGTTTGAAGGGGAATTTGGAAAATTCTGCCTTTTTTCTATCATCTTGTCTCTTCTTTCTTCATCCTACCACTAAAACTTCTCTGTCTAGTGATCTCTCTCTCTCCTCTCTCTCTCTCTCTTTCTCTCTCTTGCCTTTTGAGATTAGTAATAAGTCTTTTTTAAATTTTATTTTCCTCAGTTAAATGGAAAAACACATTTTAATATTCATTTTTTGACCTTTGAGTTCCAGATTCTCTTCCTTCTTCTCACCCCCCCTCACTGAGAAAGCAAATTATTTGCATTAAAAATGTGTAGTCATGCAAAACATTACCATAATAATCATATTGTGAAAGTAAACATAACCCACCCCCCAAAAAAGAAAAACCTCAAGAAAAATGTAAAAAAAATGCTTCATTTTGTATTCAGACACCATCAGCTCTGTCTTTGGGGATGGATAGTATTCTTTTTTTTTAAAGTTTATTTTATTTTTAAATGCTTTCCCCCCAGCTTCATGCAAAAGCAAATTTCAATATTTACCTCCAAAATCTCTTCTTCCTATCCTATTCCCCCCATTGAGAAAGTAAGCTATTTGGTGTAGGTTAAAAATGTTTAGTCATGAAGAGAGGAAAAAACATACACACTCAATAGGGTATAGAGATCCATCTTACCCTAGAGGGAAAAAGGAGAGGAAAGGGATAGGAGAAAGAGGACCAGGGAGGAGGGGAGGTGATAGAAGAGAAGGAAGATTGTGGGAGATGATAGTCAGATATAACACATTTTTGAGGAGAAAAGAGAGAGAGAACAGAATACAAAGGAGTGGGGAGGAATAGAATGGAGGGAAATACAGCTTAGCAGTAGCAACAGTGAGAAAAATATTTAAGCAACTTCCCTGACGGACTTTTTAAATTATATAAATGTTTTATGTGTTTTTCAATTACATACAATGGTAATTTCTACCAATCATTTTTTTGTAAGGTTTTGAGTTTAACAATTTTTCTCCTTCCTTCTCTCTCCCCACAACAGAAGGCAATCTGATTTAGATTTTACATTTGCATCCATGATAAGTATAGATCAAAAACTGAAAGTGCTATGAGAAAAGAATCAGATCCAAAAGGAAGAAAGAAAACATGAGAGAGCAAAGTGACATAATACATAAGATAACTTTTAAAAACTGAAGATAATAAACTTTGATCTTTGTTTAGACTCCACAATTCCTTCTTTGGATATAGATGATATTCTCCATCACAAATTCCTTAAAATTGGCCCTGATTATTGCACTGATGGAGTAAGCAAGTCTATCAAGGTTGATCATCACCCCATGTTGTTGTTAGTGTATATAATAATGTTCTCTAGTTCTGCTCATCTCACTCAGCATCAGTTCATACAAGTCTTTCCAGGCTTCTCTGAAATCCTGTCCCTCATGATTTCTTATAGAACAATAGTGATCCGTTACATACATGTATGACATCTGGTGGACCTATTATAAAGAACGCATTCCATCCCAGAGACAGAGTCAATGGCATCTGAACACAGACTGAAGTATACTTCCCACCCCCCTCACTTTATTTTTCTTGATTTCTCTATCTTTGTGGTAGAAGAGGGGGATTATGTTTACTTTTACAAGACTATTGTAGCAATGTGAAAATAAATAAACAAATAAATGAAAATGTGCAGCCATGAGAAACATTACTACAGTAGTCATTGGCTCAGTCTCTGGGATGGGTTGCATCCTTTAATCTTAAGTCTGTTAGAGAAGTTGCTTCAATATTTTTTTCCCACAGTTGCTATTGCTAGCTGCATTTCCCTCCACTTCCATTTAGTCTATTCTCTCCTTTCACCCTGTCCCTCCACAAAATGTTTTGTATCTGACTACCCTCTCCCAAGATCTTCCTTCTCTTCTATCACTTAGGACGCCCACCCCCACCCCAAACTCGTTCTCCATTCCCTTTCTCCCATCTCTTTCCTCTCCTATTTTTTCTCTGGGGTACATATTTACATAAATATACTCATTTACATAAATATACTCATTTGAGTGTGTATGTTATTTTGTCTCTGAGCCAATTCTTTTTAGTTTTTTTTTTTGCAAGGCAAATGGGGTTAAGTGGCTTGCCCAAGGCCACACAGCTAGGTACTTATTAAGTGTCTGAGACTGGATTTGAACCCAGGTACTCCTTACTCCAGGGCCGGTGCTTTATGCACTGTGCCACATAGTCGCCCCCTCTGAGCCAATTCTGATGAGAGTAAGACTCACACTTTCCCCCTCTTTCATTCCATGCAAAGGTTTTTTCCTTGCTTCTTTTATGTGAAACAACTCATCCCATTCTACCTCTCCTTTCCCTATCTCCCATTCTTTTCTCCCCTATTAACTCCACATTTTTAATATTTTATATCTTCAAATTCAACTCCCTCCTGTGCTTTCTCTCTATATATGTTCCTTCCAATTGTCTGAAATGAGGACTAATTCCCCAATTGACAAATGGTGAAAGGATATGCAAAGGCAATTTACAGATGAGGAGATCAAAGTAATCCAAAATCATATGAAAAATTGCTCTAAATCATTACTTATTAGAAAAATGCAAATTAAAGCTTTGTGACTTTTATTAATTCCTCATCTGCTTTGACCTTTGATACAGTTAAGCACTCTTCCTCTCTGGGCTTCCCTGACAATGCCTTCTTATTTCTCTTTTTACCTAATTGATAATTTTTTCTTAGTCTCTTTCTCAATAATCAACATCTACTCCTTCCCCTTAAGCAAACTTCTGTATTGAGCCCTTTTCTTTTCTCTTTTTATGTTCTTATAGGTTTGACTATCATCTCTCCACAAATGACTCCCAAAATTACAGATCTAACCTTTCTCCCTAATTCTAGTCCCATATCTCCAATTGTCTGCTGAACACCTTAAACTTCATGTCCTAATAGCATCTTAAATTCAACATTTTCAAAATTGAACTCATTATCCACATTCTTCCCAATTCACAAACATTCTTCTTTAATCTTCCCTTTTCCTATTTAGGGTACCACCATCCTCCTAAATCATCCAGATGCACAAATGAGGTGATCCTTGACTTTTGCCTTTTCCTCACCTCCCATATCCACTCTGTTATCAAATCTATTGATTTTATTCTCATAATTTTTATTCTCATTATTTCTCTCCACCCTAGTTCAGGGTCTTTTCACCTCATGCCTACATTATCATACTCCTAACTGGCTACCTTGTTCAATCTCTCCCTTCTTTAAACCTAGTTAGATTTCTTGGCCCCTGGCTCAACCTGCTTTCCTCTATATCATTTTTATACCCAACACATCATAACTTTCCCCATCACTGCAGGGGGCCAGCCTCTGTGGAGTCCTTGGAACCTGACAAGAAGGATAGAGTTGATGAAATGAGTTGAATCAACAAGTGGGTAAAGGCAAGAACAGGTTGACTGACTGTCAGCTGCTTAGATTTACTTTTATAGTCTCAGAATCATATCAAATAAGCAAACTAAAATCATTTCCTTGGTTACAAAAGTATGCAATTTTCATCATTAATCACATAGTTCATATGGTTACAAGTCTGATCATGTAGTGGTTACAAGTGTGATTATCAATCATGTAGTTAATTTTCTTGTCCCTGCTCAGACCGTGATGACCTCAACCTGCCTGTTGCCTAGTTTGTTGCTGCATAGTAAAGTTATTAATTAAACAGAACTTTCCTGATAATAATCTTTGATATAATTTGTTTAATGGAATGCTTTTATGTTTTTGTGCCGCATATGTAATGTTTTTCGATATGCTCCCTTGACAGCCTATAGTGAAGGTAGTTATGTTTGTCCACCCATGCGTTGACTCCTTCAATAACCAATTTTCCTTTCAGCCCTCATTGGTAGACGCTACGGTTTCTATGACTTTTTATTCTTTCCCAATAAACTAAGGCTATTAGAGTTCACATATTGGTTACCTATACTAACTATTCTCTCACCATCTTTATCATATATTCCTTTGTATGATAAGGGGGGGGAAACTGTTAATTTCCCTGGAATTCTATCTGACCCATCTTGTATCTGTTTTCCCTGTATATATTCTGATGTCTCCCTGGAACTCCCAGTGCCGTATTTTCCAAAGATTTTATAATGTTGAAGCTTTTTGTATTTCTCAGGGAGAGGCAGTCCTGTTAAATTTGGACAGAGTTCACAATCTATTTTATTCAAGGAATTTCTCTGAAATCCTTCCTTTATAGTCACCCCACTATTAGGATGAGTAAGTTTTGCAATCAATAATAGACCTATAAATATGGGTATACATGGAATCCCTATACATATATTGAAGAAGGAAATGTTGTTCTATCAGGCAGTGTGACTGCCTTGAATCTTCTTGCGGTGACTGTGTCAAACAGCTTAGAGACCCTGGCTCCCAACATATCACAACTTCAATATAACTTGGGTTGACATAAGAAATTAATTGGGAGGGGCGTCTAGGTGGTGTAGTGGATAAAACACTGGCCCTGGAGTCAGGAGTACCTGGGTTCAAATCCGGTCTCAGACACTTAATAATTAACCTAGCTGTGTAGCCTTAGGCAAGCCACTTAACCCTGTTTGCCTTGCCAAAAAAAAAAAAAAATTAATTGGGAATTTTTTGGGAGTTTTATGGTAGTCACAAATAACATACAAACATCAGCAGACAACATACTGTCTATGATCAAATACATCACCCAAATTTTACAATAAGGTGCTGTAAATATACTATGAAAGAAAAGGAATACATTCAAACTTCTCTGGAATGAAGGGAGGTTCAAACAAATTTTATGAGAATTTTTCCAGATTTTGAGGGCTTTATCTCCATGATGTAAAAGAGATAACTGCAATGATTTCTACTCTTAGTAATAAATACAAAACTCATATTGAATATTTAGGGCTTTCAGAGTTGAGGAAAAATATTTCAGAATTTCCAACAATGAAATATTTTCCCCAAACTTAGTATAAAATTTTATCTAAGCCTTTTTTTTTGGTCATTATTATATTCTACCTTTCATCACACTTATGTGTGTGGATGTCTCTTGCCTCATTGCCTCTTGAGATTGCAGGCATTTTATGGATTTAATTTTGTGTTGTTTTTCATCTTTCTGTTATCCTTAGTGCTGAGCCCAGTGCTTTGTGAACAACAGGAGTTTAAGAAATGTCTGTTTGTTTGAATTTAATTGCTTTCAAGTTTTAGGAGAAAATTAAGAATTCATAAACTTGTCATCAATTCAATCATGAAGAATGATCAGAATGAATCAAAACAAAAGTTAAGACAGCCCATAAGAAGATCAAAGGAGAAATAGATCTGTAAAAAAGTAGATTTTATCTGGCCAACTTGTCCAACAGCATTGTTGAGGAGAACTTGTCAATGAAGACAACAGATAATTAGGATAATTGAAAATTTGGTGATATTACTGATACTATGCTAATATCTTTGGAAATAATTAAACCTCATATTCTTAGGACTCTAACATTGCGTGAATTTTCTACTTATTGTGTTGCGCTGATTTACAGCATCAGACTCATCTCCTGTATCCTATATAATTCATTTTAGTTAAATTGTCATTTTAATTAAACTGCTGTGAATGGCAGGGAAGGAAAGAGGCCTGAGAAACATACTAATTAAGCCAGTATTATCAGGAAAAAATATATCAGCAGAGAAAACCAGCCTTAGATAAATTATAAACAGTGTGGTTCTTTAAGCTTACCTAAAGCATACTTAGAACAAATCTGAATAAACAAATAGAATGAACAAATAAGACAGGATATCAAAATTGCTTTGTTTTATTCAGTTTGAGGCAACTAAGTAGTCTAATTTAACAGGTAGAGTCTGGCCTGGAGTCAGGAAGACCTGAGTTCAAATTTGACCTTAGACACTTCCTTACTATATGATCCTTGGACAAGTCACTTAACCCTGTTTGCCTGAGTTTTCTCATCTGTAAAATAAGCTGGAGAAGGAAATGGCAAATCTTTTCAGTATCTTTTTGTTTGTTTGTTTGTTTTTGCAAGGCAATGGGATTAAGTAACTTGCCCAAGGTCACACAGCTAGGTAATTATTTAGTATCTGAGTTCACATTTGAACTCAGATCCTCCTGTCTCCAGGACCAGTGTTCTATTCACTGTGCCACCTAGCCACCCCATCTTCAGTATCTTTGCCAAGAAAACCCAAACTGGGATCACAAAGAATTGGATATGACTGAACAACAACAACAAATTCAATTTTATCCAATGGTCATGAAGATGGTTGGAGCTGACTCCATAGAGCTACTTGGACAGACATTGAAGACCACCTTGGCATCCTGGTTATCTCTAGTCATCTTGACTTTTGTCTAACCACAGGACTTCAATTACTCCGAAAAGGAAAGTGAGACTTACAGTTATGCAACTCTGCCTCACTTTCTAGATCCAGTTTGTAATACAAATCAAGATAACACTCAGATATACTCTGGAAATCAAAGACAAACAACAACAATGATAATTGAAGTCAAGTGCCCAGTATCCCATACCAGAGGGAAGCCTTAAATTTAGATCTTCCTGATTTATCTATAATGCCTTCAACCCTTTTGCAAAATCTCTCATTTTCAAATGGACAAACTTCATTCCTGTAATTTACATTGCTAACTATAAATAACAAGATATAAGCAAAGAGGCTGATTTTTAAGTGAATAGGGATTATTGAAAGTACCTGCTGTGCAGGTTTTGGGGGCGGCTAGGTGGCATAGTGGATAAAGCACCAGCCTTGGAGTCAGGAGTACCTGGGTTCAAATCCGGTCTCAGACACTTAATAATTACCTAGCTGTGTGGCCTTGGGCAAGCCACTTAACCCCATTTGCCTTGCAAAAACCTAAAAAAAAAAAAAAAAAAGTACCTGCTGTGCAGGTTTTGACATGTAGGAGAGATGACTGACTGTTCAGTATGGATCACTGGCTGCAAGACATCCCCAAGGACATATATGGGCTAGTCATTTATTTAGAATGAGAGATCATTGATGAAGTGCAATATTGGTTTTTCAAGATATCAAAATGATCAGAGGGTGACTTCTAGCATGTTGGGTAAATACCTTTTGGAAGGCAAATGAAAAGGCATGTTAAGGACCTTATAAGATAAAAGGAGTCATAAAGAAGCAGGCTGATGATTGACCAGTACTGCAGAGATTTCCCATATCCAAAAAATCCTGGATTCATTCATAGGTGTACTTAGAAGATGAGCCAGATGGGCCAGTGCATCCTTACTATTACCATTACCAATTAGCCCTTTTCCATACTCTATACACCTTAAACTATTTTAAGGGCTGGGGGGGGGGGAATCCCATTCCATAGTCTCGGGCATTATTATTATTAGGTATTATCACTAGCACTCAAACAATGCTTTAAAGTTTGTAAAGTTTGCTTTATGAATATTCTTTCATTTTATCTTCACAGCAACCCTGAGAAGTAGGTGGTGTTGTTATTATTCTCATTTTATAGATGTTTAGTCTAAGACTGGATCTGAACCAAAGTCTTCCTTACTCCAACACTGTATCCCCTGTACATTATAATAACATTTATTAAGTACAGAAGAAATCTAATTTCACCTTTCTACCCTCTATTAGAATTTCTTCTGTTAGACGGGTTTAATTCCAGAATGTCTCTTAGATCAGCTCTTTTGGATATAGGTATTGTTTATACAGGAATATAAGTAGTCAGAGAAATGACCTGTAAGTATTGAAAGTCTCAAGACCAATAAGTTGTCTAGGAGCTGCTTTTAAGAAAAAATTCCCCTTGATTAGCCTATGGGTCAGACACTAGGCTAGATGTTGGAGATTTAAAGACAAGGAGCTCAAGTTCTTCTTGGGGACAGGGTGAAAGGCATGCATCAAATACATAGTTAAGAAAATACTAATAAATATTGAATCTGACAAGATCCTATTTTATTTCACTTACTTTTTTTTTAGGTTTTTTTTTTTTTGCAAGGCAATGGGGTTAAGTGGTTTGCCCAAGGCCACACAGCTAGGTAGACCAGATTTGAACTCAGGTACTCCTGACTCCAGGGCTGGTGCTCTATCCACTGCACTACCTAGCCTCCCCTATTTCACTTACTTTCACATACAAGCTTTACTTGTAGTTATAGTTATTTTATTTAATTTTTATTTATAGCAAGTTTTGTCAGCTGTTTTCCAATAAATAGTTTTGTTGTTTTTTCAATAAAACTATTAATCAGAAACTATAACAATGGAGTAGTTAGCTAGTCTATGACCTTACTGGACTGGGAGGCCCAAACTCCTCTAAGAGCCTACACTTAACTGAGTAGATCAATTTTCATGTTTCATATGAAATTGGTTCAAAACATCAACAGATACATAAAACAGCTGAGCAGTTCACTGGATGGGAGAGAAATCAAGAGAGTCCAATAATCAATTCCCATATAAGTTTATTTACCCTCCAAATAGATGTTTCTATCAGCTAAGAGCTATTTTTACACCATCCAACCATTTTGTTGAGCTTATAGGTCTTTGGGGAGGGGGTATATTTTCCATGCGTTGAATCTTGAAAATGTTCTGTAAACCTGACATAAATTAGTTGATGTTCTTATTCAATGATCCTTCATAAATCATTTGTTATGCCCATGGAAGGTGCATTGTCCTAAGTGCTGGGAATACAAAGACCAAATGAAAACCCCTCCCTGCCTTTAAGGAGCTTACATTTCACTTCTCATCAAATCATAGTAACTCAGAATCCTTAGTTCTTTCTCAGGTTGACACTGCCTTGTCTACACTCTATCTCCTTCCCTATATTGACTCCTTAATGAACCATTCACCTCAACACTGACTTCTTTTGAAAGATTTTTCCTTTTATTTTATTGCCAATCTTGCCCTGCCAGGCCTCAGCCTTGTATCACTACCTTCATCTTTGCCACTACATCAGTATCTTTGCTCCTACTCACATAATGCTTAATAAAATTGAAGAAAATCTTGAAACTGTGCTGACTGGACCTACTACAATGTAAATTCACCTGAGTAAGCTAATCCTTTTATACCTCAGTGACTTTTCTAAACATTTACATGGCTCTTCAAATTTCCCAGACTCCCCATCCCCAATCCCTTTCCACCACACATACACCCTCTCACCTGAGAAATTTGCCCATATTTCAGTGAAAAAAATCAAACCCATCTGATGAGAGCATCTGCTTTTCCATTCCTTCTCAATTCACAGCTCCTTAATGCCTTCTGCACATTATCTCTACATTCATCCCTGTCTCACTCAATGAGGTGGTTTTTCTCCTTAAAAAGACAAGTTCTTCTCCAAGCACAAGTGATTCTATTTCATTCCATCTTCTTTTGCAGACTGCCTGCTCTATCATCCCTACTCTCTCTTTTTCTTCAGTGTCCTCTTGTCCACTGGCTACTTTCCTACTCCTACAAATGTGTTCATGTCTCCCTAAACCTCCAAAAACTCTCCCCAAAACTTCACTTAATCTATCCAATAGCTTTTGGTCCAACTTTCCTCCCTTTTGTGATCCAACTCTTTGAGTAAGTCTCATCTATAGCAGGAATTTCTACGTCCTTTCCCCTCACTTATTAACTCTACATTTGGCTTCCCATCTCAACATTCAGCAAAAATTCCTTTCTCCAGAGTTACCAATGATCTCTTAATGATCACATCTAATAGCCTATTCTCATCTTTTTTGGTCTCTATATAGCCTCTGACATTGATGATCTCCTTCTTGATACTACATTCTCTGGGTTTTCACAATTGTGCTCTCTTGATTTACCCCTTACTATCTGGCTATTGTTTTTTAGACTCCTTTACTGGATCTTCATTCATGTCTCATCTTACATGGCTCCATCTTGGACCCTCTTCTATCCTCCCATGTCATCAACTTCTAAGAATTTAATGATTATCTCTATGTTGATGATTGTCCATCTAATGATTCATCTTTACTGACCTTGTCCCACATCTCCAAATTCCTGACATTTCAAACTAGCTTTTCTATAGTTATCTTACACTCAATGAGACCTAAACTGAACTCATTATTTTTCACTTCCAACCTTCCCTATTACTACAGAAGGCAACATCAATCTTCTGGTCCCTTGAGTTTGCAACTGAGGTGTCATCCTCAAGTTCTTCTCTCACGTCTCATATCCAGTTTGTTGCCAAAGCCTTATTATTTTATTTTTATAATATCCCCTCATATATGCCTCCTCTTCTCTCCTCTGACACCATCATCACCTTGATACAGTCCCATATCACCTCACTCAGGAACTGTTGCAATAACCTGATGCTGGGGTGGTGGGGAGGTCTCCTTATCACATGCTCCTCTCTCAGTTCATTCTCCACTTAGCAGCTAAAGTGATCTTCCTACTGTTTGTGTTACCCTCTCCCTAGTGGTACCCCATCATCTCCCAGATCAAATATAAACTCCTCTGTTTGGTTCAAAACTTAGCCTGACCCACCTCTACAATCTTCTTACACCTTATACCCTCCCACCCTTAATTTCCCCTCTGCCCTCACTTACTCTGCCATGTGGTAGTATTGGCATCTTTGCTATTTCTTGAACAAGATGCTGCATTTTTTGTCCCTGAAATGTTCTCCTTCCTCATCTCTACCTCCCAATTTTTATGTAATATGTCATATATATATATAATATATATGTGGTACATTATAGACATTATGTATATATTTATTATGTACCATAATTACCAATAGTAAGTGATTAATAAATATACACATATGGTGTATATGGTACCCACACAGTACCTTCTACAGTGCATGGTAGCATACATAGTACACAGTATGCACTTAATAAATATACATATATGATACATACATAGTACCTACCATGTGCCATATGTAAACATGCATATAGTACACAGTAGGTACTTAATAATTGCTTACTGAATGGTTTCAACCTGTGTGGGACATGCTGGTATGGAAATCCATACATTTAGATATATCAGCAGTTCACCTGTAATGTGCAATCTTCATGAGTTACCTCAGGAATTTTGAGGTTAAATGACAAAACTTTTGGTCACACAGATTAATAGGTGTCAGAAGGATTTTAACACGTGTCTTCCTCAAGGAAATCTATACAATATGCTCTGCTGCCTCTCAGTTCTTTACAGTATGTATCTGAAAAAGAATTTTTTTTTTATCAAGAATACTCTCATGCGCAGCATGTTGTAGAGAAGGGCATTTCCTAAGTATCCTGAAAATATGTTAAGTTTCATTCTCACTTGGCTATGGGTGTGTTTAAAACAGGTAAAGAGATACAGATATACCTTGAAAAGTCACTTTTAGCAGACTGCTTCTCTCACCCTCCACTTCTACCCTGTGGGCATTTTAGACCTTTGAATAACAAATATCAATTGCCATACTACTGGTCAGGCCATTTATCTCTTGCATTATATGAGCTTAGACAGGCTTCAGAAAATGAGGTTAAGGGAGAAGATCCATGAGTCTTGCCTCCATAATTGGATCCATCACACCAACAAGGGAAGAATACTTAATTTTATTGCTCTCCTGATTTGTTTGCTCAGAAAACACATCCTGTTCTCCCCTCTCAAGCCCTGGTTGGTTTTCTGTGGTTGTTTTGCATTTTGAAAGATTAGCTATTTCTACAGCCTCATGAGAGAACATAAAATATTTTTAATGTGTTGAAAATCAATTTTCTGGCTTTAGCAAAAGCACCAAATTGATGAAAAATGAAATTCATCATTTGCAATGAGTTATCAATGGGAAAGTCATAGCAAAGTGAATTACACTCTCCAAATAGCTCTGAAAGAAAATAGCCCATCTTTAGGTGGCTCAGTGGGACCACTAGTCTGAGAACAGTGGCATAAAGACAATGAAGACTTTTTTAAGCTATCCATTCATCAGGTTCCATCCTTTACATTTTATCTGGTAATCTGTCATATTGAATGAGATTAAAGAATTCTTACTTTGTAAGAGATTCCTTTGGGTAATTTTATTAAACTTCTATATAGTACTCACTTGACCTGGAAAGACCTATTTTTTGCTTATGTCTCTTAATTTGTGAAGCTTAAATTGGACAACACCTACAGATGACTTCAAGGTCTTTGGAGAAGAATTCCATGTTAGAAAGCCCTCTTTTTTATTTTTTATTTTTTGGTGGCAGGGAGGCAATGGGGCTAAGTGACTTTCCCAGGGTCACACAGGTAGTAAGTATCTAAGACCTTATTTGAAATTGGTTTCTAGAGTTGGTACTCTATCCACTTCACTACTTAACTTTTCAAATCAATTCAATTACATGAATGTTAATTAAGTGCCTATTACATGCCAGCAGCTGCTTAGTTAATGAGTGGCAGTGTGACCTCTGGGTCTTCCTGAGTTATTCCAGAGTTTAAATCCTGCCCCTCTCATGTACTAGCTGTGCTTCCCTGAATTTAACCTTGAAGTCACCAGACCTTCTTCTCTCCAAGATTTTAATTTTTTTTTAAAGTTTCATGGACTTGTTTTTTTTAAAGTATTTAATAAATTATCAAAATTGTCTGGCTTATCTGTTTCTTTTTGTTTCTTTCTCTTCTGTGTATTTTAAAAAGTGTTTTAATGATGTCTCTTTTTTTTTTGGCATCAATATTGCTACTCTCTTCCCTTCTACTGCACCCTTAACTTAAAAAAAAAACCAAATAAAAAAATCTTGTAAACAAACAAAAAAATCTTGTAAGCACAGGCAAGTAAAACTGATCCACATAATGACTATGTCTAAAAATGTATGTTTCTTTCTGTACTTTGGGATCATCACCTTTCTGTCAGGAGATATGTGTTTCATCACAGGACCTCTGGCCATTGCGCCGATCAAACTTTTTAAGTCTGTATGATTGTACATTGCAGAGCAGTTGGCCATCTGTTTTTGGTGGATGATTACTAGTGAGGAGATTCCTACATTAGTGAAATCATAGTTCTGTGCTTCCCTTCCTCTTCCCTCTTCAAAGGAAATAACAATAATAACAACCCAGCATTCTAGTAGTGGTACAGAGATAAAAGGAAAACAAAACAAAATCTTGAGAACTTTATATTTTGTGGGAGGAGGGAATAATATAAACATAGAAAAGAAAACCTCAAACACAAATATAGCAACTACAATAGAAAAGGGTGGTGAATTTGAAGTCAGAATCTCTTGGAACTGAATCTGAGGCAGCTCAGGGGGACACGGTGTTAGGGCTGGAGTCTGAATGACCTGAGTTTAGATACTTATTAGCTGTGGGACCCTGGGCAAGTCAATTAACCTTTTTTTACTTCAGTTTCCTCAACTGCAAAATAGGAATAATAATAACACTTGCCTCAATATATAATAGTTATTAAAATATATTTATTCTCTCCTCTTTCAGCAGTAAATCTATAATCCTGTGAACTCTTTGAAGTTTGTCAGCCTGTGAACTCGCCAAATCCTGAGATCTGCCAATGTATGTGAATGTGTCAAAGATGAGTGATAAATATGTATGAGTAAATGTATGTGTGTATGTGTATAATATATATATATGTGTAATTTACCATATGTGTTTATGGTATATTATTTATACACCAAAGAAAAGAAATACATCAAGGTCTTAGAGTTTTATTTTATGTGACAAGAGACTTTATTCTCTTTGATATGATACATGATAGGTTAATGAAAAGAGAAGTGGATTCAAAGTTAGGAGATCTGGACTTGAGATTAGACTCTCATATTTACTGTGAAAGTAAATCAGAATCAGATCTATAGACAGATAGTTCTCAAGTTCTTGGAACTTAAGATTTCTTCTCTGTAGAATGGGAACAAGAATGTTTGCTCTTCCTGACTTACAGCTTCTTGGGAGAGAAGTGCTTTATACAACCTAAGATGCTATGTTAAATCTGTTATTAAAGAGTTCTTCCTCATGCAAGTCAATTTTCTTTAAAGACCAAAAATGAGCCAAACAGTCAGAAGATGAAGGGGGAAATGGAGTATGACTCCATATCTGGACTTTTGAAAACCTAGATTCATTTTGAACTTTTTTCTTCTTTTTTTGTTGCCAAACCAATTGATGCTCCTGTAGGCCTACATGAAGGTGTTCATGAGGTAAACTAAACCATTGGGGTTAATATTATTTTTCAAAGTGAGAAACTCAACTTTTGAAATGTGTTCTAATCAGAAAAAAAATCATTTAATAAGGTGCTAGAGTCATCTAAAATTAAATAAGAACAAACAAATAAAAATGGCTTTGATTGACTGCCCACAATCCCTGAACTGCCAAATGGAGCTGGCTTGATTTTATTTTCTAGACTGGTGGTCTGGTCTTGGCAGTCCAGTCTTGGCAGGTGGCTCCTCCTGTTTCCACATGTGGCCTCTATTAATCATTAGCACTTCTAGAACAGCATCTTCTCTAAGTCCCAAAAGGGCCTATTCAGTCCTGAATGTGACACAGCTCCAAATGAAGGCCAAAGGAAAACCACTGGGTCTCATGAAGGCCAGTTTGAAGGTGAGAAAAGAGAAAAGATGAAAACAGGAGGCCAGGAAGCAAAAAATGGGGAGTTATGCTCTGAGGAAAGGAGCAGACCTAAGGATTCAAGATTAGGGGTCAGCTTGAGGTAGGATAGGGGTCCTTAGCCATTGTTGTGTCATGGACCCTTTTGGCAGCCTCAGAAAACCTCTTCTCAGAATAATGCTTTTGAATATATTAGATTACCAAAAAGTTTTTGGAGGCAGTCTAGATTACATGATTTTCCCAGGGTCATACAGTTATTAGTGTCTGAGACCAGATTTGAACTTAGGTCCTCCTGACTCCACAGTTGGTGTTTTATTTACTGTATCAGCTAGTTGCTCCTATAAAATTATTTTTAAAACTTCATGAACTTCAGGTTAAGAAACCCCTATCTAAGAACCACAATATAGGAATCCTTTTAGTTTAGGGGTCCTTAATCTGGGGTTATTAACTTGTTTTTTAAAAACTTTTTAATTATATTACTTCAATATCATAGCTTTTCTTTGTAATTCTGTGTATTTTCAAAATGCATTTTGAAAAAGAATTCTGGGGTCCTTGATTAAAAAAAAGGTTAAGAACTCCTGTTCTAGTCTAATTCTTTTTTTTGTTTTTTACAAGACAATGGGGTTCAGCAACTTGCCCAAGGTCACACAGCTAGATAATTATTAAGTGTCTGAAGTCGGATTTGAATTCAGGACCTCCTGACTCTAGAATCAGTTCTCTATCCATTGAACCACCTACCTGCCCCTCTAGTATATATGTATATATTAGGTTTTTGCTAGGCAATGGGATTAAGTGGCTTGCCCAAGGCCACACAACTAGGTAATTATTAACTGTCTGAGACCAGATTTGAGCCCAGGTACTCCTGACTCCAGGGCTGGTGCTTTATCCACTGTGCCACCTAGCTGCCCCTCTAGTCTATTTCTGATAGGGACACTAAAGAACATTTCATGAGAGGTCATTTTGCACTAAGTCCATAACTCAAAAAGTTACTGAGATGTTTTGAGTTTCTTTTAGAAGCCTGCCATGGATGAATTTCTCTTCACTAACTAGCAACCTACTAATTTTCAAGCATGAACTTCCTGTGAAGAGTTCACTACCCAATGTGAAAAGTTGGACACTTCAGTGTTCAAGATGGGGACATGGGCAAGCCTATTATGGAAGGAAAGTTCTATTCCCAGTTCTCACTGCTGTAGGAGCAGCTGAGGAAGGAAGTGAGTGATTGCAGTCCATTAGGAGTTGCTAGTATGGCCAAGAAGTTGGGAGAGGCCTGTGAAAACAGAAATTGGCCTTTGTTTTGGAATAAAGAAGAGATGAACAAAGAGCATGTTATTTGGAGCAGGGAGAGTAATGGGTCAGAGCAAAGAAAAATGTGATGATTAGGGGCAAGGAGTGGGAGAGGTCAAGAGTCATGGTCATAGTATCCCCATGATGACTTTAATCTTGGACCTTAATTTGGTGCTATTTCTTTAGATTCATGAGATTTTTCCCTCCCTTAAAAATGAAAAGAAGAAATGATTAGGCAAGTTTCTTCTTTTCATTTTGAATGAATGATGAATTCTATGGCAAATCAACATAGACTTTAAGGAGGAAAGTGAGAGATAAGAGTCCATGCACAAAACTTAGGTATCCACATCAGTTAATGGAAGAATATTCTTGACAGCCAATTGGAGGCCTCAGAAGGACTAGAGATAGTGATACTACAAACCTCCAAGTCTGTGCGTAGCATGACTCAGGTGAGGGCTACTTAGCAATTTGTAAAGCTGACTTCTGAGCTTTCCTTTTTTCTCTCTTTAAAGACCTTGTCTCTTATATGCAAGTCAACTTTTCTTTGTTTCCAAGGGGCACCAGGAAGGTGATTAATCTGTACTTTGAGATCTTTGAGCATTTGGGAGAGAGATCAAGTTTCTGGGCTTGAAGCTGATTTTAGGTCTGTCTTCAGAGGACCTTTCCAACTTCTTGGCCATACTAACAACTCTTTTTGGATTGCAATCACTCTCTTCCTTGCTCAGCTGCTCCTACAGTAGTGAAAACTGGGAATAGAACTTCCACTCCATGATATATCTGCCAATCTCTCCATCCCTAACATTGAAGTGTAACACTCACTTAATTTCATATTGGGTAGTGAACTTTCTATAGGAAATGCAAGCTGGAAAAAATAATAGGTTTCTGGATAGTTTAGATAAATACATCAATGGCAGACTTTGTTCGATTGTTTTCTGCTGTGTTTGACTCTTTGTGATTCCATTTGGGGTTTTCTTGGCAAAGATACTACCATGCTTTGACATTTCTTTCTCCAGATCATTTTACAGATGAGAAAACTGAGGCAAGCATGGTCAAATAACTTGACCACGATCAAACAGCTAGAAGATGTCTGAGGACAGATTTGAACTCAAAAAGGTGAGCCTTCTTGACTACAGATCCAGTGCTCTATCTGCTAAGCCATCTATTTGTACCCACATTTCCCAACTGATCCTATTCACCTCACACTTCCAGGTCCCTGAGAAACTTGGGATATTTCAGTAACCTTTAAGTTGTTTTATTTGGGCAAAATGACTTCTAATAAAATATACTTTAATGTTCCTATCAGAAATAGATTAGAACATTTCTTCTTTTTTTTGTGTCAAGGACCTCTGTGGAAGTCTGGTAGAGTCTATGAATCTCTTTTCACACAAATATTTTTAAATACATTAAATAAAATTATAGGATTACAAAGGAAAGCAATGATATTGAAATGATGCAGTTAAATAATATTTAAAAACATTTTAAAAACAGACATAGGGCAAAGGACTCCTGGTCTTGATGGGAATCTGAAAAAGTGTCCCCTGCTCAGGAAGAAAAGTACCAAAGTTTGTTCATGGTCATAATTTCTGATTTTAGCTCTACCCTCATGATCAGACTCCAGACTCTGAAATACATTGTAGGTTCAGTAAACTGGATAGCACTCTTCTTACTCGTGTTCTTTTACTTGGCACCTTATATACTATTTGGGTGTCTTGAATATATGGGCCCAGAAAGCAATTTTTTGGGTGCCAGGATAAGCCCTGATGCAGTTCTCTTTTCCTTGGAGGGTGAGTGTAGTATGATGGTAGTGTTGCTAGTCTGGGTCATGATACCCAGACTCCCACCCATATGGTATATAGCAAGCTAGTGATCCCAGGTCTAGAATCTGATCTGATTCAATACTGGATTTCTAATTCATATCCCCTGAACTTATTCCCAGTTCGTGTTAATGGAGAGACAAGCTAATGAAAATGTATCTTTCTTTCATTTTTTTTTTTTTGCAAGGCAAATGGGGTTAAGTGGCTTGCCCAAGGCCAACACAGCTAGGTAATTATTAAGTGTCTGAGACTGGATTTGAACCCAGGTACTCCTGACTCCAGGGCCAGTGCTTTATCCACTATGCCATCTAGCTGCCCCCTCTTTCATTTTTCTTAAAAAGCATTCTTTTCAAATTTTAAGTGGTGTCTCCTGGATGGATGCATGCTGGGTTTTGGTGAATAGACCTGGTTCTTTGTGATCTTACAGCTTTTGCACAGACCTCTCAAATGGAAGGGTCTTCTATATTGTCCTTATATTGTCCTTATTTTAAAGGCTTCTCATCTCCTTGATTATTTTGGCTCCCTTATTCTAGACCTTTTTCAATTTTATTATATTTCTCTTCTTGCTGACTACCCTTGCTCATAGGGCCAGAATTTGCTCATTTAGGATCTCAATTATTAAACTAATAGAAGTATAATTCATCTTTGAAAAAATTATTTGACTTAAAAAAACCCCACCAAACATTCAGACTGAATTTGTTATTTATTGGAATGGAAAGTTTGGTTTCTACTGTAGAGTTGGAAATAGGAGGAATTTTAAGTAGAAAATATTTTAAATGAAGGAAGATAGGATTTATAATAGAAATGTATTAAAAATGAACATCCCTTTAGGAGATAAACCTTCATACACTTTTCAATTTAAAAAGGCTTTAGGAAGACCTTTCCCCCATTGTGATAATATCTTTATATAGAATGAAACAAGATTGTGTAAAATTTCCATCAATGGACAACCAGCTTTGGAGTAATGATAGAAAGATATGCCATTTGGCCTTTCTTTAATTTTCAAGTATGGCCTATTTTAATAGAATTTATCAAGTATTAACTGAGCTACAGTGTGATAAATAGAAAGCCTACACATGTGAATATACTTGGATTTCAGAAGTGTACTTGCAAAGTCACTCACAATATTTTTGTGAACAAGATGGACAGATGTGACCTGGTTAGGTGAATTTAGAACCTGTTGAATTACCAGATTTGAAGTATGGTGAGTAAAAGATTGATGTTTTTTCTCTTTAAAAATATTTTTTACTGTTAGATTTTGTTTTTGCATCTCTTTAATTTTTAAATATGCTTCCTCTTCTCTTTCCCCACCCGGAAGAATGTTCTTAGTAACAAAAAAATAAAAAAAAGGGAGGGAAAGTTCAATAAAATTAATGAACATATCCACTGAGACTAGAAATCTGAAAGTATATGCAATATTCTACACTCATTGATGCTTAACTCTACAAACAAAAGGAAGTACATTTTCCCCCTCTCTTTGGGTCAGATTTGTTGGTTATAATTAGACTATGTTCAATTTCAGGATTTTTTGTATCATTTTTCTTACTTTTTGCCTTATTGTAAACATTTTTGTACATTATTTTCCTGGTTATGTTTACTTTACTTTGCATTTCTTATGCTTCTCTGTAGTCTATATAGTCATCATTTTTTTATAGTATAGGAGTATTCCATTATATTCATGTACAATCAGTGGCTATTTGCTGTCAGACCTTCCCAAGCTCAAAATAGGAATATAAGTTATTTCTTTTGTCCATAGACAACCTAACTAAAAAACTGAAGGTTTTAGTCAAATTAGAGCAATAGCCATTAAAGTGTTTTTTTATTTGTTTTGTTTTTGTTTGCAGTAATTCTAGTCTGGGTAGTTCATTGGCTCAGGGGAGTATTGGACCTGGTGTTAGAAAGACTCATTTTATGAGTTCAAATGTAGCCTCAGACACTTACTGTGTGACCCTGAGCAAGAAGACACTAGCCCTGTTAGTCTCAGTTTCTCATTTGTAAAAATGCAAAATTTCAGGAGGAAATATCAAACCATTCCAGTATCTTTTCCAAGAAAACCCCAAAATGAGACACAAAGAATTGGACATGGAAACTACTACAATAAGATTTAGATGGATTTGTCATATAACAGTGGAAAGAGTAAGTACAGTGAAAGATTCTATGAATTTTACTGCAGTAAAATTTGTGATGAAGTCCAGTTTGTCCCTTACCTGTTTATTGATATCTAACAATACTCATGTAGTCTATGAGATAAATAATTTTCTAAGGAAGAGATACTTATCTCTAAGAGAGACCTGTATTCTTCTCCATCTTCAAATTACATTCTATAACTTTCTGCATGGATTGTGTTTCCAAGACTTCTGAATAACAACAAATACTACTGAAATATAATTATTCCTCGAGGTTTGTCTGTCCTGTGCCACTAGAGTAACTTTCAAGGTTATATTGATTGGAAGAAGCCTTTCTACCTGGATTCCTTGAGTCTGTGGACATTAAGAAATGATCAATCTTTCTGTAAGACCACATGTGGATTATTTAGGGAAGTTCATCTTCTGTCAAAAAGAGTTTTTTTTAAAGTGGTTCACATAGATGGGTTTTGTCTTATTTAAGGTTTTATATAAAGTAAAATAATTATGAAAGTAATCCTTACATTGAATTTTAGAATAAGGTGCTATTGAAGGAGCCAAAATGAATAATACAGTAGTTTCCAAAAAAGCCTTGTCTTTTTAGAAAGACCCTGTTAGTGTCCCTTGTTTGTTTCTATTTTTTTTAAACTGGTCAATCAGTTAGGTGATTTGACCAAGGTCACAAAGCTAGTACGAGTCTGTCAAGTGTCTGAGGTGGAATTTGAACTCTAGGGTCAATGTTCAATCCACAACTCCCCCTAGTTGCCTCATGTTAGCATCTTTTAATGCCTGCAGAACAATTCCATGTAGATCTTTTAAAATATTCACATTAGAAAAGGATTATTCTACATGTCAATAGAGAAGTTACCTCCTGTGATTATTTTACAAAATTCTGTTTTTTTTTTCAGCATATTTTGGTCTTGAAATTTATGCTATTCCTACCAAAAAACTAATGCATAGAAACAAACACTTTATTTCTTCCTGTTCAAATATGAGTAGATCTTCATAGTCTTCTTCCCTAGAGAAAAACCTTCCAGCTTCTCTCTGAATTAGGGCCATTGTGGAATTCAGAGGGAAACTGATGTCCTGAGGAGAGAACAGAATTTATATGTATAAAGTAAATATCTTAAATTATTTTTTCTCAACTTCCTGGGTGAAACTCACATATTAAGTGGTTTAGTGGCTAGAGCCACTGAGATTAAAAATCTGACCTCAGACACTTAACTAGCTGTGTGACCTTAGAAAAGTCACTTAATCACTTTCTACTTCAGTTTCCTTGACTGTAAAAATGGAATTAATAACCTATCTCCCAGAATTATTATGAGGATTAAATGAAATAAAGTTTGTAAAGCTTCTAGAACATACTAGGCATTTAATAAATACTTCTTCCTTCCTTCCAATGGATTTGTGATCTCATTGATATAGAAATTTCCTTCACATATGCAGATGGCAGTCTATCTTTGGCTATCATGTATGACTATTTATTGGTGAATCTAGGAAATATAAAGCGAATTCTAGCAAGTTGAAATAATGAAATGATCATCTAGCTGAGTCAAGTAGTTATTATCAGCTTTTGCTAGGCAATATGATGTAAACTTTAGAAGAACTTTATATGGTACTTTTTAATATTTTTTAAAAAAGTATCATTGGTCAGATAAGGAAGCAAAGAATCTGGAAGGAGAGGATGTTATCAGCAAGCAGATTATTTGAAAGTTCATTGATAAATAGGAAAATGAGTTATAATTGAGATTTTGTTTAATTGACTGGACTAAGGTAATAAAGATTTTTATTATTCATTCTTTGTTCTCAAAGAGGAACAATGCTATTAACAGGTGATGTGAACTGGATTTAAGTGAGACAGAGCAGCACAAAGTTATCAACCTTATTCTCTCCTTCAGAGCCACTAGAGCAGCAAGGCAAGGCAAGGCAACAGTTAAGACAACTGGCAATGGTTCAGGATGCAATGGGTAATCTTGGTCCCAGGTATTTCCCAGGCATCAGTTTAGCTGAGGCAATGTTCATTCAAGGTGATATAGATAGTTAATTATAGACAGATGACGATAGAGTCTCCCAGGACTCCAGACTTCTGATCCAATGCTTCTTGTTGACACACACATCCTCATATAGATTGCAATGGAGGCATGCAATTCATAGCACTTCTAGGTAATCTGATCTGGAGAAAATTTTATGGGGTGTATTAGTTGTGAGAAAATGATATATAAGTATGTGCCTATATAAGTATATTCATGATAAAATCCATGTTCTCATTGAACAAATCACTTTTGTGAATGCTAAATAATTGTATCTTTATAAAACAATTAAGAAGTGTACAGGAAAAAGCAATGTGAGGTGTGACTGAAGACTCGAGTCCAAACCTCTCTTCCAACTTCCCTCCAACCTCCTCCAGCAGAGATATGAAGCTCTAGACAAATCACAATCTTTCTGAGTCTCAGATGCCTCTTCGATCAAGTAAGAATAACAGTCCCTTAAGTTGGAAGTTGGAACAAAATGATCTCTTCTTCATTCTTCCCGTTCTGAGATCTATGACTAATGTGGCTAATGTATCCACATAGCTTCTATTAAATAGGACAAGATTAAATTTGTTATTCAATTCAAATCAGTTCACCAAACATTTATTAAGGTCTGAATATTTGCTAGGCACCGAATGGGTAGGCTCTGGAGGATACAAAGATAGAAACAAAATAATTCCTTTAGCAAATCTGAAGACATACCCCCTCTTCTACCTCTCAACCTCTGGGGACTGAGAAAAAGCAGGCAATGGAGTGGTAGGGAAAGAAGGGTCTTGGGAGAGGGCCACCATGGGCAACAAGACACTGGGATTAGTGGTCTAGGGTCAGTCAAGGAAGTGGAAACATTCATGCCACATAGTGGATGCACAATCCCCAGAAGTCAACAGCCTAGGGACAAATCCCTGATCACCCCTAACTCTTGTTTGGGACTTCAAGACTTGGAAAGAATGAAGTCATCTGAAGCACTGGAGAAGGGACAAGTAAGTTTGCCAGAGATGGAATGCTAAGTAAAGCCTTAGAGAAGAAGACTAGAGCAAAAGTATGAGTTGGTGCAAAAAGATTGGCAAGAGTTTGGGTAGGTGATCTAGAAAGGTTAAGCTGAAGTTTCAGACACTGGGGAAAATGAGATGTGTATGTGTTTAAGAGGCATAGATGATTTGCTGTGTTTCTCATTTTGCAAGTGCTTGCATGTTTTTATACTTGAGTACAGGACACCATTCCTTCTCCTAGATTTCTCTCAATGAAATTCATCTAAACAGTTCCTCCAAGACTAATTGCATTACTCTGGGAGAAGTAGCCATAGTTAATATCTATAGTATTTTTGGTGCAGTGGAATGACCACTTACTATCTGGGTATGAAGCCCAGCTCAGACACTTGTATTAGATGTATGACCCAAAGAGTCACCTGTGTTAAAATTATTTCTTGTTCTGGCCCCCCTGACCACTACCACCTCACCCCACTTCTGGTCAGTAAGTTTATAATAGCTACTATAAAGGAATAATAAAAGGAATCAGGAAATAAGATTAAAAAGGAGATCCTAGAGATCACTTATAGAATGTCCCGGAGATCAAAAAAAGCATAATAGTTACTTGCAAACTGTATCATAAATTAAGTAAAAGTCACATCCTGGGATTATGTTCTATATCGGGGAACCCATCTAGGCCTTGCTTCAGAGTCTAACCTCAGAAAAGCTCCAGACAATATAGTAAGGCCAGCGAACATCAAATGGTGTGACATCTTTGAGGTGATGTGGATATGTTAATGAGCTAACTCTAAGGTGGCATGAATAAGAGTTAGCATGTCCTCCATAAAACCATATAAAATGAGACCCCCACCCCCAACACTCTTCCTCTCCTGAGGGTCCATGCTGCTCAAGTGCTCCCAACTCCAATCCCTGATAATTTGACTTTTTGTACCTCTCCTCTTCTGCATTCTTATCCCTGTGCTTCCTGCCTTCCTCTACACCAGCCCATCCCCATTCTTATGCCATCAACCTTTGATTCTCTGTACTTCATGTACATTTTGCTTTTGTACTTTTTGTGTCTTATTAAAATGAGATTAAAACATACCTCCCTGATCTTTCTTGGTAAATTTCCAAAGAACCAGGCATGCTTGCGCCTCCACACCAATTCAATCTAGAGGACTACTTTGTGGTCTCATTCTCTGATTCCATTAATTAATGAGCAGTTTGTCACCTCATTTCTTTGTATCTCAATTTCCATATCTGTAGAATGAAGGAATTATATTAGATGACCTCTAATATCCCTTCCAGTTCTAAGTCTATGAATCCATGGAAGGGAAAAGAGTTGTATGCAGAAAATGTTTTTGAATTATAACTAAAATAACATCAAATGTGCTCAAAAACATAAACTATGTTCCTGAGTGTGGTAAAGTAACCCTGTACAATTAGTTGAGGGGGTTTGAGAATGTGTTGATATTGTGGCACAACTGTGAATTCTTGCTTGTACTTCTGGCAAAAACATGTAGCTTTTTGGATCCACCCCTACCCCAACTTACCTCAGGAGGAGCACAAACAAGTGACTGACTCATCATACTGTGATGTACTGCATCAATAGTGGAGGGCCGAGGAAAGGTATTCAGTCTTTGTTGGTCCTTGGGTCTCTCTGATAGCCCAGCCCTGCTAGGACTGTGGAGCTAGAAGCCAGCACTCTTGGGAGGGCTCTAATTTAGTTCTGAGGAGCTACATAAAATAAGAATGTGGAGATCTTGGCTCAGATTGTCCAAAAGTGAGTGAACACAGAGTGTGAAGGCTGAAGCTCAGTGGAGAGGGAATTGTTTTTTTTTTTTTAATTTATTTTTTTATTTAAAGCAATGAGGTTAAGTGGCTTTCCCAAGGTCACACAGCTAGGCAATTATTAAGTGTCTGAGGCTGGATTTGAATTCAGGTCCTCCTGACTCTAGGGCTGGTGCTCTATCCATTGCGCCACCTAGCTGCCCCAGGAATTGTCTTGTTAAAGGCAGAACTGGACAAAAATATACAAAAATACATACATATCCTATATGTTTAAACATGCAAGTGCTTGCAAGATGATAATTGGGAAGTTTTCTTTCAAAGGAAACTTTCAAAGGAAAGGGAGGAGTCTTTCAGTACCAGTTCTCAAATTATACTACAAACTAGTAATTATTTAAAATTATTTAGTATTAATTAAAATAGTTAACATAACATACAGAGGCAAACATACACTGTGATATAGTTTTTAAATTTTTTTATTTAAGGCAGTAGGGTTAAGTGACTTGACCAAGGTCACACATCTAGGCAATTATTAAAAGTCTGAGGTCATATTTGAACTCAGACTCTCCTGACTCCAGGGCTATTGCTCTATCCACTGTGCCACTTAGCTGCCCCAGTAACATAGTTTTCAATTTCTCCAAATGCCAACTATTTTGGTGATGATTCATCATTTGGCAAAAATTTGCTAAGAAACTAGAAAGAAATTTGGCAGAAAATGGATATAGGCTAACATCTTACACATTTATTGGTAAAACATACCAATAAAAATTTTAAATTGATAGAGACTTAGGCATAGAAGATGACATCATAATCAAATTAGAGGAACAAGGAAAGAGTTGTTCTTTAGATCTAAGAATAAGGGAACTTTGATTAAACAAATGATAGAGAGGGTCACAGTAAACAAAATGGACAATGCTGATTATATAAAATTTGAAGGTTTTACACAAACATATAATGTGCTTAAAATTAGAAAGTTAAACAAGCAAATGAAAATTTGCATAAAATTTCTGTGATAAAGATCTCATGTCCAAGTTATATAAGAAATTGATTCAAATTTCAGTCAGTTCATCAATAAACTTTTATTAAGTGCCTACTGTGTCCTGGGCTGAGGGATATAAAGAAAGGCAAAAGACATTCCCATCTCTCAAGGAGCTCACAAATCTAATGGGTCAAGAAAATACATAAAAAGAAAAATAAAAAGTGGGAGCGGGGAAAGTATCCTGCACAGCAGTCATTATGGAGAAGTCCAGAGCAGAGCAATCAAGGGGGAAATGAAGAGATGGATCATCTGGACACCATCTTTATATGGAAGTTATTGTTTTTCCAATTACATGTAAAGACAATTTTCAACACTCAAGATTATTTTTGAGTTCCAAATTAATTTGCCTTTTCCCTTTCTACGATGGTAAACAATTTGTTATAGGTTATACACAAACAATTGTGGAAAACATTGCTCTATTAATCATGTTTATTCATACAAGTTTTTTCAAGGACTGAGGAGAATTTCAAGAAAGGGTCTATTTTCCCCCCAACTATTCCTCCCAATGCCTGTGTATTAAAAGAAATTGTTTTATACTTTTCTTGTTTCTTTACCCAAATGTTTCCAGTTACCTGAATTTTATCTCAATCATAAAGAGACAAAGATCTGTAGATAGATAAAGATAAATATAAAATGCAAAAAAGGCAGAGAACCAACTGGGGACTTGAAGTAATTGTGATTGTATTCCTAACATTTTGTTTAAATATAAAATCTCTAAAGTAGGACAGGAGACTGCCATGTAGGCCCTGAGTATTATTATTATATTGCTCTCAAGCTTAAAATGAGCTAATTATTATAAAAGAGTATGTTATATATAAAGATATATATAATTCAACATATGTGTGTGTGTGTGTGTATAAGAGGAATTATTGTATGAAGCACTTTGCCCAATGTATCAGAACATTTAGGGTCTCATAGGTACATTATATTTATTGGTATTAAAGTGTGCTTGGAGTAGCTGTTCAAAGTGCTAGATCTGAGCACGTTTACAAGGGGCATCTGAAGTTTAAGCAACTGCATTCAAGAATAGGCTTGAGGGGTGGCTAGGTGGCATAGTGGATAAAGCACCGGCCCTGGAGTCAGGAGTACCTGAGTTCAAATCCGGCCTCACACACTTAATAATTACCTAGCTGTGTGGCCTTAGGCAAGCCACTTAACCCTGTTTGCCTTGAAAAAACCTTAAAAAAAAGAATAGGCTTGACTATTCCAGTCTCTTTTCAGTCTTTTCTTCTGGTGCTCTCTGAGATGCCACTCCTAAAATTACCTTGTACCTGTATACATGTTTTATAGGAGAAGGAAATGGCAAATCAGTCTTACTTTCTTTGCCAAGAAAACCCCATAGACAGTCCTGATATTATGGTCTAGGGTCATGAAGAATGAGACATGACTGAATAGCTGATTGTGTTGTTTGTCCTTCATTGTTGAAGAAAACCATGGCATCAGAGAATGATACCATGACATGCATGTGAATTGGATTTGAATGAGGGGGCTGTGCTAAGTCACCAACCTCACTTTCTCCCCCCAGAGCCATCTGGGTTCAGTGGTCAGATATGGATCAGGATGACTGGAGATGGTCCTGGAAATGAGACAATTCAGGTTAAGTGACTTGCCCAAGGTCACACAGCTAGGCAAAGTCAAGTGTCTGAGGCTAGATTTGAACTCGGCACCTTTTGACTTTTAGGGCCAATGTTCTATCCACTGCACTAAGTACCCATACAACTAACAAACAAACAACAACAACAATATAAACAACATACATATTGGCTTTCTCAATTTAATAGATATATATTAAGTGCTTGCTGTACACAAAGCCCTATGTTAAGCTGGTGAAATAAAGACAAAAAAGGAAACATTCTGCTAGGAGAGCATTGGCATCTGGCCGACAGAGCCCCAGTCTTTGGCACATAGTAGGGACTTAGTAATGTTTGTTGAGTTGAATTTAATCAAGACACATAAAATGAATGCAAGTCCTTTGTGTTCACAAAGTTCTTTGTAATTGTAAATTCATTTGTTATTTCTTGTTTTATTAGTGGAAGGAAGGGTAGGAAAGGATAGGAAAGAAGGGTATATTGGGTAAATAGGATGTGAAAATTAGAGGATAGCTTTCCCTTTGATTATCTCTAGCTTATCTTGGTTATACCTTGATTGTAGGTGGTAGTTAAAAAGTTAGCTTCTGGGGTGGCTAGGTGGTGCAGTGGATAGAGTGGCTCTAGTCAGGAGTACTTGAGTTCAAATCTGGCTTCTAGCTGTGAGACGTTGGGAAAGCCACTTAATCCCATTTGCATTGCAAAAACATAAAAAAAATTCACCTTCCCCATTAGTCTGTGCATTCCTTGAGAGAAGGGACTTCTTTTTGCCTTTATTCATTTCCTCAACAATTTTTAATAACTGATTGGGTGACTGCTCTGAGATGCCCAGAGAATCATTGGCATCACTTTTCTCAATATCACCTTTCTATGTTATAGCTCAGTCCAATATTTTCTTTCTCTTTTTGCTGGAGGGGTTCCACTCCTTTCTCTCTGGAGCCAGATCTTCAAATTCTCTCTTTGGTTCTGACTTGCTTCCATTTTCCTAAAAATTCCTTAGGGTATGACCAAGACTCCTGCCCAATGAGAACAGTCTTCTGACTTATTGAATCAATGAAGGTTCATTTCCACCATGTGGTAAAGTTATATAGCAAGAGGAGATTGGGAATAAAAACAGATTTCCTAGGTTTGAAACTTTGACTAAGGTTGATTCTATTTATCTTCACCTGGAACAAATTGTGCACTTTAAAAAAATAAAACAGAATACAAGCACCTCTTTATGAAATCTCTGTGAATATGTGTGTGTGTGTATGTGTGTGTGCTGTGCATGAGTGTATATAAATGGGTAAGCCATGCAAGGTAGTTTCATTCCCGGGGATTTGTTAACTGTGCTATGATTGAAAGAAAGTAAAAGAGAGTAATGACAATAATGTCTTCAGAAGTCATAGAGAGCAAGTACTGTGAGAACTCAAAGAACAGATCACTTTTAACTAGAGGCATCAAAGAAGGTTTGGTAGGGGAGTTAGTAGTTGAACTGACCTTGATTTCCATTAACATCGAAAAAATTGTTGTGTTTAGAAATATGAAATTATATGTGATTTGGTAGGTTTCAGGATTAGAAAGTACAAGTAGAAGCTTTCAGGATGCAGAGGTTCAGAGATATAAAAATATGGCATAGAAAGAAAAGCATTAGATATGGAACAATGTCTTCAGTTCAAGTCCTGTCTTTGGCATTTCCTATTTATGTGACCTTAGTTACTTAATTTCCCTTAGTCTTTGTTTTCTCATCTCTAAAATAGGAATGGTCATTTCTACATTCATTATCACATAGAAAAGTTGTGAAGAAAGTCTTTGAAAATCTTAAAATGCTATATATCAGCTTTATTTATCATAAATAATTTTGCTAATAGTAACTGTGATGTGTTATTTTCTTTTTATAGCTGCTATTTTACTCTTAATGACACATATTTATTTATTTTATTAATGATATATATCACATTCATTTGTTTTATGTTTTTGCAAGGCAAATGGGATTAAGTGGCTTGCCCAAGACCACACAGCTAGGCAAATATTAAGTGTCTGAGGTTGGATTTGAACTCAGGTACTCCTGACTCCAGGGCTGGCACTCTATCCACTGTGCCATCCAGCCCCCCCCCCCCCAATCACATTCATTTGTGAACATCCTTTCCCTACCTACTGGATTTCTTCTTGTACTAAAGATTTAAAAAGAAATTTTAAAAGTTTAATAAAGCTAAGTAAAATATCAATTACATTAGAAGGTATGTATGTTACACTTCTATACTCTCCGGAACTGTCATCTAATGTGCTATTGAACCCTAAGCAATCCTGGCCCTGCCACCCATCCTTTCAGTATATTCTTAGAATTTTCAGATCTTTTCATTTGGTGTCCAGCTGAACTCTGTATCTGTCATCTTTCCCAGTGAGAGTGTAAGATTCTTAGAGCAGGGACTGTCTCACTTTTCCTATTTGTATCTTTAGTATTAGCACAGAAATTGGCACCTAGTCAATCTTTTTACTAAGTATTTTTCATTCATTCATTCATTCATTCATTCATTCATCCATCCATTCATTCATTCATCTATTGTTTCACACTTATTCAAGGAAAACTAAGCAAATTATGGAACATAAATGTAAAAAAAATAACTGCATCATAAGAAATGTAAATATGAAGAATTTGGAGAAACTTGTGTGAACAAATGTAATGAATGAGGAATGAGGCATGACAAGAAAAAAATATGATAGTTACAATAATATAAACAGGAAGAATAATTAAACAAAAAAGAATCTGAAGGCTATTAATCACAGTGACCAAATTTGACCCTGTAGTCTTAGGAAAAGAAGACCCTGTAGGAGAATGGGTGAGGAGGAGAGGGTAAGGGTTGAAAATGGGGGAAGAAGGAAGGAGGCTTTTGTTCTAGTAGTGGGAGGGAGGTCTCCTGATGAATGCTCCTTTGGGTGAAGAGATGATCTGTAAAGGGAGATGGGAACCCTTATGCTGGGTGGGGTGCCTTGTGCCTCAGGAGGGAGGGAGCAACTGGCATTAAGGGAATGAGAGGATATGGGACTTAGGGAAGAGATTTTGAGGCAATTGGAAAAGAAGATAACAAGGGGGAGGTTATAAAAGAGTGAAGGAGGAGCAGCTAAATGATACAGGGGATAGAGCACCCTTAGAAACTTGACACTAGCTGTGAGACCCAGGGCAAGTCACTGAACTCCGACTGCCTCACCCCCCCCCCCCCAAAAAAAAAACAAACCCAAACCAAAAAAACAAAACAAAACGAGGATAGGTTGCATAAAGGTTCTATCATGGGACAGTCCTCTCTGTCTCCTGAATGTCATTGCCATTGTTCTGGCTTCAAAATAATTAACGTTTGATAACTATTTTGAATAATATCTCATTTTTTATTAGTTCTTATATTTTGTTATCATTGTTCAGAAATACTAACAATATGTGTATTTATTTAGTATCTTGCTACTGTATAGGAGCTATTGTCTCCTAGTTTTTTGGCTGATTCTCTGAGATTTCTTAACCAAACAAAATAATCTACAAATAGGAATAATTTCATCTTATCGCTTAATACTAATGTTAACATTTTAATTGGATTTATTTTGGTGTGGCATGCCATATTCTGTAGTCTGTTTAAGTTCCTTTTCTTTCATTAATAAGTTACCTTGAAGTCCAAATGAAAAATTAACCGGAGATCTAGAAACCCAAATGACAATGTTCACATAAATTTTTAAATACCCTTATTCCAATGTTACCAAACAAATTTCAATATTTATTCTGAAAGAGAAGGTAATTTTCATTGAGCAGATATCTAACAGTACCCAACAGAGTATCTAAGAAGAATTCAGAGTTATGAAACTCTACTACTTTAGGAAAATGTTCCCAGCAGTCTGTGCAGGAATTTTATATTTTTCCTACAAACTTTAAGACTTCTATGAAAAGAGCATTTTCAGGAACACCATTTTATGGCATGGTAGCCATAGATTCAACTTGTCCATAATTTCAGAATAATCCTGGGTATGTTGAAGCTGCGCCTGGGTCTTTGAGACTCTCACAGAGATATACTAAGTCCTCCTCTGGCTTTAGGCTACATGTACTCCCCCAGTTTTGTCTGTAGATAGGGTAAAAAAAAACCCAAATAAAAAGAATTAATTATAATATAACTACTATATTAAAGAGATAAGAGAACTTCTGAGCTAACAGTGGCCCAAATTTTAAATGACATGACAATAATGCCTGAGAGCAGAAAAGCCTACTTTTCCCTTGTTTTCTATCATGTCCCTTGATACCACTGTACAATCCTCTGTTGGCCTCTGAAGATTTTGTTTCTTTGCTTTGTTTTCCCTGCTGGAAAACATAAACCAGTATTCCCCCAAAGGCTCTGGAATATGTCCCAGGATCAATTTTTGGAGCTGCTTCCAAAGACTCTGTTTCTGTCCTTTGTTAATTTCCCTTACCTGAAGGTGCTCATTAAGAATGCTTAAGCGGGGACAAGAAGGTATCGAGTCTTAGGAGCTCTCTGATAAAACTCATCAGCTAAGGACTCTAACTAAACTTTCGAGAGACAGAACCCACAAAGGGACCAAGTGAGGCAGTTCTACTCAAGGTAACCTGGAAAAGAGCAGAAAGGCTCTGCTCCCCGGGGTCGGAGAGGCGGCCCGCCAGAGCCAAAGAACCTCAGCCTCCTGGAGGCAGCCCCAGGGCGCTGGGGGTCTCAGCTCACAGCAGCGGGGGAGTCTCCTGAGCTGCACCCCGAGGAGCACCGGGCACAAAGTGGGGGAACAGCGGGGGGCGGGGAGACCTCTGCCAGAGCAAGCAGGTGGAGCCCAGCCCTCAGGGCACACAGCAAGCAGCATCTTCTTTCCCCAGCCCTGATCCAGGAAACAGAAGCAGGTGGAGCCGGTAAGCAGGAGCCCCCAGGGTATGAGCCCATTGAGCTGAGGGAGGGGAGTGAAGAGAGACTGCAGAGCTCTGTCCTCTGCCCCTGAAACAGGACTCTGGGACTCTGACCACATTCAGATCCTGACCACAGTCTAGGCCCCCCCATAGAACAGCAGCTCCTCCACATCAGCCCCTTGGCAGAGGAGGGCACTTATGGTCATCCACAGACCAGGAAGGAGGACAGAACCTCACACACTGAGACCCTTGTGGGAGTGTCCCAAAAGCTCAAGAAACACCCCAAACCAGGCCCAGGCTGGGAAAATGAGCAAGCAGAGAAACAAAAAGAAGACTATTGAGAAATATTTTGCAAATGACCCCAAGAAGGACCAAAATACTCAATCTGAAGATGAGGAAGCACAAGCTCCTGCATCTAAAGACTCCAAGAAAAACAGAAATTGGGCTCAGGCTATGATAGAGCTCAAAAAGGACTTTGAAAATCAAATGAGGGAGTTGGAAGAAAAACTGGGAAAAGAAAGGAGAGAGATGCAGGAAAAACATGAAAATGAAGTCAGCAGCTTAGTCAAGGAAATCCAAAAAAATGCTGAAGAAAATAGCATGCTAAAAACCAGCTTAGGTCAAATGGATAGAACAGTTCAAAAAGTTATTGAGGAGAAGAATACTTTAAAAAGCAGAATGGGGCAGATGGAAAAAGAGATAAGAAAACTCTCTGAGGAGAACAAATCCTTCAGACAAAGAATAGAATTCAGGGAGATTGATGAATTTACCAGAAATCAGGAATCAATACTTCAAAACCAAAAAAAAATGAAAAATTAGAAGAAAATGTGAAATATCTCATTGAAAAAACAACTGATATGGAAAACAGACTTAGGAAAGATAATTTGAAAATTATTGGAATACCTGAAAGTCATGATCAGGAAAAGAGCCTTGACATCATTTTCAAAGAATTACTACAGGAAAATTGCCCTGATATTCTAGAAGCAGAGGGCAAAATAGAAATGGAGAGAATCCACCAATCCCCCCGAGAAAGAGATCCCAAAAAACCAACCCCTAGGAATATTATAGCCAAGTTCCAGAACTACCAAGTCAAAGAGAAAATATTACAAGCAGCCAGAAGGACACAGTTCAAATATCGTGGAGCTGCAGTCAGGATCACACAGGACTTAGCAGCAGCTACATTGGAAGCTCGTAGGGCTTGGAATACAATATACTGGAAGGCAGAAGAGCTTAAAATGCAGCCAAGAATGAGCTACCCAGCAAGGCTGAATGTCCTCTTCCAGGGAAAAAGATGGAGTTTCAATGAACCAGGGGGATTTCAAATGTTCCTTTTGGAATGGCCAGAGCTGAACCGAAGGTTTGATCTTCAGATACAGGACTCAGGTGAAGCATGGAGATTAGAGGAGGGGGAAATATGAGGGACTTAATGAGGATGAACTGCATGTATTCCTGCATAGAAAAATGACACTGATAATACTCATATGAACCTTCTCAGTTAATAGAGCAGGTAGAGGGAGCTTTTATAGTTGAAACACAGGAGAAAGCTGAATTCGAAGATAAAATATGGTGTAAAAAATGGAGTCAATAGAAAAAAAAAGGGAAATGGAATGGGAGAAAGAAAAAGGAGAGGGGGAATAGTCCAAGATATTTCACATAAGATTTTTTTTTATTACAATGAGTTATTGCAATGATATGGAAGGGGGGAGGCAAGGGGGAATGAGGGAACTTTTGCTCTCATCAGAGATTGCTAGGAGAGGAAACAGCAAATATACTCAATGGGGTATAGACATCTGGAGTAAGAAGGAGAGGGGAGCAGGGGAAGGGGTGGGGATGTGAATAAAGGAGGAGAGGATGGACCATGGGGGGAGAGTGGTCAGATATAACACATTTTCTTTTTTACTTCTTGCAAGGGGCTGGGATTGGAAGGCCTGTCCAGGACCATAGGGCCAGGTGGATTCTGCGCCTAAGGGGTGGTATGCGGGCTCAGGGCTTCTTGGCCCCAGGACCAGGGATCTGTCTGCTGTGCCACTCAGCGACCCTACAGCAGAGTCAGAGTGAAAGGAGAGAGAAAATAGAGTACATGGTAGTGGAGAAATAAGAAAGGAGGGAGTTGTGATCAGCAATGGCAATGGTGGAAAAATATGGAAATAACTTTTGTGATGGACTTATCATAAAGAATGAGATCCACCCATGACAGAGTTGTTGGTGTTGGAACAAAGACTCAAGCACATTTTTTGTCATTATTATTTGGGGGAGGGTGCAGGGCAAGTGGGGCTGGGTGGCCTGTCTGGGGCCACATAGTGGGGTGATCTTTGGGTGTATGGGGCCGGATTCGGACCCAGGTGCTCCTGGCTCAAGGGCCAATGCTCTGTCTGCCACCCAGCCACCCCTACTATTATTACTATTTTATTTTATTTTGGGTCTTTTTTTTTCTTTCTTTCTTTTTTTTTGTTTTTTGCAGGGCAGTGGGGATCAGGTGGCTTGCATGTCACAGGGCTGGGTGATTGTTGGGTTTGCGAGGCTGGATATGGACTCGGGTGCTCGTGGCTCCAGGGCTGCTGCTTTGTCCATTGCGCCACCTGGCCATACCTACAATTATTACTATTATTTTTTTTATTTTAATTTTTTTCTCTCCCCTTTACTTTTTTTGCCCAAGCAAGTCTATCTATATTCATGGGGGAGGAGGGGTATTTTGTTTACTTGTAAACAAGAATATTTTATTAATGTAAAAAAACATTTGTACAAAATGAGAATAAAAAATAAATAAAAAAAAAGAATGCTTAAGCCGGGGGGGGGGGGGGGGGGCTAGGTGGCGTAGTGGATAAAGCACTGACCCTGGAGTCAGGAGTACCTGGGTTCAAATCTGGTCTCAGACACTTAATAATTACCTAGCTGTGTGGCCTTGGGCAAGCCACTTAACCCCATTTGCCTTGCAAAAAACCTAAAAAATAAAAATAAAATAAAAAAAAGAATGCTTAAGGGGGCAGCTAGTTGGTGCAGTGGATAGAGCACCGGCCTTGGAGTCAGGAGTACCTGGGTTCAAATCTGACCTCAGACACTTACTAATTACCTAGCCGTGTGCCCTTGGGCAAGTCACTTAACCCCATTGCCTTGAGAAATCTAACAAAAAAAAAGAATGCTTAAGGAATAGGTAATTTTTAGGGTTTGCTATTTGAAAGTCACAGGATTCTCAGTTCCTGAACAAATACTCAAGATCTTAAAATTATGTTTAGAAGAATAGTCTTTATCTCATTTCAGAAAATGCATAAAACAAAAAAGGATTCAAAGAAGCCCATTTTTAAGTAACTAGCTTCCAATTAGACATGGGGTATTTTGTGTGATGTATTTTTTTAAAGGAGATAAAGCTCCTGACTGGTGGGGAGAATTTTAAACACAACCTAATGTGGTTAAGGGGTGCTTAAGGGGTGAAGTTGGCTTGAGTTTCTTGGGAAAGAAACACATGTATGTTTTCAACTTACTTTTCAAGAGAGAGTAAAAAGACTTTGGAAGCTGCAGACATATAGCAAAGACTGGCTTTTCAATATGTCTCTAATTTCTAGCTTTTCTCCTTCGAGAGTTCAGAAATTTTTTTCTTGGATGAGGTTGGAGTTTCTGACTTGATTTGAACTAGATCTATCTCACTTCCATCAAACAGCTTATTCCCTTTTAAGTATTTTCTTTATGCAGGTGAGGCCTTGTTGGAGTTCTCAAATCAAATTTTGTAGGGATGCTGACTTAGTCTAACCATGGCCTTGTTCTGGTTGGACTAAGATACCCTAGCATAAGCCAATACTCCTCCCTTCCCTGGACTTATTTTAGCTTTTACACTGACCCAACTTGGCCCAAATTCAAGATGGCAAACTCTTCTTACAGAATCAGAAATCTGCAGTACATAATCAATCATAAATTTTTTTATGTTGGCATCTGATAACAAAAAAACACATCTTCAAGGATCCAGGAAAATAAATTTATTAAACTTTGAAGGGAAAAAATCCACAGACATAAAGAAGTTAAATATAAACCGAAAGACACAACTATTCATACTGGTGAATAATGGCTTGTATAACCAGTAAAGTACCAAAATAACATTCTGAGCTTGATTGAGGTATTTTTTAACTATTTTTGGCTATAGAAACTTTGCCAGCCTATTTGAGTATAGTAAGAGACTTCTTCCAAAAACATATGTAGCTTTAATTGAATTAGTGTTACATTTATGAAATCTTACATGAAACTAAATAATGGAGCTGTTAGAAAACTGCAGTAGCAAGTTAGCAGAAGATCTAATAAACACTTACTACAAAGTCACATGCTGGACTTTCCAAACCCAGTTCCAGCAACTGGCTGCAGTTCTTGCAGGAAAAGAGGGATTGAAAGTCCCTGATGATGATGTTCACGTCTTAAAGATGCCTGTGCTAAATGGGCAAATTCCACTGATGGAGAAGTTAAAATTCAAAGTTCCATCTGTCTTATTTCATCTATTGGTGCTGTATCAAATGAAGTCCATTCTCTCACCTAGATAATATTTTTCCTCTTGAATAATGTACTTTTTAGATAACTTTCCTCACATCTACCAAGGACAACAATATTTATTCAGGGACTGATTATGTGGTTTGTGAATTATATAGATCCTCCCCTTTTCTTTTTCTTTCCTATTGCCTGCTTTTACAGCTGTCTCATTCTTCCCTAACATTTTCTTTGAGGGGATCCTAGAGGAAAAACTAAGAGAGATGAAGTTGAGAGCAGATAATTTTACAATACACAAGAAGCCCTAAGAAAAAAGTTTGGCATGGGAGAAAAGTTACTGATTTTGGTTTGTGGGATTTTGTAGTCTCTAAAAATCTCATTTATTTTAGTTACTCTTGTCCCTGAATATCCTGAAAGATGGAGGCTATCTATGGGTAAAGGGGGAAAAAAGCAAAACAAAACAAAACAAAAACAAAACAAAACAAAACAAAACAAAACAAAACAAAACAAAACAAAACCAAGTTTCCCGAACAGCATTGCCCCCTGTTTCCTGTTCACTTCATTTCATCCGGTTTCAACTTACAAAATGCTTCATGTACCTCATCCCCAACTTGTGAAACAATGGGAAAAAAAATCAGACCCTATATGTAAAGATATAGATGCCTAGGCTACAGTGCTCATTTTTGGATCCTCCCATGGGCTCAAAATTGCTCAAGGTGCAACTGCAGTATTTAAATGTTCTGTCAAACAAATGTCTGCTATAATTTTTACTCCTCTTGATAACTTACTAACATGGGCATGAACCAGAATATGGTGGTGATTGGATTCTTTGCTCTTACTGTTTTGTACAACTTAAAGTTTGCCTGAAAACTTAAAAATGTATAAGTACACTGAAAAAAAACCTTATGGTAAGATGAATATGATCTAATAAAGTAAGTCACTATAATCATTTTAGAATTATCTAAGTATTCTTTTTTGGAGGTATAAAAATGTCCCTATAAAAAACTAACCTTTTGTTATTTTATTTCATTTTTGCTTCTTATTTTTGCTGCAATGACCAAAAACTGAAATCAGCTTTGGTAAAATTGCAACGAATACATTCTTTAGATGGATCAGCATAAATTACAGTACACATTGTGTACCGTAATGTAAAACAACCGTGCTTTAAGTTTAGAATATTAAAATATCTTTATCAATTTGTATGTCAAAATAAATGTTTTACTTACCCAAACTACTTCTGCCTTCCTGTTTATATTTTATTTAGTTCTTCCAATTACCGATTTAAAAACAACAACAACAAACAACTCAGTGTATGGTATGATTTGCATTAAATTCTCCTGAACTGCAAAACCACCTGATTTTAGCTTTTTCAAAAAGCATGATTTACTATACATTAAAAACATAGTCATTCAATGTTTAGTATCACAAAAATCAACACCCACAATAACAAGACAATCACTGCTACTCAATGGTCTTGGAGAGACAATGCTTTAAAATATTTACAATTCACAATAGGAAAGAGTCTGATTAACGCTTGTGTGTTTGTGTATGTTTATCATGTTTCAACATTTCAGGAAAAAAAAGCGCTTAAAGAACCGCCAAAGAAAAAATATTTAAACATTGTTTTGGTTTAAGCGGACTAGCCCAAGCCATCTTTAAGCCATTAAATATATATGCGCAAGGTAAACGAAAGAGAGGCTAGGGCATGATCTTGTTCAGTTGGTCTGTGCTTACATAGCCACACGAAGTGAGGAATTCTTTCTCAGACACAGGCAAAGCGGTGGCATTGAGTACGAGGCCCTGGGGAGACTGTACTATGTGAATGGAGGTATAGTCGGGCACGGGCATTTCAGAACTGGAAGGTCCTCCCGCTATTCCAGAACTCACAGCAGTAGTGGTAAGGCTTTCTGTGGTGATGTAAACGTCTTCCTGGCTAAAGCTCGGCTCCACCCGGGGCTCTGGCTCAACATGAGGGGCCGTGGAAACACATTTTTTCGCGTCTGCCTCGCAGAAGTAGGTATTGTCCATGATGAAGTTTGCTTGGCACAGTGAGGCCACTTCTGGATGCCCGGCACACTGTGATATCCCTGCCTTATTTTTCTGCCCCGGTGAAAGAACAACACTGCCTGCGGGAGTAATGTCGCTCACTTGGGCATAGAAGTCAATATTTGCCAGTGAACTCTGGTTGCTCAGCTGAGGATGGACCGGCGGGCCGCTTGACTCAATTCCACTCATCAGGAGTGGTTTGGGCTTGCTACCTTCCGAAAGAATGACGCCGTTGGGTGGATGAGGAGTCGGGGGATCACAAGTAGAAGGTGACCCATCATTCTTCTGGTCAAGGCCCAAGAGATCTGCTTTCCCTTTCATCCTTTGTGACTGAGCAATGTCCGAAGTCCCATCGCAAGAATCGCTGGTGCTCAGATCAGTCTCCAGAATGTCTGGCTCATAACAGCTTGTTCGTCCAGAGTCATCATCCTTTGCCCCAAGGTAATTCAGGGATTTCTGGTGGTCGCTGCTGAGGAGTCTGTCTGTGTCGGATTCTTCTGTTTTTTCATCAGGGTCGTCAATGTCCAGCTCAATGAACTCTACCCAAGAATCATCATTGTAGAACTGAGGCTTATAGCTGTCATGGCTGGCTAAGATTGTGTTTACCTCTTCTAATTTTCCTTTCTATAGAAATGAAGAAAAACAAAATACTGTGAGGAGAGGTTCAGTTTGATCGTATAGTTTATCAAGTAACCTTTATGCAGGGAATAACAAAAACAATATCTACCAAATAAATTATGCCAATAACAAGAGTGCCCTGTGTCATAAAATATTCAAATACATTCAATATCTAAGACTTCATCAGCACAAAATCTTTCTTTTTTTCTGTAAGGCATTATAAGTGATTATTATATTATAAATCATTATTATAAATGATGAAAATTATAACCCATCTTTGACTTAGTAGATAAGTCTTAGGAAGCTCCCTGAGACACAGCCAGTTTGAGTAAGCTGAGGTACGATTTGAAATCAGATCTTCACATTGCCTCCATAATAAAACAAATACATATGTAAGAGGGAGGACTACATAATAAAGGTTCAATTCCATGATCATGTTTGGTGATTCTCCTTTTAGATTAAATGATTTGAAATGAAGGGATTCTGCTCTCTCTTTGAGCTTCAAAACATTGGAAGGGGTACCAGAGGGGTCTGGGAGCTGAAGTCCATGCCAGAGTTTGTAAAAGAAATTGAATTTAGTAGTGAACCAAAATCTTTGATGATCTACTTGCACTGAGTATGGTAGTAGATAGCAACTAGTCCCTCTACCATGCCTATGTTGTATTCAAAAGTGAATATGATGGTGGTGGTTGGGGTGTGTGAATGGTTGTAGCAACTACTTTAAGTTTGAGTCAGTTCACTCATACATTTAATCTAAGGAAATGGGGGTTTGGGAACTAACTAGCATCTTGAGATTTGTAGTTCAGAGGTTATAATATACACATGTATATATATGTATACATACATATATACATATATACATATCATCGGTGCTTTCTGAAAATGTGACTGGATTTCAGATGGAAAACCATCAACATCTTATCCTGCTTCAGGGATGGGATACTTTCTGAGCTTTTCCCTGTTTCAAAACTCTTGTGTCTGACAGAAGTAATGGACTTTTCTCATGATTACTTACAGGTAAAGTCAGCCTTTGTCCTAACTGATGAAAGCCCATTTGCATGTTTAGGGTTGCTATATGAGATTTCATTAATGCTTCTTGGTTCTAAATTATTTGTTCTTTTTCATATCAGAATTATGAATTGGGTTCTTTTTGCCCACTTAGGGAAACCATGGAGAGGATCTTTTATTAAAATGCTATTAAGAAGCACTGAGCAATTCCCAAAGATGCATAACTATCATTATTTTGCTATGTTCTAATTTATTTTATTACATATGATACTTGGAATATCTTTCAAATCCTGGAAGAATTATATCTCTCCAATAGGTAAAAAGATATAATACTTATCCTTTGGGCTCTGCCTCACTTCCCCATCAATATCACATATGTCTTTTCCATTAGATTATCTTGTAGTTTCTTTATATATATAAATTTAAATATATATTATATGTTTATATACTTGTATATATCTGTGTTGTCTCCTCACATAAAATGGGAACTGCTGAGAGGTAGGGACTATTTCATGTTTGTCTTTGTATTGATTGATATCATGATCATCATGAGATTTATTTTCAAAATATTTCAAATCATTTCTGTCATTTAATTAATATAATGAGGAATTTCATATTTTAAAGTTTCTCACTTTGGGAAGAAAGAAACCCCAAATTACTGTGAAACAGGTGTCCTAGACAAGAATGCTCAGAGTAACCTGCCATCTTTAATCTGTTCCCTTTCTCAGAACTAGCCACAGGTCAAAAAAGTCAAAAAAGTTAAGTCATTACCTTGAGAAGATCTGGATCAATTCCTTTAATTTTTGGAACTGGAACTGGGGGCAGAATCAGCAGCTTGATCCTTACAAAAAAATAAACATTAATAGTATTATTTTAAAAGTATATGTTTCATTCTTTCGAAGGGTAGTAAATATAATATTATTTTTATTCTAGAAATGTCATCACCAAGACAGGGAAGTCAGAAGAGAAAATGGTAGAGAAGAAAGTTGCCAGGAACTGAGAATTTAAGTGAGTTTTCCAAAGTTACAAGTGTATATGTATGAGTGAGTAATATGTATGAGAAGGACTTGAACCCAGGTGTTTGGCTCCTAGATCAGTCCTCTATACATTAGGTTAGGGATTTTTAAACTTGTTTAAAAATGTTTAAAAATGTTTTTAAATGATATTTCAATATAATTGATTTCCTTTATAATCATATATTTTATCTTGTACATTTAAAAACATAATTTTGGGAAGGGGTCCATATGGTTCAATAGACTGCCAAAAGATCTATGATATAAAAAAGATGAAGAATTCCCTGTTCTAGGACATGCCACCCCCTAATAGAGTTGTTTTATTGGTTCTGCCCCCTGCCAGAGTTGTTTTATGGGTTCATTTAAAAGGTATGGAAAGTAACTATTCCTATCTTGGCAGAAGAAATAACTGATCAAACACTGTGACCATTCCAGGGCTTGGCTGTAGCTTGGAATACATCAGAGTAAAAAGCTTCAATGAGAAAATCATTCTCAGAATGTTCTCACCTGCTTTTTCTGGGTGGTCCTTATTTGCTTTGAGTCAAGTCTCCAGGGTGCTGACTCAGTAGGTTAACCACCAACTTTCAAATGGGAATAAGATGCAGAAGCATGTCTTAAAACATCCTGTTGATTCTGTATCCCTCAAAGGCTATTTCTTTTATTTGACTTCTTTCCCCAAACACAGAACTGTAGAGTGACAATATTACCAAATATCCTAGAACAGCTAGTAATGCTTCACAATGCCATGTACCCATCCTTTTTCAAAGAAAAGACCCTCAGACTGAGGGACAAGATGACTGGGTTCAAGTCCAGATTCTTTCACTTCTTAGATGTGTGACATTGAGAAAGTTTCTATTTCTCTTGCTCTTTCATCTGTGAAATTTTCACACTATTTACCTGCCTAAGTCATGGTGTGAGAAATTTATACTGTGAACCATAACACTTTATAGAAATGTGATTTGTGGTTTATCATTGTTATTCTATGAGAATGATGTTAATTGATTGTCAGTGGTTTAGGCATGTGCTACAACAGATTTTCCATCAGTGAATTTTGCTAATCTATCAATTTTTCTCTCTTGAGTTGGGTTCCTGAAACCTTGTTTGTAAGGTCTGCGACCAGGGGTATTATATGTGGCTATGGAATGAGTTAGAAATCATTGTTTTGGAACCTATGATGCTGACTTAGAAACAGACACCAATGATAAGAACTAGCCACAATATGAAGTGCAATTGGAAAGCTTAGTTATCTGAGTAAATAGAATGGTATATTATAGATAATTCCCAATTGTAAATATCACTTGGGCATAACATGGAAAAGCAATTTTTTTTTTGCAAGGCAAATGGGGTTAAGTGGCTTGCCCAAGGCCACACAGCTAGGTAATTATTAAGTGTCTGAGACCGGATTTGAACCCAGGTACTCCTGACTCCAGGGCCGGTGCTTTATCCACTATGCCACCTAGCTGCCCCCTTGAAAAGTAATTTTTTTGCTTACATTTCAATTTGTTCTGGGTGATCTGGGAACTTGCAAAACTTTAAGCAAAATAATAAAACTACTTCAAAGATGTGGGTATACTGAAGAGATCTGATCATCTAACTTTGTCATTCTGTCCCCTTATCTGTCCCTTCCAATTGTTCCACTGTTTTCCACTGGCATGCTGGGAATGTTGGGCACAGACAATATCATCTCTTGCATTGATACAAATGATCTATTTATCCAATAATGATAATATTTAAAATAAAAAAGTTATAAAAGACACATTTAAATGTTTTTCACTATTTTTTTCATATAATCTAGGAGATAGTATATAATAATAAAATTGCTCCCAAGTTTCAAGCTCAACTGTTCTAGGGTTGAAGACTCAGTTTTACTGCTAAGCTTTTCACATTGATAGAATCAGGAAGTGAGTCCCTAGAAACCAGGAGGGAGGGCTGTATTCCAAAATACTAATTCCCATCCTTATTAGTTATAACTGTGCAAAGACACTGAGAGTCTCTGAGTCTCTGTTTCCTCCTGTGTGAAATGGAGATGAACAGTTTTTGCAGTCATTGCCATACAGAGTAGTTGGGAGGATATACATAATATTCATGTAAAGTATCTGGTAAATCCTAGAGCACTATGTTAAAGTCAGCTGTTATTATAAATACATATAGAGGGAAAGTTCCAGCAAGAGCATGTGTACACAGTTTTAACTATATTATTATCATTGGATTATGGATGAAGCTATTGTAGGGAAAATTATTTTCTGTGAATTTGATAGATCATATTTTTTTCTTGGGGCATGGGATAATCTAGTTTTTTAATTGAGAGGGCTGTTAGTTGACTTGTGTAGTTTTATGTAAAGACAAGCTATTGGCTCAAATGAATTTTTAGATTTTTTTTGTCAAGCAATCTTTATGATTCTATATACCTCAATTAAAAATTTAATTAGGTTACTGTTATTTTCAGAGTACTTTATTGAGTTTTGGAGGAACAAAGAAGTCCTGTATTATGTGAAGTTTTCTTTCACTTTCACAGATATTTTCTGACACACTATTTCCTGTTTCTATTAGAATATGGCAATTAGAAGACATTTTCTGTATGTGAGGATCCTGTCAATGATGAAGATGTGGGAGACAGATGCTTTTTACAAGAAGATATGAAAGTTAAAAAAACACTTTTCTATAATATGTTTGGTTAATTTGAGTACTGAGAAAGTTTGGGGTCCAATAAATATGGTTTTAAAAAGTGATAAAAAAGGTCATTTTTTTTGGTAAAAGATTCCATTTCTCCCTTACAATTCAAATTTATATATTTTTTTCCTTAGGTTTTTTCCAAGGCAAGTGGGGTTAAGTGGCTTGCCCAAGGCCACACAGCTAGGTAATTATTAAATGTCTGAGACCAGATTTGAACCAAGGTACTCCTGACTCCAGGGCTGGTGCTTTATCCACTGCGCCACCTAGCCGCCCCTCTCCCTTACAATTCTAAGATGAAGCTTACTGAGTTTCTTTAACATTATTTATTAGGTGGATCTTATTCTTTCCTTCCACTTAATGGTGATTAATTAATTCCAGACAAATTCAATAACATATGCCATAATTCATTTGGCTTTTACAATGTTTCCTGATGATCTGCAGCTAAGAGCAAATTATTGTACCTATAATACTTGAATATAAAGGAACATCGCTGTGAAAAACAAAAGATATGAAGAATACAGAGAAGCATAGGAAGATTTAAATGATTTGTTGCAAAGTAGTTAGCAGAGCAAGGAACATAATATATATGCATATATATATATAATGGCTCTAATACTGTAAATGTAAAGATAACAAAATAATCAAATTTGAAGTCTATGCAACTATAATGATTGAACTTGACCCTGAAGAAGAATTATGAGTTTCTCTGTTCTTTTCAGAGATAAAGGATTATGGTCATGAACATTGGATGTTAAAATATCAAGTTCAGTTGAAATATTGATTAGTTTTACTGATTTTTTTCTTTTTTTTTTTTCCTTCTTTTTGTTACTAGAGAAGACTTTTTGGGTTGGAGAGGAAACAAATATATTTAAACATTTACATGGTATTAAAACAAAAGACATCAATAAAACAAGTTTTAAAAGAATTACCTTACTTTATAGTAAGCTACTCTGCCCATGTGTATCAATTCCATTTAAATTAACTTTATCCTAACTAGATCATTAACTATACCCACTGAAGTATTGAAATGGTACATAATTTGACTTTTATCTAAAGTATTTTAAATTATCGACATTACTTCAAAGCTCCCACCTGCAACTAAAAAATAGATTTGTAATTTTCCCTCAACAATCTTGAAAGTGTTACCATCCTCTTAATTATAGGCATCATTGGATATAGAAAATGGAAATGTTTATGAAAAGTATATTAAATGAAACATTGCATATTCCAACTTATTTTTTTCCACCAAATTATATCACAAAATCAGAGATATATCCCCAAGGAAACTATCATATCATGTTTTTAAATGAAGAATCTTGGCATAGTAGAGATTGTATAGTCTGGCAGTCTTTCTTTGCATTCTGGGAATTACATACTATAACTGTGATTCACTTTTAGAGAGCTTGGAAGCTGTACTTTCTCTTTAAAAACACTAGAAATAATAGCAAACACCATCGAACTATGAATAAACCAAACTTAAAACATAACTACTTTGTATCATGATGGTAGAAGGAATTCATGCTTATAGTTTTAGTCAGCTTACTTTGGGCAGGATCAGGATTTGAATACTGGAGCACATTCTGGTGCTAGCAGTGGAAGCAATATAATACAAGAACTCCACAAAATGCAAAGCTCTTGGTGATGTCTAATAATCTTTGATTCTACTATATAGTCTCTGTAATAAACTTCTACATTCTTTATTGAGTTACTCGTACCAAGAGGTATTCAGGCCAGGATTGTAAAATCTTTTTTTTTTTGTTTTTGTTTTTGCAAGGCAATGGAGTTAAGTGACTTGCCAAGGTCACATAGCTAGGTAATTATTAAGTATCTGAGGTCACATTTGAACTCAGGTTCACCTGACTCCAGGGCCAGTGCTCTGCACGACTTAGCTGCTCCATGAACATAGAATCTTAAATCTAAAAAAGACCTTGGAGATCACTAATTCAATGTCTTTATTTTACAGATGCCAAAAATGAAGCCTGTAAAAGTTAAGTGACTTCTTCAAGGTCACATAGTCATGGCATAGAGGAAGAAGAACCCAAGTATCTTGAATTCTAATCCATATTTTTAAGATTTTGAAGTAGATATATGAAAGAGCACATAAGGAGAAGTATGTCATTGTGACAAAATGATTTAAGTCTAAATACCATTTTACCTGAAATTTCAAGAATATTAAGGCTAAATTTTTTTTAAATTAGTTTGATTTTGCTTTAAATCTCTTCTTCCCTTTTTACATATTTAAGCACAAGATCAGATCAGGTGAGAACTCATTGATAGCCTGGTGGTTTATCTGGACAGTCATACCTTTATATGATTTTGTGGTATAATTTTATTATTTTGTTTGAACTAGAATGAATATTTGGAAAAAGAGTACAGGACCTGAAGCCAAGAAGTAAGCAGTCAAGACTTTAAAAAAAAAGTAAGCATCAAGACTTTATAGGTAGAGACAAACCAGTGCGTGGGTATATAATGCATAATTCTTAAAGAATTTACAGCTGTGATTGATGGAGTATAAACCAGTAAACTACCAGTGGTATATGGAGCAGATCAAATTTGGAATGAATATGAAACTAAGCACCAAGTTATACTGGACTTTGTTTTTCATTTTCACTTACAATTTTGGGGGAAATCTATTAAGAAACATAGATAGGATAAGGAATGGAAACCTAATAGCTCCATTGACAAAAAAAACCCCCAACCTTTTAAAGAAGGCTATTTCAAACCTACCTTTGTTGCTTAGAAAGTATGAATACAAATAACACCACTGTCAGCCCAAATATTCCAAAAATAATAATCAAGAACCATGGAAAGTGGAAATCTGAAAATGCAAAATAAAAATTCACTCATACAAAGGTTTGAGTCTTTGAAGGGAAATCTATAGCTAATGCCTTCCTTCTGGCATTGAATAATCCCCAGTTCTTATTCCCCTAGTGAAGTCAGGAGCCATTTTATCTGGAAACTGAGTGAGAGTATGAACATTGCTGCTGTTCCAAAACAATATCTCTGCACACTAATAATAATAATAATAATAATAATAATAATAATAATAATAAATAACAATAGCAACAACAATAATAATGATGATAATAATAATAATAATAATGATAGCTAACATTTATATAGTGCTTACTATGTACCATTGCTACACTCTTTATAATTATTACCTCATTTGATGATTATAACCACCCTCTAAAAATAGCTGTTTATTTTACAGAGGGGAAACTGAGGTACTGGCTAAGTGACTTCACCAAGGTCACACAGCTAGTCAGTTTCTGAGACAGGATTTGAGCTCATGTCTTCCTGACTCTAGGTCTAGCTGTCCACTTCCTCAAAATCATTTCAAGTTTTACTCATACAACATAAAAATTATTTTGTTCCTTTATAAAAATAAGTGATTGAAGTAATTTCATAGATTTTTGGCATTTATTTTTCAAACTCTGGCCCAAATGGAACCAGTTTAAGGTAAAAACAATTTCTTAGAGGTTCTCAATAATTTTTAAGAGAGTAATGGGGTCTAGTCTCTAACTCTATATAGGATCAATACTTTAATTCTTCAAAAACTGGAGATTTTGCTGGTGTGTGTAGTCTCTCCTTTGTAATACTTCTGTGACTTTGTAGATGGTTTTTGGAAGTTGTGGCAGAAAAATTCATCACTCTTTTGATGAATATTTTCAAGTTTATACAAATCTTCTGAAAACAGACATACTGTTTATGGCTTCCAATTGCTAGTGCCTTTGCCCCTGAGATTAACTGAGTTTATCTGTTTGTGTGTGTATATCAAATAGAAATTATATATATATATATACATATATATGTATATGTATGTGTGTGTGTGTATTTGTGGGTGTGGCACACACACACACACACACACACACACACACACACATATATATATATATATATATATATATAAAATATATGCCTTATTTGAACTCTCACTGTTATTTCCTTGTCTCCTCCATTAGAATATAAGCTCCTTGAGGGCAGGAACTATTTTTACTTCAATGACTCTAGAACATAGTACAACTGCAACCTAGTAAAATCTACGGGAGTTTGTACTCTTGGCATAGTCTTTGAAAATATTGAGTCAGCTACTATGATGGAACTTTGGAAGACTATAGATACCATATGTGGGATAAAAATTTTATTACATTTAGTATTCAAATACTACTAAAATAAGTGGGTCATAGGCTAGGGTTTAGAATAAGTTTTGTTACAAAGATTTTTTTCACTTTAATGGCATTTTTGAAATGGGCTTTCATTTGCATATCACATATGAAAGTAGACAGTTAACTTCTCTATAGCCTGCAGAATGTCAATTGAAATATTTCCTAAATGTCATCATTAATCTGAAGACTTTCCAGGTAGCTAAAAACCAATTTCATTTTAAAAGATCTTTAAAGATGGAAACTACATGGTTTATCTTAAAATCTAAGTAATAATAATAATAATAATAATAGTTAACACTTACATAGATATTTAAGGGTTGCAGTTGCCTTATAAATATTAACTGACTTGTTCAACAAATTGCCATTAAGAAATTCTTCCTTTACTATAGAAATAAGGTAAATCCTCCATACTTCTAAGTTAACCTATACCTTCTTTAATCCACCACGGAAACAGACTATAGTTAATGGCTTTTGGAATGATGACTAGCCACACAATACTACCATTTGACGTTTGAAGAACACAAAACATGCCCCTGTTTTAGAATAGCTACTCACTTGTCAACAATGTATTATTTATCCTGGCTTGTCTTCAATGCATTACTTTAATAGTTTGTTGCTTCTCTTTTTCCCCCCTTCCCTCCTTCCCATGCCCTTTTCATTCTATTATTCACTGGAGGAAAAATAGTACTTTTCTGTTGACCTATAAGAGTTCCAGAGGCTCTGATTTGTTTAGAACCCAAGTGATATTTTAGGAAGCATTTTTTAAAAGGCAAAACTCTCAATAATCACTTCTGGATGCAATGACCCCTGTTGAACCTCATAATTTCAATTGCCAAGTAGGCAGCAGGAAAATCGTTTCCTGATTTTATTTCAATAGATGAGGAAATTAAGACTCATAAAAGCTAAATGACATGCTTAAGTTCACGTGTAGTAAATGGAAGATCTAGGATCCAAATCTAGACCCCTTTGATTTCAAATCAAATTTTTAAAAACAGGATGCAATATTGTCTCAACTCTCACTGGAGTCCTCTTTTCTTTTCTGAAAAAAAAAAAACAAACCTCTCAGGCTTTATCTTTTCAAGTTTTTAAGTGTTGTCTTTTGCTCATTTTTTGACCCTCCTAACAATTTCCTCTCTGTGTTTCACATTTTTTTAAGAACTGGAGCTTAGAACTGGTCATAGTATTTAAGTAAGGGTGTGAACAAAACTGAGGAAAATAGGACAATTTTTGGATGAATCCTTCATGTTATATTTCTATTGATTTATTTGACCCATACTCCTGACTCTGGAGTCTTAAAGCATCTGAAACTGATAAAGAATTCTCATCCCATCCCAGTATGGGCTAGTTAGAAATTAGAGGAAAACCATATTGGTGACCTTAAGCTGAGAAACCTTCTCTGCAAGAAACATTTTCTGATCCTCATATCCAACTATCCATAAAGATCTAGAATTTAATCTCTTCCCCTGGTGTTTGGATAGCCAAGAAGGAAATAATCTGTAAGTCAATTCCCCTTCCTTTTCACCTAAGGAGATCTGCCTTGAACAGAAAGGAAAGAGGCATTTTCATCCTTATAATCTAGGCTCTAATATTCTCTGCTCTTGGTTAACAAAGAAATGAATAGCATGTGTAGACAAATACCATATTGGTTTTCATTACCATTGATTTTCTCTTCACATTCATTTGTAACAAGGCTCATCTGGGGAAATGATACATAAAGGATTTCACTGAACTCCCCAAATTTATCCGAGGTACGTTGTCTGGATCTGACTCGGATTTCATATTCTCTACCCAACCTCAAAGAGTATACTGGAACAGATGTGGAGCGGATGAGTTCCATCTACAAAGACAAAACCATCACCAATCATTTTTGTGGTTAAAAAAAAAGCTGGGAAGGACTGATACATGATGGTAAACTAGAAACTTCTCAGAAAAAATGTCAGGGATAATCATGCAATGACATTTGCTTCATGTTACATAGAACATATCATCTAGAAAAGTTTTGAACAGGTAATGCATGTTTTAAGTTCTATATATATATATGATTATATTGGAATTACCTTACAAAATTATTAATATTGCTTCCAACTAGAATAGCTTGTTACTTAAAAATCCCATGGTAAGGCTTTTGCTAAAGCAAAGAATTCTCCTGAAAGGTGTTATGACTTTTGTGTAAATTTCAGCATTTTTAGATCAGATTTTCTGTAAGCACAGGTACATCTCTATTTGAGTTTTTGATGTATCAGTCAGGTAAGGTAGTCATTGAATGCCTATTAGTTGCTAGCAGAGCCCTGAAAAAGACTCTTTTGGAGCTGCCACCCTTTAAAGTTTGTCTGTATCAGAGATATGGGGCATATAAATTAGAATTCTATGTCCATATGTAAAAACCATACCAACATACAGAGTTTAGAACTGCAGAGGGGATATTGGAACTCAAGGAAATTACAAAGAACCCTGAACCACAGACCTAGAAAGGACTTTCAGATAAGGTCATTGTATGGTTAACTTTACTTAATTATTTTACTTTATTAATGAGAACTCTCTTGGGCAGAGGTAATCTAGAAATGTTTTTAATGTAACAACAAAATATGTTAACAAAACTTAAAAAAGAAAAAAGAAGTCCTTTGGTCCTTTTCAGTTCATTAAGATTCACTGAGGGCTTTCTTGTTTCTTCAAAGGTTTAATGCTACCTGGAAAGACAATACTATACATTATAAAAATATTTATAAGAAAATGTCTGGTTTCCTTTTGTAAGGTGTGTGTGTGTGTGTGTGTGTGTGTGTGTGTGTGTGTGTGTGTGTGTGTGTAGTTATATACTTCGAAATCAGTATTTTCCCCATCTTTTCTTTGAGGTAAGAACGGTATAATGCTGGTAGTCTAGGAAGACAATCTTTTAAAAGATACTGCTACTCAAAAGGCAAACCATACTAGGGATGATTTCTCCCCAAGTCAAATATTCAAAGTAGATATTCAACATATACTTTTCATATATTTGTGGGCAGAACACGATGTGCTTGTTTATAAAAAATGTGGGACACTCAATTTTTCAACACCCTGGATTTTTCACATAAATAAAATGTCCATAATTTGTTTTATTAAGTCAGAAGTTGGACTCAGAGATTTCTAAAACATATTTCCCTTTCACCTCAGAATGCTTTCACTTGAAAAGTATTTATTTTTCCTCATTTTTACATGGAGTGGCTTGGCTTCTTTTAATTCAATCACATTTAATTCAATAAACATTTTAAAGTGCATACTATGTGCAAGGCTCTATACTAGAGACAGGGAATACAAAGACAGGAAAAAAAAATCCACAAAGGCTTTTCTCATTCTATATACTTCAATATATGTAATAAATATACCCCTGAATAGTTTTCTGGTAAGCCACAATTATATGTATCAAACCCTCTATTTTTTGAGTTGCAATTTAAAAAAAAAATATGTTTCTATCCTTGGAACTTTCAGTATTTTTTTTTTTGCTGTGATTGCCCATGATTAATTCTTTTTTTTTTAAAACTACCATAACCCTTTTGAAATTTCACTAGGAAGAATATTGTCATTTTTTTCTCATTTCCCCTGTATCTATCTTGTTTCCTCCTTGTTCCTTTCTATTCTCCTTTTGTATTCTGTCTTTCTCTTTTTGGGTAGCTCCCCACCACTGCTTCTATTTTCTTTGGATGTGATCTACTTCCTTTTATACATCCTCTCCCATATATTCTGCTGTTTCCTGCTTTTTCCTCCCTTTTAGCTTAATTTTTTCCAGACAGAAAGCAAACCAAACTCAGCTACTGGTTTAGATGCAGAGATAGGCAGGATAAAATGTCATATTGCATTGTGGTAATCTTTTGTCCAGTGCTTGTCTAAGCCATATCCATTGGTGACCACACACTGCCAGATGACTTGGGTTCTTTCGCTAATGCTACCTATATTAGCAAACCTTACTCTGAGTCTCAGGTCCTCAACAAAAAAAAAGAGACAATAAAATTACTTGCCTTACATATGTTAGTCACAGAGTTGTTGTGAGGTAAGTAAACTACATAATGTTATTTATATGATTGTGATACACTATTAATTGTATTTTAAAAACTTCAAATATTTCTATTATTTTAGCTGTCATCATAGTACAAAGAATAACTACAAGAACACTGGTATCTTCTCCAAATATGTTTAAAAATGCATTATTTTAAAAGCAGAGTCCCCAGACCCATCATTGTGAGTAAGAATGACATTTATAAAGTTTTAAAATTTGCAAAATGCTTTGCAAACAAAGTTGTTGTGAAGTCATTTTTTAGTTGTGTCTGACTCTTTGTGACCCCATTTAGGGTTTTCTTGGCAAAGATACTGGAGTGATTTGCTCTTTTCTTCTCCAGTTTATTTAAAAGATGAAGAAACTAAGGCAAACAGGGTTAAGTGACTTGCCCAGGGTCAGACAACTAATAAGCACCTGAGACCTGACTCTGGGACTAAACTTCTAATGATTGAGCTATCTAGTTTGAAAACGGAAATAGAAAAACTAAAAATCCAAGAGAGACTAAGTGATTTTCCCAGGATCCTAGGATCTTTGTTAAGTATTAGAGCAGGGCTTGCTTGACTCCAAATCCTACATTCTACTCATTGTGCCATGGCCCTCCTAAATCACTCTTGGCAAGAGTCTTGAAGCTTTTGCTCTCTCTGCTTACTTAATCCCCCTCCCTTCACTATTCTACTCTTGTTCATGTTCTGATACAGCATTAACACAACTTTCTGTCACAGTTTGTGTTGATAGTTTAATCAAAATGAGGGAAATCTAGAAAACAAAACCCAGGAAGACGGCATTGTAATACTCTGAAAGCTTCTCACAGTCCACATTTCTGCCAGTGACAGAGCTGGCACAGTCAGCAGTGGTTCACCAGAGTGGACAGTACCCAGAGTCTCAACATTCTGAGGGAGATACAATGCCAGAAAACTGGATAGACTCTGAAGATGGGCCAGAAACAACTTGGCGAGGTCGGGTCTGCGGTTAGGCTGCTTTGGAATTAGACAGACACTGAAATAAGCACGATTATCTTGTTTTTCTTCTTGTTCTGCCCCATGTGGAGTTTATCTAAGCTCTGAGTTCCCACGGACTTGGCAATGAGAGCCTTTGTGGGGGTTCAGAATGAGACAGTCAACCAGTTCTCTCTCTGCTCACACAAGGACCCCTTTTGCCTGTTCAGCCCTCAGAATCACATCTTTCTGAAATGGCTCAAAGAGGATGTGCTTCCTCCGGGATACCTCGTAGGGCTTGTATTAGTGGTTTATCAAGCGCATGCGAGATTCCCGGGGTTCCATACTTCCTCAAATTGAGGCACATTTTCAAGCAATCTACTTGGTCAGAGTCAGTAATGGGACCCTATAGCAACCTTGTATTGTAAGTGGGGAGGGGGAGAAATGATGTTTCTTTCTTCTTCTTCTTTAATGCAAACTCACAGTCTACTTCCCTTCTTTCCCTCCCAGAGTCAGATAAAACAACTCCTTTACCCAGAGCTGTAGAACCCATATTCAATCTGGAGGACTTCCACAATCCTCTGCCCCACCTCTGAAAGATCATTGATTTCAACCCCCTCTTTTTCCAGAGGATAAACCTCAGGTCCAGAAAAGGTCTAAGTCAACAGGTAGCAAGTAGCAAAACTAAGTCTTGAACCTGGCTCTTGTGACTTCAACCTCAGAACTTCTATCACTGTATTCTCCTGTCCCTCCAGAGGGTAGTCTTTTCTTCCCTTCTCCCATAAGGAACCAGAATATTAATGAAAATGAAGGCTAAGTTTGAAAAGAAAAGTTTCAAAGCCAAAGCATTTATATCAAGGTACCATATTTACTTCTTACCTTTTTCCATTGAGTGTCATTTATTTCTTTATACTGAAGTTCATACTCCAAGAGGATCCAACCTTTCTGAACATCTGCACTGGGAGGTGGCCCCCATCTCACCTGGATGTCTGCATGGATTCCTGTTAGACTGGTGTTCAGCAAAGTCCAGTTGAGACCAATGGGTGGATCTGGTTGTACTGTTCATTTCAACAGTGTGTTAATGAATAAGTATAGAAATATCATTTTGAAATAATTATGAATTCATAGTAAATTACTTTTTTTGTCTTTGCAAGCAATGGTGTTAAGTGACTTGCCCAAGGTCACACAGTTAAGTAAGCATTAAGTGTCTGGGGTTGGATTTGAATTCAGATCCTCCTGACTCCAGGGCCAGTGTGCTATCCATTGTACCACCTTGCTGCCCCAGTAAATTACATTTCTGACAAACTTCAAGTACTTTCTATAGTTTCATTGCACACTTGCTGATTCCTTTCAATATTCCCACTTCATCTTCACTTATTTATTTATTTGGTCATTTATTTATTATATTTATGGTCTGCCTCTATTTTAATTTTGTTGCCGTTTAAGCCAGTCACAGAAACTTTCCTGTGGACTTTAAAAATGGATTTGAAACTTTTTTGGAAGATGGGTGAAAGCATCTTGTAGTTATAAATTTTGTTTTTTTCTTTAGCTCCAATTGAAAGTACAATAAAGCAAGACCTATAATACCTTAACAATTTGGCAGATTTTTTAGACTAAGTAAAATTCTTATCCTCAGATATAATGAGAATGATGGTGATTGTGATTTCCTCTCAGAATGATATGAGCAGGAAATTAAACTGATCACTGAAAGAGATTTCTGTCCTCTGTATTCAAACTACTATCTGTGTAATCGGAGAACTGAAACACCTGTTCATCTTGAGCTGATGATGATGTTTGTCCTTCATTTTTGAAGAAGACCATGGAGGTGATGTCATGATAAGGATGTGAATTGGATTTAAGTTGGGGGGGGGGGCGTTGCTGTGCTAAGTCATCAACCTCACTTTCTCCTCCAGAGTCATCAGGGTCCAGTGGTCAGATATGAATCAGGACCACTGGAGATGGTTCTGGATGAGAGGCAATCAGGGTTAAGTGACTTGCCCAAGGTCACACAGATAATAAGAGTCAAGTGTCTAAGGCCAGATTTGAATTCAGGTTCTCCTGACTCCAGGACTGATGCTCTATCCACTGCACTACCTAGCTAGTATATGTTTCTGTAGTACCCTGCCTATTATGCTACAACATAGGTGTTGGGAGCTTTCTCAGAGTTGAGAATCAACAACTGTGATGTAGAAGCCAATATACATTAAATTTGACATTTTGTAGAGAGCTTTATCACTGGCAACTAGAAAGGGGACTTTCTGGACCTTGGTTCTCAGTATTAGGGATTTGAAAATAATAACTTGTTGATTCAAAAGAATTGTCCTTTTAAAAATCTGGTGTTACAGTTTTATCCATTGAAACAACAACAGTAAGAAGATGCATTACCACCTTATTGCTGTCTTATTGCTGTACTCGAAGAATTACTGGAGGTAGCCTCCCTTTTTTTGGCAAGGCATTGGGGTTAAGTGACTTGCCCAAGGTCACACAGGTAATTATTAAGTGACTGAGGTCAGATTTGAACGAAGGTTCTTCTGACTACAGGGCTGGTGCTCTATCCACTGCACCACCTAGTTGCCCTGGTAGCCTCCCTCTTTTAGAATATGAGCTCTGTGAAAGCATGGATTGCTGCTTTTCTATTTGTATCACCAACTTTTTGCCCAGTGATTGAAAAAGAGAAAATACTTTTAATTTATTCATTAATTCATTTAAAAATCCACAGAAAACTAAACAACTTGGATTACCAGAATGTATCAGAGAGAAGATAATGACATATTGAGGGGCTTTATTGCCTGACTCAAAAGCCAGAGTTAAAGGAGAAAGTTCTTAACTATGATTTTTTTCTTTCATTTGTTCAACAATAGTCTCTGTTGTGATGCAGTGAAAGTTGTAGTCCGCTACTTTACATGTTTCCATGACATGAACACACTAGTAACTGTACTTTTTGAGGACAGAGGACCATAATCTAGTGGCTATATTTTGCATCTACATGACTATTCATCTGGCATCACAGACTACTTCCTCATTTGTAAAATAAGGAGTTTTGATTAAATGGTTTAACAAGATCCTTTTCTGCTCTAAAACCTAGGAAATCATGATACAAGGGAATGAGTTGCTTAGTACAAGGGAATTTCCTGGATGACTGAAATGTGTTCTTCAAATTCCTCCATCAAAAATATTATCCAATATCAATAGAAATCTTTCCAAACTATATTAAGAACTTCCTTACCTCCATAGAGGTTACTGATCATAATATAACTTTTTTTTTTTTTTAGGTTTTTGCAAGGCCATGGGTTTAAGTGGCTTGCCCAAGGCCACACAGCTAGGTCATTATTAAGTGTCTGAGGCTGGATTTGAAATCAGGTACTCCTGACTCCAGGGCCGGTGCCCTATCCATTGTGCCACTTCGCCACCCCTAACTTTCTTGATGATTTAGAATTACTATTCCAACAAATTGATGCTAGGCTATGACCTCATTCTTCTTTCATCAATAAGATGTCGAGGTTGAAGTAAATCTTCTCTAAAATGGCTTCTAGATTTGACCATCCAGGATTCTACTATGCAGTAAAAGGTGATACCTGCAAGACCTATTTGTCTCTACAACAAATCATTCCTACTATAACTTTTGGATGTTTTTTGTTAATTTTAATAGCTTGCTATTAGTTTCTAGTTGCTTTTCTGCTAGGACTGGGAACCCAACCACAATCATTAAACTCTTGTGCAAACTGTTGGTAGAGTTGTAAACTGATCCAACCATTCTGAAAAACAATTTGGAACTTTGCCCAAAGGATTGTAAAACTATGCCATACCCTTTAACCCAGTAATAACATTACTAAGTTTTAGGCCAAGAGAGCAAAGAAAAAAGAAAAGGAGACATATGCACAAAAAATATCTATGGCAGCTCCTTTTATGGTGGCAAAGAATTGGAAATTGAGGGAATGTCCATCAATTGGGGAATGATTGAACAAGTTGTGGTATATGATTGTGATAAAATATTACTATACTATAAGAAGTGATGAACAGGATGATTTCAGAAAAACCTGGAAAGATTTACATGAACTGTGCAATGTGAAGTGAGCAGAACTAGAACAGTATAGATAGTAACAGCAATATTGGATGATGATCATCTGCAAATTAACTCTTCTCAGCAATGCAATGATACAATACATTGAAGGATTTATGATTTAAAAATGCTATCAACCACAAGTGAAAGAAATGATTGAGTTTGAATGCAGATCAAAGCATACATTTTTTACTTTCTTGAGCTTTTTGTCTGTGTTTTCTCTTGCACCATGGCTGAAACAAAAATGTTTTACATGACACATATGTATAATCTAAATCAAATTGCATGTCTTCTCAATTAGGGGGAGAAGGGAGGGAGAGATTTTGGAACTCAAAACAAAAGAAAAAGAATGTTAAATTTTTTTCCATGTAATTAAGAAAAATATTTAAAAAACAAACAAAAATAATACAAAAATAAGAGCAAACTCTCCCCCTCTATTTGAGCAACTGGAAGCTTTTTTGTAAAGTGTATGAACCTCATTTTGAAATCTCCTGAGTCTGTTCAGAAGCCCCCTTCCTTCTTTTTCCCCTTTTCCTCACAATATTTGTGGTTACTAGATAAGTGAATGTCAGATAATAATAACAATATCTGGCATTTATATAGTGCTTTAATGTTTGCAAAACACTTTACATATGTTAACTCATTTGATTCTCACAACAACACTGGAAGATAAATCAGATTTTTAAAAAAACAACTTTTTTTTTTTTGCTTTAGCCATGCCAAATAATCATCTTGATTTAGTTTTTTCACTTAATTGGCCAAAAGGATTGATTGTTTTGGTATTATGTAAACATGACTTTAAGCTCATGTTGGCTCTTTACCGAATGAGAACATAAAACTTTGGAATGGCTATGTGATGTTGTCCATAATAAACAAAAATCTAGCTTTTTTGTTCCATTTTCCATTAAAATAGTACAAAAGCCAATGCATTTCAGTTGATATAGATTATACTATAAGAGCAATGAATCATCAGACTTGGAGACCTCAAGAGTCCATCTGCTCCATCTTCTTGTTTCTATCTCTCTCTAAGGAAAAATTCTACTGTCTCCTCTCTTTCTAGTCCATGCAAGGAACCTAAGTCTCTCCTACTCCTTATCTTAATTCCTTTGTCTATTAATTCCTCTTGCCATCTTATTAGGAAGATATACTGGTTCCTAATTTTGTAAAATAACTTTCCATATGTTTATAAAATATAATTGTTATCAGTTACTTTCATGGGATATTTATAATTAATTATTTCAAGGAGTTACAAGGCTCCAGGTCACTTAGTGTCAAACCATGTTAAGCAAAACACAAACCTGAGATTTACCTATATCATCAACAGTGAAACATCTTTCCTCCAACTCATGACTAATGTTTCTTAGCTTGATACAATAGAGTGTCCAAATGGAGGTATATGATGAATTGAAATAACAGCTGTTTTCTCCAGCAGAAACATAATCAGGGCATTCTTTCCACTCTTCGTCAGTCCTGAAATGGAGAGAATAAAGGGTGAATTGTTTCAGCAGTCATGTTATGACTGAAGTAGAAGTGGGATGCTTCACAGATCAGACTAAACAGTGCCCATTCTATCTTAAATGACATATGGTGAAATGCTCTATGATTGATAGTTCAAGTAGTGTGTGGATCTATGGATCACAAAGTCAGTCAGAAGTGACTTTGAGATCTCTAAAACAAATCCACAGAGAAGAAGATAGTTTGTCTTCTTTAGACATCTCTGGAGCTGAAGATTCCATGATCTCATTTGACAATAAACTAGAATGCTTATGAAACTTCTTTCTACCTAAATAACTCAGGCCAAATCTGTTGTACACACATTTAAGTTGGTTTCCTCATATTTACTTTATGTATTCTGTCGTACACACATTTAAGTTGGTTTCCTCATATTTACTTTATGTATTCATAGCTAGTAAGTGTCTGAATTAGTACTGGAATCCAGGTCTTTCTTATCCAAGTCCAAGTCCATCACCTTGACCTCTACTCTGTTAGTAGGGGTCTTTGATGGTAGCGATTGTTTCAAATTTATCTTTTTATCTCTAGCTCCAAGTAGAGTTAACTGCCACAAAGTAAATGTTTAAGAATATTTCCTAATTGATGAATTCGTCTGTCCTCAGAAGAGATGGAGAATGTCATCCTCTATCAAATGAACCTTTAAATCCACAAAGACCATCTCTCATGTCTCTAAATTAAATTATCTTAATTGTGGTAGAGTCTCAATAGTGTTATCTCTTATTGTTCTTGTTGTTGAGTCACTACAGTCCTGTTTGATTTTTCCTGACCCACTTGGGGTTTTCTTGGCGAGGTTACTGGAGTGGTTTTGTCATTTCCTTCTCCAACTCATTTTATAAAGTTGGAAACTGAGGTAAACAGTATGAAGTGACTTGTCCAGGGTCACATAGCTAGTGAGTCTCTCACTCAGATCAAATTTGAACTCAAATCTTCTTGACTCCAGGTCTGGCATGCTATTCATTGTACCATCTAGCTGAGACTCAAAAGCAGAACTAACAAGGATTGGCGAGGTAGACATCAGCCTTGTATGATGGCATATATACATAATAATGTATGTATATGGGGGTATTGGCTGGTATAAAAAGGCAATCTTGGGGCAGCTAGGTGGCGCAGTGGATAAAGCATTGGCCTTGGAGTCAGGAGTACCTGGGGTCAAATCCAGTCTCAGACACTTAATAATTACCTAGCTGTGTAGCCTTGGGCAAGCCACTTAACCCCATTTGCATTGCAAAAACCTAAAAAAAAAAGACAATTTTTATATATTACTTTTCAATAGAAAAAATTTTTAAATGTTGATATCTTTTTTGACATCACTTTTATTTTTGAATATATACACCCCTTCTATCGCTCATTTCTAGGAAATGTGTTTCTTTTTCCTTTTGGTCTTCCCTCCCCTCCCCTCCCATGGTGGGGGGCACTCAATAAAGTGTATACAGAGAACTCTGTCTACTGTACTATATATATGACTCTATCTTAGACATAGTTTTGGTGCCAGACAATTGACTTCTCCATTGCACATAATGTTGTATTTTGTGATGACTCACATCTGACAATGCATCTGTATCATGTATCTAATTTTCCTTCTTTAAAAATAATGGATGAATAGTAATATCAGAAGTTTACTTTTCATTTGGAGTAGCTGTCACTAAGAAGATATTTTAGCAGAATGTTCTAGGTTCAATGAGTCTGTGTTAGTATTGGGTAACATGAGATAGGGGGCCACATCATCTTTGGCTATTTTTGCTAGGTAGTTCTTCCACTGACTAATTAGTCTTCTCTCCTAAGGCAGTACAAACAGGACATTTAGAGAGAATTCTGATCATCCAGAGAACACTGGTGCAAAAACACAGCTCAGAATCAAAGGCTGATTTTTTTCCGGTTTCTACACAGGACAAAGATTCATAGGAAATAAAGAGGAGGGGGAGGGGAAAGGAGAAGAACTTCTTAGCAGTTATTTTCAGAGCTTCCAGGGAGGATTGAGAGGAAAAAAAGGAATGGAGGGAAAGTCAGCTTTAAAATCAAGGGTTTATTAAGCCAGACTTACGTTTCAGACATTGTGCTAAATGCTGGAGATATAAGGAAATGTTAAAGCAGTCCTTGCCTCGTGGAACTCACATTCTAATGGTTCCACTATATAGAATGAGACAGACTTTGGACTTGGCTAATGAATACTAATGTGGGACTTAATTTTGCCGAATTTGCAAGTGATTTGCTTTGAGGAGTTTCCTTTTTTTTCAAATTGTTTAGTTGGGGAGAGGCAGTGGGAAGAAGATAAATGCTTGTAAAAAAGGAATAAATTATTAAAAAAACTTTCTTTAAAACCTCCACAAAAATACAAGTTATAACTGTTATTTGTTGATATAATTCTTGTTTTTTGACTTGATCATTGTCTTTCAGAGGAGGGTACAGGCCTCCACGTGACTGATGTGCAAAAGCAGTGGTCAAAGTTGTTGACATCCAAATCAGCTATAGCTCCATTCCCGGTTGCCCTCCCTGCACATCCCTAGTCTTAGTAAAAGGTAGCTTTTTTTTTAAAGTTTTTGCAAGGCAATGGGGTTAAGTGGCTTGCCCAAGGCCACACAGCTAGGTAATTATCAAGTGTCTGAGGCTTGATTTGAACTCAGGTACTCCTGACTCCAGGGCCAGTGCTCTAACCACTACGCCACCTAGCTGCCCCCAAAGGTAGTTTCTTAGATCACTCTCAAATACTACCATCAGATAATTCATTTTTTAAATTTTAGTTTTTTTACAAGTCAGTTGGGTTAAGTGACTTGCCCAAGGTCACACAGGTAGCAAGTATCAAGTATCTGAGGTAAATTTGAACTCAGGTCTTCCTGACTCCAAGACTGGCACTATTCACTGCACTACCTAGCTGCCTGCTCTAGATAATTTAAAATAGGTTGGAGACATAAGGAACAATTATTTGACAGCAGCATTTTATTAGCTTTTGGATAATTCAACTTTAGAGCTAATGGTTTAATTATTTAACTTGCAACACATGAGAGGTGGCATAAGAAAGGTCATCAAGGATCTGTGCAAACAAAAAAGACAACAGTCATGGAAAAGAGGGATAATAAATGGATAGAGTCAGTGTTACTCCAGAGAGTTCAGGACCACCTCCAGTGGGTTGAAAGATGGGTGGGAGGACATGGACAGAAATCACAGAAAATAAGAGGTCATAAGCAGGCTATTATCTGTCAACAAGAATATGGATCCATAAAAATGGTGGTAAACTATTTTTTGCCCTTCTATGGGGGGTTGTCAGGGACAAAAATGCAAGCATCCCACAATTAAAAAAGATCCCTCTCACCCCAGGAGTATAGAAAACATTTTTCTTCCCCCATAATGTAAATAATCATATTCAGTTAATTCCAGGATTAAAAAAACCCCAAGAAAATCAGCTGAATTGAATCCATGTGTTTGCATGGCAGTTCCCTGTCAGTATAACTTACCCACAAACAGCTAGTTAATTATTTCAAATAGTCAAATAAATGGAGGTATTTTTAAAATAATAAAAAACCCCTTCCCTCACCAGGTCTTTATGGACTCATTTTGGAAATGAACATACATAGGTTTGCATAGTTTATAACAACATTCTCCATACTGTTATAAAAATGAACAATCTCTCACAGAACAGAAACCTATCTCAGGTGGGTGGATGAATAGGGGAAATTCAAGATATATTTGCCATAGGGAAGAAGGTCAGTGCTTTAGGGAATGCTTCTTCTCCATACTCCTCTGCCCTAGACTGTGTTAGCAGAACTGGGACCTGAGTTATCTTTCAGAGGCTTCAGTGAGTCCTAGGCTCAAGACAAGTCCTAAATAACACCAGAACAGGTGCTCATCTATGTGAAGGTGTTAAAAGATTTCTCTTTGGCTTCTCTGACAAAAATTCTCTCTCTCTCTCTCATTAACCCTTAGGCCAATCCTCATGGGTTCACTTATTCATGATATACCCCCACCCCAGTTTAATTAACATTAAAAGGTGATAGAAACAGAGTTTTTACTCCTGGGGCATTTCAGGATGAGTACACATAGTTCATCTGGGACATCACTATGCTTGAAAGTCTTTTAATTCTCCTTTTGCTGACCCCCTTTCATTTTCCACAGTGACTATTCCAAAGTCTTTTTCAAGACCTTGACTTGTGTACTCATAAGTCACAAACCTACACATAAGAAGGGATGACCTAGTATTTTATTAAGAAAATAACAGTTATCTAACAAAGGCCAATTCAATTGCTTCCATATACCTTAAAAAACTTCTGAGTATCATTATGTTTTCCTTCTTTAATATAGTCATAGATGAGGAGGAGAAATTCCTACTTCTTGGCAATGATGTCTTTGATCCCATGTTCCCAACTCTTGTAGGGTCTTGCTCTACCACTGATTCTCTTCCTTTTGTTCTTCTTTAACCCTTTCTTTTTTCCTGGAAACATGCTAGGAGCTCTTAGCCCAAAAAGGGGCTTTCTTAAACCTAATGCATCTAGTTACTTCTCTCCATCTTCTCCTCCCCTTTACTGCCAGATTTATGTAACATTTTGACTCCATCAGGGTTCTATCTTCTCTTCTGTACATTTCCTCTTCAAGCTCTTAAAACCTGGTTTCTGTTCATATCTACCTACTCTACTGAAAGTTCTCTCAAAATTTTCTAATGATCTCCTAACCAGTATTCAATAAATAGTCTTTCCATTCTCTTCTCACTCCCTTTCCTCAACCATCTGTAGTACCAGATGTTGCAACTCTTACTGAATGTCTTGGCACTCATCTATACCTGGTCCATCAAGGCAGTATGGAGAAAGATGATTTGGAAATCCCTAATAAATTGACACCATTAAAAAGATAGCTTAACAGCATACAGCCTTCCATGGATGTTGTTGGGGCAGCTTGAACTAGCTTACTAGAACTGATTGTTAAGTTTTCAGTGTGAGTATTTAAAATTTTTGAAATTGGCAAAAGCTACAAATCAGGGCTTAATTTTTTCTTTTGTGGGTTATATCTATATCTATGTCTATGTCTATGTCTATGTCTATGTCTATGTCTATGTCTATGTCTATGTCTATGTCTATATCTAGATATCTATAGATATGTGGGTTTAAATCTATAGATTTAAGAAAATTTAATTAATGAAGATTAAACTGAAAAGTGTATCTTATACACATATCTTTTTCAGAGAGCTGGCTGTTCAAAAGTTACCAGTATACTCCTGCACCCTATTCATGGTAGGTCAGTAAAACTTATATTGAAAGGACATCTCTTTAAATTCACATTAACAAAAAGGTACATTTTATTTTAAATGCCTCAGCTCTTTTTGGGACTACTGACAAAAATTTAGGTGAAAAGCTAAAAGAGGACATGAAATAGGCTATATAGATCAGTTAGAATCTCTGAATAAATGTATGAGTTCAATTCTCAAGGCCTCTTCCACTCCCCTCTTTTCTCCAGATGTAAGAACTCTCTCTCACCATTTTTAGCTAGGGAGGAGGAGAGAGGTGATGCTAGTAGCAGGGGACAGAAAAAGGAGGCAGTGGCGGGAGGAGGGCTCAAATGGAGCCTGAAAAGTAACAAAGTTACTCCTTGCTTCCAAGGTCATTATGTAGAGTTGAAATAATAAAAATAGCAATTATTTTACTCCAATTTTTACTCCAATTTCACTGCTTTCAATTATAGCTGGTGAATTTTTTTGAATTATAAAGATTTTATTTATTTTGTGTTTTACAATTTTTTCTCCTAATCTTACTTCCCTCCCCCCACAGAAGGCAATTTGCCAGTCTTTACATTGTTTCCATGGTATACATTGGTCCAGATTGAGTGTGATGAGAGAGAAATCATATCCTTAAGGAAGAAACATAAAGTATAAGAGTTAGCAAGATCAGACAATAAAATATCAGTTTTTTTCCTAAATTAAAATTAAAGATAATAGTCCTTGGTCTTTGTTCAAACTCCACAGTTCTTTCTCTGGATACAGATGGTATTCTCCTTTGCAGACAGCCCCAAAATGTCCCTGGTTGTTGCACTGATGGAATGAGCAAGTCCATCAAGGTTAATCATCGCCCCCATGTCGCTGTTAGGGTGTACAATGTTTTTCTGGTTCTGCTAATCTCACTCAGCATCAGTTCATGCAAATCCCTCCAGGCCTCCCTGAATTCTCATCCCTCCTGGTTTCTAATAGAACAATAGTGTTCCATAACATACATTTACCAAAGTTTGCTAAGCCATTCCCCAAATGAAGGACATTTACTTGATTTCCAATTCTTTGCCACCACAAACAGGGTATAGACCCAGTAGTGGTACTATAGCTGGTGAATTTTAGTTTTATTTTTTTCCTCCCAAAACAACAGAACAACAGAGAAAACTGAAGTAAAAACAAATAGTCTTTTAATAGGAAGTGTGCAGAAGTTGGAATGATGTATTTTACTAAGAACAATGTATCTTAGCTAAATAGTTATATGTCTGGAGAGCAATTTGGAAATATGACCAACAATAACACTACTAGATCTATATCCCAAAGAGATCCAAGAAAAAGGAAAAGGACTCATAACAAAAATATTTATAGCAGCTCCTTTTGAGGTGGCAAAGAATTGGAAATTGAGGGGATGCTTATCAATTGGGGAACAACTGAATAAGTTGTGGTATATGATTGTAATGGAATACTATTGTGCTATGAGAAATGATGACCTAAATGATTTCAGAAAAATCTGGGAAGACATATTTAGCTGATGTAAAGTGAATTGAGCAGAACCAGGAGAACAATATATATTGTAAAAGCAATATTGCATGATGAACCACTGTGAATTACTTAAACTATCCTCATCAATACAATGAATCAAGGAAATTTTGAAGGACTTATGATAAAAAATGCTATCCACCTCCAGAGAAAGAATTGAGGGAGTCTGAATGCTGTTTGCAGCATATTTTTTCCACTTTTTTATTTTTATTTTTTTTTTGCAACGTGAAAACACATTTTGCATGATTTTATATGTTAAAAAGGACATTACATTTCTTGTCTTAACAATGGATGGGGGAGACCTGTGAGGGATGGAGAGAATTCAGAACTCAAAATTAAAAAAAATGATTGCTAAAAACAAATAAATAATAAGTTGGAGGAAAAAAATATGTTTCACCTAGTTTAGGGATGCCAAAAATGTGTTGGCCACTAAAGCTTAGACATTCAATAAGTCACATGCTGACTTGAGCCTAGGGAACAGCAGGAAAATTTTAGCAAAAATGTAAGTCCTATCCACTTGACTGCCACTATCTTAGTGTTGCCAGTAGACTTGAATCAATTAGTAACCGTAAAATTAAAGCTAAACATAATTAATGTTTTTCCCCCTGGGCTTACAATGTTTCATGTATTTATTTTTATAACCACTTGGACACAAACTAGTGCTCTGAGCAGAAAATTTTTACATGACTTGACAATTGTGCAAACTTTAAAAGTTTGTGTGTGTGTATGTGTGTGTGTGTGTGTGTGTGTGTGTGTATGTAAGATACATAACATGAAAAGTTGGAAAATTTTTTTCTGTTATTTTTTTAGGTTTTTGCAAGGCAATGGGGTTAAGTGGCTTGCCCAAGGCTACACAACTAGGTAATTATTAAGTGTCTGAGGCCAGATCTGAACTCAGGTACTCCTGACTCCAGGGCCAGTGCTCTATCCACTGTGCCACCTAGCCACCCCTGGAACATGCTTAAAGCTTAATTTGAAGTCAGGTCTTTCTGATCCCAAAGTCAGTTCCCTATCCACTATGACATCTACTTGAAGCAATGACTATGTTTTCATCCAAGATAAAGAAATAAACAGTGAAAACAGTGCAAAACTGGTCTCAGATTCCTCATCTGTTAAGTGTTGGAGATGAACTACAATTATCTTTGAGGCCCCTTCCAACCTCATCGCTACCAGGACACTTGATTAAATTGTATACTGGAGTAAATCCTGGGCAATCTGATATTCCAACACGGTATGGTGTTTTAGTAAGTGGGTTTATATTAGGTGACATGCAATAGCTATTATTTTGGGAAACCACTTGAAAAGCCCATTTGTTTTGTAATTAGGTTATATATTGCAATGACCTAATTACTTGTTCAGTCATGGTAAATGTTATTTCCCCCAAATTAAAAAAATAACACAAACGAAGAAAAATAATTAATATTATTTTAAATGTAATTAGGATATTCTGTTTCTTCATTTTTCAACAGGCATTATCATTTGGCCCAATCTGACTTGTGGAAAGTCTCATTACCCACACAGTTCCATAACTGTGTCTCTGAAACAAAAGAAGTGTGATCTCTAATCCAAGATCCACTTTTTAAATGAAAAACTTTGGTAATTCCTCTGTTAGTGTTCTCTCTCCTCAAATTATCTTTAATTTATTTTTGTATATATATTTTTTCTTTCTTAATATACTATGAGCCTTTTTTTTGGGTAGGAATTACCTTCTTTCCTTCCTTCCTTCCTTCCTTCCTTCCTTCCTTCCTTCCTTCCTTCCTTCCTTCCTTCCTTCCTTCCTTCCTTCCTTCCTTCCTTCCTTCCTTCCTTCCTCCTTTCTCTTTCTCTCTATTCTTTTTCTATTTCTCTCTATCCTCTGTTTTTTTTCCTTTTCTTTCTTAAATAGGTGCTTAAAAATGAATTGTTGAATACAATCATAGTACAAGTCTCATTACTTGTCATTACAGTACTATTGAAAGGGGCCCCTAATAGCCCTTCCAGCCTCTTCTTTCTTCCCCTTCTAGTGACTTAGCACAGCATTCCCTCACACAAATTTAGTTCATGTCCTTGTCATGGTATCACCTCCCTGATGTTGTGGTCTTCTTTGAAAATGAAGGACAAACAAAACAAATTTCCCCTTCTAAACATTTTTTATGCTAATTCCAGACTTACCATAAATTTGATCATGTCATCTCTTCACTCAAATTCCCTCAATGGTTTCCTACTATTTCCTGTGTAAAATTCAGATTCAAACCATCCTTCCTTTTCACCCTTTTTTTATACAACTTTCCTCTATACAGTAGGTTTTAGATTTCTACTTTTCCCCCATTCTACTGTATACGTATATGCCTAGTACTTTCCTTATACTGTACTTTGCAATACTGTTCTTATTCAAAATCAAACAGGTCTAAACAATGTATGCCTGTCAGCTGGGTTATCATTAGGAAAAATATGAAGTAGAGAAAGCATATTCACTTTACAACTACCTTCCCTTTCAATCATAATTTTCCTGTTTCATGGTATCTCTTCAATCTCTTCTGTTTCCCTTTCCTCCAGCCCCCAAATTAGACACTGTAGGTAACCACCTCCATACCTAATTGCCTTTGTATAAGTAATTTTACATAATTATTCATAAAATAAATTATTACATGCACATTATGAACTCATAATCAACTCCTGGATATATTCACTAGAGAAAGGGGCCAATGATACATGTAGTCATTAACTGCTGAGAATCCTAAGGCTTTTTTGATTGTCCTGCAAAAAAATGTTTTGAATAAGGGTATCTCATGTTCTAGGAATTCACAATAGTTCTCCATATTTTCTCCCTGTTTCCCATTCAAAACTAGGAATGGAGATCATCACCTTTGAAGCTGATGCAAAAACCAATCTAAGTAGAACTCTTTCTAAACTTGGTTTAGAAATGTTCTTTTCCAGTGCAGGGAAAGGGGGGAAGTTTTAAAGTGATAGGCTCAGCACTTGAGCCTAAATATGGGAGCAAACTTTAAACTTCAAATAAAGTAAGAATATGTAAAAATGGAGGAATTTATCGTAAATTAGCTGAGAAGTCACTAACTAGACAGGGAAAAATTAGAGGTCTCTGAGGTGTAAAGGCAAAGTATTAAGGATGATTACAACCAGTCTAGCTAGGTGGCCTACAGTCAGAAAGATCAGAGTTCAAATCTATCTTCAGATACTTTCTAGATGTGTAACCCTGTTTGTCTCAGTTTCCTCATCTGTAAAATGAGTTGGGGAAGCAAATGGTAAACTACTCCAGTATCTTTGCCAAGAAAACCCTAAATGGGCTTATGAAGTGCTGGAAATGACTGAAACAATAAAACAACAGCATTGGCAAAAGCACTTAAGTATACATAAGGAGTGGATTTCTTAGAGGTATGGCACTGGCCATCAGAGGCATCAGAGGGGGATCTTAAAAAAACTATACATTTATTCTATACTTGTAGAACCAAGAAAGACTAAGAAAAGGTTGCAATGGGGCAGCTAGGTGGTGGTGCAGTAGATAGAGCACCAACCCTGCAGTCAGGAGAACCTGAGTTCAAATGTGACCTTAGACACTTAATACCTGCCTAGCTGTGTGACCTTGGGCGGTCACTTAACCCCATTGCCTTAAATAAAAAGAAAAGGCTGCAATAATTTAAGGGAAAAATCACCAGAAAGAAAGTATTTTTAATTGTCAAAGATTATACTGACACACCCTTGCTTATTATTTCCAACAATCAATGTTGAAAATGTAAAAGATGCTGCTAAGATTACTTTCTTCCTTTAGGGTTGTTATGGTTTCCATGAAGTCTTCTTTGGTCCTGCCTTACTTGCATCTCTTCCCTGCGTCTTTCCTACTCTCCCTTGCATCTCAGTTATTTGTGTGGTCAAGTTTCTCCTCATTGGAGAGTGAATTCCTTGTAAACAGGGTGTTGTATGATATCTGTCTTTGGATCTCTGACACCTAATCTAATTCTTTGCATAGCATAGATGCTTGAAAATGTTGGGTTAGATTTGTTGACTAAAAGAAATATGCAAGTAACCATCACTATATAATCACAGAATAATAACAAAGCCAATAATATCATTTCTATCTCTGTACATCATTGTATATTTCAGCATGTTATAGAGAGGCAGTGAGGAATAGGATTTCTCCTCCCTTTCCACACTAAATTCCTAGAGAAGATTGTCTATGGTTGTTGTTGCTATTGTTGAGTCATTCAATGAGTCAATTCAATTCTTTGAGATTCATGGACTTGTCCTTGGGGTTTTCTTGGCTAAGATATGGAAAAGTTAAGTGACTTGGACAAAGTCACAAAGCTATGAAGTGTCTGAGGTCAGACTTGAGCTCAATTATTCCCAACTCCAGGCTGGTTCTCTTATCTACTACAGAAGATAACAACCCCTTCTTCATTTCTTCTTCTTCTTCTTTTCATTTTCTATAGTCTCTTAACTTTCTATAGTCTCCTGACTTCACCTGCAAAGTTACCAAATGATCTCATAAATCACCAAGTCTAATGGCCTGTTTTCAGTGTTCATCTGTCTGGACCTTTCTGTAGTCTTTGACACCGACAATCACCCTCTTTTCTTTGATTCTTTGATTTGATAGGTTTTCAAGATACTATTCTTTCCTGATTTTCCTCCAGATTATCTGATTGCTCCTTCTCTGTTTTCTCTGTTGGATATTCATCCGGGGTTCTGTATCTTCTTCCTCTATACAATTTAACTTGATGATTTCATCAGCTTCCATGAATCCAATGATCATTCTCTGCTGTTGGTTTTCAGATCTACTTATCTAATCCTATCTTTTCTCCTAACTTCCAGATTCAGATTTTAAAATATCTGTTGGAAAGCTCAAACTAGCTATCCCAGAAATATCTTATATTTGACACTGAATTCATTATCACTCCCTCCCCTGCCCAAAGTTCCCTTTTACTGACAAGGAAACCACCATCTCTCCAATCATTCAGACTCATGACCTCAATCCATGAGCTCTCATGTCCTCTAACTCCCTCCCTTCCAATCTTGTCAAGGCCTGTTGCTTCTATTGTTGTAAACATCTTTTACATATGTCCCTTCTGTTCTCTGACACTGCAGTGTTGGCCCTCATTACTTCATACCTGGACTATTTCAGTAGCTTGCTGATTGGGCTCTTTGCCTCAAGTCTCTTCCCACTCTGGTCCCTTCTCCAGGCAGTCAATGTGCTCTTTCCAAGTCCCAACCCCCCCCCCCCCACATTAAATATTCCAGTGGCACCCAAAGTCTTTCATAATCTGGTTCCTTCCTACCTTTCCAGTCTTCTTACACTTGATTCCCCCTGAACTACTCTGAGATCCAATATTATTGGCCTCCTTGTTGTTCCTTAAAAACATCTCAAAACTGGGCACTTTTTTCCAAGGCAAATGGGGTTAAGTGGCTTGCCCAAGGCTACACAGCTAGGTAATTAAGTGTCTGAGACTGGATTTGAACCCAGGTACTCCTGACTCCAGGGCTGGTGCTTTATCCACTGCACCATCTAGCACCCCAAGACTGGACACTTTTACTGATTATGCTCCATCTATGCCTCCCAGCTTCCTTCAAGTCCCACATAAAATTCTGCTTTCCAAAGTGAGTTTAAATTTTATCTTGTCCTGATCCCCCTAGTCATCCCGTATGCTTCCAGTCAGTATAGTAACTTTATGAATAGTCAGTATAAAGTGGCAATAGAATTCCTGCTACGGAAAAGGGGAACCTAAAACGTCACATATGCTCAGTTTCAAAGATCAAAGAAGCATAATTTGCAATTGCATCATATGTTAACCAAAAATCAGGGCTTTGCTGTGAGGGTCTTTTGATCCTATGATAATGTCAATTTCACATAAGCTACAGAAGCTGCAATAAGATCAGTAGTATTGATAACTTTGAGACGATATGGATATATAATTTTAAAGTTTTACCAACAACTTTGGAATAATTTGGACATATTAATGAACTAACCCCAATATAGCATGGATAAGGGCTTTCTACCCAAATCCTCTAAAAATATGAGACTTCAAATTCCTCCCCCTCCCAACCCCCGCTACCTTCCATTCCTAAGACATGGTTTCATGAGTGATCTGTGTCTCGTCCCCACTCCCTCTTCCTCATGCTGCCTGCCTCCCTTCACCATTCTATCTAGGTCTTCACACCCTCTGTTTCTGTACCCCTTTCACTGCTTACCCTTGTCCTCTCTGTGCCTGTTTACCCCTTCATCCTCTGTGCACATGCTCATGTGCCATCATGGTCTTTCCCAGTGAGAACTCAAAGAATCTGGAGTACCTGCCTCATTTCATAGTTTCATAGATTAATGAGCAATTCATCTAAGATGACTTTCCAGATACCCCTTAATGGTAGTCCCTTTCCTTTGTTGATTATCTATAATTTATTTATTTAGCTCACACATAGATGTTTTTAGTCATCTCTCCCATTAAATTGTGAGATCCTTGAGAACAGGGATTATCCTGAGCCTTTTTTTGTAACCTAGTGCCTGTCTATGCTTATGAATGACTAAATAGAATATTTCAAGATTTGGGTGTAAATCCAAATGTGACCCTCAGTAGGTTCCTCATCTGTAAAATGAGGGGATTATAAAATTGAAAGCATCTTCCAAGGGCTGAGTTTGTGATTTCAGATATGTAGGGGGAGATCATGGACAGGGATGAATTCATACCTTTTCTTGTATAATAGCTTTATTGGACTTTTTGCACCATGATAAACTTCATCAGTCCAGTAGCATGAAAACGTCTCTAGTTCAGGTGAACGGCACTTGGTATACTGAGGCTTTCCAGAAGGCTCTGTAAAACAGAAAAGAAAAGAAAAGTATGAACCCACTGCTAGCAAAATAATAAGTATATGAAGATAAACTTATTTTAGAATAATCTAAACCATCTTTAAAAAGTCAAGCAAAGCAAAATAGAGGTAATATTTGCATTATCATGATATCTAAGAGGCAATGGGAAGCCCTGGGATGTTAGTTTTTTTAAAATTCTGGATCATACTTTTATATCAAGAAGCTTTATTGCAAGTTTCTACCTGAATTTTAAGAGCACACAATTCAGGTACTTCGTGAAACATGATTTTTGTTTTTGTTTTTCCTTTCCTATAGGTGGAAGCAAAGGAACAGATTCAAGACCTATTCAGATTTGATCCTACCCAAGAAAAAGAAATAAGCAGCATGGAAAAAGGAGATTGGAGAGAAGGCAGGAGAACCATCAGCAAGGCACTTTACAATTCTTTTTAATTCTATTCCATGAATGCTCATGTAGTTTCTGCTATGTATAGAGCATTGAGTTATACTAAATATAATAGATTACATGATAGATATAATGAAAACTGGTTATGGGAAATCTGAAAGTGATGGCTTAGCACCAGGGTGGATCTGGGAAGGTTTTAAGGAGGAAACGACATTTGAAGTGAATTTTTAAAGATTAGAAATTCAAAAGGTTAAGGGTGTGTGGGGGGGAAGAGACCATTCCATTCATATAGGGAGCAATATGAGCAAAACAATGGAGGAAGGAAACCAGGAAATATTCAGGAGAGAAAGTAATACATTTTGGCTGGAGGATAGATTAAATGGAAGTAAGCAGTATAGGATTAAGGCTGGAAAGTTATTTATGTTTTATAAAGGAACCCCAACTTAGTGAGTAAAAGGCATCTCTGAAGATATTCGAATGAAAAAGTGAAATGAAATTCTATATAACCTAAACTATCCTCCTTTTCTCTTAATCTTTTGTATTTTTACCCAGGGATCAGCAAGCCAAATCTTGCCTGCTGCCTGTTTTTGTACAGTCTGAGAACTAAGAATGGTTTTTACATTTACTATTCTTAGCTTTGGGCTGTATAGAAACAGGCGGTGGGCCAGATTTGGCCCACATTCTGTAGTTTGCTGACCCTCAATTTAGAGTCTAATTCAAACCTAGGCAGATTAAAGATGATTCTGGCAGTGGTACAGAGGGCAGATTAGAGGCAAGAGAGAGAGTAGAAGTAGGAAGATGCTCTTCTAATAGGCCAAGGTGATGGAAATGAGTTCCTTTAAAGGAGAAGAAACAGCTGGAATACAAACAAGGAGATTGATATAAGATTGATATAAGATGGAATAAACAGTATGTAACAGTATGTAACTGATTAGACAGAGGAGGTGACGGAGAGGGAATAAGCCAAGCTGATATGAAAATCTGAACTACTAAGATTTTTGGTAAAAGATAATGTCTGGGAAATATTAAGACTTAGGTGCCTCTGGAAGAAACAGCTTAGAAGATGTCATACCAATTAGAGATATGGGTCTAGAATTCAGAAAAAAGAGGTCAAAATTAGAGATGTAGTTTTGGAAGTCCTCTGCATAGAACAGGTATTCTTAACATGGGCGCCATGAATTTGTTTTTTAATATTTTGAAATAATATTTCAATATAATTGCCTTTCTTTATAATCTCATTTTATGCATTTTAAAATATTCTTCTGAGGAGGGCCATAAAATTAATAAAATTAATCAGATTGTAAGGGTCTGGCACTCTTACACTTACACACATAAACACATACACACATACACATAAACGGTTTGGAACTTCTGTTAAAGGAAATAGCCAAAGTCATAGGAATTGACAAAGGAGAGTGTAAAGAGAAAGAAGATGACATGAAAATCAAACTTCAGGGGGTGGAGCTGAGGAACCAGGAGAAGTGGGATGAAGATCCATTTATTTTCTGTGTTTTTGAAGTCAAAAGAGAGACATTTTCTAATGGGGGATTTCATCAGCAGTGTCCAGGGCTACATAAAAGGTTAAGGATGATGAAGACTGAGATTTGATCAGAGGGTTATCAATGTTACCTTTTGGAGAACAGTTTTGTACAGTGATGGGGAAGAACCAGATTGCAAGGGTGTTGAGAAGACAGTGAATGTGAGGTTGCTTAAGGTATCATGTGGAGAAAACTTTTTCAGGAGTTTTGCACTGGAAATGAAAAAAAAGAAAATTGAAAGTAGCTAACTAGGCTGGAAAGTCAAGGGAAGGTTTTTCCCTAAGATTTGGACACCTGAACACATATGTAAGAACATGAAAAAAAGTTACTGGAAAGAATTATTGAATTTTCATGAAAGAGATAATTTGATGGAGTCAAGTTTTGGAAGGTCAGAGAGGACAGAATGAAAAATAAAAGAAAAGAATTTTTTCTATCTCTCTGAATCTTTGACATCTTCTGCAACTAATAAGATTGGATTAAATTAGTTCTAAGGTCCCTTTCATTTCTGAATTTCTAGGACTTTCTAAAGTAAAGATTGAGATCTGGAAGGGACCTTAGAGATCATATGCCTATTTAAGGTTCAACCTCTTCATTTTAGAGATGAGGAATATAAGCCCACTTGGGGAAAGAACCTAAAGTCTTTATGAGGTCCTGGATTCCAGATGCAGAACTCTTTTTCTCACCAATGTGGAAGAATACAACATGCACTAAAACTCTAGGTAAATATTTGAATTTAGATGCTACCACTGAATGATCAAAATTAAATTTTATTTCATTATACAACTTACTTTTAAACAAAGGATAGAAAATACAAGTAATCCTGGGTTCCTTTGTTTCTTTTGTATTATGCATGTCCCAAAAGGATAGGAGTGCACTAGTAAATGTTTAATAAACAACTCTGGGATGAAGGATGTTCATAGGACACACTTTTATGTTAAGTCTGTATTATTGACATTTTTTCTATCATTTTCTTAAGTCTAGACTATCAAGAAAACAATCAATAAAGTCCGGATTGGTATTGCTAATTGTTTGCTAATTTGCGAGGTGTAAATTCTCATTGAAAGTTTATATCCTCAGCAAAGGGTCAAAATTTGTCAGTCCTTAAAATACAAGCAATTAAGAAAAATGACCATCATTAACTTTAAAACTTCTGAATATTATAAAAGGTAAAAACCAACTAGACAATATTTTGCTTGATTAAATTTAGCAATGGTATGATGTCTCTGTTTCTTCTTAACTCCAGATGTATGGAAACTTACATATTCTCTCTCCATCTTGAGTTAGGGACAGGAAATTCATGGTTATGGTGTTAATGTGATGAAGTGTGTACCAACATCTGGTGCACTGACATACACATGTCATGAGGGAAGGTCCCTTTGCAGTGTATTGGGATGTGATAATGCATAGGATCAGAGGAGTAACAAGAGGGAGGCAAGTGAGGCATTGTTTGGGGTGCATAAAACTGAGGGGCATAGAAACATGCATAGAATACACACAGACTATCCCAAGAATACATGTCACTAGAATGGAAAGGAGGGTTTGGTACAATTGTATATTCTTGCTTCAGGTGCAAAATTAGCTAGATAACCATTTATAACCTTGACCTTGGTGTCATCCTTGATTCTTCATGTTCTTAGTGCACATTCTCCTTAGAATGTATAATTAGATGCCAAATCTTTTGTTCTGCTACGTAAATGGAAATTTTAATTATGTTCGGTATTTGTTAAGTTCAGACTAAGAAGAAAATTACATGAAAAACATTTTTAAGTATCTTAAGAGATTGATAGAAGAATAGTAACTTAGCAGGGTGTCAAAGATTTGAATTTTATCTGATGCATAAGCAAAAAATATTCCTAACTTGAAACTCAAAGGCCTATGCCTTGGAGACAGTTAGGTGGTCCAATACTTAGAGCACTTAGAGTCAGGAAGAATTGAGTTCACATACTACCTCAATACAATTACTAGCTGTGTGATCCTGAGTAAGTCATTTTAAAAGTCTCTGCCTTAATTTCTTCACCTGTTAAATGGGGATAATAAAAGCACCTGCCTCTCAGGGTTATGAGATAATATATGTAAAATGTTTAGCACAGTATCTGGCCCATTTTCTGTCGTTCAGTCATTTCAGACCTGTCCAGCTCTTTATGAACCTATTTGGGGTTTTCTTGGAAAAAAATACTGGAGTAATTTGCCATTTCCTTTTCTGGCTCATTTTTACAGATGGGGAAAACTAAGAAAAACAGTGTTAAGTAGCTTGCCCAGGGTCTCACAGCTAGAAAGTGTTTGGTCCATATTTGAACTCATGAAGCCAAGTCTTTTTGACTCCAGGCCTGGTACTTTATCCACTGTGCCACCTAGATGCCCTACTGGCACACAGTAGGTGGTCAATAGATACATGTTTCTTTATACTTTCAATGGGACCAGTTTTCCATTTAGCATATTTATTCAATTCTGTTTTGTCTTGACTTTTTTAAATGAATGATCTGAACCTTCCCACTTCTGTGTGATTGTGGTTTGCAAATATTAAGTCACTTTTTGCTTCTCTTTCATTTGGAAAGAATGAGTCAAAGTTCATTCTTTTAAGCCAGGGCAAACAATCCTTGGTGAGTGAGATTTGACAGGTGGAAAAGTAGGATACTGGAATGAAACAGAACATGTTGCTTTCTGACTAAAGAAACTGGCCACTTAGGCCTTTTGAAAAAGGAACTAATATAAATGAACTAGTTCCTGAAGTCTTTGGGGACATATTAATTAAGGCTATATGTCAATGCATCATATTAATTAAGGCTATATGTCAATGCATAAACTGGACAGGAAAATACACAGAGCAGAAAGTAAAATGCCCTGAACCAGGCTCTTTGGTTGAGGAAAGGAACAAAATTCCAAATATTAGGTTGTCCCAGCGAGTATTCTGTTTCAACTCTTAAAACTGAGGGAACCATAGGTTAGGAACCATAGGATTTAGAGCTGGGAGGGAACTTTAGAGACCATCTAATTAAAGTCCCTCATGTTACAAGTGAGGAAACTGAGGCCTAGTTGTCCAAAGTTAGATGAAGAGCAGAGTTGCTCCCAGAGTCTCTGAGGTCTGTGCCTTTCAGCTGATTGAAAGGCTATTCACTTGCATTTGGTTCCAACTGCTGGGAATGTGCATAAATAATTGACTAATAGATCTTGAATTTACCCAGAAACTTGGAGGAAATGCTACTGTTTTTATAGCTGTTTATAGAAGACTAGACGCCCCTGGGAGTAGAGGAAAGAAGGATAACCTTGGAGGCTAGAGGACCCTGTCTCTGACACAGACTGGCCCTGTGAGCATGGGCAAGTTAATTATCATCTTAGAAACAACAATAGAAGACAGTGTTACCTCCCTCCCTCTCAGGAGATTATAAGGAAGGCCATTTAACTTTACCAACACCCTCAGGAAAGGATTTGATACTATTCCCTCACTGAAGTACCCACTTCATAGATTAAATTGCCTTATTGTAAGGTTATTTTTAAAGTTCAGTTACTCAAGTCTGTACCTGTCTTATACCAATTTCTACCCTATATTTTCATGCTGTCTGTGTTAGCAAGCCTCACCTCCCTTAGACCTTGTCTTTGGACCCTGGGCTCTGATTAGCATGCTTTCTGGGTGGAATCAGGTCACCAAACCCTTGCTGATCATTTCCAAATCAAGCCTCTCAGCCTGATCCCCTTTCCTTCCTTCACCTTCTACCTCAATTGAAGTGAATTTAACCACAAAGTCAGTGAATGTTCAGGTACTGAAACAGAAGAAAGATACCCATTCATCTCCAAAAAAATTTTTTTTTTACAAAAGACTTAGAAAATTTAAAAAAGTTATACCAGGACCTTTTTTACTTGGAATTTGTCTTAGTTTCTTTGGCTACATATGCTCAGTCAAGCATTAGGGATACAAAGAGGAAATACAGTCCTGTTCTCAAGGAGCTCAGTCTAATGGAGTAGAGACAAGATGCAAATAACTGTGTACAAAGTGTGTGTGTGTGTGTGTGTGTGTGTGTGTGTGTGTGTGTGTGTATCAATAATGACATCAGGAACATGATGTCTTGTCTTGCAAGTGAATTGGATTTGAGGGAGACAGAGCTGTTCAGTCATCAGCCTCACTCCTTCCTCCTCTCATCAGAGTCCAGTGGCAAGACATAGGTCAGGACAACTAGTGATGGCCCCACATGCAGTGGGAGATTTTGGCCTTTGTCTGAGGAATCACCAATTCAATTGTTAAAGGAAAAAGGTGGTCTAATTTGACTTCATAAAAAATCAATCTGGGAGAAAAGACCCTCAAAATTTCTGATCAGAACAGATATAATTACTATATTTACTATAAACCAACAAAATCCAAATAATGAACAAGTGAGGAATGGATTACTATCTATTATTGGCTAATTAGTGAGAGTCAAAGTGATTTGGGACTAAGAGAAAAGGAGAAAGGAGTAAGAAGCCTGGAAAGATAAAAGAAGGCCAAATTATGAAGGACTTTATGAGACAGAAGATTTTACGTTGGATCGTGGAAGCAATAGGGAGAAACTGGAAAAGACTGAAGAAGGCTGAAGTGACGATTTGACGACAGTCAAATCTATGTTTTAGGAAGGTCTTTTGACAGGTTCAATTTTTTGATAATCAGTACTTATTTGAGATCATGTAAACATGTGGTAACTTGGTTTTTATTCAATCTTATTGATTTATTAATAAAACTGTAATTTTACTCCTCTACTTAAAGTTTGAATGCTATCAGCTCAGAATGAATGAATCTTATGCAATAACCAAACCCCAAAATCTCAGTCCTGGCCCTGAAAAATATATTGTTAAAACAATAGGAATTGGGAAAGTGAGTAATTGCCCAGTGACTTGTATTGGGTATTTTCCAGAGGTCAAGAGAAGAGCAGGAGAACAAATCTTCTTATCCTGCTTTCTAGGGCATTATTCAAGGCCCCCCAAACTTGATAAACCCTCATGAGAAAATTCCTAACCTAACTGGAAATCCTACTTTGTCTTCCAAAATAGGTACTGCTATGATCATGGCTGAACATCACCAATAGGAAATAGCAGGGGATGATTTTTGGATTAGCCAGGATGGCTTGGGTGTGATCTTTTCTCAGGTCCTAACTGGTGAATACTACAAAGGCAATGATAACAATAACAGCAATGAAAATGACATCACCAATCTTCTCTTTCAACATCCCTATGAGATAGGCAGGGAGGGAGGGAGGAAATCTGACAGAGAAAAAAATCTGAAGCCTAGAGAGCTCCCCAGTCTTGCATGGTGAAGCTGATGTTCAAACTCAGGTGGTCTGTCTCCAGACCACTATATTTGTCTCTGGAGCCTTGAAATGCAGTGATTTCAGAAGAGGGAATGACAGACATGCTTTCATTTCTTCTATTTGTTGGGTCACATCTCCAAAGTTCAAAGATTACCCCAGTACACTTAATACATTTAGAGAACTAAGAAAAGAAGTGTAAGGAAACTGAAGGCACAGAGAATCCAAATGTCACAAAGATGGTTTTCTAGCTAGTGGCACATTAAGGAATAGAAGACAACTCTACTGACTCAGCATTCTTCCAAAACAGCCAGGTTATTTCTCCTTCTTGAGGTTCATTGCTGTGAGATACATTCAAGCTATGTAGTGTGACTGTGGTCAAGACTGGGGAGCTCTTGGGGATAAGGTAAGATGTTACCTGCAAAAACTGTAGTTTTTGTAAAATGTAGTCTTGTCTGTCTCAGAGGTAGGTTCTGTAATGGTATCAAGACCATAAGGTATCACAAAATCATAGGTTTATTGATCTAAATTTGAGAGGAGTCTTAGATATCATTGAGTACAACCTCCTTGTTTTCCATTTGTGGAAACTGAAGTTCAAGGTGGTTAAATGATTTGTCCAAGGTAGTAAACATCACAGACAGGATCTGTACCTAGGCGATTTGGAAAAAAAAAACCCAGTATGCTGATAATTCTTACAGAATTATTACTAGAAGAGATTCAAAACCTCAATTTCATTAGTTCTGGATATTAGTTTTTAAAACTGAATAGGATTATAGCATGTCTTCAAATGACAGCATGGATAAATGGAAAAAAGCAAGTAGTTTTGGAGTCAGAAAATCTGTATTTGAATGTAGACTCTATTTAATATTTGTATGACATTGGGATGGTTACATAATCTCTCTGGAACTCAATTTCCTTATCAGTAAAATGAGAGGGAAGTAGCAAAAGTTCTTTCTATTTTTAATTTCTATGATTCCTTTTTATTAAAATTAACTACACAAAATAATAGCCACTGTACTTTTCAATGATTCCCATAGGCTTCAATGAAGTTTGTATAGGTTTGTAGCTTTTAGTCCTAATTGGACAGTGTTATTTTTCCCAGAGTGTTCAGTGCAATGGAAGAATGAAATGAATGTTGAATGAATGAATGATTTCACTTCGATGTAAATGGGTTCTTCTTCCATACAAAGGGAAGAAAAACAAATAAGAAAAAAGAAAATAAGAACAAATTGTACTAAAAGGATCAACACCTTCTTTGTCCAATAATTTAATACAAAGAACTCAATTCAAAAGTAGTACAAGGATCAATTTATACAAAAATATTTATAACAGTTCTTTTTATGGTGACTAAGGATTGGAAATCAAAGGAATGCCCATCAATTAGAGAATGTATAAACAGTGATAAATGATTGCAATGGAATAATATTGTCTATAAAAATGACAAGCTGGATGATTTCAGAAAAACTTTGAAAGACTTACATAAACTGATGCATAATGAAGTGAACAGAACCAGGAGAACATTGTAAACAGTTACAACACTATTTTCAATGAAGAACTGTGAATAACTTATCAATTCTTGCAGTACAATGACAATCCCGAAGGGCTTATGATGAAGCATACTATCTACCTCCAGAGAAAGAAAGAAAGAACTGATATTGTTTGAATAAATATTGAAGCATAGTTTTTCACTTTCATTTTTTAAAAACTTGAGTCTTCTTGAACACAATATGGAAATATTATAGATAATTGCATATATATATATATATAAAATCTATATCTGATTGCTTACTGTTTCAGGGAAGAGTGAGGAGAAGGAAGGAGGGATAGAATTTGGAATTCAAAACTTTAAAAAATGCTAAAAAAAGTGGTACAAGATATACTCAAATGAAAACAAAAGAAAAATAAAAAATATTTGTGGAATAATAATAATAACACATTTTTACATCATCTTAAGTTTTTTACGAAGTACTTTTCTAACATCAACCTAGTGATCTTGGAACTGGAAGAACTCATAGTTCCACTTTATAGATAAGGAAAACAAGATGCACAGAGGTTAAGAAAATGACCCACTTAAATAATTTGCTAGTGTTAACACTGCAACCTAGATTTGAACTCCAAATTCAGAGCTCTTTTCACTATTCTATACTTATTTCCTACCTTAAATAAAATGAGTGGGGAAAAAAGACTAAAAATTCAGCCTAAAAAATAAAAAAAGGAAATGGTGTCCTAAAAGAAAGTCACAAGACCTTAATGACTGGATGACTTTTGGCCCATTCTTGTATTCACAAAACAGTCCCACAAACAAAACTACATATGCAGTCAATCAATGGTCAGTATAAGAAGGGGAAAACCAGCCAAAACATTCTCAGTCAACCTCATCTGGATAAAGGAAGATGATTTCAGAATGTAATTTGTAGTGAGGAAATACTTATTAACTAAGATAGTTTTCGTATGTTCTGAGGATTGCACAAGTTCATTAGTCAAGGCCAAGTATGGTGAAATTGTGATGTTCCCTCTGGAGATAATAAGCAGAGATATGTGAGGGAGAAACGTCATTTTAGAAATGTTGTATGTGAATAAGAAACTCAGTGTTGATCAGGATGTGCTGATGAGGCTCTTCTCTCTCAAATCATACAGCCTGAGACTTTCCCCTTCTTTGCGATAACTTGTGACCACCATATCTGGAAGGTGCTGCAGATTCCAATAATATCCCTATGATTAGGTAAGATTCACTTAGCCACCACAAGACATTGCTGATTGGTGGTGTACTGTAAGCTAGGCTAAAAAAAAAGTACACAAACCAAATCTGTATATAGGAAAGGGAGCCCTCTCCTCACAAAAATTTTTCCCTTTTAGCTTGGCTATTCATTCTATTTGACCTCCAGTCATGTAGACTTGATGGTGGGTGAAATTCCCTTTGGTCTCTCTAAAAATTCAGGCTGAGAGATTTTCCAAAAGATGGCAGGGATAATGTCAACCTACTTTTTGGAGACTTCTGCTGAAATCTCTGGGGTACAGACAAAAATGGTTTGGGAGACTGCAAACAGCCATAATCACGATTTAAAAAAAAAAAAAAACCCTTTACATTTTGGTTAGAAACGTAAAGTACAGGACAAATTTGGGTTCTAAAAGTTTTGAAGAGAGCTGATGGAGTTTGACTTAGAGAAGGACATATTTTGGTTCCAAAGAGACTACTTTGGGGAAACGCATACTGTGTCTACACGAAGATGGAATTATACCACATTAAACAAATGTTGATGGTTTCAACATCTCTGCTTCCTCAAATCTCCCTTTCATACTGGGATACTAATAGGGAAGAGTGAGAGTGAAGAAAATAGGATAATACAAATGAAGACTCGTAAGTTCCTTGGAACAAGATAATAACCATTTATCTATTGTCTGAGGGTTAAATATTCAGTCATATAAATTTCCTGGGTTTACTTTGAAATTTTGTATTTTTAAAAATAATTTTAACAGAAATCTTTCTAAAATGTACTCTACAAACCCCTGATTTACTAAAAAATACTGAATATAACAACTTTTTTATTGATGATTTTTATTAAAGTCACTGTACTATAAAAACCAACACTTAGCATGTGTAGGACTGCTTATATTTTCATTAAAGCCATCTTAGGAGTTTTACAGTTGGTGATTCTGATGCTTCTGGTATTTTCACTTCATCACATTACATCTTCTAGAAACTGTCTTTCATTTTGCTTCTAATTTTCTGCCTATAACATCTTAAGAAAAATTGGACTGCCAAAACACACTGAATTACTAACTTTGTTAAACTGGGGTAAAATTAAGCTAACACTTTTATACCCCTAAATCATTAATCAATGTCCTGAGAGAGGGGACTGCAACCCCTTCTGGGAAACTTTATACATGGGATTATTGAATACATAGCATGCTTTCTAGTTATCACTTTCTCTGCCCAGAGTTTATTTTTTCTTCTAAGTTTGGGTCGGTCCTATTCTGGAGGACTGAGTTTACAGACCTCTAGATTAGAAGGGATTATTTCAGTATTCATATGGGAAAGTATAGCTTATCTCAAACTAGCTAAAACAAAGGTTCTTTGGTAACAGTTTCTTCCAGAAATATGATTGAAGGAAAATTTTGCACAGTTTTGGGGGAAACAGCTACTAATGGGAAAACAGAGTTGCTTTCCCTCTGTTATTTGCTTGATCAGTGTGGGACCTTCTAGCATATCTTCATGAAGTCCAAAAAGATGTTTAGAAAGTCTATAAGTTTTGCTGTTGTCTCTTTCCCTGATGTGCTTGGGTGGATGATGGTTGAGGTACCAAGAGCTTCTCAGCAACAGTTAATTCTCAGGAAAGGGAGAGAAAGTCCTAGGTTCTATTTGCAGTCTCCCCTTGCCTCCCACCCTCCAGTCTACTCACTTGAAAGTTCTGCCTCAAGTCTAGCATTAGCATTATTCTCCAAAGCACTCTCTTCTTCCCCCAAGTGCTCCTTTTCTGTTTAAAGAGCTTTAGCAAGTCAATAACCTCTCCAATCAAGAACCTCTTCAGTTCCTCTTTGTTAGTTAGTCATTCAGAACAGATCCTTGAAAAATGCTGACCTGTCAAGGATATCATAAATGTCTCGGTAAATCGTTCCTGTCAAAAGAAGCTGAGACATCATAGAAAAAAACCCCCCACATAATTTCAGCATATGGAAGCTTTATAAAGCTGGTGGGTTTGTTTCTTATGCTACAGGATTGCCAGCGGTTAAGAAACAACAAATGTCAATTTACTAAAATGGGATGCAGGCTAGGAGGAAGGAAAAGTTTTGGTTTAATGACAGAATTTGCCAAATACAGGATGTTAAGAAATTGATGTTGCCAAATGCAAGGAATTCACTTTGATACTCGATCTTTCTGCAGTTCACAATGGAAATGGTGTCGGCACAGCTGCAAGTCTCTCTTTTAGAGACCTTTAAAGTTGAAGAGTCAAAATTGTTCAATAGGGAAGGGGGAGTGGTTTTAATTAAAATCCTAACCTACTTAGGAATGGCTTCCCAGTGTATTTTTATGATAGCAGGGTGAGACCATTGAGTTCAAAAGACATAAGTATTGAACATACAGTTGCTTTAGGATAAATGCCAAGTCAATGCATTCTCTTAGAATTATGTTTATAGCATCCACCACATATTTTTTTTTAATGTCTTGGACTGACAGGAGGGAGGACTTAGTCTTTTGAAGTCTACATTCAGTTTCTATTTCACATTTATTGGCACCAAAGAAAATGAGCTGTGTCATATGAGGGAGTCTCTGGATAACTGAAGCTTATCCTTCAAAATCAAGACTTCTGTCACTTCATTCATTCATTTTGGATGGAGAACATTCTAAAATGTATTCCATATGTATGTGCCCACTTCCCTAAATTTTTTTTGTGGTGGTGGTGGTGATGATGTATCCCTGGTCCTGTGATTTCACTGATGCAGGGAACTCCCAATGTGTATCTTTGTTCTAATAATGCACATCTACAACTTTTCTGCATCTGAGTCTTAGAGATTTACCTAAGTGAACTGAGAAATTAAGTGACTTGACCAGGATCACACAGTCAGTATGTTTCAGAAGTAGGATTTGAACTCAAGCCTTCCTGACCCATTTGTCCTTGGCAGTTCTCTATCTGCTGCCTCTTTAAAAAGCAGTTTGGATATGTGAAATGGGATTTGAGTGTATTTCCTTGAATTTTACTGTGCTGAAAGATACTAGGTTCCCTGGAGACCCCTTCCTTTTCCCTCCCTCACTGTCTCATTACATTTTCTGAAATGGATTCACTCTCTCTCTTTCTCTCACCCTCTGAATACACACACACACACACACACACACACACACACATCTATATCTGTATATATTGAGAAGACAGAAGGAGGGAGAGAGGGGGAGAGAGGCTGAACCCTTCTTCTTCCTCTTCTTTCCTGCCAACATATTTCTCTCCCCACTCCTCCATTTCCTTTTCACTTGGGGCTTAAAGGATAAAAAAAAATACAATTCAATCTATCTTGATAATTTTTAATCACTGTTATAATTCAACAAGGACTTATTAAGCACCTACTATGTGTAAACAAAGAAAGTTTGCAAAAGTCTCTGCTTTTAAAGTAGCTCAGGGTCTAATGGTGGAGATAATATATATGCAACTATGTACAAATAAGTTACACAGCATAAATTGGAAATAATTGAGGAGGGAAGGCATAAGATTCAGGCTCTTCTAGATTCCTACAACTGAGGTTTGAAGGAATCCAGGGAAGGCAGGAAGAGGAGGTGGAAAAAGAGCTAGCTGTCAGCATAGGGGATAGTCAGGAGAAATTTAAAGAGTTGGGAGAAGGAGTATCATATTAGAGAAATATCAAGGAGTCTGGTGTCACTATATTAGAGTATGTAGAGAGGAGTAAGATATAAGAAGACTAAAAAGGTAAGAAGGAACTAAATTATGAAGGTCTTTAAGAGACAAATAGAATTTTATATTTGATTCTGGAAGGAATGGGGAGCTACTGGAGTTTCTTGAACAGGGGGTGTAAGTAAGACTTGGACTTTAGGAAAATCAGTTTGGGATAGTCTGGAGTGGAGAGAGAATTGAAGCAGGGAGACCAACCAGCAGGCTAAACATAGGTTATAAATACCTGTTATTATAATTTAAAATTAAAATTTTTCTCTTTACCCTTAATATCAACCTATCAACAGAGGGTGGAGAAACTCAGTCACCAAGCTTCATAATAGTTTGTTAAATGTCAATAAATAAAGGTCAGACTTAATAGAATACAGTGGTACCTGAGTGGCAGAGTGGATGGAGCACTAGGCCTCCTGGCCAACCAGGTGAGGAGACTTGGTGAACTTATTTCTGGTGTGACTAGGGGAAAGTCCTTGGGGAAACAAGGAGGGGAGACACAGCTATCTAGATTTCTTTGGAATCCAGAGGAGTTAATGATTCAGGATGTTCTCAGGTAGAATTGTCTAGTCTCCTCATAACAGGTAGAATTTTACATTTGGAAAGACTGAGATCATCTAGTCAAACACATACATGAAACATGAAACATCTGTACAACATCACCTACAAGACAAATCCCATCTTTTTCAAGAGATCTTTCCTCATCCCTCTCACTCTTTACTGTTAATGATGTCTCCCCAAAATTATCTTCCTTCTAGTCTATATACATCTTTTATGTGCATCTTTATTTATGTGATGTCTCCCCCGTTAGAATGTGAACTTGAGGGCAAGGACCATATTTTTGTCTTTCTTAGCATCCCCAGAGCTTGGCACAGTGTGTGACATATACTAAACCTTTAATAAATGGTTGTTGATTTACTGATTGAATGCAGTCTCATCAGTCCCTCTCATCAAATTTACTTTTTCCCTTCTGCTCTGGAGACGAGCCTGTTTACATACAATCTCTAAATATTTTAAGAGAAAGAGTCAGTCACAGTCACAGGAATTTTGTATTTAATCAGGCCTTAGGAATAATTATGAGGCTAAAAAGTTCAAGTAGTTTTCCAGTTAGGACAGAGGCCTATATCTCCAACAGTTCCTTTATGATCTTCTAACTCCTTGAACTGCTACTGGAACCAACCCACTGAGACCTCACTGTCACCTACCAATTAGTACTTCAGATTTTTTTTTAGTTTTTACAAGGCAGTGGGGTTAAGTGACTTGCCCAAGGTCATGCATCTAGGTAATTATTATGTGTCTGAGACTGAATTTGAACTCAGGTCCTCCTGACTCTAGGGCCAGTGCTCTATCGATTGCACCAACTAGCTTCCCCTGACCCTACAGATTTTAGAGAACTATCTGAATGGGAAGAACAACTTTCATGGAATTCATAAACAAAGAAAAATACTATGATTACAGAAATAATATTGATCTCAAAAGGGAAACTTCTTTAAATATAAAGGGTAGAAAGAAAATCTTTTAATCTTAAAAATTGAAGACTTTGGAAATCACATTATATACTCATAATTTTTCTTGAGTTACCACCTTTCTCCTTTCTCTAGTTCACTTGGTGTATGTATAATTCCATGTTAATTTTATGATCTTGTATGTCCTAGAAAAAAAATAGCCCAGTACCCCACCTACTTGTTGGCTACCTTAATATTTAAAGCTGATGATTATCAATTTTTAATATAATTGAATCATAAGTTTAGAACTGGAAGGGACCTGAAAGATTATTTTTAATGGTCAAGTTCTTTTTTGTTTGCTTATTGTTCAACCTATTTATTGACTTTGGACTTTATACTATATTGGGCTCTGTTCACCTCTGGGTTATGGTGGGGGGGAGATAACTGCCCTGAGTTTCTTTCACAGCTTAGCCTGAGTAGTTGTATGATTTCATTGCTCTCCAAATGGTGTGATCCTGGGGTAGGTCTGTTTACTGTTCTCCTGCTTTGCATCCTGAAAATTCCTGACCCAGTTTGGGTATTTGATATGTAGGTGACTGAAAATCCACAGACTACTCCTGGACTCAGTCACAGTTAACCTGCTGAGATATTCTGTGGGTTCAGAGAGATATTAATCTTTTGACTCCCCAGTGATCCTCTTACCATCCCTGGGGAGTTGGGTTGCTCCCTGAAGTCAGCTTCTGATCAGAATTCATTTTGGCATGTTTTCTTTGTTGTGGGGGCAAAGTGGAGTTTTGGAAGAACTAGGCAAAAGAAGCTAACTTTCCCTCCACGATTTTGACTCTGCCCTGAGGGCTCATCTAATGTATCTTCCTCTTTTTATAGATGAGAAGGTGATTTTCCCAAGGCTGAATAGCCACTAAATGGCAGAGTAGGGTTATGAACCCAGAACCTCCATTATAAGTTCATTTTTTTTCATTGAATCACTCTATTTCTAGAAACTTGTTAGTCTAAAATGATAATTTATTAGTACAAGAATTTGTATCAAAGCATGTTCTTAGCTCCCATCTTTAAAACTATAACTATCAGTATAAAATCATGACAACCTACCATTATCTTTTTAAGTTTTTTTCTCCTATTAGAAGAGACCTTATTGGTCTCTTGTTGAATAATTTTTTCCATTTACTGGAGTAAGTGTCAGGAATATCTTAGTTCTGTCTTCCATTTATTAAAGGGGATCAATGTCTTTGTGAAGGGACTGATGCTCTTATTGTGTTGTTGAGTTTTTAAAAAATAAAGACCTGAAATTTTTGATGGTGATATAGAAAAAATTAAGTTATCATTTAATTATTTAACTGGAGAAAAAAGTAATCTTTTCAAACTACTGAAGTGCTAACGTTACTTCTTTTCATTTCATTAAAAAAAATAATGGATACATTATTTTTTAGAATTTGGAAAACATCCCAGTTCCTGGTAAAACCAACAAGATAATGCTACTGATAGCTCTGAGGCATTAAAAGTCCAAAGGAAAAACATGCCTTATTTCCAGAGCTGTTTCTACCTAAAATGGCAAGCACCTACCGAAGACAGTAAAGGTCTATTAAACTGCTCAGATATGATGCCTATTTACTAACATTGCTAGTAAAACATTGTTGTAATTATATTCCAGCTGTGATGGTACTGATCCTTTCTTCTCCTTCTCCTTTCTTCTTTCTTCTTCTCTTCTTCTTTTCTTCTTCTCTTCTTCTTCCTCTCCTTCCTCCTCCTCCTCTTCCTCCTCCTCCTCCTCCTCCTCCTCCTCCTCCTCCTCCTCCTCCTTTGCAAAGCAATGGGGTTAAGTTACTTGCCCAAGATCACACAGCTAGGTAATTGTTAAGTATCTGAGTTGAATTTGAATTCAGGTCCTCCTGACTTCACAGCCAGTGCTCTATCCACTGCACCACCTAGCTGCCCCACTGATCCTTCTTAATGTGTATCAAATAAATACATTTTTAATCACACCCAATATTATTATTTAGTCTCATGCTGAAATAAAATTTAGTATGCTAGGATCATGGAATCCTAGATTTAGAGCCAGAAGAAGTCTTAGTGGTCATCTTCTTTAATCCCTGCTACAAAGATGAGGAAACTGAAATCCTAAGAGATGAAAAGAATCCCCAATGGCACATTAGCTATACTGTATTCTCAATGACAATGCCTTTTGGGAATCCAGCCTTTGTTGCTTATTACTTAGGTTATCTTGATCAAGCAACATCACTGTTTGGGGGGGGGGAGGGCTGACCCACTAGAGAGAGATTGGTCTTCAGAGATAAAAAGGATTAGAATAGGCAGAAAGGAGGAAGCTGATTACTTTTATTAACATTATTAACAAATTATTTCTAGGTTCATTCCACAAAAATAAGTAAAGGGGAAAGGTATAAGTCTATATTAAACAATGTTTCTTTAACACTTAGCTGGTAGATATAGGAAAAATTGGCTGAAACAATATTTTTAGGCAACTGAGATGAATAACTGAGATAAATTCTAAATTTGTTTAACCAAGGCAGGACTTTTGATCATTTTTTTATTTAATAAATGATTTCTATTCATTTCCCCCCCAGTACAGATAAAGACAATTTAAAAAATTTTGAATTCTATATTTTCTCTTTCCTCTTTCCCTCCCCCTCCCTGAAACAGTAAGCAATTTGATACAGATGCACATTAATATATTGATCACATTGTGAAGACAGAGACCCAAAGGAGAAAAAATCAAGAGGAAAAATATAGAAAGTAAAAAATTTTATGCTTCAATCTGTATTTAGACTCCATTATTTTTTCTATGGAGATGGATAGCATTTTCATCATGAGTTCTTTGGAATAGTCTTGATCTGATGATTTCTAATGATACTCAGAATCATAAAATGTCAGAATTGGAAGGAAACTTAAATATCACTTAATCTGAATCACTTCTTTGATGGATGAAGAAACTGACGTCCAGTCTTGTTCAAAGTCATGAACTAGAAAGAAAGAGTACAAAACTTATAGTCATAAAACCAATTTTTTTTCTTTACCAGAATATGGCCTTAAGAGTCTGGGATCTGTTAGTCTTTTCTAAACTCTTTATTTTCCCATCTCCCAATTCTGAGTTAATTCATCTAGAACTTTGTATAGAAAGACATTTCAAAAATGTGGAATTTAACTGAATTCCTAACATGAGGAAATTTTGAGAACCCAGAAATGATTAGAAGGTATATTTGATATGTAATTTTAGAGTTGAAAAGGACATTTGAGACCATCTAATTTATTACCCTTATTTTTAGAGATAACAAAACTGAGGTCAGAGAAGTAAAATTATTAGACAGGTTGGTGGGGACTGTGATTTGTTCACTTTTGAATACCCAATATCTTTCTTACAAGGGATGATTAATAAATGTTTGCTAAAATGAACTGAACTATCCAAGAACCCATGACTGATTAGTGGCTGAGTGAGACTAGAACCTGAGTTTCAATTCCCTAGTGTTCAATGCTATTTATATTATCCAAAATAGCTTCTCTTTTTGTAGTCCTTGCCTGATACCATCTATAAAAAGAGGAGGGAGCACAAGATGACTTTGGGAACAGGCACCTTCTAGTTCTAATTATATGATCTGACCCTATCAGTAATCAGCAAATTTAAGGAAGTTTGAACAGCGCATTTTAGGTTGTCAAAACTTAAAAACATTCATCTTTATTTTTCCCTTTTATTTTTTAACATTCCCACTTCATTCTCAGGTGTCAAACTTACAAGGAGTATCATATATCTGAGAGTTCCTGGATTTTAATTCTAATCCACTACAAACCATATTAAAAGCAATGTTTCAGGTCATTATGAGAAAGGTCAGGCTTCTCGATTGGTGAACTCTAAGATCCCATAAGGGAAAAAAAAAACCAAAACGAAACAGCAAAACCATTCCTACCGTGATATGATTCTATGCTTCTCTCCTCTTGGGGGGGGGGGGGGGACGCTAGGTGGCAGCAGATGGTTGGTAGTAACAATAAATCAGAAAAACTTAGGCTAAGTTTGGCTAAGTCTCAGTGAACCTGAAAAAATGTGGAAACCCATTTAACGCTCTCCCCACTGTTCTGTAACCATAGATTCAGGTGAGACAATACAGGGGCATCCCAGACCCCAAAACTCCAAAGCAGTCATGGAAAGACTGCATATTTTCCCTAAATCTCTTTTTTCTGACTGACAAATATAAGGTCATTATTAGAACAATGACATATCATTAAGGAAAATAGAACAGAAGGGATTGGAAGGTCAGTGGGAAGGGACAGAGGGATACTAAACAAGATATAAGAGAGAAGAAGAATAGAGGAGTAGAACATTAGATTGAAGGAGGGAGGAGAAAAGAAAAGACGGGGCAGGGAAGGAAGTGAATTGATGGGAAAAGAAAGGTACAGAAAATCAAGGATTGTAAGAACTGGAGGGGACCTCAGAGATCATCTAATTTACTCCTTTTCTCATTTGAAAAATAAGGAAACCAGAGAGATGAAATGATTTGTACAAGGTCAACCAATTAGTGGCAGATCTGAGACTCAAACTTAGGTCTCAATTTTACCAAACCAGTGCCCCTTCTCTACCACTCTATGCTGCTCTCTCTTTTAGGTCTAATGGAACCATTTCAGATTTGTTCAGAATTGTCAAGGGACAGATGAAGGTTGAAGAATTATGCTGTGTTGTCTTTTATAAAGATTGTTATTGATGCCTTATGTTTCTGTTTCACTTAGATAAACTCCTGTCTCTTTCCTCTTCTCTTCCCAGAAAGCCATCCCTTATAACAAAGTATCTACAACCTTCTACACCCATGGTCCCCACCTCTCCAATAAAAAAAATAGCCTCTATTTCTCAGGATTTGGGAACTGAGAGGTTCCTGGAAGGGCAAAGTATGAAAATGTCTTCAAATAATGCAGAAACTGGAAGAACCTGTTTCCAACCTGATAGTGAGGGGAAAAAACATTCATATGAGAAAGGAGGATTGGAAGCAAATATTAAAAAGTTGAAAATGGAAGTATCTAGATTCATAGGAAGAAGAGCAAGAAGATGGGTCCAGTGGCAGCAAAGGATTCTGTAGGCATGGAGAGGTCTATGATATTCTGGAAAAAAGTAGTGATAAGGAGTCAGAAAGACTTGGCTTTGAATCCTAGTCCTATTTCTTATGAGTTGTATATACACAGGCAAGTTATTTAATATTTCTTAGTTTGAGTATCTTCATTTGTCAAATGGGGATAGTAATACCTGCCTTGTTTACCTCACAGGATCATTATGAGGTTCAAATAATACAATGTGCTTTGTAAATGGCAAAGGTATTATATACATAAGTAATTATTAGAACTTTTAATCTATGTTGAAATATTCTGAATACATGTCCATAAAAAAATAGAAAAGCTCAAATATGACCTCAGACACTTGACGGTAGCTGTGTGATCTTGGGCAAATAACAACCCTGATTGCCTTGCACCCGGGGTCATCTCTGCTTTTCTTGATTCATATCTGACTATTGGACTCAGTTGACTCAAGAGGAGAAAGTGAGGCGGGTAACTTAGCACAGCATCCCCTCACTCAAATCCAATTCATTTGCTTGTCATGACGGCACTTCACTGCTTTCATGGTCTTCTTCAAGAATGAAGGGCAAACTTCATCATCATCATTAAAGATGAGGAAACTGAGTCAAACAGTTAAGTGGATTGCCCAGCATTATACATATAGTAAATGTTTGAAACTAGTTTTGAACTCAGAAAGATGGTCTTCCTGATTCCAGACCCAGGACCCTATTCACTGTGCCACCTAGCTGCCTGGAAAAGCTGACTTTCCCATTTTTTCAGGACCATGTAGGCTGATAAAGGAGGCCAGAATGGAGTGCAGAAGGATGGGAGATTAGTTTCTTAAGTATGAGTCAAGAAACATTGATTTGGCTTCTCCCAGTCCGGAAAATGCGATGGAGGGTAAGTCTTATATGAGCTCAAGTTCAAGGAAGGTCCAATTGCATAGGATTTCAAGGTGACTGAAGGCAGAATTAGAAGCTCCAAATTATCCAATGTGACCAATAACTGATTTCAGATAAAAGTTAGTTACATTCATACTGGGACTTTGCAATAAAACAAAAGATTTGTTTGTCCTAGAAAGAAGACTTTCTTAAGGAAGATTAAACATAGAAACGAGATAGAGGTAGAGGCAAGAAGAAGAGCAATTTTCATCCTTAGAGGAATTAACACACACTTTCCCTCTCTCCTTTCTCCACATACATAAATTATATCAACTATATTATACATGATATTCATATAGGTATTTATATGTAAACATATTCATATATATATATATATATATCTTTTACTTTCAAGGATCCCATCCTCTATTTTTTCTCTTTACATTTATCTTAAAATAAAGGGTTAATCTAGATCATTTCTGAGACCTTTTCTAATACCAAATATCATGAATCTATGAAGCCTTAAACCATACAACTAGAAGGGTTATTTCAAGAGATCATATTGTCCAGCACCATTACTCTTTATAATTAATTGCATGCTCATATTGTCCTTATATGTAGATCTGTACCTGGATTTATGTGTATTTGTATTTAATATCTATATTTCTCTATCTATATTCATAGAATTTAGAGTAGTAGAAATAGAATTTCTCCTACTGGAGAAGTTAGGTAGCAAAGCAGATCAAGAGCTTGCCTTGAAACCAAGAAGACTTAGCTTCAAGTCTTAACCTTGGACCTCTCCATGTTCTTGTCATTCTAAGCTGCAGAGAAAGTGTTGACTTTGATTAGTAGATGGACTTGCATTATCTGAGAATTCCCTACCTTGACAAAATCATAGTTCCAGGACCCATCCCTTCTGCTACAGCAGAGAGAAAACAATTCTCTTAGCAGAGGAAGGAGGCAAGAATGTTCCTGAACATTCAATTCAGTTTCCTTGAACTTACAAGTCATCAGATATGCAACATTCCTCTTGAAGTTACAGGTCATCATACACAAGATATTCAACTCAGGGTTAGAACACAAAGTCTCTGTTCACATATAAAACTGTTATAGGATCTTCAATAGCAGCAAGTGTTGCTGGTCAGCTGTTGAGTATTCTTTGTCTCTTGGACACAGTGGGCTCAAGCATCCTCTTGGAGAAGCAGCTTAGCAATGATTTCAGAGGACAAAACTTGGAATGTTCAACCACAGCTGTCACTTCCTGCATAAACTGAGGTTTCCTGGGTGGTCTCCTTCTATGGTACTAGCTGGCTTCATTTGTGAACTGAATAGATATGACAGAGGTGTTTGTTGTAATTTGATACAGTTATAGATGTTACAGTGCCTCTTCATTCTAAAGTCTTAATGATCAAATATGAATGAATTACCTACAGGGTGGGGAGTATGGGGGGGAGGGGGGATTGATAAAAGAATGCATGCTATGTACAATTGAAGTTATCCTTCACCATGAAATGTCCCCCCTCCAACGTTCCAGCTTTCCTACCTGAAAGTTAGCTTGGCTATAAAAATTAACTCTTAGATTCTTCAAATGCTAGATTTCTTTTCCTTATGTCAAATTTGATGGCTTGTCTGACTGTTGTTATAGAAAAAATCAGCTGTGTTCATTTTCCCCCTACCCCCAAACTTGACCATCTTTAATACTGTAAGATACAAACTACACGAGTAGAAGGAACGTCAGTGAATTCACAGGTCAAATACTTATCTATTGCCCCTTTTCAAATAATTTTTAATTTTTAAGGGATTCCAGAAAATGAAAAGTTTTTTTAATGACTCCTTGGTATCCCAATTCCTCTTGTCATGATGTAAAAAAAATTCTAGTTACTAACACATTGCCCAAAGTACTTAAATTGTCAATGTTTTACATTTATTTATCTCTGTATTTATATTTGGTTTTTACTTATCTATGTTAATGAATCCTTAATTTCCCAAACCCCAGTGCCCCAATAGGATATATGAAACTTGATGGCAGGAACTGGTTTATTTTTGTCCTTGTATCCCAATCCTAAACAGTGTCTGGCACATATTACACAATAAAGGAGAATAGAACTGAACTCTCACTGCATATATTGGTACTTTTTTATTTGATCCCTATTGCAGGGTGGTTTTGGAGGCATAGTTTCTGAAGCCCGGGTCTTGTTGGCTTGTAATTTAAAGGGAACATAAATTAAAGAAGGAAACTGTACCAAATCCCTTTCATTTATTCAATCTCAACCTCAAACTACAATTTAATCTTTTCTTATAAACATTTTAAAAGGGGCTTTTCCCAATAATTCCAACATAGTAGCCTTTTCTTTAGTAGATGACCTTAGTGTTTCTTTGAACTGTCTTATCCAACAATGTTTCTATTGCAATATCAGCGTGGCATACCAACACTTCTAGCAAATACTGGCTCTAGAACAAAACTCTGAACTTGAAGATTGTAGTAGAGGAAGGGTGGGCCATTTAATTCAACCAAGGGAATTTTTCTCCTTTCAATAATGGACCCTACCTCCTTTCCATTCTGCTAAGAACTATAGATAAGGGACCCTCCCATATTTTAAGGGGAAGAAACTCAAGTAAATGACAGTCAACAAGAGCTTAAGAAAGGATATAGAAAGGAGGATAAAGGGAATACTGGAATGAGTTAGTACTCCCTAAATAGTACTGCCTCCTCAGAATGCCCTTCCTTGAGGAACTTACTATATATGAGAGTAAGAGAGATTTGTCCCATAAGTCTAGCTGGGAGATCTTGGGTAATCTTGTGACTTAGGTTTTTATTCCAACCCTGAGTCTTCACTTATGATGCTAAAATTACTAAGATATAGCAGTTTAGATATAGCAATATAGTATGTTTCTGCTAAGATATAGGGGGACTAATTCTTTTTCGGAATTTTAAATTAGGCTAGGGTGGGGGTAAAGGAATGTTCAAAGATCACTCCAGATGAGATCCATAACATTAGGTGAAGCTCCACCCTCACAAAAAAAAAAACCAAATAAAAACTTACCAGAACAGGTGAATTCTTTGGACCTACTTTGAATGCTTTAAACTTCTCCAAATTACTGGACACCTCCCTGAGTTATTAAAGTTTTTCTAACTTTATGGCTCTTATTTTTCTTCTAGAGCTCCATAATCAGGTGAATGATTAAATAATGTTTGTCCTTCATTCTCGAGGACTGTAACATCAGGGAGGTGATGCCAAGATAAGCACATAAATTGGAGTTGAGTGAAGGGATGCCCCTTTCTCTTCCAGAGCCAGCTGAGTCTGGTGGCCAGATTTGAATCAGGATGACTAGAGATGGCCCTGGATGTGAGGAAATCAGGGTCAAGTGACTTGCCCAAGGTCCCACAGCTAATAATTTTCAAGTGTCTGAGGCCAGATTCAAACTCTGGTCCTTCTGACTCCAAACCCACTATTCACCTCAAATAGTTCTTAGATTCAAGGCAGACATTTCATAAGTCTCGATCTCTTTTTTTTTTGCTCTAATTTTGCTCTAGTCCTATGCCCATAGAAAGGTCAGAACTACCTTGGACTTGTCTGATAAATTCTCATTTATCAAAGAGGCAGCCTAAATCAATAAAAAATTTATTAGGTGTTTGTACTGTGAAACATGGGGTGATAACATATATCGATATAATCTATATATGAACATTTATGTCTATGTCTATATGTATTACTTATATCTGTCTGTCTATTTATCATCTATCTACAAAATGATCTCTGTTTCCAATGATATTACAATATAATGGAAGAGACAAAATATAAATAAAAATGTACAAATAAGCTATATACAGGATAATTTGAATTTAGAGGAGAATCGCTAGGTTTAAAGAGGAACAGAAAAAAGCATCTTGAAGAAGGGAAGACTTTAATTGATACTTGAAAGAAACCTGGAAGCCATGAAGAAGAGAGGAAGGACAACATTCAAGGAATGGCAGCAGTTGTTGAAAATACCAGAAGTCAGGAGACTTTGAAGAACGTCAGCAGCCATGTGAGTCATTGGCTCACAGACGAAGTAGAGGGGAGTAAAGCGTAAGAAAACCGAAAAGGTAGGAGGGGGATAGGTTATGAAAAGTTTTGCCAAACAAGATTATTTGATGCTGGAGGCAATAGGGAGCCACTAGAGTTTATTGAAAGGGGGATGTTGATGACATAAGAGAATGTCTGGCCTGGAGTAAGGAAGACTCATCTTTCTGAATTCAAATCCAGTCTCAGACACTTACTAGTGGTGTGACCTTGGGCAAGTCACTTAACCCTATTTGCCTCAGTTTCCTCATCTGTAAAAAAATGAGTTGGAGAAGGAAATGGCAAGCCACTCCAGTATCTTTGCCAAGAAAACCCCCAATGGGGTCACAAAGATTTGAAGACACCTGAACAACAATTTAAGAAGATAAATTTGATAGTTCATTGAAGGATGGAGTGGAGTAGAAATGAGTCATGGAGCTCCACCAGCAGGCTACTGTAATAATCCTTGAGGTAAGAAGGGTCTGCATTAAGGTTAGAGCAATCCAGAGAAGAAAAAGGTACACACAGAAGAGCTGTTGTGAAGGTAGAATAGACAGGATCTAGCCATTGATTAGATATAAAGAGTTGAGGATGACACCCAGTGTATAAGCTTGGATAACTGGGAAAGTGATGGTACCTTTGTCAGTAATAGGGGAATTAGAAAGAAGTCAGGGTTTGAAGGAAGGTTAAGTGTTCAGTTTTGGACATATTGAATTAATAGGTTCAACAGCAGTTAGAAATGCTGGACAAGAGGTTATGAAAGAGGTTAGGGTTGGATAAATTGATGTACAAATCATGTGCATAAAGATGATAATTAAATCCATGGCAAC